>NW_026867313.1:0-641182 GCF_026571515.1 Ruditapes philippinarum | reverse complement strand
ATTATTTTTCAATGTTTATTTTCTTTAAAGATCAACTTACGGGTAACTATAGCTATATCTTATAGTTTATAGAAGCTTTTCACACCAATATAAGAATGTAGAGTTTTTATTTAATTTATTCATATTGTTGTATATTATAGAATATATGCATTATAGAAAGTAGGGCATGGACAATGTCATCTAAACTGTGAAGGATAACTGTCCGACTTGGAAGATGTTTATAGATATGATAATGTAATGGTTAATATAGCTAACACTAGTAGGCCACTTTATAGAACAAAAATAATGATCAAATTCATGATTTCACTTTCAAACTTGGTAGAAATATCTTGGAAAAGGATTGTTTGATCTCTGTACAAGCTGTTTTCTCTAAAAGTCTCCCCTTTGATATCCAGGTCTCCCCTTTGATATCCAGGTCTCCCATTTGATATCCAGGACTCTCCTTTGATATCCAGGACTCTCCTTTGATATCCAGGTCTCCCCTTTGATATCCAGGTCTCCCATTTGATCTCCAGGTCTCCCCTTTGATATCCAGGACTCCCATTTGATCTCCAGGTCTCCCCTTTGATATCCAGGTCTCCCCTTTGATATCCAGGTCTCCCCTTTGATATCCAGGTCTCCCATTTGATCTCCAGGTCTCCCATTTGATCTCCAGGTCTCCCATTTGATCTCCAGGTCTCCCATTTGAGCTCCAGGGTTCCCCTTTGATCTCCAGGACTCCCATTTGATATCCAGGTCTCCCCTTTGATATCCAGGTCTCCCATTTGATCTCCAGGTCCCCCATTTGATCTCCAGGGTTCCCCTTTGATCTCCAGGTCTCCCCTTTGATATCCAGGTCTCCCATTTGATCTCCAGGTCTCCCCTTTGATATCCAGGTCTCCCCTTTTATATCCAGGTCTCCCCTTTGATATCCAGGTCTCCCATTTGATCTCCAGAACTCCCATTTGATCTTCAGAACTCCAATTTGACCACTACATCTGCCATTTGTTTACAGGTTCTGCCATTTAATTTTTGAATCTCAAGATCCCTGAAACTCTGCTAATTTAGATCCATAGATCTCCAACAGAATCTCATTATATTCCTTCATTGCCTTGAAATTGATGTTATTTGTTCTCTGGGTCAAATCTACCATTTTATCTCTTAATACAATAGTTTGATCTCAGAATTTGTTGTTTAAACCTTGGATCAGCAAAGTAATCTCAGGCTCTGCCATTTAGGGCACTTTTGTTGTGATTGTTCATGAAATTCTTCCTTCGGTTATTTGGTTATTCGTACTGTACATCTGCTCAGGCATGTATAGAAGTTAATAGTACCTTGTGAAAGTCAAGGCAACTGGTACAGGTAAACTGCTTGACAGCCTGACCAGGAGCTAGGCAGTTACTGAACTGTGCTCTGGTAGATTCAGAGTTAAAATACCAACACCATCACCAACTTTTACACTGCTGTACTTTGGATGACTATATTCTATGGAAAAGTGCAAGGATTTATGGATCTATATCAGTGGCTAATGCTTAACAATATGTTAAATAAAAAGTGGCCTACTAGTAGTGGTTTTTGATATGTAAAAATGCAAACAAATTGATCGAATGATGAAAAAATATAGATTTAATTGAGTGGTATAGTTTGGATGACAGGTATTTTTCTTATACAAGTTATATAATCATTAAATTTACATATATCACAAGTATTACTAGTATATGATTGTGGCCAGCATGCTTTTCACTGCCTTTATAATAACTTAAATTGTGGCATAATCTGTAGATAAACAAGTATTATTGTTGTTCATATTACTGTAACTCACCCCATAGAAAATTATCACATCCCTTGTCAATTATGATAATGGCTTAAAACTACCTCAATGGCTTAATTGTCTCATTTCTTCTACAAGTATGATATTGGCTTTATTATCACATTGCTTTGAAAGTGTGATAATGGCAATATTATCCCATCTGTTGGCAAGTGTGATAATGGCTAAATTATCCCATCTCTTGGCAAGTATGATAATGACTAAGTTATGTCATTGTTTTTCAAGTGAGATAATGGCTAAATTATGTCATTGCTTTGCAAGTATGATAATGGCTAAATTATCCCGTCTCTTGGCAAGTATAATGACTAAATTATGTCATTGCTTTGCAAGTGTGATAATGGCTAAATTATCCAATCTCTTGGCAAGTATGATAATGGCTAAATTATCAGTGCAGCACTTGTTAATCATTATGTTAATGCTTTCTAAGTATGATAATAAAGCTAAATTATTGTTGTTATTGGTAATGGCTAAATTGTTGCACCCAATGGCAAGTATGATATTGGCTATGCAAGAATTTAATCTTGGAGTCTTCAGTATAATGCTGAGCTTCAATATAGTAGATGGATGTAAAATGCAATATTTTTATGGATAAACATTAAAAATTTTCTCTTCTCAAAATCATGTTATGTGTTTTAGCCAGTTAGCCATTTCTGCTGGGTGTTTTAGCCAGTACTTTTGGGTGTTTTATAATGTGTTCAAGGCATTCAGTAGCAGTGAGAATAACATATTTAGGACTTTGGCCTTTTCTCTTCTCAAAATCATGTTATGTGTTTTAGCCAGTTAGCCATTTCTGCTGGGTGTTTTAGCCAGTACTTTTGGGTGTTATAATGTTTTCAAGGCATTCAGTAGCAGTAATAATAAGATATTTAGGACTTTGGCCAGTTAATTCAGGATTGAGTCACAAAGTTAATGTTTACTGTTAAAGCTCTAGATGTAACAATAAAAGACCTTTTCCCCCTGTAATTATGACTATCCATCTGAGACTGAGCCTGCATGGATTATAGCCTGCATGGATAATCCATGCACTTTAGTCACCAAACCAGATCTGTACTGCTGGCAGGTCAATTTTTTAGTATTTTAATACTTAATTAAACCCTTCAATCTATGAATGGACTGTTCCAAATTTCAAACAAGATTGGTCAATTTTTACAAAATTTAAGCATGAAATTGGTTAAAGTGCTCACAGTACAACAAGTTGCATGATTATCACAAATCATGAATTTTGGCTATAACTGATGCATCCTTAATTTAGATTATATTAAAAAATGAATTGTCTTTGTATTACAGGAGCATTATTGCATTCCTTACTGAAGTTTTTATAATGATTTTTCCACATGCCTGTCATAGATGGACTGTGGAGAATATAGCCAACATATTAAGTTTAATGCCATTGTCAAAATGATCTTAAAGCAAACAATGGCCAATTTAAACTTCAGTTTATTGTTGCCTCTTGTTTTTTACGCAAACGTTAACCATCATAAATAAACAGATAAGAAAACTAATAAACACTGGAATGAAGCAAAAAGGAAATAAATCCATTGTTAATATTTACATAATGGGGTATAAATCTAAATTTACACTCCACTGTTGCTACTTAATGATAGAAATTGGCAGAAATATTGTCTATGATTGCTTATGTAAGATCTACTATTTATTTGCATTAAGACCAATAAAGAAACATTTGTTTTCAGTCTTCAGTCCAACATTTTATATGCATATATGCATCTTAAGGCTGATCTGATTTTTTATGCACTCCCCACACCCCTGACATCATTTGACAGGTCAGGGGCATATCGTTTTGTCCTGTCTTTTGGCTGTCTGAGTCTTGATGGACACCCTAAATCTTGGCCAAAATGTACCATTAAATAAGCTGGAACCATTATACTGTGACACTTTTATATCTCCAGACAGGAGCTTTTTTGTAATTTTTAAAATATGACCTTGACACTTGAATGACTTTCATGTTCAAGGTAAAAGTTTTAGAATTCATAAATTGCTTATTTAAAATGAACAAATTGGGATCAAGGGGCATTTGTAATGACAATGGACACCACACATCTTGTTTCACATAGCAAAAGTTATTTTTTTGTGTCATTTTTTAAAATATTGCCTTAACATCTGAATGACCTTCGTGTTCAAGGTCAAATTTTTAAAATTTCATAATAGCTTTTTTTCAAAATTAACAAATTGGGAGCAAAGGGCATTTGTATTTTATGGACACTTCATTTTATTTAGCATAGCAAAAGGAAGACTTTGATAAGACACAATACCATGGGTAAACATTGAAAATACATTCATATCAAACGAAATAAAATATCTTGTCTTATTGACTTGATTTTGTTTGGAGAGGAGACTGAAAACAGATATTTTTTGGAGGTCTATGAGTTTTTTTTATACACTTTGATAACAGAATTTATTTTAACTTCTCAGATGGCAGTGGTATAAAACTGTTTTTCTTTTCTTTTTTATTGAATGTTCAGTTATGTTGGTTAATGACAACAGCAGTTAATTTTTCTAATTGCTAAATTTACATAAAAAAAGTTAATTAAAGTGGGGTTTGTGTTTAATTGGAATAATTATATTTGGTATGTTATTTTTGTAAGGACATGGATGTAAATAGTTTTGATTTCTTAATTTCGGGTTTATTTGGTTACTACTTTTTGCTGTTAACTTCTCATCTTTAGTGTTATAAGTCTTTTTCATGAAATATTGTAATAAGCCAGCAAGTCCAGAGCACAAGTGACCATTAAAGAACATTAATTTGGTCTAAAGAAATTAAATTGAACCAAAGAATGTGCTATATTGGTCTAAAGAATATTTAATTGGTCTAAAGAAAATTTAAAGGACACGAAGAACATTTTATTTTAATGGAAATTCTTATTAAATTAAAGTTTGGATGTTATAAAACTTCTTTTTAAATTTTTGTTTTGTTTACAGAAATTCAAAATATTTGAAAGCATGTAACAATAATTAATTTTGTTAGTAAAAATTGCCATTATTATTAGGAAAGCTTTTCACTTAAGATATTTTTGCCACAAAATTTGAATAACTGTTGTAAATCTGAGTTCCACTATAATGTAAGGTGTGGTAAGAATTTAAATTTATGCATTTTGAATTAAATGTTGTTTTTATTTGTTTTTTACAAAAAAATATATGTTTTGCATGCTTTTTTAACTTTTGTGTAACACAGAGTGGGATATTTTTAAATGTATTAAAGGGAAGTAATTGGATGCATGTTTAATGTGTGCTATGATAGCATGAGATTTATAGACTATAATACACATATTTGCTTGGTTGGCTTATGCTATGAATGTAGCTATGAATAATAGCTATGAATGGTAGCTATGAATAGCATAATCAAACATATTTATATGAAATTATTGATGTGTGATTTTGTACTCGAATATAACTTGCATGCATAATTTTGAAAGAGAAATTAATTTATTTTTACAATACATTGAAGCAACTTTTAATCTTTTTATAAAGTAATATTTTGATACAAATTTATAATCGACTTTTCCCTACAACAAAATTTTCTATTATAAAGTATAATTTAAAACAGTGATTTTTCTTAAAAACGTAGTTTATTTCTTTTCAATATAATGAAACATCTGTTTTAAATATCTTGTTTTCACATTTCAAGTTCAGGTTTGTGAAATAAAAATGTTCATGAGAAATTAAACAATAGTTTCGACAGGTTTTATATCATAAATTTGATTTTTTTACATGTAGCGTCTTGAACGTGGAGAAAATATGGAGGATGAAGATTCTTTTGGTCAGGGCACCGGAGAGGCTAGGGATAGTTTATCGACCCTTCCGAGGAAAATCGCTATTCAGGTATTCCGGTTTGTTACACTAAAAAGGCTTATATTACATAATATATATTAACTTTGAACATATTTCTTAACTTTCTACCATTATCTATTAAAATAGTTTTACCTTAATTTACAGAACCTGCTGGAACTGGGACTGATAAGCTATTAATTGTTACCTGAGTATAAAGCTGGGCAAGCTTGCACATTTGTGCCGATTGGAAGATGGACAAAACCCCCCTCATCAAAACCCCACACCTCAAAATTTTATAGAGTTGACAAAATCCCACACCTAAATTTTATAGAGTGGACAAAAATGCCAAAAGATGTGGGGTTTTGATGTGTGGGGTTTTGTCCTACATTTGTGCTGATTACAACCAGGATTTATACATTTGGTAGCTCAATTTTTTTTAGTTTTGATATTGAAATGCCTGTAACTTTGATTGGACTCTTCCAGATTCAAAGCAGGGCAAATCCATTAAAAAAATTTAGCAGGTTTAGGGGTTATTTAATTTTTTGACATGTCTTATATTAATAAATATATCATAATTTTATTTTTAATTAGTGATATATGACCTGCTTGATGCGTCAGTTATATAATAAAATTAAAGGAGATATATAGAACTGAGGTAAAAAAAACTCTTACAAAGAAGAAATTCTAGCATAAATCAAGTGAAGCAATAAAAATGGAAAAAATTTCAAAGGATAAATAAAGGAATGTGCTCAGAATTTAACTGGATATCAATTATTTTATGTGATTCTGATTTGACTGAAAAGTATGAAAAGGCTATTCATTTTTGGGTCATTTTTCACAATCAGAATGATGACTTTGAAAATATGGGGCAAGGGAATGATCTCAGATATGGACACAAGCTATTGGTCCAGAACTTACATCAAATGGTCCTCACTACTGTGGGTTCGAATCCCGACAGGAACTTTGGATTCTTTCATTTTGAGGAAGCTATCCAGCAAGCTTATGGAACGTCGGTGGTTCTACTCAGGTGCCCGTTTGTGCCTGAAATAAACTGAGGTAGTACTTCCTCCACCAGTAAAGCTGGAACATCGCCATATGACCTATACTATGTCAGTGTGACATAGAACTCAATCAAACAAATAAAAATTAAATGGTACACAAATCTTAACAAAAATATTTTTTTTAAAACTCGATAGAGTCCCTTTAATTAAGGAATATAAATAAAATTCATTTTTGTTTTCTTTTTTGCCAAACTAGTTCTTCGTAGAATTTAAAACTGCAGATTATACTACAGCTGTGATAGGGGTATATTTTTCATGAGATGTTATGTTTATTATTTATTCTGTTTTGTTTTGTTACGGTTTTCACATTACATTCTACATATTGGTTCATAGTAATATACTTTGAGAAACTTATTTTCTTTCATACTATTTATATAAGCATGTACATTTTGTTTTTGTCCCAATTTGTTGACATTAGTCATGTTTAAACATGTTTAGGGTACTTTTTGTTCTTGTTGATAATCATTTAGTTTTACCATGGAGTAAAAATTTTTTAAAAATACATGTAACATAAGTACAAGAAATGTGTTCAATAAAAATATGTTGGTTTGGTATACTTACCAGGGCTTAATTTTCTTAGTTTTCATTGGCTTACATGATATAGTTTTAAGAGTTGCATGTACATTGTTTTAAGACTGGTCAGCTCATAGGTACTATTATCATGTATCATGTTACTTGGTTGGTAACAATCATGTCGATATACAGTCGACTCTCGTTATCTCGAAGTCATCGGGACCGTCCAAAAAAAAATCGAGATAACGAAATGTCGAGATAAACATATTATTATTTCACAAAAGACATGTGCATACCTTATGTCAAATAAACTATGATATTCCCATGTCTTGTTTCCATAATAAGGCCTAGTCAATATATAACAAAGTAACATTAGCGGATGTTTACCAGCGGAAATACGGGTGTCTGTTATAAAAACACATAGTGAGGTTTACTCAGTAATACACCAATATAGTGAAAACATTGTTTTCAGGGTGGTTGATTCGGATATCCTCCTGGGTTATTTATCAGTTCTCAAGATTGTTCGACCGCTGATTGATTAGTGGTGATGTTGTGAAACAATATTGCAACGATGGCGTTTCTATACTTTAACTATTTCATTTACATTTAAAGTCATAATGAATTGATACAGTGTTCGAATATTTATAAAGAACGTAAAATTCACTCATTTTGAACATAAGTCTATTAACACGCTAAAAAGATTAACTTTTATAAAAACAGCTAAACTTGTTACAAACATAATCATCATTATGACACGCGCTATTGAGCAATTATCGTCTAGTTTGTGTTTTTCACACCTCTGAAGGAAACAGACAAAAGAAAAATTAGTCAAGATAAACAAAAGGATAATAGTGTGAAAATAACTGTTGGGACTGAAATTTTACATCGAGATACTGAAAATAATGAAATAAAAATATCGAGATATAGAGGATATTCAAGTTTTTTCTATAAATACATGATTTATTTTCATCGAGTGGTATGAAAATAAATATTTCATGAGTGGCGGTAGCCACGAGTGAAATATGGTAATTTTCATGCCACAAGATGAAAATAAATCATGTATTTATAGAAAAAACTTGAATTTTCTGTTTATTATATACATTTTTCTCTTTCTGGACATTAAAATTTGAAAGACATTCCCTTAAATTTTGAGTGCTGGCAGAATTTAAAAGAAAGTAGTCCGGCAAGACACCAGTGAAAATACGGAAAATATGTTTCACTGCAGTGAAAAATAAATTTTTACAGTGAAAATACGGACAATGAAAATACGCATTTTATTTCATCAATATTTCTCAATATTTCATTTAAAATTATATAATAAAAACAAATATTTCCAATATAGATAAAGAAGGAAGAAATTTGGGATTTTAAAAATTTCATCGAGATAACGAAATATCGAGAAAAGCGATGTCCAGATAACGATAGTTGACTGTATCTATGACATGATATAATTGTGATATAAAGTGCTTTATGGTAATTGCTACAAGTGACAGTAGACACCCCTACTGTACAATTACAATGTATAGGTTTTTCATACTGAAAATGGGGCATCCATGGCCTGATTGTTAATGTTGATGACTTCAAACCACTTGCCCCCTTATCACCAAGGATTTGTAAATTCCTGTAACTTTTAATTGCATGTTTATGGGAAACATTTATCAGAGAACTTTAAGGCTTAAATATAAGAAATAAGAATGCAAGTTGTCCTGTCTATGGTTACTGGAGAACAAATTTAACTGATTTTGTTCGGTTTATATTTCAGATATTTAAGCATGTAGATGTAGCGGACCTGGCAAGGTGTGCTTGCGTATGTCGGTCATGGAAAGTTATCACTCAAGCTAACACTCTGTGGAATAGGGTATGTATCAAAAATCACTCTTTTGTATACAGTACTGAGTTAAATGCTAATGCCATCTGCATGTTCAGGTTATTAATTTATTATGCTTTGTAAGCAAATTTATTTGATGATGAACTGTAACAGAGGTTTTAGTTTGCATTTGTAGCCCACAGAAGCATTTATAGCCTAATTCCATGAAGTTGCACAGCAACCACGGCTAACATCAATTCTACACGTGACCAGTGCAGACCAAAATCAGCACATCAGTGCCTTCAACATGGTCTGCACTGCTCCCTATTCAGAAAATTTCCTCAAAAATGATGAATGCTTTTGTTCAGATTGAAAGTTGTTCAGGTTTAAAGATAGATAAGTCAATTTTAAATATTCAGCATGGAAAGAGTTAATACTAAATCGAATAAAAATATCTTTATTGTAACTGACTAAATGTTGCATTATTTGTAATTGGCTTGTTTTGGTCTTTTTCAGTTGGATTTTTACCAAGTTAGGAATAGGTAAGAAAAAATATCAAGAAATGTTTTACATATACACATGCAAATGCACATTAAATATTTTATAGAGAAAAAGATCTTCATTCATGTTCCATTCAGATGTGATAATTACTGACAAATTCATGAACTACCCATTTTATGGCAATAGTCAATAACTCATGGGTTTGTAGCTAAAACATGATGTTTTTATTTTAGATAATTTTTATGCCCCCGCCATATAATGGCTGGGGCATATAGTGTTACCCTGTTCCGTCATTCCATCCTTCTGTCATTCCATCATCATCAGTTTCCGTTCATTATCTAAGTAACGGTTGCACACATTCAACTCAAATTTGACATATGGATATGTCATGAGAAAATACAGGTCAAGTTTGAATTTGGTCATGGTTTGTTGATTTTTGGCAGAGTTATGCCCCTTTTACTTTGAAAATAATATGAAATTTTCAGTTTCTGTTCATTATCTCCCCAACGGTATTACACATTCAACTCAAACTTGACACGTGCATATGGCGTGAGAAAATACAGGTCAAGTTTGAATTTGGTTATGGTTTAATGATTTTTGGCAGAGTTATGCCCCTTTTACTTTGAAAATAATATGAAATTTTCAGTTTCCGTTCATTATCTCCCCAACAGTATTACACATTCAACTCAAACTTGACATATGGATATGTCATGAGAAAATATAGGCCAAAGTTCGAATTTGATCATGGTTCCATGATTTTTGGCAGAGTTATGCCCCTTTTACTTTGAAAATAATATGAAATTTTCAGTTTCCGTTCATTATCACCCTAACGGTATTACACATTCAACTCAAACTTGACACATGCATATGTCGTGAGAAAATACTGGTCAAGTGTGAATTTGGTCATGGTTTGATGATTTTGGGCAGAGTTATGCCCCTTTTACTTTGAAAATAATATGAAATTTTCAGTTTCCGTTCATTATCTCCCCAACGGTATTACATATTCAACTCAAACCTTACAAATGAATACGTCAAAAGAAATGTGCAGGTCAAGTTCGAATTTGGTTATGGTTCAATGATTTTTTGCAGAGTTATGTCCCTTTCACTTTGAAAATAATATGAAATTTTCAGTTTCCGTTCATTATCTCCTCTACAGTTTTACACATTCAACTCAAATTTGACATATGGATACGTCAAAGAAATGGGCAGGTCAACTTTGAATTTGCTCATGGTTCAATGATTTTTGGCAGAGTTATGCCACTTGGACTTTGAAAAAAAGGAAATTTTCAGATTCCATTCATTATCTCCCCAACAGTTGTACATATTCAACTTAAATTAAAGATTTGGATATGTCATAAGAATGCATTGGTCAATTTCGAATTTGGTCATGGTTGGATGATAGCTGACAGAGTTATCCCTCTTGAACTTTGAAAAAAAAAATCAGAAATATTAAGTTTCCATTCATTATCTCCCCAATGGTTGTACAACATTCAACTCAAATTTGACATATAGATACCTCTTAGGAATAAGCAGTTCAGGTTTGAATTTGGTCGCAGTTCAATTATTTTGGCAAAGTTATTTCTCTTGAATGTTGTGCAAACAAATTTGGAACTAAATATGATAACATATGAAATTTTGGCTGCATGCGGGGGCATACATGGCATGACGACACATTTCTAGTTTATAATTATAAATTCAATAGTTACCAAAAAGTAGTCTTTTTTGTTAATTGTTTCTAAAGACATTTTAAAGGAATAAATATGAAAACAATATTGGACCTAAAACTCATATATTTGTAATTATAATTTTATAATGTGCAAAAAGATGTTTTTATGTAATAATAATTTCTTTTGTAAAGCTTTGTGAAAGATTAGTATATACAAATTTATTTTAGTTCGATAGAAGCGTATATGAACCCTCTTGAATTCGTTCTTGGAACTAAGTTTCTTGCTCAACGAAACAACCGCTTGCCCCTGACCAGGGTTTGAACCTATTCATCCAAAAATTTTAGGTTTGGGCAAAGTTCAGTGAATGGACCTTTTCACCCACACTTGGGATTTTTGGGAAAATATGAAAATTTATAGCTTTGCATATCAGCCCTTTTTGTAAGGAAAAACTTTCAAAAGTCCTAAAAAAACTTTTTCAGAAATTTACAAAAATTTTATACTGATATTTTTTTTAATTAAAAATTTAAAAAAAATTGAAAAATAAAAATATTTTTTTTAAAATTTTTTTTTAAAAAAGGCAAAAAATTTTTCCCTTTTTTAAAAGGGCTTTTAGAGGGGTATGCAAAGAAGTTGAATAAAAATTTAGAGTTGAGTGACGGGGCGGGAATTAAACCGCGTGTGATTTTTAACCCGCCTGAAATGGAATATATCCATCGGTGAGGGGTTGATGTGCTTTTTTTTTAATAACGTAATTGTAATATTGTCACCTAAGTGCAGTATCAGGTGAACTCCTTATATAATTTTATAGGAGTTAACACATTACTGCACTAAGATAACGATAATGTACTTGTGATGTATAATGTAACTAATTTTTGTACATTTATTATGTGTACAGTGTACATGTATTTCATTAACAAATAACTGCATGTCCTGAATAAATAAATAGCATGACAGTTTTTTGTTTTGTTTTAGTTTTACTTTTCATAATTACTGATGCTCTGGTTCATATTTAGGGGTGACCAAAAACTTATCTGTCTTAATTCAATATTTTATTTTCATAAAAATAATTAACATTGAAAGTGAAAGGTAACATACACTTCATCCATTTAGTCTTTTCTGTTTTTATTTTCGACAAGTGATATCAAAGAAATAAGATATATTCTTGACCACTGACATTGTTTAGTCAGGGAGGAAATTAGACAACAAATTGATTAACTTTAATATTACTGGGGTAAGATTTTTAAATTGTGATATGGGCTCATTCAAGATCATTTAGTATGCTTTCTTGTTTAATCATAATGTTTAGGACCATATGTTTTTACAAACAATGTGGAATCTTATTCTAAAAATACATTTGGCACAAAAATATGATTTGAAATATTTATCAGAAATATTCTTTAAATCACCTGTAACTGTTTCCACAGGTTGCTGCAAGTGAGCAGGAAAAGGAGATGTAGTATTGATGAGAATATGCTAAGGTCTATATAGATTATCTCCCTTGAGTATTCTTACATATATATGTACAATAATTATCTCCCTTGAATATTTTTTCTTCACATTCTTCACTATATTCACTAACAAAATAAAACATATTGTATTTTTTCACTGTGATGTTTAAGAATTTCACATAGAAACAAGCCTTTGTATATTTTGTTTGTGAAAATGTTCACATGGCTTTTTCAATATATACCAGCGTACATATCATAACTGCCAAATGAAGCCTTTCTAACACAGCAATAAGACAGCCTAAGGTAGGAAAATGGTTCTGGACATGATCATTGGTATTGTTATTAAAAAGAATTGTTCTGCAATACTTGATCTTCTCACTTTATATTAGTCAAAGGACTGTATAGTAGATAAGAGAGTGCCTCTCAGAAGGCATGGAGTATACAATAGTCAATAGGCCATTCCAAAAATATGACTTATCAAATTTGAAGGACTTGTTTTGAAAGGGCTTAAAGTTATCTTTTGATATCTTGTCCTTATTAATTAATTTTTATTTATACATTTTGTGCTTTTTGTTAAAAACTCTCTTGAGCCCATTCCTGTGTAGAGCTTTGGTCATATGGATAAAGAATCTAAAATTATTAGCTTTTAACCAGTTTTGAGCCCTAAATATCTGAGACATAAAACAGTTTGTAACCACAATCTCTTTCTTTAAAAAGGGATGAAACATGATTGTGACCTTATGAGGGTTTGTGTTAATAATCACAGGCTATTATGTACATCTTTGGACCATTATTTCGCATAATGGCAAACATCAACCAAGTATTAACCTCTATAAAATTATTAGCTTAAACCTCATGATTATATCTATTATACCATTATGATCATTTACATAATAAATTACATTATATAGAGGATATTTGTTAAGTTCAGTGTAAGATCGGAATATATTTCACCGAGTGAGCACCAAAAGGTTTATTTCACGAGTGGCGCAGCCACGAGTGAAATGTGAACTTTTGGTGTTCACGAGGTGAAATATATTTCGATCTTACACTACACTAAACAAATTTTCTTTTTATTACATGCAATCAAACGTTAAAAAGGACATTTTTACCTAATAATAAATTAATAGCGCGCCAAATAATTATACAACGTGACGTCATTTACGACGTCATGTTATTAAGTTGGTTTCCAGTTCTGTGTACGCTGGTATTTCACTGAAACAACGTACTTAGTGAAATTATCAGTTTTAATTCACTGATATATTTCTATAAACCATCGAAAAGCATGTAATAAATATTTTTGACATGTAATCAAGTGTATAGAAAAACATGACTATATTCATCTTTAGGGTTGGTTGTAGTTTAATAAAACAATATCTATTTAGTGAGTAGGCGGGTTTACCAATGGAGGGCATTCTATTTAATTGATATAAATACCATTTTCCGGGTTATTGAATTCATCCATCCAATTCCTAATTTAAACACTGATTCATAATTGTATCATTTTAGTTGGAATTTCAGATTTTAATACTGATGTTTGGCAGATTTTGATGAAACTTTATTTTTCAGTAAATAATTAAACATGTTTGGTGCTTCTAATAATGCTGCTTTTAATTATCTCAGGAAAGGATTTTAAAACAACATTTTTCTTTTACTGGTTGAAACTAATTATGCAGCTTGCAGCTTTGCTTGAAATATTAACAATAGTGATAACATGTTTGAAATTGATGTTTACTGAATTAATTTTAGTAATTTTCAGGACAGGACCTTACTTGTTTTGTCTTTGCAATAAGAAAAAGAAAAAAAATCCAATAAATATGTGATAATTGACTCATGTTTTTTCTAAATTATATTAATGGGTATGTTTTATTTTAAAAATTGCTATTTTTTTCTGAAACAACTTTGAAATGTATAACATTTGTGTGCTTTTTGTAGCTTTTTGAATGGCTGTATTTCCTTAATGTGTGTAGTTTGTATTACATAATACTAGAAAATTGATATCATGTATAAAAAAAGTAATAAAAAAAAAATCAAAGTACAGCTAATACATTTTTTTTACACTATAATAAATTGATGTTAACTAAATATGATAAAAGTTGTAGATTAAATGGAAAATATATATTATATGTGATATCTTCTTATTTAATACAAGTTATAAAGTAATATGTTGTTTTGTTATACATTTTAGAATTCATGAATTTTTCCAAAATGTTAAATATCAAAATACTGTGAATTCACTTAATTTTGTGGGCATGAAATTTCGTGGCCTTATCACAAATAACATTTTTGCGGCTACTTAAATTCAAGGACTGTTTATTTTTCCAAAACGTAAAGTGTAAATAATGTGAAAAATAATCTTACAGCAGACAAAATGAACTTTTATTGGATCTTAAATTTATGATTGGATTGACCACAAAAAAAATAGTTCTTAAGGAATAAAAATGATTTTGCAGTAATTTTTTTTTCTCTTCTTTTTTTTCATAAAGTAAATAAATCAGAACATCACAGATTTTGCATACTTTTTTTACAATGAAAATGTGAAAAAGGTTGATATTGATGAAATACACTTGACTGATCTTTTTGTCAGAACAGTGATACAATTATATTTGGAAATATTTAGCATCATGTAAACCATATTCAAAAATAAATTGTCACGAGAATTATTCGACATTCCAAAACTATCTTTATCTATAACTATAAAAAAATTGTACGTTTAAAACTGTTTATTTTGATTTCATTAACAGGGTAACAGATAAAGTTGTGACAAAACTACTGTACAAATGCCGGCCATATTTGATTCACTTGAACATGCGAAGTTGCCAGTTTGTGTCGGAACCGTCGTTCACAAGTATTAGTGAATGCAGTAATCTTCAGGATCTTAACTTTTCCGAATGTCTCGGACTTAATGTAAGTACATTGGTCATCATATAATCTACAAAGATCTGTTTAGTTATGAACTTTAGAAGCAACCAAAGGTCAACTGATCTCATTTCTGAATATTCCATCTCTTAGGGGAAAGCAAAAACTGCTTCAGATCTACTTATTTCTTACATGAAGAACTGATTACCATCATATATGTTTTGCCTTCATTATGATTAAGGATTTTCTGAAACATGCACTCAAACCAGTTTTTACAGATAGGACAACGTATCGAAATTTGTTGCCATGTTTGTTCTCCAAATTGCGATAATTTAACTTACTCAGTATTGGTTTTCCAGTGGTTAAAATTAGAAACCGCATCGCTTTTAAAATTGTGAAAGCTGGCCGATGCTTGGCTGATCAAGAGAAGGTGACATGCATAGCATTATTTAGGAGCTGATTTTAATCAGAATGAAAGTAAATGTAACTTAACACCTGCTTTAAAAAAAGTTTTATATGTTATAAAAAGCTTGTATGTTTTGATATCATCTTTACAATAATTGTGTTTTCTAGGATGAGGTGATGAAATTGGTTGCTAAGGGATGTAAGATCTTGCTGTATCTGAATTTATCACATACCAAAATAACAGACGCCTCTCTTAGAACTATTGCCAAGTACGTAGTAAAATTATATCTTACTAATATATTTCTTTTCTTACATTATGCAAATGTTGATTTATAGACAATGAAGGCTCATTTTGAACACTTTCCCAGTATATACACAATGTAATGGTTAGTTATTTTTTTTTAGGAAACTCCAAAGGCCAATAATAATGTTATTCAGGTACAAATATTTTCCATTTTAGGAGTAGTGAATGATTTTATTTGTGTAATTGCAATTAACAGCTTCAATACATAGGACCTTTATTAAAGGTCTTATTACAATTAAGACTGTAAATAATTTTTAGTTGAAGAGAAAACTTGCAATCCCTGAATTTGTAGTTGTACAGTGTGACATGATTATTGTCACCTTAGTGGAATAACTGATTAACTCCTATTAAATTTAGAAGGACTTATTCTGATACTGCACTAAGGAGATGAATAATTAAGTTTATTTCCAGTATTTATTGTTACCATGCCAAAAGTGAAAGGGTAGAGCAGCTTCATACATACAGAATAAGGTTTGACTGTATGGCTACATACATATATATTAAGGTTTGACTGTATTTTGTTTGTTACAGATACTGCAGTAATCTACAGTACCTATCTCTAGCCCACTGTAAGAAGTTTACGGATCGTGGATTGCTGTATCTGTCGTCTGGAAAGAACAGCAAGAAGCTTGATTATCTAGATGTCTCCGGATGCTTGCAGGTATACTGGGCTTTTTTTTATCACTGGCTTATTTTTCGGGTTCATATGATAACTTTGGAATTGATCTCAGACTGAAGTTTGGTCTTATATTTTCTCAGGTACTAGAGTCACAGTTATTTTTTTCATATGCCCCAACGTTTCCTGACATGTGTTCAAATCAGTCACTTGCATGACTCGACCTTCACATGACTAGGCTGGTTTACAGAGTCGCAATGAAAATTATTTAAAGAAGTTACAATTCTAGCTGTGAAGTGTTCTTGGAAGAAAATGACTTAATGTTTGAAGGGAAAAACAAAAAGAAAAAGGATTAATTCAGAGATTGATATTGCTTACAAAGTGTTTCTTTATATTCTAGTATTTACAAAATTCAAGTTGAGGAATTGATATTAAGTGAAACTTTCAATAAATGTTTACATAATATGTTCAAAGAAAATATTTATTTTTTCATTTCTATTACAGGCAAAAACATACAAGTGTTGCATTACAAGGGGAAATAAGTGTTTTTTTTATAATGATTTGTTATTTTGGTTTAATTTTAAATAAATAAACAATTTAGAATTCACAAGATACATTGAAATAAAGAATCACATTTTAGAATTGAAATTGATATAAACACATTTTATAAGTCAGACAATTAATATACATTTACATTTTTTGTTTCTTTCTTGTGTTTTAGATAACACCAGACGGGTTCAAGAATTTGTCACAAGGATGTACAAATCTCCAGACTTTGCTGCTGAATGATTTTCCAACCCTCAGTGATGACTGCCTCACCCCTGTTGCCAACAAACTAACCAAACTTAACACAATGTCATTCCTCGGTTCCCCTCTCCTCTCAGATGAAACTTTTAAAAGGATAGCCGGGAACAAGAATCTTAAAAAAATCAAAATTGAAGGTTTGTACATGTAGATCTATCTATATTTAAAAGCTACATTATAATGTTGAAAACATTTTAATTTTGAAAACTTATTTATAATCAATTAGCTGCATGCTTCTATATGAGCAGATAATTTTATTCCATATTTCATACTTTAACATTGTCTATGACATTCCTAAATAAAGATAAGAAGGGAAGAACAATAAGAAGCTTGCTATTACACTCGGCCACACAGACAAAAAAGTCTGATAGTGAATCCTTTCAGTTTCAATGCAATGTTGCATTAGGTTGTATATTTTTGATTATTGAGCACATTGCCTTATTCTATTTAACAATATAAATCACAGAGTTTTATAAATTAAGTATTATTATCATCACGATTGCTTGTATATTACTGAACTCAATGTGGTAGTCACACAAAATTAAAATTTACATGTATTTCTAAAATGAAATGCATTACTTTATATTTCACTGATTTAACTACCTATTTATGTGCATTAAGAAAAACTTATCGGCTGAACTATTTGAAAAATAGCAGGGCTATCCTACTTACAAAGTGAGTAAGTGTAACAGTTTGGTATAAGTTTTATGTGCAACTTAATGGTTAACTTAATATCTCAACTGCCACTTGAGGTATTTACTTAAAACATCACATGTCTTAGAGATCATAATTGTAAATCCCTATCCGAGTGACATCCCATAACTCTTGTCATCTATATTATAGTCCTATGAAAGGCCCTGACTAATAATGTCTATTTTTTGAATAACAGTCCTTGTGAACTTTGAAAATTTATAGCTCTGCCATGTATTGTGAATGAATTCTCTGTGATTCTCTCATTACTGGGATTCTACTATCAACACAGAGAATAGCCAACCTGAAGTCCAACCTGCCACTCAGTAAAAATGGTATTGCATGGCCGTGCATAATAATTATTTTGATGTGACATCATATACATCAATCTCCACACAGTGATCTCCCCTTAATTCTTCGGCGTAGATCTCTGCCACCAAGGTCCCAATATATCAGAATTTCTGATATACTATATTTTTTCAAAAATTGTTTTATTTACTGCTTTTATCTATCAGTCAAGTTTTTTCTCATTGATTAAACAATGTTTATGGATAAATAAATAAATAATATGAATATTAAGAGGATATTTTTTCGTTTGCGTGAAATATGGATTATATTTTCACGAAACATGATAAAATGCCACATATTTTCACGAGCCGGTACGGCGAGTGAAAATATGTGGCATTTTATCATGTTGAGTGAAAATTATACCATATTTCACGAAAAACGAAAAAATAACATTTTTATTTAATTTTATTATCAAAGAAAATGGTACCGAAACCCCTTGCTTGCTACCAACTGCAATTGTACAGCGCGCAGTAATTTATGCTTAAGCACGCGCTGTTTGGCGCTACATGTGACGTCATGTAAACAACTCTTTAAACGTCTGTACAGCGTTAATTACTGAATTAAAGATATTGTTGTTCGGATTAATTTTCTTAGTTAGACCATTTTCTATCATGCTAGATAGTTTTCAAAACAATATTCAAGAAAAAGTTGTTTTGTATTTATCAGATTTTTCAAACAAAACGGCGAAAGGAGTCCCTTAAAATAAATATGAGTTTTGACTCCGCCCACTTTCATATTTATATTTCATATTTATTTTTAAAAAATATGAAATATATTTGACTGATATAGCACCATATTTCATGGGTAAAATTAAATAATTAGAAATAATTTTAAAAAATATGAGAATATTTTCTACCGAGACAATATTTTGATATTTTATATTTTTTAGCTTTTGAATTTATTTTTCGTTATTTTGTATACTTTTGATAATTTTTTGATAAACTATATCGATCGTAGGCACTAAAAGTTAAAAATAAAACAGAAAGAGAAAAATGACGTTAGATTTTCTATGTAACGGTCGATATTTACATTTGAATTTCGACGTTATGTCATGTGACTTTCATCATCATGTGACGTCTTTGAAGGCAGTGATTACAATTCTGCAAAAGGAGGTAATCACTGTGAGGAGTTTGCATATACATAATATAATTAATGTAGTGTAAAGACCCTTAATGTAAGCATTAAACTATAGGGGTATCAAATCATCATATACCGTACCGATTTTGCTACGTAAAAATGGTATTGCACGGCCGTGCATATATTTTGACATGGCATCATTTGCGTTATACAAACATACAGTAGTGTAATGAGGCACTACACTATAGGCGCGTCAATGAAAAATGATTCTTTTGTACTTTAAGCAGTCTTTATTTTGGATATGTGATAAATAGAATATTATACATGTATTTGTGTAGGTTCATTACTGAATTTATTGAACTTGTTGAATAAAGTAATATTTTGCACGCCAGAGGCTCACATAATATGATTTTATTAAACTCATTCAATAGATTTAGTATTAAACCTACACTCATTCAATATCCTCTATACACTATTTCATTACCAGTTACTCATAATTTCTATATTTCATGATGTTATTAGTCTATATTAATATTTTACCAACAGGGAACCACAGAATATCTGATGTGAGCTTGCGTGTGATAGGTATGCATTGCTCAAACCTGGAACATATCTACATTGCTGACTGCCAAAGATTGACCGATCTAGCATTGAAATCATTGGCATCATGTAAATTTTTGACTGTGGCTAATTTTGCAGACTGTGTCAGGTGAGAAACATTTCTTTTTATATATTTGAAACAAAACAAAATTGACGGAAAGATTAAATGAGACTGTCCGTTAAATTTTGTCTGTCTTTCTGTATGTCTGTCTGTTCATGAGTAAAATTCTGTTTCCTGATGTATTTTTCTATCTTTATATTATGTTATAATAATATTTATATTCCTGTACATATGCACGAATTATGACCTGACATAGTGAAAATCGCGTGATCATGTATAGTTCTGCTCTTGTCACTGAATTACATTACGGTAGAATATAATACATTTAGTTTAGTGAGATTTTGGGCTAGTTAAATATGCTCAAGTCAAACTTTTTATTGTTATTTTCTTTGTATGAATTGTAATTCCCCTTTCATTGAATGATTTCCTAATGTTGACAAAAAAACTGGTAGTGAAAAATGTAACTTTGACTAAGATTACCCTATTTTATCACTTTATATGGTATTTTAGAAGTATTATTAATTATTGAGGCAATCAAAATGTTCTGGATATGTCAGCACAGGAGTAGCATTTATTGCTATCCTGTTTCCTAACCCAGCTGTGTTATAAGCCCTGACTGGCTGCTCATTATGTATGACACATAGTTGCAGTGGCATTATCATGGGCTATGTTGCTTACCTTCTCAAATGTACTTACTGTTTATATTGTTTAGGATATATGTTTATATGCAAGGTTATATAAAATTGATTTTTAACTAAATTTTTATATTTTTGTAAAAAGCATAATTATTTTTATTATCTTTTGTGAATATTATAGTTTTATGATGGTAAAATTTGCAAATAAATGCATATCTTTGATATTTTATTACCTCCCTTTAATAATTTTAGTAAAATTACCTTATCTCCCTTTCTATTTATTAAGTATGATGTACAAGTTATATTGATGATAAATGATAAATCTTCATATATTTTGTATCTGAGTGATTTATTCTTTTATAGAATTCTTGTTTAAATGCTTTTAACGGAATTGTTTACATATCTGACTCTTATTCAAACGTTTGTTCTTCTTTATTTTCCTGCAGGGACCACTATATCTGATACTTTTTATAGTCTGAAGTCAATTTCTTTCAGACATTTGGCACAAATGTTATCTGGACTGGACATATGTTTATTTAACAAATGTTTATTCTAAAATGCAAGGTCAAGGTCACTTAAGAGGTCAAGGTCAAATGTTTAAGAGCATAATCTTCTTGATCATAATGTGTTGAACAATTACTGGACAATTTCTTTTAGAAATATCATGGTTCTTTGAAAAAATGTCTTGTTCATGAACAGTTTATTAGCATTTGATTAACAAAAGGTCCATATTTTTTAGAATAACTGATAAAGGTGTGAGACAGCTTGTTGATGGACCATGCGGCCCCAAGTTACGAGAACTCAATCTTACAAATTGTATACGCGTGGGAGATATGGCCATGGTGAATATTCATAAACGGTAAGTATATTTTAAACATTACCGGTATATAAATCGTATTCTAATTTACACAGACATTGCTATAATAGTGGAATGGACTTGCCCTGTTTAGGGGTAACTAAGTGTCAAAATAAGAATAATATACAGCCATCAGTATAGATGTGTAATGACCTTCACAGTGTTCACATAACAAGCCCTGCCCTACTCCAAATAAATTATAAAAAAAAAATATGAAAATAAAATGTTTATGCTTTAAAACATTGCCAATCATCTGCACATTGTTCTCTACTAAGCTTAACATTTGTCTGTGAAAACTTGTGATTTATCATTTATTCATCAGTGTGCATGTTATTTATAAGAAATGGTTTTAATTAGATTGAAAGATGGTTCATTTAAAATACTTGGTATGGTAAGGATAAAGAGAATGAAGAGTGCTGCGTTAGCCAGTACCATCAGGGATACTTTATTGCAGGTGTGGGGAATTTGAGGCATATTTGACTGAAAGCTGGAAGATTTAATGATGAATAAAAATTAATTTTCTTAAATCTGTATTGTCAGTATGCTTTAATTTCATTCATGCTATTGTTTTTAGCTCGACTATTCGAAGAATATGAGAGCTATTGTAGTCGCCCCGGCGTCGGCGTCAGCGTCCGCGTCGGCGTCTGCGTTGGTTAAAGTTTTTTGTAAAGTCAAATATCTCAATTATTACTTGAGATATTCAATTGAAACTTACAATACTTATTTATAGTAACAAGGTACATCAGATTGACAAGCTGGATAACTCTGCCTACAATATTGACAGAATTATGCCCCTTTTTAACTTAGAAATTTTGGTTAAAGTTTTTTGTAAAGTCAAATATCTCAATTATTGCTTGAGATATTCAATTGAAACTTACAATACTTATTTATAGTAACAAGGTACATCAGATTGACAAGTTGGATAACTCTGCCTACAATATTGACAGAATTTTGCCCCTTTGGAACTTAGAAATTTTGGTTAAAGTTTTTTTGTAAAGTCAAATATCTCAATTATTGCTTGAGATATTCAATTGAAATTTAAGATACTTTTTTATAGTAACAAGGAACATCAGTTTGCAAAATTGCATAACTCTGCCTGCAATATTTGCAGAATTATTTGCCCCTTTGAAACTTAGAAATTTTGGTTAAAGGTCTTCAAAGATATTTACTTGAAACTTTACACATGCACTTAGGGTCATAATTGGAGGGTCATAATTGTATGTCACTGACCAAGTTCCATAACTCTATCTTGCATTAAGGCTGATTCATATCCCCTTTTCTACTTAGTCTCTTGGTTAATGTTTACATGCAAGTTTTACATATCTCAATAACTATTAAAGATATTTCTTTAAAACTTCACATATGCATTTAGGGTCATAATTGTAGGTCACTGACAAAGGTCCATAATTCTATCTTGCATTTAGGCTGATTTTTCTCCCCTTTTTCAACTTAGAAATTCATGGTGAAGTTTTGCTTGTAAGTTGTTATCTCAATAACTACTGAAGGGTTTGTGCCTTTTTTGGGACAATTTTATGCATTCATAATAATAAAGCAGTGATTTACTTGATAAAACATCTTCATAACAAGCCTTTGCACCTTTTCTGTCAAATTTATGTACATTTATTCATAGGTAATTAGTATTATTATACTCAATAAAACACCCTTGTGACATTACCTTCTGAATAGTCAAGCCAATACTGTTTAATTAGACTCTCTAAGGCCTTTAACAAGAATTTATAAAAAAAATTAGCCCTTTTGTGAACTTGAAAAATTTAACATTATCAAGGCTCTTTTACTATCAAGCACTTAGAATAGTCGAGCGTGCAGTCCTACCGACAGCTCTTGTTCTACATGATGCCTCAAATTCCCCACACCTGCAATAAAGTATCCCTGATGGTACTGGCTAATGCAGCATTCTTCATTCTCTTTATCCTTACCATACCAAATATTTTAAATGAACCATCTTTCAATCTAATTAAAACCATCTTTCAATCTGGACTAAACCATTTATAACTTTTAGGAAAAATTTAAAAATATGCATTTACTGAATAGCATACAGAGCAGACCATGATCAGATGGCCAATGGATGTGCTGACTGATCTTTCTCTTTATTGTTTGCATGGGTAAATTTAATTTACACAAGCTGGCTAAAAGATAAGAATGATGTCTTTAACATTTGTTCTCTTCGTTTGTATTCAAATGTAATATATCTATCAAATTATAACAATGGATTTTCAAATTTAAGTTGCCACAATTTGACGTACTTGAGTGTGTGTTTCTGTGAGCACATCAGCGAAGCAGGTATCGAACTTCTTGGTCAGACCCATAGTATAACGTCGATAGATATCTCTGGTTGCAACTGCGGGGACGGTGGTCTCTCATCACTTGGCAACAACAGTCGTTTGCGGGACGTCACTTTGTCAGAATGTGCCAACATTACAGATCTTGGTCTGCAGAAGTTTGCTCAGCAGTGTAAAAATATTGAGAGGCTTGATTTATCTCACTGCATGGTATGTAAATAGAGTAAATTACCCATAGCATGTAAACCCAGTGCAATAACAATGAAAATAAGTTAATAGCAGTAGCATGTAAACATGTTTACCATGTAAATAGAGTAATATACCCATACCATGTAAATACTATAATACATGAATGTAGTAATTTATATACCATGCAAATACAGTAATATACCAATAACATGCAAATTACACAGTAGTGTACCATGTAAATACAGTAATATATCTTTTTATATCAATACTTTGTAAGTTCAGAAATGTACCAATACCATGTAAACACCATAATGCACCATGAAATATACCAATGCCATGCAATTAACAGTAATGTACCTTAAAATTTAGTAATATACCATGCAAATAGAGTAATATATTAATACCGTGCATTTACACAGTAATGTATCATGTTGATACAGTACATAATTGTAAATTGATTTAATGTTTGTTTGTTTAATCTGGACCTTTGTAGAAGTGGGCATTTCATATAAAGATATTTTTAGAAAACTTGTGAAATTAATAAAGTGATCTTATATTGACAGCAAATCACAGATGGTGCAATAAAGAACCTGGCATTTTGCTGCAGAATGTTGAATGTACTTAACCTAGCTGGCTGTAAACTGGTATGTACTTTTCACTGGATGTTTTTTTCTTCTCATATCATGCTGGCTTAATTGTGCTTTAATATCATATAATTACACTGATGACGCTGGCCTTCTGTTAGTTCAGTAGAAAGGGAGAAAAGGCGCTAGATCTGTGATTATAGAGATTTTTAATGTGCATTCTAGTCAAGAGGCATAGGGGGTGTTAAGTTGTAATAAGAAAATGTCCCATCATGCATTTTTTATCTCCTGTTAAATGTATATCTATGATTTTTTGATATACAACCTTGAATTATATTTTTGACCTGATGTGAATCTAGAAAATTATAAATTTACTCTTCTATGTTTCCAAATATTGATTTTGATAGATATATATTTATGAACTTGTGGGTCTGTTTAAAGGACAAATACAATTGGTAGAATTAGTAGGATATATTTAATGAGTTTCCTGAATGAAAATGTTTTGGAGACCAAAAAACATATTCTTTTTTTTTTTGGGGGGGGGGGGGGGGGGGGAGGTGCTGTGTTGGGTTTTTAGTCACAACCACACATTAAAGCCATATGGTGACATTCCAGCCTTACTGGTGAAAGATAACCTTAGGTCCTCCTCCTTGCTTTATTTCAGGCACAAGTCGAACCTCAGACATTCCGTAAGCTAGTTTAATAGCTTCCTCACATGTAAGAATCTAAAGTCCCTGGCAGGATTCAAACCCGCAGTGGTGAGGGACTTGTGATTCAAAGTGAACCTTTACCACATGGCTATGTGCATGTACATGTATAAATACAATATACAATCAACAAGAAATAGAGGGCAGCCAAAGAAAATGCAGAAATTTTATTGGTTACTCTATATTTATACTAAGAATTGGCCAATGAGGTTGAAGAGTTGATAATTGCTTATTTTCAGGTGACAGATTTAAGTATACAGTACTTGTCGGGAGTGTGCCACTACTTATTCCAGTTAGATGTTAGCGGATGTTTACTTATTACGTAAGTTGAATATTATATGTTATATTTTAAAGATCATCACATTATTCAAGATATTATATGTTTATTTTGTTTAGTTATTTTGATAGAACAAAATGTTTACTCTCTCAGTTTATCTTAGAGGTCCAGTCTTTTGTGCTAAAAAAATTTTCTTTGGCAATGTGGTTGAAAATAAAATGTTGTACTTGGAGTACTTGTGGCTTAGTGATTAAGGTGTCTGCCTCTTAACTCTTTTAGTGTAGCATACACCCTTACTGGCAATTTCCTTAAAATTAGATCATCGTTTTCGGTCTGTTACTCTTCGCTATGGAGTGAAGGGTAGTGGAGCGACAGTTAGGATATTGACTTTAATGAAATTGTCTTATAGGGTCACGAGTAACTGTTTCATCGTATGACACCAGGGTCCAGAGTTATAAAGAAATTTTTCTACACTCAAACTCAGATCTCAGGTATTTGATTGGTCAGAAACTGCCACAGAATGTTCACTGACCAATGAAAATCTTGAGATTTGAGACGGAACTCAGGAAAAAGTTAAATAACCCCCAGACCAGTACTGGTTAATTAAAAAAAGCAGACTGAAAAGTTGTTTAAATAATCTGCTAATTCATGTCAGAACTGAGCTGTAATGTATTATATCAAAACTGAAAAACTTAAGATGTCAACTGTCATTTGTCTTATCGCTGCTGTTTGAAAATATCTTGTGGAAAAATGGGCAGTAAAATGAAAACAAGTTAAAAATCAGTACAGAATTCAGGATAAGTCATTTGCCTACATTCGACTGAAATACCTTTAAACAAGATTTTAACCATTTGCATTAATCATTCATGAAACACCTTTATACTGCCCTTGTATTAGACAACGCTTTATCTGATATGGTGATGTCAGTTTTTGAACTCAGTTTTGTATTTTGCAGCACTTTTCTTCTACAGAATTGGAATTTAAAAAAAATTTCAAACTAAGAGGGCGGTTAAAAGTTATCACCTACTGCATTGTAACAATTTATCATGTCTACTTTTGAAACTCAGTAATTTGTACTCCTCGAGTTTTCATGATTGCGTTATTTTTAGCCATGTTTTATTTATCTATTTACAGTGATAAGGCTTTGAAGTATCTACGTAAAGGGTGTAAGAAGTTAAAGATGTTGACATTGCTGTACTGTAAAGGTGTATCAAAGTGAGTATACAAAACAATCATTGTAATAAACAATGACGAAACTTGTCGGAAACATCATCCCAAATACCATTCTGAACTTTAAAACTTACCAAAAAAAACCCCCGGCATTTATACAAAAAATATGGACTTTAAAGGCACATTATGCCTCAGTAACTGATGAATTTTTACTTTATTTTAGTAAGGGCAAATATGAATTTTAAAATGTTTAATACCAAAAAAAAACAAAAAAACAAAAACAAACAGCAATTATACAAAAAAATGGACTTTAAAGGCACATTATGCCTCAGTAGCTTATAAATTTTTACTTCTTTAGTAAGGGCAAATGTGAATTTTATAATGTTTAATAATGGTTTTAGAGTGTATGTTAGCTTCATGTAACTTGAAGAAAGTAGGTCTAAATGTGAAATAATTTGTCATTAAAGTAGCAAACTGTAAACAAAGTAGTATGTTAACTTCTATACAAATTGCTAAATCACTAGAGATGTACTAATTGCCCAAAAGCATCAGAACAAAGATTGTTCAGGTAATTGGCCAATGAGAAACCTTTTGGTAACTATAAAAGTATACCAAAAATAAAAAGCTTTTGAGAAATAAAAAGTAAAAAAAATTCTGGGGCATAATGGACCTTAAAAATGGTAGTGATAATAACGAATGTATAAAAATTGCGATGTTGTTTTACATCAACATTTACATTTTAATATATTTTTTAATCAATTAAGAAGCACTTTTATAGGCATGTACTTTCTTTTTGAAAGAATTTCAAAACAACTATATATGTTGATATTCCATCTTGTTATTGAATTAAAAATATAAATTTTCTTGTACATAAATATACTCACTTAAAAAATGAAAATCTACTTTTTCTTCATTATTTTTTTTCAGGAATTCCGCTCAGAAGATGATGCGGCATGTAGAAAATGTACAGTACAGTAGTGACGAGGTGCCGTCCTACTTTGGCTACTGAACGGAAACTGACATAATTATAAGCAACATATCAAATCTAAAACTTTCATGAACAGATTCTCCCTATGTTTCATGACTTCAAAGACTTAAAATATTTTAGATAATGTTAAACTGTTTTATGTATGCCTTTCCCCACTAAATTTATGCAATGGATTTGCCCTGTTTTACATTTGGAGCAGTTAATTATTAGTTTTGGGTAGGGATGGGTACCACCAATTTTTTTGTACCGCGGTATATCGCGGTATTTCACCTGTGTACCGCGGTATGTACCACGGTATTATGAAGACACTTTTTAATGTTTAACTTATGCAAACTAAGACCAACTGCCATAAGAAAGTTTAAACATTTTGATAAAACACAATACATTTTAGAAAAACAGATTAATATCTTTATTTCTTTTTCAACTAACATCTGTCTACCTGACTGGAAAATAATAAATAAAAGAAAGAAGAAAATAACCTTATTGTCTTGATAATATTTTCAACAAAATCTAAAACAGAAAAATGGCAATTCCCATTGGATTTTGGGTGCATAGAAAAACCGGAAAGCACCGGATAGCACCGAAAAACCGGAAAGCACTCAAATTTCTCATAAAAACATATGAAAACGTTAATTAATCGGTTTGAAAGTGTTACCAATCGATTTATTAGATTAAAATCTTTCAGAAAAATCATTTTCTAAAATATATATTGATAATTATTACGAATATTTCGGAAAATAGATATATCGAGTGCTTTCCGGTCCTGTTAAGATACATGTACATTACCGCATAGCAATATTGTTTATCAAAGTTATACATGAAAACTTTATTTTATTGGTTTGAAAGTGTTACCAATCGATTTATTAGATCAAAATCTTACAGACAAGTCATTTTTATAAAAATATATTGATAATTTTTACGATTATTTAGGAAAATAGATATATCGTGTGCTTTCCGGTCCTGCTAAGGTACATGTACATTACCGGATAGCAATATTGAATATCAAAGTAATACATGAAAACTTTATTTTATTGGTTTGAAAGTGTTACCAATCGATTTATTAGATCAAAATCTTTCAGACAACATGTTTTTATAAATATATAATGATAATTATTACGAGTATTTAGGAAAACTGATATATCGAGTGCTTTCCGGTCCTGTTAAGATACATGTACATTACCGGATAGCAATATTGTTTATCAAAGTTATACATGAAAACTTTATTTTATTGGTTTGAAAGTGTTACCAGTCGATTTATTAGATCAAAATCTTACAGACAAGTCATTTTTATAAAAATATATTGATAATTTTTACGATTATTTCGGAAAATAGATATAACGTGTGCTTTCCGGTCCTGCTACTTAAGGTACATGTACATTACCGGATAGCAATATTGAATATCAAAATAATACATGAAAACTTTATTTTATTGGTTTGAAAGTGTTACCAATCGATTTATTAGATCAAAATCTTTCAGACAACATGTTTTTATAAATATATAATGATAATCATTACGAGTATTTAGGAAAATAAGATATATCGAGTGCTTTCCGGTCCTTCATATGTTTTTATGAGAAATTTGAGTGCTTTCCGGTATTTCGGTGCTATCCGGTGCTTTCCGGTTTTTCTATGCACCGTTGGATTTTTGACCGTGGTGAATTCGTCCATGACGGTATGAGCTGTTTACAAGTTGGGCTATGTCTAAATGCTTTACGTTTTGTTATTGTTGCCACTCGTCAATACGTCAACATGTTTACTAGCCTTAGACTGAGCACTAACATGGGTGTCCCTTTTAATGCATTTAAATGAAGAATGATATATAGAAATTATAAAAATGTCGGCGGATTGAAATGTATTTACACTACATAATAAATATGAAAAACAACCGGGAAACGATCCGACTTTCCGCGACTAATTATTCGTTTAGAGTATTATACTGTGCATTTACTGCTGCTCCTAAAAATAGACTTGGAATTCCACTTTAATTTAGGTTGAAAGTTGAAACACAGATTACAGGGTAAATAACGTCCGAATCTTACAAAAATATTATGTAAAATTATATATATTAAAAAACCGGTATTCCTAGGGGTCGTACCGGTACGTACCGCGTCTGAACGAAACCGCGGTATACCGGTATACCGGTAATACCGCACATCCCTAGTTTTGGGGGTTTATTAGGTGGAAACAACCCATAATGAATAGTCTGGTCTAACAGTAGGGCTATTTGGTCTGACCAGGCGCTATGCTGCTAGTTACTTTATTTAAGTGTTGCAATCCTGAAACCCCCCCAAAATAGTAATGGATTATTCCAAATTTGAAGAAGAAGAAAGTCCATTATATAAATTTAGGAGGGCAAGGATTATAAGATATTCTTGGTGATTTTTTTTCATCACCAAAAGTTGTGAATATGTAATTTAAACATTTGTTTTCTCCAAACCCTTTTTAAGAAAGAAGAAATAACTTTCAGAAGTGGAATAAGTTGTTTTAAATGTTGTAAGTCATTAATATTTATTATTTCATAAATAATGGCTGAGTGGTTTACATGTTTTTACTTTCACCTCTGTTGCATTGATCCAGAGGCATTGATTTTTTAAAATATTAGGGAGCTTCACTATATGGGTTTGAATCCAACCCAGAGGCATTGCTTTTTCTGTTATATGGGGGAGCTATCCTGCTAGCTCACAGAGGGCTGCTGGTTCCCCTATAGTGTCCTTTTACACATGAAATAATGTAAAGAGGGGAACCAGCAAGTTGTTATATGACCAAACATGTGAAGTTATATAATTTGACTTCCATTTTATTTATTTTATTTTGTTATGTTCAAACAAATACTTGTAAAATTTGTTCATTCTTTCCCTATGTTTTAAAAATAAACTGTGATACGTTCAGGGGTCTATACACATATTGTTATTCTATGTATTTTAAACCATTATTGTAAAAATAAAAACATGAATTAAAAAAATAAAATTATGAAGAAAAAACTTAGCCGTTATCTTATTTCTGTTGATTTTTCTTGTAAGCATGAAAATGTATTTATAGGTCTATGCCTCAACATTATGTTTGATAACAGTACATAAGATGTTTTCAACTATCTCTTTCCTGCTTACTAATTAATATCCCTTTGTACGCAAGAAAAAAAAATAGGCAAATACTGTTATACTCCTGGTTGTCTGTCCGTCCGTCAGTCCATCTGTGAGCAGTTTTCATGTCCAGTCTGTATCAGTTGAACCGGTGAAATTGAAACTAGTTTGCAGAAAGTAACCATAATGAGACCATATGCAGAGCGCAGTTTGACCTTCCTCAGGTCACACTTAGCCATTTTATATGAATTTGAACATTTCGTCTTTTGAACCGATAGAAAGAAATGGTAGCTATGAATGTAAACTATGAATGATTAGCTATGAGTTTTAACTATGAATGATTAGCTATGGATGTTGACTATGAACGGTTAACTATGAATGGTAGCTATGGATGTTAACTATGAACGGTTACCTATGGATGTTAACTATGAACGGTTAGCTATGAATGGTAGCTATTGATGTTAACTATGAACGGTTAACTATGAATGGTAGCTATGTATGTTAACTATGAACGGTTAGCTATGGATGTTAGCTGTGAATGGTAGCTATGAATGTTAACTATGAACGGTTGGCTATGGGTGTTAGCTATGAATGGTAGCTATTGATGCTCACTATGAACGGTTAGCTAAGAATGGTATCTCGCTATGGAGCTATGAATAACAGCTATCAATAGTAGCTTTGAATAGCGTAATCAAACATGTTTATATCAAATTAACGACTGTGACTTTGTACTCGAATATAACTTGCATGCATAATTTAAAAGAGAAATTAATTTATTTTTACTATACATTGAAGTATCGTTTGATCTTTTATGACAGTAATACTTTGATACAAATTTAAATGACTTCCCATTACAACAACATTTTCTGTAAAGAAGTAACATTATTGAAATTGTAGTTTATTTCTTTCATTAAAATGAAACAATTCTGTTTTGATTAATAAATTTGTGGTAAAATTTATTTAATTAGAAGATATTAACAAGCATTTTCAGGAATTTTCCTTTTCCTATTTTTCCAATTTATAATATCTAGGTCAAGTGCGTTCAAATTGCTTTTTTTTCCCACACAGTTTGTTTGTCACATATTTCAAAGAACATTGCAGAAGGCTGGCTTTTATTTGGTCTAGCAAAGGATGCTAATGTTTCAGAAATTACCAAGCCAAATACTTCGATCAAAACTTGATGCATCTATTAGTTTCTTAACATACCAATTATACCATGATACGTACCACAACTATCACTGAGACAAAATCTCGCTTTTTTGTGTTTTCCAAAATATATACATGTATACCTTTACAAAAAAAAAACTGTCAGGTTAGGTGTTTTAATGTTCTACTCACCTCTTCAACACTTATCTCATGTTGAGATATTACCTTATTTTCAAGTTTCTTTACTGTGTTGTTTTCACATAGTTTTGGGGCCGAAATAGGCCTTCATTCACAATACCAAAAAGTGTCTTTCTTCACAAATGATTAATGAAAATTCACAATATTCAAATTGTAGTCATTGACAAAAATTGTCAATGAATTAAAAACCTGAGAAATAGAGACATTAAACAAAGAGACTTTATTTAATAAAGGTGTTTGTCAAGGTTTCAGACATTTTCCAACACATTATCTATATTTTTCCAGACTTACGTAGTCTGTATGAAATAGGACTATATTCACAAATAATGGCATTAAAGCGCTAATTTTATTTTTACGATTCAAAGGACCTCGGCCCATTTACAGAAGATTTTAAAAAAAAAAGCTGCCTTCATTGACTTTGTTCTTTGATATAATTACGGAAGGATTTCTTACTGAAACCAAAATCGACATATACTCATTATTGTTTTCAAGATACAAAGTATCATCAACGAAATATTTTAGGTAAAACTTAAAAACCTGATTCAAACAAAGGACAATAAAAACAACAACAACAACAACAAACAAACAAAACAAAACGGAACACAAGTTTCGTCCTTGACTCCACAGACTAGGTCAATAGTACGAGAGAAACTAATTAAAAGTTATCAAGGAACAGCCATGAACTGATTCCAGAAATCGAAGGTTACAAATGAGAATCAAAAAGTAAACATGCAGACGACATTTTATAGTAATCAAGCAAACGACGCCGTAAAAATCGAACATTGTTCCATCAGCCGTAGCAACCAATCCCATAGGCAAACAAACACGGATTAGCACGTTGCACTGGTACTTCAGCAGCCGTCTGCTGTTGTATTCATATATGAGACTTTGATACAATCTGAAGTCAAAACTGTATCAAATTAAGGAATGGTTTTCTTTTCAAAAGTATATAAAAACCTGACAGACTGGTTATTGTTTGATCTTTGGACAACCCATAAATAACAAAGACCTGAAGACACATATTATAATATTATTTTCATAATTATTATTCAAACAGGGTTTCATGTCACGAATATAAGGGGATGTTTCATTTTGTTTTGAAATCTTAAGAATTTTTTTTTTCGAAGTGATTACAAGTGCCTTATGTTCTGAAGTTCTGCACAGGGAGATGGTGGCAATATGGCATTGCTGTATTTTAAAATCACACTTCCCCCCTTTGACGTTTATAACACTGTGCGCTTTTAAACGGCATGTTATTAATTTAATTTTCGTTGTGATTATGAAATCCTTTCTACGGTCATTCAAGTACCTCTGCTCTGGCATGTACAGAAGTTCCTTAGGCAACTGATACTGATAAACTGCTTGACATCCAGAATATGAAAGATGCGGAAGCTGAACTGTGCTCTGTTAAATTCAAATTGGCTTACTGCCGTGATTACAAGACCACTGCTAATTTCATTTTTCTCAAATAAAGGAGGTTTCCGGTAATATAAATTCGTTATAAATGCATTATATTTTTGGTTATTGATTTTTGATTGGTTATATAACCAGCCAAATACATATGAATCTTTATAACTAATAATAATAAACGGAAAAAATGACTTAAATTTACAGGAAACCATAGGTAGAGGAACTAAAACAGCCTTACCCAATCAGAAAAAAATGAAAGTTCATGGAAGTAAACGTTACATATATTGACCTCTTTTCCTGAAAACTTCCGTGTGTTGATGAAATATAACAAATTTTAATAAAGTACTACAAAGGAGTATCATTTCCACATAACAATATAGCACTTATAAAAAGTAGGTTAAATCACCAACCCTGATCTTTTTTTAAAGATAAAAAGTTTGGTAAATATTATTTTTATTTAACAATAGATCAAGTATTTCCTTGTCGGACCTAGACTTTCACCCTTCACCTACAGAATTGTGTAATAAATTTGCCCTGCTTTTAAAAATGGAGCAGTCAAAGCTACAGGAATTTCAATACCAAATACACTGAAAAACAAAGGTCAAAAGTACAGATGAGCTAGTTGTGATAACGTTACACCCACTGCGTTACGCAACTTTAGAATTATCTTAAAACATTCTGGGATTCTGATTATTATAGACGGACACAAGAGACTGCATGAAAAGGAAGGTGCAAACAATATTGCGAAGTTGGCACCAGTGAAGTCGATTAAATTTCTAATAATCGCTTAAAAAATTGTCACTTGACAGTCACATACATATTTTTTTTTGAAAAATAAAACTCAAATATACCAAAAAATAATTTTTCTTCTTCAATATAGAGAGTTTTTTTGGTTGGTTTTAAACAGTACAAATTACATAGTGACCTTCCACAGATGCCTGAGTTGTGCCTGAAACAGTGCACGGAGGGGCACCTGAACCGTTATCTAGCTTCCTCACATGAAAGAAAGTCCCTGTCAAACCTACAGTGTCGAGGGGCAAGTGGTTTGAAGTCAACCACCGTATCCACTCGGCCACGGACTCCCCGTCCCTTTATGGAGTGCTGTATGGCGTTACTTTTCATTATATCTTCATTTCTATAAAAATATTTAAGTATGTAATTACGATATGTTTTCTCATGGAAAAACAACAAAAACAACACCAGAACGACTTTTATCTAGATACAAAGCAACATCTATGAAATGTTTTTAGTAAAACAATATTTTGCTCTAGCAAATAGAGCAAATAGAGCAAATTGAATAGATCGGCTGTTACTGCATATATTCTAAAACATTGAATACTTAGTAATAAATAGAAAGATATCTTTATAAATATTTGTTCATTTCTGACACACAGAAATGCATGAACTTAATTACTCATACATTTAGTCACAAAACCTGCATGATCTCGTGTATTATTAAATAAAATAATGGCACTGATATTAGGACCACAAGTTATCAATTTAGTTTGAAAAAAAAAAATGAAACATAAGCCAAAAGCGCCAACACGACGCACAAAAGCGTTCCAAATCAGCCACCATAGAGTCACAGATATGAACGTGCGACCAAGTTAACGCACCAAGAAATGACCGCACGACCTCATGCACGCATCACAATTCCATTGCATTAAAAAGGACATAAATAAGCATTCACATTAGCACTTGACAATTATCATTTCTCAGTGACCTCCTGAACATTACTTATTGAACACTACTAACCTAATGAACATTACTTTATGAACTCAATATAAACATTACTGTCAGAGCGCTATGATCATTGCTGATAGAACACGTCCATCAATATATATTTCTGACTGGCCTCTAATCTCAATATGAACATTACTGCCTGGACATTGAATACTCTTTCAACATGTACATAGACTTGACGATAAATGAGCTTTTTTAAAAAAATTCTTATGGAAATACAAGTTAAATGACTAAGACAGATGCCTCATTTGTGTTTAAATGTGAATTGACCGTTTACAGGGGCGGTCAAGGCAGGGGATAGGGTCTGTACCCAAAAGATCTGTGCACCCACAAAGCACTGCTCACTCACTCGGGAACTGGACCACAGATTGCGGCTCATATTTCCGATCCTGTACCGTCTAATTTGTCGTACATCTAAAAATGACTTAAAGTAAATTGATGATATATCGGCTTTTCAAATCAGTAGACGAGAAAAATTTGAACGCAGACGACACTTTGTGAACATGGCCAGCAGGCGAGGAACACTCCCTGGCTTATCTCCATTGTTTACCTAATATAGCGACACTATTGGGGCGTTAATTATAAACGTTTGGCCACATGTAAGTGTTAATCTAACGAGCCTGTGATATACTCTGATTAATTTTTGAGCAGGTAAATTCTAAAGTGGACTTGTGACGTCAAAACTCACAGTATCAGAGCGAGGTCTGTATGTGACAAATTATACGAGCGCATCACAAATAACTCTTCAGAGAGTCAATCGAAAAGACTGCAGTCTGGTTTTCGTACGGAATATATTCAGAAACCTTTTTTTTTTAATTAAAGTGTACAGTTTTAACTACTAAAGTTAATTTTGATTATTTAAAGATTATGATAACAATGTTTGTAGTTTGTGGACTTTTGTTTATAATTGATGGAGTTTATTCTATGTATATATTAGATAATATGGAAATACCGGAAAAGCCTTGCAATATTATCGTAAGTATGTTTTCTGTCTAGCATCTTTGTATTTTGTCTAAAACCGTGGTTATTTAAAATTATTGGACAGGAAATATTTTTTCGAGGTTAATATTCCATTTGATGTAGGTGTACACCAATAACTTATTTGCAAAATTTCACATTTTCCACTCACTCCGTTTTACCACAATGACTACATTTATTCTAGTTGTGATAAACGGAATATTTAGCGTTGCAACGTTTTTCACTTAAATTCGGCTAAGAATGACTCAAAACTATAATTTTTCTGTTAATTTCTGAGTAGATCTGTATTACTTAAATATCTTTTGCATATCTTTCTGTTCAAGTGCACCAGCTGATTTATGAGAGAAAAAAAATCAAATTTTATGCTTTTAAACCTCAGGCGAGCTCTTTTAATGTTTTCAGGACGGCCGCAAAAGATGGAAGTAAATATGTTAAAAAGCGGCGAGCAAGAACTTATCTTTTTTCATAACTAAACAAAATTAGACTTTTTTCACGATATGTTTATTAATTTTGTTTCTAGGATAACATAACAATATAAGGCAATCAGTAAATAATTAATAGTTCATTGTTGCAATTACCTATTAGCCTGCTGGCGGCAACTGATTGCTCCTCTGCGACCATGCAGTGCAGACGCAAATCAGCCGGAACACCCCTGTGCCATATGATCATGGTCTGCGCTGGTCGTGAATATTTTAAAAATAATGAATGTTTTTGTCCAGATTGAAAAATGAACAAGTGCATTTAAGATAATTAGCAAGATATGTGTTAAATATATGAGCCGCGTCATGACAAAATCAACATAGTTGGTTTGCGACCAGCATGGATCCAGATCAATGCTGTCCGCTATCAGTTTCTCTACTTGTAATAGGGTTTGTAAGCGAACAGCATGGATCCTGATCAGACTGCGCGGATGTGCAGGCTGGTCTGGATCCATGCTGGTCGCAAACCCATTATGTTGGTTTTGTCATAACGCGGCTCATATATGTATTCATTTCATACACTTACATTGCGAACATAGTAGTGCGCTTGTAAAACGCAGGCATATATATGGCAACACTAGCGCACACATAATACATGTATTTTCGAAAAACTTATAAAATAAGTAATATACCTGCCTGGAAATATGAAATTTTTATACATGTATTTAGAAGAAAAAATCTTTAAAATTAAGTAAAATAATCATTCAACTTGAAACTGGGGACTTGGGTTCTTTTGAGAGAAAAAAGGTATGGGAAAAGTATGGTGGCTGATTTGGTACATTGCGCGTTGCGTTGTCGATAGCGACATATAATATGATATTATAAGATGTGTAACAGTGTTTCCTTGTTTTCATTGCAGCCAGCAAACAGCAGTTTACCGTGCAGGGAATTTGTCATTACAGAATCACGCTGTAAGTATATTCAGTTGCAATCAAAATTATCGTACAATTTTTTCATTATTTTTGGAGTCCTTTTGGCTGAAGCATTCAAATGACATAATCCAAAAATCTATGACAAACAAGTGCAAGATCATGACATTCAAGAAGGAAATGTTTGACAGTTAAAAAATCCATAGCAACTTTACAAAATGGAACATCGTCTCCTGCTATTACCTTTTAAAAGGATAAAATATTAAAGCATTCATTTTTAAATAGAAAGTTTATTTGAACAACTTGCCATTAAAATATTATATATTAAAAAACAACAACAAAAAACAACACTTATAAATAGATTATTCTGTCTAAGGGATATGCAACATTAGGGATATATCTTGAATTATAAAGAAACAAAATCGCCTACACATACTGTACATGTATATGTGTGTGCCATGTGTTACGTTCCCATGACATTGGAAGAGTAAATGCATATATGTGGGAATTAGAACAAAAGGTTAACTAATGCCAGGACCGACGGGTTTTATTTAGTTCATCAAAACCATGATATGCATGTCGATTGATTCATTAATATTAAAAAGAACAGATTCTTTTTATTAATCAACAACCTCCCGGATTAGCCTTTGCCACCCACGCAGTCTGGCCAGGCTCTACACTGATGGCTGACTAACTCTAAATTTCCACCTTGATGTCCCCAAAATTGAAAATTGACAGCTCAAAAAAATCAGCAGGTTAAGTTAGAATCGTTGTTTAAGGGTTAAAAATTGTAGTTTAATAGTAATGATGATAGGGATAGGGACGGGTAGGCGGCGGCGGTGTCGGCGGGGGAAGGGGCGGTATGCGACACATCTAGGGACTGACCGACAGACTATTCTAGTGAGCCTAATTACTAAGTACTTAAAATTATTAATGTTTAAAAATATTATTGTGGTACATTGATGGAGAGAAAAAAAATCACTATTGAAGTGGCATTTTGTCTACGGGTAAATAGTGAGTGTCAAAAACAAAATAAGTTAACATTTTGGCATTGTCAAAATAAATTTACATTCTATCATAAATCCTGTCAATTTTATAAATTTATTTCGCATGAACGATACATAATTCACATTGCCTAAGAAAATTTCTGTAAATATCCATTGGAATTTACATGTAACGTATAGATTCTAATTTATAAAAAGAGTGGGACAGTCTTTTTATATTTTAGTCAGATTTATTTTTCATTCTAAACATTTTCCAGTATCAACTGTTGGTCAATCACAATTATACCAGTCAATCATATATCAATCATTGGAAATACATGTATATTTCAATCATTGGAAATACATGTGCATTTCAATCATTGGAAATACATGTATATTTTTTCGATTAAGCTCCATTGTCAATGAAAACAATTGGGTGAACTGTCACTTTCAGAATCGTTTATTATTTTGTTTATTTTTTATGGAGTTAATCTAACATTATTAAATCGGATAGTTAAGTTATATATACATGTATTATTTGTGCTCAACTAAAATATTCTCAAAAAATGCACTGAATATCCGGATGACCGCAGACGGGTACAATGTTTAGCGTTGTTGTGGGATGGTTTTATATACATGTATATTTGTTGTCGTCTGATTATCTATCTCGTATCATGATCATGCCGTCCACCCCTTCCCATCGTTACAAACATCGTGACATCTGATGTCCGTATGCACGAAATGACGTGGGTTTCCGGAATAGCCACGTGCCGATTTTACCTCGGAATTTGATTCATTTGGCGTGGTATTAATTTTTAATCAAGAAACTTAAATGAATTTTATTAAATGAGCGTGCTAAATTCCTATTTTGACAAATGGTGTTCTTCTTAATTTTGTAATTTTCATATACCCACAGGACATGTAACGAGACATTTTTTAAAGCTTTGTTATAAATATGTCGTCTAAATGAAAACAGCTATTTCTAATGATTTTTTTATGGATTGGCAACGGTGAATCGAGTAGTCTCTCGAACGTCCGAGTATCGATTTCGAGTACATGTACTCGAAAGAAAAAAATGTTTGACGATAATTTGACTTTATAATATTTATTCATGTTTCTTTGCATAAATCATACGCTACTATTTTTATTAACACGCGTGAACATTGTACGTTAACAGAAGGAAAAGTTCCAAAACAAAATTTTATGCTGCAATTTTAAGAAGGGTTTCAATCGTTAAGCAATGAGAACATATTTAGCTTAATCAATCATTTTAAAGATATTTATTTAAATACAACACACATAGCATGATTTTTTTCAATACAAGAATATTAACATTGGTAACAAAAAAAGCGTGTGTATATATGCGCGTCATCTATCAAATTCAAAGGGATAATTTACACACAAAAATATCATATAATAAAAGGATGATATCAACAAACCATTTTTCTTGGGACATGTTTGTTTATATTTGGAATCGATATATTAAAATTGAACGAACTTTAAAACTCTTTCAAAATACTTATGCTCGTTCTTCACAATTTATAGAGACTAATCACTTTTTGTTTATACAATGTAGTATTTAATTTTGTAAAAATGAACGCATTCCGTAGTTTAAACCAAAAAAATGGGGTTTTTTTATGGAAATTTGCCGTATGCATGGAAAATGGTGCCCGGCAAATACTTCACACTAAACTCTGGTATTAATAAATTAAATAGTGTCGTTTATAGACATAAAAGTAACATTTAATAAACATATTTCAATTAATCTGTTGTAAGCAAAAAATAACAGATTTCAATAAGGGACATGAGCAGATTGTATGGAAAATTGTACCTTATTATTTACACTTCACTCTGGGGTTAGTTAATTAATAATGATCAGGATCCATGCTGCATGCTGTTCGCTATCAGTTTCTCTACTTGTTATAGGGTTTGTAAACGAACAACATGGATCCTGATCAGACTGCACGGATGCGCAGGTTGGTCTTGATCTATATGCTGGTCGCAAACCCATTATGTTGGTTTTGTCATGACGCGGCTCATTTATAAAAATATTGCCGCATATTAGGTTTCCATGTAGGCTTTTTGATTGAATACATTCTTTGGTGTATATGTTGTGTTTCCTGGGTTTTCGTATATTAAGATATTGACTGTTGTAGGGTCTCGTCCTTGCTGTGTCTTATGTCCTCTCCATGTTTGTTCGATTCCTGGCTGGGTTCCATGTCGTAGGTTCGGTGTTGCCGGGGTTTATGGGGACTGCGTTCATTGAATAAACGCCTTTTCATGTTGACCTTAGTTCTCATTTTATAAATAATTTATGTCATTGGTTATACATATAAAGCGTCATATAAATGTTTGAAACATTTTTTCGTATAGTGTTAGCTTAAAATAGCCGAAAAAGGGAACTGTGTTATATTTACAACGTTAAACGCACTTAAGAACCACTCATATCGCACATTTATTATCTAACAGTAGCATATTGACGTCTTTAAGTTGAAACTACTTGCCGCTTATTGGGGTTTAAATGGTGATTCCGTTGATATCCACTATATTTATTCAAACTTGGTAAATAAACACAGAGATAATCTAAGATTTAACCATATTGATGTAATACGCCGTCTGCTGAATGATTTCTTACAGTAATCAGTAGGTCGTATCAATTTGCTACTACAAGTCACGTCAGAATAATCGACGCGTATCTGAAATACTTTAAAATTTTCAACGTCATCGATATTTGTGCACACGTTGGTCTTAATTTATTCACCTCTTTCTTAAAAGTGCATATGAGAAGTGACAAAAATGGCCAACAGAGCTAGCATTTAACTTTGTATCTAGCATAATATAAATGCGCTATCCCTTCCCTTTACTATTTGATCAAACTCCATAGCTAAGTTGAAGACCACAGAAGATGACCGAGAATAAATATTTTGATAATTTATTTATACATTGTATATGAACTAACACCTATTGTGATAATATTTGCGATCAGTTTGATTTATCGGAAAACAAAAACAAACAAAAAACAACAACAACAACAAAAAAACCCCAAAAAACAATTTCTGATGATTAACCTTGCAAATGAACGATTTAAAATTTATGATAATTGATGACAAAACTTGCGATTCGCTAAATATTAAATCTAAACTTGCGATCCGCTAATTCTGATTCCTAAAGTAGATGATGATTAAACTTGCGATTTGCATGGGACTTAATCGTTAATCCCAGGATTTGCTAATTCTGTAATCTAAATAGCTGATGATTAAACTTGCGATTCGCTAACACACGCTGGTAATAAGACTTGCGATTTGCTAAACTTTAAATACTAAAACTTGCCAATGTATTTTCAAAGTAACCAAAAAAAAAATCAAACCTTGTCATCTTGTTTAGCAAATTTTTGTTCAGCAAACAATTACGAAAAATGTTGCATGAAATATATTTGCAGACTGTGATGAAAACGAGTTACGGAAATTATTTTCGCACCTATATAACCGGACAAACCCTGATAGCATTAACTGGCCGGCGAAAGTACAAAGTCTGGAGACCACAAACTCGAGCACAGAATGGACAGTTAGCCCAAATGGTAAATATATAAACACTATTCGGAAAACAAGGGGAAAAAATCTAAAACTAAGTAATCTTCGAGGCACTGATGAAATATAACGGGTTTTTATAATATAATATATCTCATAACATTAGGAAAATAACGTAATAAAAGTGTCCAAATCTGTCGAAAGATTTTTAAATGACTTAAAGTAATCTACGGGAGAAAGGTGAAATTGCACAATTTACGTGCCTCTTGTGTCGGAAAATTTTACTGTTTTAGCAGAATTTCGGATGGTTTAACTATATTTTTACGTAATCCGAGGCGTTTACTTCTGTGTTCCACCTGATTACAAAAAATGTAATAAATAAATAAATAAATAAAATTTATAAAAACAAATTGAGTATGGATAAGCATTTTTTCCTGGACATAACAAAGTGTATGTTTTTTTCCAGGGAATGTAAACTTTCTAAAAGGATTTCAGGTGAGACAGTTTGGAAATAGCTACGACAACTTTTTGAAGAAAATGTGCAGCGTCATAGACCTATCTGACATGAAAGCATCGGATCTCATTCTCCTAATGAAGGTGATTACATTTTCTATTGTGATAACATTATAATTGAGCCGCGTCACGACAAAACCAACATAGTGCCGTTTGCGATCAGCATGGATCCAGACCAGCCTGCGCATCCGCGCAGTCTGATCAGGATCCATGCTGTTCGCTATCAGTTTCTCTACTTGTAATAGGGTTTGTAAGCGAACAGCATGGATCCTGATCAGACTGCGCGGATGCGCAGGCTGGTCTGGATCCATGCTGGTCGCAAACGCATTACGTTGGTTTTGTCGTGACACGGCTCATTTTACATTGTGTAGCAACATGTATTTGATAAAGTTATATTTTAAACCATAACGTGATAATTTTGTATAATGGATTTGTCCTCCTTTGAATATGGAACAGTCAATTCATATTTTAAGAGATTTCAGTATAAAAAGTACAAAAATATCTATCATCAGTAAAGAGCTTGGTCACACATTGGTTGACTTAAAGGCTTGTCATATTCAGTTCTAATTAAGCTTAAAGAGCTTGTTTTAAATAAGCATTTATTGCTCCCCTGGAAAACGTTTTTATGATACAAAAATCACTCTAAAACAGACAATATCTTCCATGAAATTGTTGCTAAGAAAATTGTTTCTTTCCGGATAAACTGTAACCACTAAATTTTCAACATTAGATAATTAAATGGAAGCAATAAATATTGTATTCCAACAAAATATTTTCCATTTTAATCTTGATGTGCCATTAAATTGTCAATTTGGAAAAAGGAAGATTTTATTATGATATTGTAATTAAGCAAGAAACATAAAGAGCTTGTTATTTGTGTAATCATAACTTGTTTGGTGATGACTTACATTATCATTGACCAATTATACTTACTTGAACGATTTTCGTTTTTTTTTATATTTCAGACGAAATTTTACGTAAATAATTCAGATGCTGGGGGATTTGACGTAGAAATTAAACCCCTCCCATTTCCCCCTGATCAGTACCAATCTACAGGTGTCATAGAAACTATGGACGGAAATGAAAAACTTAATGGTGACTTTCTTAAAAGATCAGGCTTTCATTTTTGTTGATCAATATTTTTGTTTCAATTATTTTGTAATGAGCTTAAAGATCCTGTAACACATTTTTTTCATGGTTTTATTTCATAAATATGATGCTCAAATTAAGATTTGTCAATCTTGTAAGTTCAAATAAGCATTATTTATAAAGATATTACCCAATTTAACATTTTGCGTAAATAAAGGGAGGTAATTAGAAATTTATTTTCTATAAATTCCAAGTCAAATTTTCCAATAAGAAATAAATGCATGTAACTTATTGATTAAATATAATGTGCACAAATATTTGCAGCATACATTTTACATATTCTTGGATGTTTGAAAATTGTTTTATTTGCATAATTATATACATATATAATATTTTGCAAGTGTATGATACATACAGTAACAATATCAATCACAAAACATACAGGATCTATATTATTTCTCATCTATGCTTTTTGATAATAAAGAGTTCTGTATATTTGATGAGAATAAAATGTCATTTCAGCGAATCATAACACATTAAGAATTAAATTTGAATCGATTAATGCTTAGTTAGGTATGTCTTGTTTGATAGGTACACCTCGTCTATATTCATAAAATATCATTACCGAAGTATAACGGAAAGAACCGAAAATTTATGTTCGATAACTTTCATGAATTTATTTATATATTTAGAAATTTTGACTTGCTCTTCAAAATAAAATAAGCTTAACATTGTTTCAATTTCAGAATATCACTCAGACATCAATGTGTATATTGACTGTAATCAATTAAATGCCACATCTGTAAATATATCTGTGCAAGTCAGTGGAAAAACGAAAGCAATTGACTATATGGAAATTATGATATTGAATAATCAAAACAGAGAATATTTACAAAATGCACAAAAACTGTTTTATCTTTCAGAGGTAAGATTTTAAAATTGTCAGTACTTTAACGTCATGTTTAGAAACTCTTTGCATTGATAAAATTAAATAGCATTTAGTTGACTATGAAATTCACGTGCATCACTTTGGTATCTCTCGGCTTTTATCGGTAGATGGTTTGTGTGCCGATTTACATGACAACCGGAGAATGCCGAGCATGCTACTGATAAAGCGTAAAATACCGAATGTGATTATCAACCTCGGACTAACGTCGTTACACGAAGCTGATGGAGAAAGCCGAGTTGTTACGACTATCTGAAATGTTAAAAGATTAGAATCTATAATAATTCAAATTTAAAAGAAAGCAAATAATTATTTTTATATAATACACATTATTCCAGTTCAATAATATTTGCATTTAAAACAGTATAAATTATTTAATTTTTCCTGTGATAAAGATGTATGTATTACAAAAATTTTATTTTACTGATGCTATATATTTAACTATGTAACTATATGGCTCTGAGCATAATAATTATATTCTGTTTGTCGTTTATATTTCAGAATTTCTTCGTAGTAAATGATTTAATATTGGGAAACTACACTCTAAAGGTAACACTTTAACAAAATTTAATAATTGTTCATCTATTAAAATGTGCTTATACTGAAGACGTACGGTCTTTCAAATAGGTACTATGCGGTGCTGTTGTGTTTTTTTACTTCTTTTTTTTTGGCATTTAACATCATGTCATGTTGTCTAATACGTTGTCTAATACGTACAACAACTAATATGGACTTGTTAAAACTTACGTAATTTACCTATTTTGTGGCAGGTTTTACAAGAAAGTGTTTCAGTATTTTTTTTCTAATTGTAGATAAGTTAATCATACTTTAAGAAAACAAACATTTCTTTTTATAATTTTTATATAAATTGTTTACGATGACTAGTTCTGTTTTTGGCTAATATCACGATCAGAACCTTTGTATAAAAGAGGGACTTAAAACTCGTTTGCAATCGTGAGTAATTTCACAAAAAGTTGATACAGAAATGCACATTAGCACATTCCTTCTCAGTGCATGTATTACTATACATGTAGATCTATATTTTACCATTTTATTGAGAGGCCTCTTGAACGGATGTCGACTGTATTTTAACATTTAAGTAATTTCAATACATTACCATTCCAAAAGTCAATGAAATACATGTGCAATATAATCCAGACAATGTAACATTATTTGTCAACTATTTTTTCTTCAGTTAACGCCTATAGAAACAAACGTTGGTATTGGCGACGATAATTCTTGCATATGCTATTTTGGAACAAATGAAAGTAGACAGTGTGAACCATGTGTTGGGTATACAAAAACGATATATGTTACAAAATGGACGGAAACTTTAAGTAAGCCGATCTTCAAATACCACGATGTTGCCCCAATTTCTTCCATGTTGCTTGGCTAACCTTCACATTTATTTTTTATCTTTACAAACTTTTGTATCAAAATCACAGAGCCAGATTATTCACACTTTGTACTATTACCCTTCATTTTGTAAAAAGACAAAAAACAAAAAAACTTGCCCTACTTTAAAATGTAAAATTCTGATGTTACACCGCTACATTTGTAAAATATTCACATTATAAATGCTAAATCAACCCCCACACCCCTTGAATAAATGGGCTTTCAATTAAGTAAAATTCATTAAAGTGAACTTTTAACTGATTATTTTGAATAATGGACTTGGGCTGTTTTAAATCTGGAAATACAGTATATTAAAATGAGTTTTAATATCAATTACCAGGAGAGTCACGGTGTATAACTAGTCTATTTCCGGTTTTGTATCCTATAAGTGACCGGAAGTAACAGGTGCTTGTCTCAGCAAGACATGGTACACAAGAAATTGCAAAGGCTTGCAAGACATAATGCATCCACTGTGGCTCTGAGACTCTAACAAATGGTATTTTTGGCAGTTCTTGACACCATTATTACGGCACGTTATAGTCTGGCTCTGAGAGGATGATTTGCTACGTTCATTTTTAGCTCTACGTATCAAATCTTCTTAGGTTTATTTATACATTTTTATATATACACAAATCGGAATAAAGAAACATTTACAATATCAATATTTCTCTTTTAAACTAAAACGGACACTTTAGTTTATGTAAAACAAAATTCGAAAAAAGGTTTTAAAAATCTTGACATTTCACTATGAATAGTGAAATAATAATTTTAATTGACTTGATAAGTATGGGCTTATGAGCAATACTGTGTGCATGTGTCGTAATACTTTATTTGTCATCATGTAATTTTGTAACTTCTCTGAACAAACCTTATTTTTCAGTTGTCTATGCGTTTTGAATGTTGTATGCTTGTCTTTAAAAGGTTTAAGGCTATATTTATCTATAAATAGTAAATATATCCATATTCATTTTCTTAACTGTACAAAACAAGCCTTTCTTATGGTCCTGTCCAAAAGAAAATTTTAATAAAATGTGTCTCTATTATTTAACTCACACTTATTATATTGTAAGTAAGCAGAATAAATGTTCCCTAACTGCAACTTGACAGTTCTAGTATAGGTACTTTAATAATTATGATTTTATCATATTATACAGATTCGAGACAGTCCAATATAGCTTTATACCTTTTAAGTTGAATTGTTGCCAAAACTCTATTGCTTCTGTCCCATATGCGACACTTTTCCCCCCTCCTTTTATAAGTTGAAGATTGCTTGTGGCCAACCGACAAGCGACCGGAAATAACAGGTGCTTGTTATTCACACATTGCTTAGCAATGTTACACTGTGATCCAAGTTGGATTTGCTGCAAAATTACAGTAAAATATTTTGATAATGGCAAATATAGCATATTTTATCGATTTTTTCCCCTTTGCTTTTTGTGGATACTTTTTTTTGCATCAGAACTTAATATCCCCAGCAAACTGTTGGTTGTGTCAGACGATAGAGTAATTGCAATACCCAAAAGGTTGATTTTTTCATTTGGACATATTTTTATATAATTATCTCAAATGCTACATTACATGCCACCTTGTTGGTACATTCTAATTTTACACAAATCTCTTATATTATTATATTTTTCATATACATGTACATAGTATAATGTCGTTTTGCTTTCAAGTATTGTATTTTAAATTGTGCTTTGTTTCAATTTTTATTTGCTTACTGTTTTCTCTTTATTTTTTCTTTTATATATAAACTCTATTTGTATTTAAACAAAAAATTGGCTGTTCAAAATGTTTTTTGACAAAAACGACCAGTGCAGACCAAGGTCAGTCGGCACTGTCTGATCATGGTCTGCACTGCTCGCTTTTCAGTCAATACATGTACGTATTTTGCATTTTTCTCCAAAAATGAAATGAGCCGCGTCACGACAAAACCAACATAATGGGTTTGCGACCAGTATGGATCCAGACCAGCCTGCGCATCCGCGCAGTCTGATCAGGATCCATGCTGTTCGCTATCAATTTCTTTACTTGTAATAGGGTCGGTAAGCGAACAGCATGGATCCTGATCAGACTGCGATGATGCGCAGGCTGGTCTGGATCCATGCTGGTCGCAAACCCATTATGTTGGTTTTGTCATGACGCGGCTCATATATGGTTTTGTCAAATCCATTTAAGACATTTGTTGTCCTAAGAGTTAATAAGAACACTTTGGGACCTTTTATGGTCTTTTTGAGTTACTTTCCCTGTCAAATTTTTGTAGCTGAGATTACGTGTACTATGAATATAGGTATAGATACTGCTATAAGAATTATTTCATGAAATACTGTGTACATATTCAACCATTACGTAATAAGTATAACGCTAGCAACTTCATTCCAGATCACACTCGAGTCTGATACAAATTTTGTCTGTCAGGTCGTAATTGTTCATGCTTTTATGTAGAAAAAGTTCTGAAAAACATGTACATATAATAAAAGCCAATCAAATTAAAAGACGAAAATGAGAGGTTATGGTGATTGTTTTCGGCTACGTAGCCCTTGCTTAGTGTCCTTTACCTTATGTTGCTATAGCTACTTATTTCAATTGTATATTGCGTTATTTCACCTGAAATATGTCACTGTTGTTTTAATAAAATTTCATTTCCATTTGTTTCGCATGTGTTTATTTCCTTCCTTTCCTAGCTTTCCTTGTCAATTTAGCGTTCTTTCAATGACACCCCTGCCCATCCCCAACAGCTTATCTTAACCCTTTTACAAACCAAGATCTACTTACATATAGTAAGGACTAAGAAACAACATATTATATTATTTTGAAAATTACTCATCCTATAGTGATGGTAACTGAACAGATATACAACTATTGTAAAATATTTCTTTTGTAAAAGCTACAAAATATGTTTACTCACACATGTAAGTTTATAGAAATGGGGGCAGTAATATAACAAGCAGTAGATGTTGGTTTCTTACATTGGGCTTAACATGCCAAATTCGTGTGTTGTTTATTTGTACAAACGCCCCTGTTCTTAAATTTCCCATGCGTATTTCTTGCAAACCTTATATTATTCAAGCTGTCATTGCTTTAGTGTCTACTTTCGCGTATTTCCCACTTTTGTTTTTATTCCAAAGTTTGAACCGTAACCCACCTATCATTCTACCTAAATAGTATCTTTGTTTCATATTTATGTAATGCCTGTATAACGGCATTAAAGGTGGTTTTTTACGTCTTACTTTCTTTTTCTAGTACGAACGTGCAAAACTCCCGGCGAAAACACAAATTTAAGGACCGTATTCTAGCCTTCATCAGACTTATATCATAATTGTAAAGTAAGATGTTTAACGATGGATTAAATTTCGCTCATAAAAAAGATTTTCACAATATAAATTCAACAAAACAGAAAGTAGAAATTCGTGTAACCTCGCCTAACAGTCCAAAATATTGATTTCGCAAAATGTTGGTCTCGCAAAAATATCTGATTTTACAACAGTTGAAAAGAGTATTAATGAAAAATATTTCATAACAAAAATATATTATGAAAACATGTCACATTTCAAAATGCACTGAAAGTGGTGAAATAACAACATAGTGGGGATACTAGTATGGGACTAGTAAAATTCATATGATTTCATTTCCAACACAAACATGTTTATACGAATAAAATGCATCGTTCTTTTAGAACGTGGGACTGTTATGGTATGATTTTAAGTAAAGTATTTCCCGTTTTTTGAATTTGAAACAATCCGTTTAATATCTAAATACAAATATTGAGCTACCAACAGCGTGGTCAGATTGCACGATCGTGGCTGACTCGCGCGCCCGTCATTTAAAACACAAAAGCAACTGTAAACAGTCAAATTAAACGTCATCCTTTCTGTGCTTCAGCACACAAATTAAAGACTTGAAGTGCTGAAGGAAGGACATCACACATTTACTTGCTAAAACCGTTCAACGTGTAAAAAAGGCAAGGACCTCATAAATAATAATGTAGTTAAAAAAAAAAACAGGAATTCCTGGCCGCATGGGTTCAAGTCGTTTTTTCATTGGACAAGGAACTTTACACTAATTGCTTAGTACTGTCTGATTCAAAGAATGGATTCGAGAGTATGTCAATAAGTTTAACACAATCGAACTAAAACAAATTCAAGAGCGAACCAAATCCATGAATAAATTACATGTAGTTTTGACATTTTAAGTAATCATTTTCAGTAATTTGACCATGAATGCCAAATATCAGAATAATTCAATGCACCGGTTTTGTCATGTGTTAATTCTTTTGTCCAAGTATATTCAAATGTGTAAATAAACAACAAAGTAATGACAATTTAAGCACTTTTCAATAAATTAACCTTGACGATCAAGGTCAGTTAAATGTGAAGGTCATATCAAAATAATTCAACCTGTCTGTTTTGCCATAAGTGTTAATCAAATCCATAAATAAATGACAAAGTAATGGGCAATTTGAGAAAACTTAAATAATTTGACATTAAGTGTAAGGGTAAAAATTAAGGTCAAGTTCAATTAAATCTTTTTTAATATTTTGTCCCAAGATTTGTTGTGCATAATCATGGAGACAATAATTTCATTATCTACAGAGTTATAGTCATAAACAACAACAGCAACAACAACAACAACAACAACAAAAACAACAACAATATTTTGACCTTCAAGGTCAAGGTCATTGATGAGTGAAAGTCAGAATCAATTTGGTCTACTCAAAGGTCTTGTCAAAAGAATTTTTGTGTCCTAGTATGAAGACAATCCATTTAAAAATAACAAAGTTATAGTCAATTATAGCAAAATCAAGAAAAATTCAAACATTTGACCTTGAAGGTCAATGTCAAAGCTATTAGAAGGTCTTGCACAAAGGATTGTTGTATGACGACAATCCATTAGAAAATTTGAGAAAAAAAACATGTCAAATGCGGCATGCAATGCGAATAACTAGCAATATCTCGAACTTTTCTTTTGAAAATGAAATCGAATTTTCATCCATTTTTAATTTTTTATACACATTAAGACAATAAAGATTTCCAAGAATTAATATTAATGGATTTTTAAAATGGAAGGAATAATGCCAATTTTCACGAATCTTAATATATACAAAAATAACAAAAAGATGGACTTTTAAAGATAATTATGAAAAGAAGATAATTATATCAAGGTCGATTTCCACAGATTATTAAGAAAATTCCAATTGTTCTTGTTGATTATAACTAAAATTATGTAGAAAGAAATAAAATATTTTTTTATTATAAAGTATTATTACCGGTTATTAATAAAGACTAAACCACAAATATGGTCGCTTTTCGTCGAATATTATATTTGTATACTACGAGTAATTTTGAAAACAACCTATAACAAAAAGATCGACTTTTTAATCGATTTCTGGGTAATTCAACCTTGTTTTGCCTTTAGCTGAAGACGATTCCTTGGTTGGTTTAATTTTGGCGCCAGTTTTGGTAACATTACTCGTTGTGATCATAGCCTTGTCAATATGGTTCGTCTGGTATAAGAACATCATACCGTCGTGTATAAACTTGCCAGAGATATTCAGGAAACGACAACATACGGGTAAGAATTTTATATCAGAACTTGTAACTTCTATCTTATGAGCCTGCACAAACGTAATGTTGAGAGCATTGATCCAGTTGTAGGACACTCACTTTGGAACGTGTAGGTCTCCGGTCTGAGTCCTATCAAGTTCCATGAGATACACATACTATACACAGGTGTTAATGGGTACCCGATAAGGCGGTACATGTATAATACTGTGGCGCCATTAATGTTATGGGCTAAACTCTATAACACAAGGAGATCTATAGATTCTAGTACATGTAGCTGGTAAATGCAATACAGTCGGAAATCGTGGCATGTCCATGAAACTCAAGACTAAAATGTGATTACATGTACTTTGTACTGTAATTTATGTAATGAGGGGTTTATATTAAAATGCATTTTCTTTGCAATAAATTGCATCTCATTGTTTTGGTAATCACTAAAATAACACTTTATATGTACTTCACTGGTAATAATTATTATTCTTAACATAATTTAAGGATCCATCATGTAGAATACTCATTTAAAATGTAAAAAAGCTTTATTTTGATGTCTGAATTTCGTAGATTATTGTGTTGTGTCATGCTTTAAACTACCAATTTATCTAAATTAAATGAAGTTGTACACCAAGCAGATTGCGTATGCGAAAAAGTCGTAGCTTAAAACTTACTAAAATAGCTGTTACAACTCCTTTTCAGATTTCACTTCAATAGCAGATGATCAACAAACGAAAAAGCCTACCATACATATAATTCAAACATCTGATCATTCTTCACACAAAACAGCTGTTGAAAGTTTAGAAAACCTTATTAAGACCACTACGAACTATATTGTTGTAGCAGACGATAATATTCCCACCGGAACTTCATTGACGTCTGCAAATTTCGAAGAAAGTGCGGTTGAGAAAATACCAGATAATGTTGACGTCGTCTGCATCATTCATTCTGAATGGGCCCAGAAACTGTTGACCATCATTGGCTCTGGTGAGGTCATTGCAACTGATTTAGCAAACGCCATGGACAGAAAATTTCTAATGTTTGTAAATGAAGTATGTCAAAATCCCGCCATTACCTCCAAGTTTGTTTCGGTGAGATTCGAGTACACACTTGATTCTGCGGTAATTAGGGAGCCATTTCTCGGACCTCAGTTTAATCTACCAACTAACACAGAAGCTTTTATAAAACATCTACATTCCAGAATGAATTCTACAAATTCAAATGCAGTGAATATAAATACAGACGACAAAATGGCGCTATTTTCTGCAATAAACGCTGCGTTTGTTTATCAAAATAAACACAAGTCATGGCTGTTCACTAAACTATTCCATCTTCGTAACTCGCCCTCTAGCGACGATTCGGGCATTTATTTACGACGTACAAGAACAACACACTCTAGAAGTATCCGATCGAGGAGTGCTGAAACAATTTCGTACCACTCATGCACGTGTGACATAAACAGCACACAAACAATGTGTAACACGTGCTATCAAAGACAATCGTCAAGGTTAAGGACGCATTCGTGTGACCTCAGTTTCTTCCCGCCAGAATCAATTGTAGACGGAACAAGTGAGCGACTAAGCTTACTTGAGAATAAATTTGAAGATATTAACAGGCTTTACATTCAAACATTAGACTTAAAAGGTAGCGAAGGTGACTGTGTAACACTGGATGGACAGAGTGTCTGAACGAACAAATAGAGAAAAAATACCATTTAAAAAAATCATTTGAATTTATCCCAAGAGTGATCGAAATTTTGCATATTTTTATTCTGCTTAAATTATGTTTGTAATACATTTTAAAAGAACAAATAAAGATTAAAACGATTTAATAAACAGTATGACTAGTCATATAAAATCGTATAAACCTATAGCCTATATCTGTATGAAAAAATATACAAAGAGACCATGCACAAAATAATTTAAAATGGTTACAACCCTATGCTAAATTGACATCTCACATTCACTATCGCCACATTTTTTATCCATAACAGTTGATATATTTTATATACTTACAGGCCATCTAAGGGTGACGGCACGCACTTGGTATTACAAATTAGTAATTTTCATCATAAAATGAACATTTCTCAGTATATATTAATCACTTGATGATTAGTGTTCACTATTATATTAACAGTACTCGCAAAATATTTTTAGTGTGCATTTTACTTTAAATGACCACTAGTTACACTACTCACTAGATTTTTACCCAGTGAGTTATATTAACCTTTAAGTGCATACTACACACTAAATATGAGCCGCGTCACGACAAAACCAACATAGTGCGTTCGCGACCAGCTGATCAGGACCCATGTTGTTCGCTATCAGTTTCTCTACTTGTTATAGGGTTTGTAAGCAAACAGCATGGATCCTGATCAGACTGCGCGGATGCGCAGGCTGGTCTGGATCCATGATGGTCGCAAACTCATTATGTTGGTTTTGTAACGGCACGGCTCATATTACTTGATGGGGGTACTTCCGAGTGAGCATTTATAATGTAGTGACATTACAAGCTACATAATGTTCCCTTTATTTTAGCACTACTCAGTTTTTCTCATATAAAACACTATTTACTACTTTATAGTAATGTTCACTCTAAAATGGGCATGTTATTCACACAAGAGCATGACAAAGTAAATAATGTTCATTCCTAAGGGATCTACAGACAGAGTTTTACACAAATTATTATAAAAATAAAGAGGGAAATAATTGTTCATTTCTGAGGCATACTGTTCGTTTTAATTGTTTTTACACCAATTTTAACCAATTTTTTTGGTACAACATACTTTCATTTTTTTATATATATTTTTGAAATCCTGTTACAGTTTCTATAAAGTTGCTCATTGGCAATATACCTGAGGTATCTTTTAGTTCTTTTGCATTTTGGAAGTATTTTGATTAAGTATTTTGTATGGAAGTCCACTTTATTTACATTTAATGCTTCAAATTTCACAATTTATCTATTAACTTGGGTGTATTATGCATCTCATAAAATCTAAATCCATTATTCAACACATAATTGCCCTTTCACAGAAAGAAAAGCATGTCTATTTTTTAGGCTTAGTGTGCCTTTCATAAATTGATTCAGTTTCAGAAGTTATTGTCAGTCTTTGAAGTATCCAGCACGCCCTTAAATAAATACGATTTGAAAGACACTTTTACTAGTATTTCAAATGTTTTCTTTCCTCTTTACCTTGCAACATTATGCATTAATCACAGTCACAATATAACAACTTTTGGCACTGTAAAAAACAGTCAAAAAAGGTCGAAGCATAAAGCTATATATCACAAAGTTCAATCCATTTTTATCTTGTTCCCATAATACCATTTTGCCAATGTGTTTGGATGAAAACCCAGTTTGTATGCTATAATAATAAGCTGGCTAAGACCGGTCACCTGAAACAGACAATATCAACTGCCAAGATGATGACAAAACAGAAACGTTTAAATAAACTCATTAACAGAAAATGTTGGCCAAGCCACAATTTTTTGCCTCTCAGTATGGAATTCTACACAGATCAGGACAATTTTTCCTCATATGAGAAAAGCACAGGTTCACCCTTACCATCCTCAGTATCATAAATGAACCTGTCCATCTTTCAATCTGGGCAAAACCATTCATTTTCCTTAAGTTAAAATTTAACAAAAATGTACTGACTGAATAGCAAACAGTGCAGATATGTCAAAATATGTTGTAGCTCAATAAACTTACATGTATTGTACAAAGTATTTTATATAATCGAATGACAATAAGTAAGCAAAATATCCAAAAGGTACGTTCTAACTAGAGGTTAATTTAAAGACAAATTATGCACATACAAAAATAAGAAAACATAAAATCAAGGGTCATAAACTAAAGGGTCTTCCTCCACAAGCTGTCATACATCAATGTGTCCTTTAAATTATTGAAAAATTAACATAACACACTTCCTCAAACAATGAAAGAAACAAAAAAATCAACAAATTCACTATTTAACCCATTACTTCATGAGCATTTTGTGAAAAATGGCTGTTTTCTTTGAAAAGTTTCCCGTTACAAGTTCAAATTCCTTTAACCCATTACTTCATATACACGCCTTTTAACGCCTTTTTCACCCCCCCCCCCTTTTTTGTTGTCTCAAATGATGAAAAAATGCCTTATTTAGGCCCCAAACACTTGTTTTTGTTTGAGAAATGTTGTTTAAAAAAGTGACCTCTTTTTCGGCGCGGCCCCCCAACCAAAAGATACATCAGGGGGTTGCCAGAAGAGGGATGTGCCCCCTTCTGTTTGGGGGGTTTGAAGGGGGGCGGAGTCCCCCTCATCGCCAAGAAAATTTTGGACTTGTGAGAGGCTGTAAATGACCCCAGATTGATCATAAGGTAACGTGTTACCAACGCTGAAAAGCATTTGACTCTATCTCAATCCATTGAGAAGTTGCAGCACTTTGAAATCAATTTTGATGGAAAAAATCAACGCAAAATAGTGATTTTTGGCAATTTTGAGATGTCCCCTCGTTGCCATGGTAACAGAAAATTTAAGCCTGAGCATGTTGTTGCAAGGGCAATGGTCCAGTCAACATTTGTGCCAAGTTTGATTAGTCTTGAAGTAGTTTTTTATAGTATTATAGCAATTTGAACTTGTAACGGAAGACTTTTCAATGAAAACAGCCAGTTTTCACAAAATGCTCATGAAGTAATGGGTTAATGAAAAAAAAAAAAAAATCTACAAAACAACAATTTTTCTTCAAATTTATATGACAGGCCATGTTTAAACATGAAAAAACGCGATTTAGGATAATTTCAAGTATTTTCATCATTTTCTGTTAACCCATTACTTCATATACACGCCTTTTAACGCCTTTTTCACCCCCCCCCCCCTTTTTTGTTGTCTCAAATGATGAAAAAATGCCTTATTTAGGCCCCAAACACTTGTTTTTGTTTGAGAAATGTTGTTTAAAAAAGTGACCTCTTTTTCGGCGCGGCCCCCCAACCAAAAGATACATCAGGGGGTTGCCAGAAGAGGGATGTGCCCCCTTCTGTTTGGGGGGTTTGAAGGGGGGCGGAGTCCCCCTCATCGCCAAGAAAATTTTGGACTTGTGAGAGGCTGTAAATGACCCCAGATTGATCATAAGGTAACGTGTTACCAACGCTGAAAAGCATTTGACTCTATCTCAATCCATTGAGAAGTTGCAGCACTTTGAAATCAATTTTGATGGAAAAAATCAACGCAAAATAGTGATTTTTGGCAATTTTGAGATGTCCCCTCGTTGCCATGGTAACAGAAAATTTAAGCCTGAGCATGTTGTTGCAAGGGCAATGGTCCAGTCAACATTTGTGCCAAGTTTGATTAGTCTTGAAGTAGTTTTTATAGTATTATAGCAATTTGAACTTGTAACGGAAGACTTTTCAATGAAAACAGCCAGTTTTCACAAAATGCTCATGAAGTAATGGGTTAATGAAAAAAATAAAAAAATCTACAAAACAACAATTTTTCTTCAAATTTATATGACAGGCCATGTTTAAACATGAAAAAACGCGATTTAGGATAATTTCAAGTATTTTCATCATTTTCTGTTAACCCATTACTTCATATACACGCCTTTTAACGCCTTTTTCACCCCCCCCCCTTTTTTTGTTGTCTCAAATGATGAAAAAATGCCTTATTTAGGCCCCAAACACTTGTTTTTGTTTGAGAAATGTTGTTTAAAAAAGTGACCTCTTTTTCGGCGCGGCCCCCCAACCAAAAGATACATCAGGGGGTTGCCAGAAGGGGGATGTGCCCCCTTCTGTTTGGGGGGTTTGAAGGGGGGCGGAGTCCCCCTCATCGCCAAGAAAATTTTGGACTTGTGAGAGGCTGTAAATGACCCCAGATTGATCATAAGGTAACGTGTTACCAACGCTGAAAAGCATTTGACTCTATCTCAATCCATTGAGAAGTTGCAGCACTTTGAAATCAATTTTGATGGAAAAAATCAACGCAAAATAGTGATTTTTGGCAATTTTGAGATGTCCCCTCGTTGCCATGGTAACAGAAAATTTAAGCCTGAGCATGTTGTTGCAAGGGCAATGGTCCAGTCAACATTTGTGCCAAGTTTGATTAGTCTTGAAGTAGTTTTTATAGTATTATAGCAATTTGAACTTGTAACGGAAGACTTTTCAATGAAAACAGCCAGTTTTCACAAAATGCTCATGAAGTAATGGGTTAAAACTATAAAAACTGCTTCAATACTAATCAAACTTGACACAAATGTTGACTGGACCATTGCCCTTGCAACAACATGCTCAGGCTTAAATTTCCTGTTACCATGGCAAAAATTGCCAAAAATCACTATTTTGCGTTGATTTTTTCCATCAAAATTGATTTCAAAGTGCCGCAACTTCTAAATGGATTGAGATAAAGTCAAATGCTTTTCAGCGTTGGTTACACGTTACCTTATGATCAATCTGGGGTCATTTTTAGCCTCTTGTATATATGAGGTAAAGGGTTAAAAAAATCATTCAGAACATATGGTCAAAAAATGGTTTTATTTCTGGTCCACTACCAAGAAAAACAAACATGGGTATTCTTTTTTTTTTAAATATTATTTCTATATACACATATTCTTTATTTAATATATTTCAAAGAAAAGATTTTGAAAAAGAGGAAAGGAAAATAATAATGTTAAGGGTCATCACAAAGACCAAATATGGAACTTTTCTATTTTTTGGCCTTGAATAAACTAAAGGTAATACCTTAAAATATCCCCATTTTCTCCATCTTCTGTATGAAGTTACAACAGGTGATCCTTTCACTACACCAATATGACCAATTGTTCTTAACTTTTCTACCTATAAATAGACATCAGAGAATTAATGAATAATGAAATTTATGGAATTCCTGTACATTTTTACAATGTTTACTGCATCTATGACACGCATATAAACAACCTGTCAGTCAAAAAATTCTGTATTGTATTCAAGTGTGATTCGATATGATGCTGCTGATGTAGTGTCACTAGGTTGCTGTCGAATATATAGAGGATATTCAAGTTTTGTCTATAAATACATGATTTATTTTCATCGAGTGGTATGAAAATAAATATTTCATGAGTGGCGGTAGCCACGAGTGAAATATGGTAATTTTTATGCCACAAGATGAAAAGAAATCATGTATTTAAAGAAAAAACTTGAATTTTCTGTTTATTATATACATTTTTCTTTTTTTTGACATTAAAATTTGAAAGACTTTCCCTTAAATTTTGTGTACTGGCAGAATTTAAAAGAAAGTAGTCTGGCAAGACACCAGTGAAAATACGGAAAATATGTTTCACTGCAGTGAAAAATAAATTTTTACAGTGAAAATACGGAAAATGAAAATACGCATTTTATTTCATCAATATTTCTCAATATTTCATTTGTAAGTATATAATAAATAGAGGATATTCAAGTTTTTTCTATAAATACATGATTTATTTTCATCGAGTGGTATGAAAATAAATATTTCATGAGTGGCGGTAGCCACGAGTGAAATATGGTAATTTTCATGCCACAAGATGAAAATAAATCATGTATTCATAGAAAAAACTTGAATTTTCTGTTTATTATATATATTTTTTGTCTTTTTTGCTGTAAAATTTGAAAGACTTTCCCTTAAATTTTGTGTAATGGCAGAATTTAAAAGAAAGTAGTCCGGCAAGACACCAGTGAAAATACGGAAAATATGTTTCACTGTAGTGAAAAATAAATTTTTACAGTGAAAATACGGAAAATGAAAATACGCATTTTATTTCATCAATATTTCATTTATAAGTATATAATAAGCATGTATAGCATAAATAAAATGTGAAATATAATATAAAGATCATAATGTAACAATACATTTTTCAATCAAGTAATCTCAAAAATAACAGGCCTCATATAAAACCAGATCTAGATACTCTTAAGATATATTTTTTTCAACCAGTTATTTATCATTGCACCAACATTTTATTTCACTCTATTTCTACAAAAAAATGGCAATCTAATTTCATGTAGAGAACACATCAGCAAGTCACATATAAAACATGTCATAATATGATTCTTACATACCAGTATATAATCTTCCATAAGAAAATATGGAGGAAATCCACCAACCATATCATACGTTCTTCTTTTCATAAATAATGCTTGATCACCATATGGTTTCTCTGGGAAAGAAAAATAAACAAGACAAACTTGTAAGGTGTAAATAGTTATAAATATAAACAGTCAAAAAAATCTGCAAAAATCAATCAGACACAATAAACAAGAGGGCCATGATGGCCCTGAGGTCGCTCACCTGTATATAGGCCCCCCCAACCCCCACCCCCAACGTTACAGGGCCAATTTAACCCAAGGGCTTTTATTTGCACAAACTTAGTAGACACCCATAAGAAGATGTTTCATGCTAAACATCTAAGCTCTAGCTCATTGGGCTTTTTAAAAGAAGATTTTTTTTAAGTTTTTACTATACACATATAGTTAAAAACAATGACACCCCTGGGGCCGGGCCAAGGCTTTTATTTGAACAAACTTTGTAGACACTTACTAGAAGATGTTTGATGCTTAATACCTAAACTCTAGCTATTTGGGTTTTTTCAAAGAAGATTTTAAGTTTTTGCTATACACATATAAAGAAAATCAATGACCCCCGGGGCGGGGCCAATTTTGACCCCAGGTCTTTTATTTGAACAAACTTTGTAGACATACACTAAAAGATGTTTCATGCTTAATATCTTAACTCTAGCTATTTGGGTTTTTTCAAAGAAGATTTTTAAGTTTTTGCTGATAATACACATATAAGGAAAATCAATGACCCCCAGGGCGGTGCCAATTTTGACCCCAGGGCTTTTATTTGAACAAACTTGGTAGACACCTATAAGAACATGTTTGATGCTAAATATCTTAGCCATAGCTCTTTGAGTTCTTTAAAAGAAGATTTTTTAAGATTTTACTATATGCATATAGGGAAAATCAATGACCCCCCGGGGCGGGGCCAATTTTGACCCCAGGGCTTTTATTTGAACAAACTTGGTAGACACTTATTAGAACATGTTTCATGCTAAATATCTTAGCTCTAACTCTTTTGGTTCTTTAAAAGAAGATTTTTTAAGTTTTTACTATATGCATATAGGGAAAATCAATGACCCCCTGGGGAGGGGCCAATTTTGACCCCAGGGCTTTTATTTGAACAAACTTGGTAGACACCTATTAGAACATGTTTGATGCTCAATATCTTAGCTATAGCTCTTTGAGTTCTTTAAAAGAAGATTTTTTAAGTTTTTACTATATGCATATAGGGAAAATCAATGACCCCCCGGGGCGGGGCCAATTTTGACCCCAGGGCTTTTATTTGAACAAACTTGGTAGACACCCATTAGAACATGTGTCATGCTAAATATCTTAGCCCTAGCTCTTTGGGTTCTTTAAAAGAAGATTTTTTAAGTTTTTACTATATGCATATAGGGAAAATCAATGACCCCCCGGGGCGGGGCCAATTTTGACCCCAGGGCTTTTATTTGAACAAACTTGGTAGACACTCACTAGAAGATGTTTCATGCCAAATATCTAAGCTCTAGCTCTTTGAGTTTTTTAAAAGAAGATATTTAAAGTTTTTTCTTTCGGTTGCCATGGCAACCAGAGTTCTGCATGGAATTAAATTCTTTGAACAATTTTTAAAGGTGACCACCAAAGGAACATTCCTGTGAAGTTTGGATGAAATTGGCCTAGTGGTTTATGAGGAGATGTCATTTAAAGTAAAAGTTTACGGACGGACGCCGGACGGACGGACGCCGGACGGACGACGGACAGACGCCGGACGAAAAGCGATCACAAAAGCTCACCCTGTCACTTTGTGACAGGTGAGCTAAAAAAACAAAGATATTCCATGAAAATTGCAGACTCGGTTTGATAGTCTGTTCTGGTGAGAAAATGTAAATGTGCAACATCTTTCACACACCCTAGCACTGCCCCATAGTAAAGCCTTCCTCAGGAATGATCTTCATCAATATATGACATTAATAATTGGGGATACTGTGTCAAAAGGTTACAGTATGTTTTTAAGCAACAATTTTTTTGTAGCAACATTATACAAAGTGAATTCTCAGAGTGAAGCCAGTGTCCTCACACCTGTTTTATATAAATTTAAAGTATACTCAAAGTTGATAACAAATTTACATTTGGGGCATGGTAGAGTGGTTAATGCGTCAGGCTAGTAATCTATGCATAGTTATCCGCTTGGGGTGAGAGCTTGCCAATATTTCTTTGAGCAACAAACTTTACACTTGGTTGATATAAGGAATGTATATGTGAGTGGGTCAGTACCAACAGTTGTTTACAAAATCATACGAAAATAATTTCTGTATTTATAGACTTAATTTACATTCAGAGAACCACATGTCAGGATTGACTTTTTATTTTAACAAAATATGAAAGAAAATATACATGTTTAACATTTTGCAGCAGCATTATAGAAATACAAGTTTCTCACCATATTTAGAAGATCGTATGTTTGTGCCCCACACTAATGCTTTCATTTGAAGTATAAACCACCAGGGCTCCATGCTTCTTCTGGAAAAAGATTATCAATATTTCAACAATTTTGTTTTCATGTCCGAGCAGCAATCAGTAAATCAGATGGGATATTGTTTATGATAAATATTTGTTTGTCTCATTTAATACATCTTAAACCTACCTTAAGTCTGGTCCTATGACATCAGACGTTTCTGTTAGTACCACTCTACGTATTACTAATGGAAACGTCTTATGTTATAGGATTACCTTAGGTCATATCTTTAGTCTTCAAAACTTTCTCTTTAGGGCCAATTAAGCAGCGAATGCCTATTTTTCTTTTTGAATTCTCAAAAGCTATTTTATTTTCAGTGTATTATAACAATTTCTAAAAAATTAAATGATACTCAATGGCCATATCTCTGAAGCATGTTCCTCCTTAAACATTCTTAGCAGTGTGACGGTTTGCAAGAAATTTTACCTAAATCTAAGAAACCCACAACCCGCTGTATCTGTATAATGGACTTGCCCTGCATTGACTTTGAAACAGTCCATTATCTATTTAAGAGATTTCAATATCTAAGTACGAAAAAAAGATACCAAAAGTATATAGCCTAGTAAAACTGCACATATGTGCAGACTGACCTGAATCTATACTGATGGTAAAAGGATTATAACTTTCGGTTCTTCATGGCTGTTAGACTTCAAAACCCCTTGGCCTTAACCTTCGTGAGTTCAAATCCTGCCAAAGACTTTGGATTTTTTTATTTGAGGTAGCTATCCACAGCAAGCTGATGGAAAATTCGTTGTTCTACTCGGGAAGCTTATGTCTGAAATAATGCACGGGCACCTGAGGTTATCCTCCACATCTAAAGCTGGAAAATGGTCATATGACTTTTAAAGTGTCAGTGTGACTTTAAACCTAAACAGAAACATGTTTGTTAAACACAAATGCCCCCGGCTCAGATTCTTGTCAGTAGCAATATTTCAAAAAATGTTTACCCATTCACTCAGCTATGGACTGAAAAATTGCCAAAAAATTGTAAACACAAGTTATATAGCTTGACAAAGTCATGGCATTTTGTAATTGTGAAAAATATAAGTTGCCAAGTCATTGCTCTGACTTGTGAAGTTGAAAAATATTCAACTTCATGCAAGTTATCTTCCTACCAAATATGAAATACATCTGTCATTAAATAAAGGCTGTATGGGCAAAAGTGTAAAAATCTATTTTGAGCACTGGTGACCTTGACCAAACTGACCCCTAACTCTATCCAAAAGAAGAATACCATGTAAGTTATCTTCCTACCAAATATGAAATACATCTGTCAATAAATAAAGGCTGTATGGGCAAAAGTGTAAAAATCTATTTTTAGCACTGGTGACCTTGACCCAACTGACCCCTTACTCCATCCAAAGGAAGAATACCATGCAAGTTATCTTCCTACCAAATATGAAATACATCTGTCAATAAATAAAAGCTGTATGGGCAAAAGTGTAAAAATCTATTTTTAGCACAAGTGACCTTGACCCACTGATCCCTACCCCAATCAAAAGGATGAATACCATGCAAGTTATCTTCCTACCAAATATAAAATATATCTGTCACTTAATAAAGGCTGTATGAGCAAATGTGTAAAAATCTATTTTTAGCACTGGTGACCTTGACCCAACTGACCACTAACTCCATCAAAGTTTATGTTTCTATCAATTATAAATAACATCTGTCTATAGAATAAGGTCAATACACCTGTAAAAATGTAAAAATCTATTTTTAACATTGGTGACCTTGACATTGGTAACATTGACCTTGACCCAAATGACCCCTTACTACACCCAAAGAAGGAGGACCTCCCTTGGCATGTTTGTATTAAACTAAGACATCAACTAAAAAATAAAGGCTGTATGAGCAAAAATGTTTATATTTATTTTTTAAACCAGTGACCTTGACCTTGACCCTAGAGACCGCTTACTCCACAAAAAATTAGAGGACCATCAAAGGTATCCACCTACTAAATATGAAAGATATCATTAAAGAAATTAAGCAATTAGGAGAAATTTAAGATAAATCCAACTTGCCGAAATAGGTTAACCAGACAAGGCCCTATTTTCAAAGTGAAAAAAGGGAAATAACTGGGAAATATGGATGACACAGTTATATAACTTGGCAATATCATGTACTTTGTATTGATAAGTAAGTGTGGAAATTATAAAGCCATTAGTATAGATAGAACTTAAGATATTTCCAACTTGCCGTTTTAGGTTAACCATTATTCATTTTCTAAGTGCTGAAAAGGGCAATAACTTGGTAAATATGAAAGCCAGAGTTATGTAATTTGCCCAGATCATGTACTTTTTATTGACTAGTAAGCCATTGGTACAGGTAGAACTTAAGAAAAATCCAACTTGCCGTTCTAGGTTAACCTCGTAGGGACAGACAGATGGATGGACAGACGGACGGCCGGACGGACGGTTCAATTACTATATGCCCGTGGGCATAAAAAAACAAACAAATATTCTGTTCAAGGATAAGAGGTAAAGATTTGAACAATTAGAACAATGTCAGGGCAAAACTTACTTACAGGTTGCTATTTTCCAAGACATCCAGCATAAAGGGAAATGCCCCGGCTACAACACCTGGTGTATCTAAACATTCACATGCTAATATGTCATAGTTCTTAGGTAGTTTTGAATCAGCATGCAGAAACAGTAAATTGGTTCCCATGGATACATCCACACCACTAATTAACTGGTTCCCTCTACCTGGAAATCAAAAGTTCTGAAAATCAAGATTGATAAATGACCTTAAACTTCTGACTTATCATAACACGGGTATAAGTAATGTTAATAATTTACCCATATTCTCAGTATATGCAAAACAAGCCCGCATATATGTGCTGTTTGATCACACTACATACTAATTAGGATGGGTGATCATGTGATATTTGTTTACAGTTACATTAGTCACAGCCATTGGCAATGCCCATGACTTAAAAGTAGTTTTCTAATTTTTTGATATATATTTCAATACTTGAATAATTAACATATACCATTTTCCAGTTAAATAATTGCTGATTCAAATGATATATAACCTTTCACTGCAATCGCAACTACTGGGCCCTTTCCGTCAGTCTTGGGATAAGGACCTCGAACACAATAGCATGAATACACAGAACGGATGCGGTATTTCAGTCTAACCTACGCTAAGAAACTAAACATGTAAACAAATAGTAATTTAATGCTGGGAGTTGTTGACAAGTTTATTTCCAATAAATGTAGTAAAAGTCCACCTAAAATAACTGAATTCATAGGTACAAAAGTAAACAATACATTATTTATATATTTATTATTATGGTTGTTGAAACCGAAAGTACAAAAAAAACCAACCTGTTGACATTTAGTTGGATTTGTTTAAAATTGAACATCAGTGGACCTATTTTCAAGCATAAGAGTACCGGAACAAACATTATATGTCATATATACATTCATTTTACATTATCTCTGTTTCTGTTTACATCTGAAACCACGTGGTAGAACTAACTTTCAATCCGTATTGTTTCCGAGGTTATTATAGATAATAGCCAAGGCAGTTCCGAATGCTTTCACTGTACATAGCTCTTATACTGCTCCTGTTATGCTTGCAGAAATTTTTCTATGTACCAATTTCTTGATTTAAATATGTGGTAACACTGTGTCACAATTTCTACAAGCGGGAAAAGTACAAGAGCTACCTTGAAAAATATGAAAATTATTATACATGTATTTTTAAATTCAATAAGGCGGTGTCTGTGGCCGAGTGGTCAAGATTGTTGACTTCAAACAACTTGCCCCTCACCACTGTTTGTTTGAATCCTGAAAAGGACTTTGGATTCTTTCATGTGAGGAAGGTATCCACCTAGCTTATGAAATGTCGGTGGTTCTACTCCAGTGCCCGTTTGTGCCTGAAATAATGCACAGAAGGGCACCAGCTATAGTCGGCTGGCCAACTTTATCAAGATATGTTTTATTGAAATTTTTATTACATTATTAAATTTCTTTAAAATCAGTGAACTTAAGAACCAGTCACAATATAGCCAAGATTTCTAAACAGTTCAGTATTACCAGGTATACTGTGTATCAGTCTAACATTTACATTATTAAATTTCTTTAAAACTAGTGATCTTAAGAACCAGTCAGAATGCAGCCAAGATTTCTAAACAGTTCAGTATTACCTGGTATACTGTGTATCAGTCTTACATTTACTGGAGATGTTTTACTAAACTCTTCTACAACTTCTACACTTCTATCACAGCTGCCACCATCACTTATCACAACCTCCCTGATATTTTTTAAATTACTACAACACTGAAAATAAAGAATAAATTGTACATTCATTTTGTATACAATGTATTTGGCAGAAAAAACACATGGCAAAAATATCATATTTTACCATTTTATTATGAAATATTCCATGAAGTCAAGCTACTCATACAAATATGTAATTTATTAATAAGATTTTAAAAAAGCAAAACTTGGATTTTGTGTCTATGACATTTGACCTTGAGAAATTTAAGGTCACTAAAGAGCAAGAAGTTTCGTAATATGAATACAACTTTATCCCTTTAACACCTTTAATGCAATAATTAAATATATACTTATGATATATTTTCCAAATAACTGTCTTGCCTATGACCTTTAAAGATTCAAGGTCACTAGTTTCCATGGACAAAATTGGCCTTTTTTTTAATTTTCAACATATCTTTATAATAATGGTCGAATGACAATTTGACAGCATTATATGATGTACATGTTGATTTGGTTTTATGTCAACACAGTCTGTGCAAATAATCTATTTATAGTAACAATATATTCTGGACCTTGACCTTGAGCATCTTCTACTCAGCTCATTCTTTTAAACAAAATATTGCAGCTTAAAAAAAACATGAAATAATTGAATTTAAAGATCCAAGTGTGAGAGGTTTATAAAGAAGCTGTTCCAAGGTTTATACAAGCTGCCTTTAATTAATCAATTGCAATAGGTTATTCATAATGACACTCAGTGACCTTGAAATTTCACCTTACCTCAATTATATTACTAAACAAATTTATCATATTTTTCTCCTCGTTTAATGTGGGAACAATGATGGTCCAAGCTGTGTCACACAGGTCTTCCCTTGATATACCAACTTCTTTTTCAAATACTGAAATATCTTCTTCCAAATCCTGCAGCAAGAGATATCTAAATATTCATTCTCCATAAAAATCAATATTAATAATAATATGATATTGCTAACATTTCAATTTCATTACAGAATGAAACATCTGCATCTGAAAATCTCCTGTTCAATCTATAATAGAGGGTTAATGAACTTTCAGAGATTTTTTAAAGGATTTTGGGAACATGACCCATACCCATGGACTTGGGAATTTCAGCGGTGTTTTGTTAAAAATTGGGAAAAAATGCATGACTGAAATTTTACAGTGATTAAATGGATGCAAACAATTACTGTCTAAGATGGCATCTTCAAACATTTAAGCACTTTTACAGTGAAGGAGCCCTTATTTTCAAAGATTTTAGAATTTTTATTCAATATTTTTATTTTGTATTTTTCAATTGGGATTTTTTTCCTGTGAATTGGGAAAATAATATACTATTTTCAGTTGGGAATATGACCCAATAACGGCTATATAATTAGCCAAAAAATATCCCTGACCTTTTTTTGTACATTAAAATCTTCTGAGGCACTGGGGGATGCATTTTCAGCCCAAGACCGCAAGGCCATGGATTTAATAAGTCTGTGTCCACAGTCTTCCCTTGATAAAATATCCATATCTTCTTTTTCAATACTGTAAATATCTTTTTACCATTTAATTCATATGCACAATTTGATTGAATGTTAAAATTATAGTCTCCATAGAAATCAATATTATAATAATATGTTGCTAATCATTCATATTTAATACATGATAACATCGCATGCTCCCGTTATCTATCAAGAGGGTTTTTTGTTATTAATTGTACACCTGCATACAAAATAATGATTATCTATTTTCAATACAAGAGCAATCAGGGATCACATGTGTAGCCTCATGATGGCCAATTTCATGTTGCAGCTTCAGTGTAGTGGAAGACACAAAAATGATTAACAGGGCAAAACAAACGAAGATGTGATCCCTATATGTAGAGACTACTTTGCAGCATGTGATAAAGCAAGGGCAATAACTCAACCAATATTGACAATATGCAAAACTAGACTTCGTTCTGATTATCCCTGTACAGTTTGGGTTGACAAATTTGTGACAGATAAACAGACAAAGAAACACACACACAACAAAAAAGTGATCCCATATGTTGCAACTATTTTCATGTTGCGGCAGAACACATATATAATGAAGATCCCTATATGTCGAGACTATTCTGCAGCATGTGATAAAAAAATCAGGCTAAAATGCTTTTATTTGTTTATTATGCACAAGTACTTGACCTACCAATCAATCCTGTAAAGTTTCACTGAAATTGCAATAGTGGTACGGACAAACTTTCAGAAATAAAAATGATTAAAGGGCTATAACTCCGACAAAATTCATTTAACCATAAAAAGCTGATTATATGCACAACTAGACATGGTACTGATAATTCCTGTAAAGTTAGGATGAAATTGCCCCAGTAGTTTATGAGGAGTAGTGGGGGCAAAGTTTGTTACAGACAGACAGACGGACAGTGCACAACTAGACTTGGTACTGATCATTCCTGTAAAGTTTGGAAAAAATTGCACCAGTAGTTTATGAGGAGTAGTCCGGACAAGCTTTTGTGTATCTGGCAACACACAGAAAAAAAACACCTTTTTATCAAAGGGCCATAACTCGGCCAAATATCATTCAACCGGAAAACCCTACAATGTGCGCAAGGACTTGAGCTACTGATCAATCCTGTAAAGTTTCATTGAAATTGCATTAGTGGTAAAAGAGAAGTAGTCCGGACAAACTTTAAAAATAAAAATTATTAAAGGGCCATAACTCTTACAAAAATCATTGAACGGGAAAATGCTGACAATATGCACAACTAGACTGGGTACTGATCATTCCTGTAAAGTTTGGATGAAACTGCACCAGTAGTTTATGAGGAGTAGTCTGGACAAGTTTTGTGACGGACGGATAGACGACGGAGAAGTGATCCCTATATGTCGCCACTACTCCGTAGAGGCGACACAAAAAAAATGCACTTTACATTGTTTTTTAATTTTGAAGAGTAAGTGAACAACAACTTACCACATCTTGTAAAACAACAGGTAATACTGTGATAGATGCATGTAAGTTTTCTGCTTTGTTTATTTGTTGCTGGAATACTTTGCTGGTTCCCCATTCTATGTCTTCAAATACACTATCTAGTGGCAGAAGAAATGTTTTATTTTTATTGTATACCTAAATATATTATGTTTTATTTTACCTGAATATGTGAATTATCTGATTCTGATCTGATTCATAAACAGACCACCTTAAGATGGCATCTAATATTCATTTTGGAGCCACTTATCATGTTGTATTTCAGTTTTGATCATTAAACATTATTTTTGGCCTATTTATGTTACTTTTGGCCTCTGTATACTACTTTTGGTCATTTCAAGTTCAATGTTACTTTCAATTTTTCATGTAACTTGTGGCCAACTGTTTTAAGACCCTGGGTCACTCGTTTTTATGACAACCTTGTTCACAAATTTTGTTCGTACTCACTTTCATTGATTGTGATTATGCCTCAAATCATAAATTTATTTTTGTTAAGATTTTTGAAGATTTATTTCAATTATCTGGAGGTGTGCCACTTTCAGACACCAATTTAATTGAGGATTATTATAATTCCCCTTAACTGTTGAATATTAAAAAAATTACATTAATATATTTAAAGCAGCACGCCTCCAGATTCCTGCCAATTTTCATGAAAATTTTGAAAATGAATTAAAAAGTAAAATATTGTGAAATGAGCAAGAAAATACTTTATATATTGCAAACAGAACTTATAACCCATGCAAATTACCAAAAAATAAGTAAAAATATGCAAAAATAACCCCTACTGTGTTAGTAACGCAGTAGAAAGTAATGCAGTAGAAATATTGTGATAAATACTGCAATCAGTCATTAATTGTACATAGCATTTAAGTTTTTACTGAAATCTTGTAATTTTTTCACTTTTCTTAAAATTATATTACATTTTTCTCAAGTTTGATTTTCTTGAAATATTTTGGTTCATCTGGAGGCATGCAGCTTTAAACGAACCTACGAATCTTGTGGCTTGCTTATTGAAGCCAATGAGGTAATAACCGCCATCCTCTGCCTTCCCTATCACCATGTTAGTCTTTGTATCAGATAGAGCTTTAAAGGCATCCTGTATAATAACCTCTGTGATTCCAGGTATATCAGCTCCTAAAACAAATAATATTAAAATTAGTTTGTTGGGTTTTATGGCCCAGCATAAATGCTTTTTAGCAAACAACCATTTACATGTCTATCCAGTCATATAACCTGTCAAACATCTTTATATTTATTTATTTCTCATCTTTACATGTTTACATAAAAATATATATAAAACATAAAACACAAACATAAAATATATGGAAGCCATTCTAAACAGAATTACAAGAGCCTATTTCCTTTTGCCTATAAGGGAGACAACTCCACAGACCATATCACAGCAGTTTACCATATGAATTGTTCCCCCTAGCTACACAAATTTCATATGATCATTATCATTCATTAAAACGTTATGTTATATTTAAAGACATAACATCAATATATTCACACTATTGCATATTTTTCTTACAGAAGTTTACATTGTGGTATAAAATGGGACACAATGAATAAAACAATACTAAAATGTTTAATGCAAAGTAGAAAAATATACCCTTATATATCATTTAACCTTGGAAAATATGTCATTTCTTATACTGTGTGTTTGCAAATAGTCAAGAAAAAAAAAAAAGACAATCAAGCAAGTTGACAAATCCAGTGCAAAAAGCACAAGCATTATGAAAATGGTAGCATCAACTACAGACTTTCGATTTTTTTTTATACATACATTTTGTATATTCATTGTATTAATATGGATACTATGTCAGTTGCCAATGTTTGAATCATTGCAATGCAATGATGCTCATTAGACTTCAAACTTGTATATTATGAATTATAATTAAAATATGGTTATGTTTTCTGTACAGCTAGGGGGCTTCCATGGTCAAGTGGTTAAGGTCGTTGACTTCAACCAACTTGACCCTGAACACTGTGGGTTCAAATCCCGATAGGGACTTTGGATTATTTTATGTGAGGAAGCTATCCAGCAAGCTTACGGAACTTTGGTGGTTCTACTCAGGTGCTCGTTCATGTATAAAATAATGCACGGAACTGGGCACCTGAGGTCTTCCTCAACCAGTAAAGCTGGAACGTCACCATATGACCTATAATGAGTTGGTGTGACGTAAAACCCAATCAAACAAACAAACAAACAAACATGTCTTGTGTACATACCAGAAATTCATACATCACAAGTTTGATGGTTAAGATTTAAAAGATTTTGACAGGCTGTATCATTGGAGACATATGATTTTCAACTGAAATGTTGAAGCCGAAAGCTAGAGTATCTATTTATACAGAAAATTGTTATATACTTCTGAAGTGACTTCAGGTCATAAACATTTTGTATGATAATGTGTCTTGTGCAAGAATTAAAGGCACTTTACTGAGTTTTTTTGACGTGACAGGAATGGAAATATTTTTTCGAGAATTATATACCATTTGATGGAGGTTTGGACTAACAACTTGTGTTCAAAACTTCAGACCATTTGCTCATTTCATTTTTCCAAAGTAATAATTTTTATTGCCCAAAACTAACCAAAAATGTTTTTAACAAAAATTGGGCAAAGATTCAAACAAAATATTGATTTTCTAATCTAATTCTGAGCATACCTTTTCATTATCTTTTACATATTTTTTGTTCAATATTTTTAGAGTGTACCAGTTGAATAATGTAAGAATTTGAAATTTTATCTTTTTATGCATAATTATGGACCTCAATCAATTGAGGTATGATGAGCTATTGAACATCAGATATAATAAACTAGGAATATATGGTTAGATGTCTACATCATTCTTTGTTAAACACATCAGAAATATCCCCTAAACACAAACACAATATCCCAATCTGTCCATCATGATTTTCAAAAAGGAGAATATTTACCAATAACTATAACATTTTCATTTCCTCTCTGAAAACTATCTTTGACCGCCAACTTCAGTTTCTCTCCCAGTGTGTTACCAGTCTGAGGCCTATATGTGCAAGGAAGACCCCATAACTTTCTATCCAGCCATTCATGCATTTGTGACAGAGTTCCACCATTATATTGTAATGTCACATTAATGCTTTTACTATAGCTGATGTACACCCTCTGTAGCACCTTAATGATATGCTCAGTCTGAAATAAAAGAGACAATCATGATAAAGTCTACATGATACTGTTACTAATTTATAAAGGGAAGTAAAAGTCCAGGAACGCAAAGCAGGCTGGGGCTTTGGCTTACCCGGCTATAGACTACATGTGAATATTTAAAAGGAAATCAAATAAAAAAACAATGAAAAATTTATATTGATTTCTATACCAATCCAGAGATGCAGATAACCATCTATGTCACTGACCTATGAATAAAATTTTCAGTGTCATTTCTAGTTGTTTGCTGCAATTTTGAATGCAACTCAATGATAACAGGTGGGGCATTCCAAATTAATGGAATAATCACAACTTTTGGGCCTAATAATAATTGTTGAGGTGTTCTGAGTGAAAACAAAAGCTGTGCATGTAATACTGAATGACACCTTTAAAATGGAAAAATGAACGATTTTTTTTAAACAGACTTCCCAGGTCATAGGCTTTGCCTAATTTCATATTATTGCATAATACCTTTGATCTGCTAAAACATGTGTCACTTATTCTTCTATGGGGATAATAGCAACCAGACCATGATGAATCTTGTAGAAAAGGGATAAGCTACATCTACATCTGTATGTTTGACTGTCAAACTTGACATTTCTTTAACAGTGCACAAGAAAAAGACTAAAGAGAAATAAAAATAGGATAGAAAGAAAAAAATAAAACAGACACAGTTTTTGCTAGATACATGTAGAAATTAAAAATAAAAGAAGTAGCAGAAGATAGTTGTACACAGTTACTTTTTTACCATCTAGGCAAGACCAATCCAGCTTCCGTGGCGGTGCCCAGGTCTGAGACTCTGCTGGCATAGCACAAGCCCTTCATTTGGCGGTATTTCGTAACTGTGCATGTAAGTCCCCTTAGAAGGTTAGTTTAGACAGCTCATTCTTGAAGGATGCCAAAGAATTAGCCTCAGCAACAGGTGCTGGCAGATTGTTCCTAAGAGAAATACAACGAGGAAAGAAGCTGAACTACATAACATCAGCGAACGTTGAATATTGCAGGAATCGAGTACTGTTTCAGCCACCTTGGTCTAATTAGTTTAGTTGGTTACATCAATTAACCACACAGCATAACGCAGTATATCGCTCTCATACCTACTTTATTAACCGAAAATACCTCCGAGGGGGATTTTGTCCTAGAAGGGGATTTTTTCCACCCATGGAGGGGATTATGTCCAGATGTACAAAAATACATGAAGGGGATTTCGTCCGAAGGGGATTAATTATGTCCGTACACCATAGCATCTATATGTCTGAGTTTGAGTTAGCGCAAATATTTTTGTATTTTGCAATCCAATCAAAAGGTATCTGGAGACACCATGAGAGATTAGCACACAATGAGTGTGATACCTGTCCAGTATGCATACATGTAATGAGACTGGTGGTCAAAAAACTCACCATGCAAACTTGCAGTTTAGCTGCCCCATCAGGACCAAGAGTTGGAATAAGCCTGGTTTTTGCCTTGCCAGCCACCGGATACCTTGTAAATACAATAACTTCCTTGTTCCTTCTTTTCACAAATCGATAAAGACATATAAAAAATATTGACATAAACACAAATGTGCTACCAATGGTCATGACATCCGCCATATTTTGATCATGTGACTTCTGTTTTTATATGCCAATCAGCAATCGCAACTACTCGGCCCTTTCCGTTAGTCTTCGGACGTTAATATTGTAGATAATAGCCGAGGCAGTTCCGAATGGCCAATCAGAACATCCTCGGCTATTATCCGGGGGATATTAATTGACGGTCTCCACAAATTCGACGGTCCCTGACGGTCTACAAAGACCGTCGATTGTAGGAAACCGTTGGCTGGCAGTGTAGTACGTAGTGGTACTTAAAAAATACATCTATAAATTTTCTTCCGCGCTTCATTGCCGTTTGGGCGGAGTTTGCAAAAACGCTCTGCACTGTATTGAGCATTCTAAATAGTTTAATTTTAATTATATTTTATTGTATAAATATATACACAATATACAATTTCATAATTTAACAATAATCAAGTGTACATACAAAAGGGTTGGACTTAAAGTTCTAACAACATTATCGTGGGCCCTTCCTTGAATTATAATGCCAAACTGCTCCACAGTCTAAAGCATGTGTGTAAAATATTTTGTATATGACCGATAGGACCAGAGCACATATTAATTTAAATTAAGTTTAACAAGCTATTGGCAAAAATCAGCAAAATCAATTGCCTTGGACTATTTATAAATTATACACGTAAAGCATGCAATAATGCAATGGTTTAGAATACATACATTTAATATAAAACAGCTATATTTTCAAGGGCATTATTACGTGTCTCAAAAGCTTCTTTAAATAACAAATTTTGATAAATGATATTTTTTCTTATTTGTTGGAGATGTAAGAGCATTGAACATATTTATTGCGGGTCATAAAATATGCCTAATATATCAATAACGAATTTCAGAATATTTAGTATAACAAAGCAAAAAGTGATATTCATTTCCGATGGCAATTTGATTGCACATTTTACATAATCTGTTGTCTCTATCTGTTCTATTGTATTTAACCAGCTCAACCTTTTAGTTATGTGAATATGCATAGTGTTAATCATGTGAACGTTTTCCTAATTCATCATGTGGCATTTTATCCAAATATAATTCAAATATAATTCATAACAAAATGTGGTTTTGAAGTTTCGAGAGTAATCAAGTTTAGATATATAATTTAAAATGGGGGGGGGGGGGACTGTTACACGAAGGATGGAGATGTTTAAATTTAAACACTCTTGAATAAACTGATCTTGCAATGTCCTTTTCAACAAAGGTAAAAAATTGACACACGGGGGAGGAACTGTTACACGAAGGATGGAAGTCTTATGATAACTTGTCAGGAGTTCTTATAATAACTGTCAGGGAGCTCCTAGAAAACGTTATGGATTTCGTCGGAGAACTTTATTGTATACTGGAGAAACACACGTAAAATTGGTATTTTTTAACTTTAAATGGGGAATTTGAGGTGCTAAGATCAAGCTTGCTTTGTAAGCCTGATAGTTTTGAGTATTATTTCCAAATAACTGGCTCATTCGTACATATGGACCTTCTCGATTGTGATCTTTTTCGTTGCCATACCTAAATTACCTATTTATAATGGAAAGTTGGAACCATAAAGCCCAGGCTACTTTATTTATACCCGATTTTTCAAATGTCACGGAGTTCTTGTAATAATTCTAAAAAAGGCACAAGAAACTGAGGAAAGAAAAATATCTCTTGAATTGAAATACACCCAAAACCAACATTATATAACCAACTTTTTGTGCAAATGATAAACGTTCTACGCTTCATAATAATTTACACACTTATTGACTAGTAAAATACGCTCAAACGTGCCGTAACTTAGCAAAAGAAACACACTGGCAGTAACACAAGTTATTTAGGACATCTCCAGAGTTATCACAAGAACTACGTGACATTTGAAAAACAGGGCATAAATTTGTGAGTAAGGCCTTTATGTTTGCAACTTTCCATTAAATTAGGTAATTAAGTAAAGGTATGGCAAGGAAAAAAAATCACACATGGGCAGGTCTATGTGTACGGATGAGCAAAAAATTGGAACTTTTTACTCCAAACTACCAGATTTTAAGCAAGAGACCATGAAAAATAGACTAAAAAGCTTTTTTGACACATAATACAATTTGTATGTCAAGCTTAATTTATCATTACAAACTTCCTTTTAAAAGATGAAAATTACCATTTTTCACGAGTGTTTGCTCGATATATAAATTTTTTTCTGACGAAATCCGTAACGTTTTCCAGAAACTCCGTAACAGTTATTATAAACCTTATATGACTTTGTTTTGAGCTACTTTTGAAGTTTCTTTTTTTTTCAGACTTTTATTTAAACGTTCGTACCAATATGAACAAGAATAGTCAAAGTGACATTGGATTAAAGCAGAACAAAGCAGTTTTCTACAGTTAAAAGATAGACATTTACATATTCTGTAAAAACATTTAAGCTTAGTGTTTGCTTTAGATATAACTGTATTAACAATTTCTTTTCCAGACAGAAAATTTTCAATTTCGTGTAACAGTTCACCGGTTCCTCCCCCGTGAGAAGTACATGTAACCTTCAAGAGCCTACTTTTATCATCATTGTTATGAAAGTGTTATAATGTCAAAAGAACCGCTTACGTATATTACTTTGAAAATTGACGTAATAAGATAATTCTTAAATGTGTCTAGATTTGCATAACGTTGATTCTAGGCTGTCAGTGAGTGAAATATGTATAGTTTTAAGAGAAACATCGAAATAATTGCCAAGTTTCACGGGGGAAGAACTCTTACATGAAGGAGATAACTTGTTAGGAGTTCCTAGTTACTATAGCACAATAGCCTTAAAATGTTTCCAGCGTCTTGCTGATGAGTGGATGTCGATGTTATCATTAAATAGATCCAGGCGATTGGTTGGTGACGTTACTCAAATTTTGAGACATTACCATATATCTTTAAATTAAAAGAAAAGCATTTTTGAAGGTATGGTTTTAAATATCTTAATAACAAAATGTTTACGTTTAAAAATCGAACTCGAACACAGTTAAAAATAAGTAATAGAAAGAGCATCGAAACACGAGACTATCTGATTTGTACGAGGGGCCGTAGCCCCCGAGTGTTCTTTCTCTTTTGTATCAGTCAAACATAAAAACACGTTCCCTGATACCACAATATGAAACCCCACAAAAAAAGCAACCAATGAACGAGCATCTGAATATGACATTTCTATCGCTATCCCTTTCTCTGTCGTCACAATATGTAAACTCCGGACAAAATGAACCAATCAATGGGCATGCTCTGGACAAGTTAACGCACTGTGCATGTATATGTATACGATTTAACAGTGACATTTTCAACAGAAAGGGCCCCAAACTATGATACAAATAAATACTTACCGTCTGTCGATGTTTTTATACCGACATGTATATAACTGTATAGTATAGTACGCCTTGAACGGCTGTGTGCGGTGGTCTAACTTTGCATGAAAGTCACGAAATTCTTGTTTAAAATGCCAAGTATCCAAATGTATTAGACATAAAGAATTGTATATGTTATGATAAACTAACAAATGGATAATTTATCAGGAAAATCTTAATTCAGCTCGGGATTATTTTTTCTATTTTGAAAACCCTTATTGAAGTACGCTTGTCACCTCAACCAATCAGTAGCTCAGTCTGAAAATGCCAAATGAAATAAACACAGAAATGTCACGCTGAAGTTCAATCGTCTGTTTGTGGAAATCTATAGGGAAGAGGTATTAATATTTTAATTTTTCATGTTCTTGAACAGTTCAAATACCACTATTTCTCTAATAATAAATATAGTAAAAAGAAAGGGTGAATCAATTCCTTAAATTTGATGTTTTCCAGGCTGGTGAAAATGCCCGATGGGTCTTATGTCATAAAAAATCATAATTCTAGAAAAGAAATAAAGATATTTCTTTTAAACTTTGTTTGTTTATTGAGAATAATATTTGACATAAACAGAAAGAAAAATATTTGGCTACTGTCACTTTTGTGAGATTTATTTCCCTTTTTCATGTTTTTATAACACATAATTTTTGAAGTCCTTTAAAAGTATGTTACATATGCAAAGTGTAAAATAAAATAGGTTAAATAACTTCTTTATACTCTAATTCATTGCGCAATCACCTCTCAGCATACATTATATTCAGTTTTCAGAGAAAACTTCAAAGTATTATGTTCAGTATCAAAGAATTGTCAAAGTATAAATGTCAGAAACAAAATATTTAATCAAGAATAAAGGTATTGGCGCAATAATCTAGAGCAAATGAAGTTGTTGGACACATTTCTATTTATTTATTCTAGAATTTTACATTACAATATAATTTTTATGAACTTCAAATATTTTGTTTCTGGAAAATGGGAAAAGGGGAAATAATTCTAAGAAAATAAAAGATAACCAAACTATTTTGATTTTGATTTGTATCATATATCAATGCTTTATAAACAAAACAAGTGAGAAAGAAGAATATTAAATATTTTTCTAGAAATATGATATTTTATGTCTAAGCTCGATCTGGGACTATCTTAGTTATCTTATGTCCCAGGCTCCATCGGGCATTTCACCAGCCTGTTTTCTTTATAGCTGAAATCCACCTGCCAAACATAATCCTAAGTTCTTCAATTTGTTAAGATTTGCATGCAAGTTCTTTATTTACTGTAACTGAAGGCATTTTGTTTTTCGTTGTTTTTTTTTTTTAGACTTATATCCGGCTGGTGAAAAATGTACATATATGACATAAAAAATCATATTTCTAGAAAAGTCATAAATAGATCTATATTTCTGTTTAACTTTGTTTGTTTATTGAGCATTATAGTATTTGACATACTAGTAAACAGATAGAAAAATATTTTAGTTACTGTCACTTTTGTGAGAATTATTTCCCCTTTTTCATGTTTATATAACACATAATTTTTGATGTATTTGTTTGTGTAATGATTGTGTCCCCACTCTAGTGGGACATTTAGATTTGCCCTTATACGTCCGTCTGTACTTGCATGTATTCTCATGTTGTGTCACATGTAGTTCTAAAAGTGCATATGAGCTAGTCAACAATTTTACTGAAATGTTGATCAGCATGTGTAGTTGTGGACCCTGAAGGTTTGCTTTCGATTTATTTAGTTTTGTCAGAGTTATTGCCCTTAACTTAGTAAAAATTTGCAATTTTCAACACAAAGAGCACAGAGTATTTGACTTGGAGTCATAAAATTACAGAAATGTTGGTCAGCATGTAAAGTTGTGCACCCTGAAGGTTTGCTTTCGATTTATTTAGTTTTGTCAGAGTTATTGCCCTTAACTTAGTAAAAATTTGCAATTTTCAACACAAAGAGCACAGAGTATTTGACTTGGAGTCATAAAATTACTGAAATGTTGATCAGCATGTGTAGTTGTGCACCCTGAAGGTTTGCTTACAATTTATTTAGTTTTGTCAGAGTTATTGCCCTAAACTAAGTAAAAATTTGCAATTATCAACACAAAGGGCACAAAGAGTGTTTTGACTTGGAGCCATAAAACTACATAGTTGGTCAGCATGTAAAGTTGTGCGATGTGTGTATGCATATGGATTTATTCATTATTTATTATAGTTATTGTCCTTGACTTTGTTGAAATTTTCAATTTTTAACTTGTCATGCATAGCCCAAAAAGTATTTGACTTGGAGTCATGAAACTATAGTAATGGTGATCAGCATGCAAAGGTGTGCATTTGTGTGTATGCAAATGGATTTATTCATTATTCATAAAGTTATTGTCCTTGATTTTGTTGAAATTTGCAATTTTCAATTTATGCCATGCATAGCCCAAAAATTATATTTGAGCTAGAGTCATGAAACTTTACAGAAATGTTTGTCACTAGTTTAGTTGTTCACCTGGGGGTTTAATCGTATATTAACTCAGATTTGTAGAGTAATTGCCCTTAATTTAGTAATAACAGTTCCAAAATGTATTTGACATAGAGTACTGAAAATTTACAGGACAGTTGGTTAGTATGTGTAGTTTTGCATCTGGGATTTTGCTTGTTTTTATTTTCTTTTAAGCATATAAAGCTGAGATTTGAAATTATTATCCCACGCCGAAAATTCGGCGGGGGATATAGAAAAAGTCTCCGTCCGTCCGACCTTCCGTCCGTCCGACATTTTTGTCCAGAGCATATCTCTAAAACTATTTGAGTAATCAACTTGAAACTTCATAGGTGGATAGACCTCATTGAGGAGGTGTGCAGTGCATAAGAATGATAACTACCTTTCATAATTTTTGAGTTATTGCCCTTTGTTATTTTTCATACTTAATTTTTCATTTCAATTTTTTTCGCAAAAAGTATTTGAGGTATCAACTTAAAACTTCATAGGTGGATAGATTTTACTGAGGAGGGATGCATCACACAAGAATGATAACCTACCCTGCATTATTTTTCAGTTATTGCCCTTTGTTATTTTCAGCCATCAGTATTCACATAGGTTTCAAATCTGTAATCACTATAGCCATCAGTTTTCATTACCAAAAGACCTCTTAAAATGGAATTATTCTGCTGTACTACATATACATTCTTCCAATGAGCAAACACATTCGGCTGGGGATGGCCATGTTGACATGGCTCTTGTTTATTTTTGTAAAACATCGAAATGTCGACATTGGAAAAATTGGATGTTATTTTTATGCCCGAACCATTTAGGGGTACTGTAGTGGGAGTCCTGAAGAATTTTCATTTATCTGTCCTTCTGTCCTGCTGTACATCAGTTAAGACTGACCAAATATTGGAGTGTGGGGGCCGGTAGACTAAAATTTTAATTCAAATATATATTTAGGATGATAATCTGAAATACCTAAGAGAAGCATATGTAGCTAAAATAATTGACAACTTGAATAAAAACTGTATAATTTCTTGTTATGGTAAGGATATTTAATATAAAACATTTTTTGAAAAAAAATACGAATGCATTGTGTCTGTTCCATTATTAAAAGATTATTTTGATTATTGTTACAAAGTTGCATTTTGTGTATATTGCCCTGCATGACTTAATTTGCAGAGTTCTTGTTTTAAATGTCAGGTTAATGTGATGTTATGTACTGCCTTTATTGCTTATTATGTTAAAAAACATATTGACCTTTACTGAATTTTCAAAATGGACATGGCCACCTTCAATTTTTGGAACTGTCTATCATCAATTATAGGGAAGTCAAGATGAAAATTTTAAGAGTATTTGAAATCTCATCTAAAAGGCTGTTTTTATGCTTCTAAGGATAGGGAGAGCATATAGTCGCCACCTTGTCCGTCTGTCCATCCTTTTATCTGTCTGTCTGTCTGTTTGTCTGTCTGTCTGTCTGTCTGTCTGTCTGTCCATTTTGTCCAGATCATAACTTGAAAATCCTTGGACATGATTTGTTTAAACTGCACACAGTGGTAGAGGGCATTGAGACAGAGTGCAGTGCTGAAGAATTATTACTGCCTTGCCTGATTTTGGAGTTATTGCCCTTTGTTCATTTTTTCACTTTGAACTTTGTCTGGGACATAGCTCTGAAGCCATAAGAGGTATCAACAAGAAAATTTGTAGGTACATATAGATAATCTCATTGAATAGAAGTGCATTGCATAATAACCATAACTCTGCCTTCCGTTATTGCCCTTTGTTCATTTTTACACTTTGAACTTTATCTGGGACATAACTCCAATACTATAAGAGATTTCAACATGGAATTATGTACAGTATGTAGCTAGATCTCATTGGATAGAAGTGCAGTGCAAAATAACCGTAACACTGCCTAATGCCTAAGTTTGGAGTTACCGGTATTGCCCTTTGTTCATTTTTACACTTTGAACTGTGTCCGGGACATAACTCTAATACTATAAGAGATATCAACATGAAACTTTGTAATTAAGTAGAAGTGCAGTGCAAAAGAACAATAACTCTGCCTTCCCTTATTTGGAATTATTGCCCTTTGTTAATTTTTTTAACTTTGAACTTTGTCAGGGACATAGCTCTGAAACCATAAGAGTTATCAACAAGAAACTTTGTAGGTAGATAGATCTCATTAAATAGAAGTGCAGTGCAAAAATATTGTAACCCTGTTTACCTTAATTTTGGAGTTATTGCCCTTTGCTCATTTTTATGCTTTGAACATTGTCTAGGACATAGCTCTAAAAGTATAAGAGATATGAACAAGACACTTTGTAGGTAGATAGATCTCATTCAGAAGTTGTGCAGTGCAATAGAATTATAACTCTGCCTTGTCTAACTTTGGAAGTCAAAATCAGATTTTGCCGGCCCTGCTGGAGTTATTGTCTTTTGTTTATTAATTGTACACTTTGAACTTTGTCAGGAACCTAACTCTGACACTATAAGACATAGGAACAAAAAACTTAGTAGGTATATAAATCTCATTGGGTTAAAGAGCAGTGTAAAAAATTTTAACTCTGCCCAATGCCTAATTTTTGTAGTTATTGCCCTTTATTCAGTTTTTCACTTTGAACTTTATCCAGGACATAACGCTGAAAGTATAAGAGGTATTAACATAAAACTTTGTAGGTAGATAGATCTCATTGCATAGATAATAATGTACTGCAAAAAAAACAACGTTTAACTCTGCCTTGCCTATTTTTGAAGCGATTGCCCTTATTTAATTTCCAATGTGAAATTTTTCGGGACATTACTGTGAAATTAAGTAAGGTATCAACAAGAAACTTGGTAGATAGATCTTATTGAAAAGAAGTGCAGTGCGCTTCCTGGAACAATAACTCTGCCTAACGCCTAATTTTGGAATTATTGCACTTTGAACTTTGTGCGGGACATAAATCTGAAACTACATGAGGTGTACATTTCTGTGTCCAACACCTACTCAGGGAGCATCACCCGCATCAAACCAGCTCTTGTTTATAGAGTTGGGATAACAGGGAATCAAACTTGCTACCCCTGGATTTGTAGTAAGACATTTGTTACAACTGGGTACTTAAGCTGTATCCATTCTATCATACATTTATTTAAACCTTATGGCAGCTGCGGAATTTCTTAAATTGTCTGTTACACCTTTCATTTAAAGAACTGTTCATAATCAATATTTAAGAGGAGTGGTGGCCTAGTTGTTAAGGTGTCTGCTTCTCAACCCGGGATCATGGGTTTGAGCTCTAATTGGGTCACAACCATTTTTCTTCATATGATACCAGTACTGGTTGGTTCCAGGAAGCGGACTCGCAAGTGACTTATTATATAAGTTGCAAGAACTTGTTTTGAAATCAAACTTAAATAAATATGTTTTAACCAATAAATATTTGGGGATGTCAAGATGAAAATCAAAATTTAATTAACCAATTAACAATATTAAATGCACTCATGTTTAAGACCTGTGCAGACTGGCCTGGCTCTATAATGATGGCAAAGTCATATGAGTTACAGGGTTCCAGCAGTATTATAACGGCTAAAGCTCTCAGAAGTGTGTTTGCAACAGCCATAATCTGTTTATCCAGTTATACCTGTCTATTGCTTGACTGGTCAAGGTTTAATTGATTGATAATTGAGAGTAAAGGTTCACAGCCCAGCATTTACACACAATAATTCAGCCAACTGTAACAATGTGACAAAATACAGGGTCACATGATCTTATTTTTCACACATTCAAAATATAACAGTTAATGCCTTGCACAGTAATAGTCAAGTTACACAAAAATGTACATGTACATGATGTAGTAATAAGTGCAATTGATAAATAAACAAGTTCTTTGCAAATGCTTTAAAAAGTAAGTAGCCAGTTTATTCATGGAGAAACATTAGAATTTGTTCAATTTTCTTGTATTTTCATTAAAAACCAACTTTATTGTCAATTTTAGATATTCCTGTAATGTTGAAATTCAGAATTGTCTTACATGTTACATGACTTGCAATTAAATTTGTAAACATATTCACATTATACCTTCACAAGGTTTATAGCAAAATGTTTCTTATTTTCAAGAAGATGGTAACTACAAAAGACAGTTATTAGAACTAAAGCCAGTGATATAAGACAAGACAGATTGACATGTTTATTACCAAGAATATCTTGCAAGTTGGAGATGAGGCAAAACAGAAGAACTTTATTCATAATTCAGAGACTAAAAGATTTAGTTGATGAACTGGTAAGTGAAGTTTATGATTTGGTTGTTAAAATAATTTTGCAAATCTGCAATACTAGATGTAAATATTTGTACATAATTTGATGCATTTGGTGACTTGGTTGTTAAAGATTCTGCAAGATATCTTTTGCCATAATGGATCCTTCTTGGGACTTTGAATAATTTTTTGTGATTCTTAAAACTTGTATGTCTGCAAATATGTAGGTACAGTCAGGGGTTAAGCTATGGCACAATTAGATTAAAATAGCATGCATCTTGATAAAAATGTTTCACAGGGTGAGAAAAATGTGCAGCCTGACCAAGACTCGAACCTGGGACCCTCGGAATACCGTACCACCGCTCTACCGGCTGAGCTATCCGGCCACTTACACATCATCTCCCCTAAATAGTGCATTATAAGTTCTGAACCATGACATACTCCCCTGCTATATTGAAATTAGTCCTTGAATTTCACAGAGTTACAGAGCAATGTTAATTAACCCTGAGCTATATATAGTCACAGCCCCATGTTAGGCGCCAAATGTCACAGGGTGAGAAAAATGTGCAGGGACCTTTGGAATACTGTATTGCGACTCTACTGGCTGAGCTATCTGGCCGCTTACACATCATCTCCCCTAAATAGTGAAAAGTTCTGAACCGTGCCAAAATAATACAGTGTAACCTCTGCAGTATGGCCTTCTGTTGATCAATAATATCTTTAAATTATCAGTCATGCAGTGAAAGTCATCAAAATATCTGAGGAGAAAACAACTCTCAGCAACAATCAAATTGGCTGTAGAAGCTGCACACTGTATAACAAAGATATTTTACTGCACTTTGTCAACGTAGGTGACACAGTGTATTGAGTACTGACAGGTTCTTATGTTCAGTATCTTTCAAAAAGTAAGTACAATGAAATAATGATAATTCTTTTCATTAGCTTTAATATTTGAAGAATAAAGGAGAGCTATGTTAGTTAAATGATTGCCATATAACTTTATTTCTTCACTTTTTTTACACAAGTTTGACATGTAGTTGACAATAAATCATATGAGGGTTGTTCAAAAAGTAATAAGACTTAGAGTCTTGCAGCTTCATATTCCATTCAATTTAGAATATTTTCATATGTAATTAAGCAAACGTAACATGTTTTCTACAATTTTAGATCAGTTTATTAATTGATCATGCTAAACGCGTGTTTCCTGCTTTATTGAAAAACCATGGTAACATGCACCTAGCATAGCACATCAAAAAGTTATTGAAGCTAAGTTGTTCTTATAATTTATTATGCTCCCCGAAAAATTTCGGGGGAGCATATAGTCGGCGCCTTGTCCGTCTGTCCGTCCGTTGTCTTGTCCAGAGCATAACTTGAAAACCCTTGGAGATAATTTGTTTAAACTTCATACAGTGGTAGAGGATATTGAGGGGGAGTGCAGTGTCAAAGAACCATAACTCTATTTTGCCCGGTTTTTGAATTATCTCCCCTTATAGAAAAATCTTGTCTAGGGCATAACTCTAAAACTATAAGAGATATCAACATGAAACTTTGTAGGTGAATAGATCTCAATGGGTAGATGTGCAGTGCACAAGAATCATAACTCTGCCTTGTCTAATTCTGGAGTTATTGCCCTTTGTTTATTTTTACTTTTTGAAGTTTTGAACAGCAGTGGTCACAGTGTTAAATGTAAAAATGACATTTCTTAAAAAACTAAACATTTGTGCGATTGTTAAATTTTGCCAACAGATTGACGATACTCCTTTAGATACATTAGAAAAGATAAAATTAACAGGGAAATTAATCTACCATCAAGGCAACAGTTTTCAGTTAGTGTAAGTATTTAAAAGGCGGCGAATATGAGATCACAAATAGGAAAGGGTCGGCTGATGAAAGGGGCAAATTGACCGGGATGTTAGTGATTTCAATAGCAAAAATGCTACAAAGGATCGGTATAAAGTTCGCAAACTGTCTGGCATGTTTAATGTCTGCAATGGTTCTACTCATTAATGTCTTATCAAAGGATTGAATATGATTAGTGTTTTAAGCACTATTTTATTTTACTTAACTAGATAATACGCGTTACCAATTAAAATAATATAAATAATGATTAATGGTAATAGTTTTATTTTCCCCGATTTCTTTGAATAAATGATAGCTTGTGCTTAGTAGAAAAGGATACTTTTTTATTGATAAGTATTGTTTCACTGTGCATAATCCTGTTGTTTTTGTGTCTCCCTGACAGAGGTGACATAGGGGTTATTTTTGTCGGCGGCGTTGTCAGTGGCTGCATCCCCTTAGGTCATAACTCAGTCAATATAAGTTGGATTGACTCCAAACTTGGTATGCATGCTTCTTTTAATGACTCAAAGTGCAGTGCACAAGAATTGTTACTCTGCACCTCTTAATTTAAGTTATTGCCCTTTGTTCATTTTTATCCCCCGCCAAAAATTTTCGGCGGAGGATATAGAAATAGTCTCCGTCCGTCCGACCTTCCGTCCGTCCGTCCTTCCGTCCGAAATTTTTGTCCGGAGCATATCTCTAAAAGTATTTGAGTTATCAACTTGAAACTTCATAGGTGGATAGACCTCATTGAGGAGGAGTGCAGTGCACAAGAATGATAACTCTACCTTGCATGATTTTTGAGTTATTGCCCTTTGTTATTTTTCAAAATTGATTTTTGTCCAGAGCATAACTCCAAAAGCCTATGAGATATTAACATGAAACTTCATAGGTGCATAGATCTCACTCAGGAGGTGTGCAGTGCACAAGAATGATAACTCTTCCTTTCATAATTTTTGAGTTATTGCCCTTTGTTATTTTTCATACCTAATTTTTCACCTGAGTGGAGCATAACTCAAAAAGTGTTTGAGATATCAACATGAAATGTCATAGAAGGATAGATCTTATTGAGGAGGAATGTTGTGCGCAAGAATGATAACTCTTCCTATACAATTTTTGAGTTATTGCCCTTTGTTGTTTTTTTCATGCTATTTTGTCCAGAGCTTATCTCAAAAAGTATTTGAGGTATCAACTTGAAACTTCATAGGTGGATGGATCTCATTGAGGAGGAGTGCAGTGCTAAAGAATGATAACTCTGCCCTGCATTATTTTTGAGTTATTGCCCTTTGTTATTTTTCAAAATTAATTTTTGTCCAGAGCATAACTCAAAAAGCCTTTGAGATATCAAAATGAAACTTCATAGGTGCATAGATCTCACTCAGGAGGTGTGCACTGCACAAAAATGATAACTGTACCTTTTATAATTTTTGAGTTATTGCCCTTTGTTATTTTTCATACTTAATTTTTCAATTCAATTTTTTTCTCAAAAAGTATTTGAGGTATCAACTTGAAACTTCATAGGTGGATAGATTTTACTGAGGAGGGATGCAGCACACAAGAATGATAACCTACCCTGCATTATTTTTCAGTTATTGCCCTTTGTTATTTTCAGCCATCAGTATTTACATAGGTTTCAAATCTGTAATCACTATAGCCATCAGTTTTCATTACCAAAAGACCTCTTAAAATGGAATTATTCTGCTCTACTACAATGTACATATACATTCTTCCAATGAGCAAACACATTCGGCGGGGGATGGCCATGTTGACATGGCTCTTGTCATACTTTATTTTTGTCCGGGCCATTTCTCCAAAATATAAAAGCTATGGACTTTTAACTTCATAGGATGATAGATCTCATGTAGAAGAAGTGCAATGCACAAGAACTGGTACTCTGCTGAGAGTGCACTTCTTATTTTTTGAGTTGTTGCCCTTTGTTAATTTTCATACTTTATTTTTGTCTGGGCCATTTCTCCTAAACTATGAAAGCTATGGATTTGAAACTTCATAGGATGATAGATCTCATTAAGAAGAAGTGCAGTGTACAAGAACTTGTACTCTGCACTTCTTGTTTTTTTAGTAATTGCCCTTGTTAATTTTCATATTTTTTTTGTCCGGGCCATTTCTCCTAAACTATAAAAGCGTACATGAAACTTCATAGGATGATATATCTCATTGAGATAAAGTGCAGTGCACAAAAACTTGTACTCCATGATTTTTGAGTTATTGCCCTTTGTTTATTATAATACTTTATTTTTGTCCTGGCCATTTCACCTTAACTATAAAAACTATAGACTTGAAACTTCACAGGATGAGAACATTGAGAAGAAGTGCAGTGCACAAGAACAAGAACTCTGTACTTCATGATTTTTAGAGCTATTGCCCTTTATTTATTATAATACATTAATTTTATCCAGGCCAGTTCTCCTAGTCATTTTAAAAGCTATTGACTTGAAACTTCATATAATGATAGATCTCATTGAGAAGAAGTGCAGACTGCACAAGAACTTGAACTGTGCACTTCATCATTTTTGAGCTATTGCCCTTTGTTATCCCTCGCCGAAAGGCAGTGGGGGATGTAGAAATAGTCTCCGTCTGTCCGTCAGTACTTCTGTCTGACATTTTTGTCCAGAGCGTATCTCAAAAAGTATTTGAGGTATCAACTTGAAACTTCATAGGTTGATAGGTCATATTGAGGAGGAGTTCAGTGCACAAGAATGATAACTGTGCCCTGCATAATTTTTCAGTTATTGCCCTTTGTTATTTTTCATACTTAATTTTTGTCCAGAGCATAACTATAAAAGCCTTTGAGATATCAACTTAAAACTATAAGTTTGATTGACTCCAAATTTAGTATGTTAGCTTTTTTCATTGGCCTGAGGTGCAGTGCTTAAGAATCCATAACTTTGTCATGGATTTGATCAAATTATACCCCTTTTCAGCTTGGATTTTTAGCTCGACTATTCACAGAATAATTGAGCTAATGCAGTCACCCATTTGTTGGCGTCGGTGTCCCTGTGGTTAAGTTTTTGCCTGTTAGCTGCTATCTCCATAACTTCTGAAGGGAATGGATTGAAACTTCACACACTTGTTTTGGCACAAGTCCAATAACTCTGGATGCCTTTTTGCATATTTATGCCCCTTTTTTGACTTAGAAATTCTTGGTTAAGTTTTTGCTTGTAAGCTGGTATCTCTTATAACTATGAAGGGAATGGATTGAAACTTCACACACTTTTTTCTTTGATAATCTAACATAATTGGCATAATTACCATAACTCTGATTTGCTTTTTTGCATAATTATGCCCCTTTTTATGCCCCCGGGCATATAGTAATTGAACCGTCTGTCCGTCCGTCTGTCTGTCTGTCCGTACGAGGTTAACCTAGAATGGTAAGTTGGATTTTTCTTAAGTTCTACCTGTACCAATGGCTTCTAAGTTTATACACTTACTAATCAATACAAAGTACATGATCTGGGCAAGTTACATAACTCTGGCTTTCATATTTGGGGATGTCAAGATGAAAATCAAAATTTAATTAACCAATTAACAATATTAAATGCACTCATGTTTAAGACCTGTGCAGACTGGCCTGGCTCTATAATGATGGCAAAGTCATATGAGTTACAGGGTTCCAGCAGTATTATAACGGCTAAAGCTCTCAGAAGTGTGTTTGCAACAGCCATAATCTGTTTATCCAGTTATACCTGTCTATTGCTTGACTGGTCAAGGTTTAATTGATTGATAATTGAGAGTAAAGGTTCACAGCCCAGCATTTACACACATAATTCAGCCAACTGTAACAATGTGACAAAATACAGGGTCACATGATCTTATTTTTCACACATTCAAAATATAACAGTTTAATGCCTTGCACAGTAATAGTCAAGTTACACAAAAATGTACATGTACATGATGTAGTAATAAGTGCAATTGATAAATAAACAAGTTCTTTGCAAATGCTTTAAAAAGTAAGTAGCCCAGTTTATTCATGGAGAAACATTAGAATTTGTTCAATTTTCTTGTATTTTCATTAAAAAACCAACTTTATTGTCAATTTAAGATATTCCTGTAATGTTGAAATTCAGAATTGTCTTACATGTTACATGACTTGCAATTAAATTTGTAAACATATTCACATTATACCTTCACAAGGTTTATAGCAAAATGTTTCTTATTTTCAAGAAGATGGTAACTACAAAAGACAGTTATTAGAACTAAAGCCAGTGATATAAGACAAGACAGATTGACATGTTAAATATTACCAAGAATATCTTGCAAGTTGGAGATGAGGCAAAACAGAAGAACTTTATTCATAATTCAGAGACTAAAAGATTTAGTTGATGAACTGGTAAGTGAAGTTTATGATTTGGTTGTTAAAATAATTTTGCAAATCTGCAATACTACATGTAAATATTTGTACATAGTTTGATGCATTTGGTGACTTGGTTGTTAAAGATTCTGCAAGATATCTTTTGCCATAATGGATCCTTCTTGGGACTTTGAATCATTTTTTGTGATTCTTAAAACTTGTATGTCTGCAAAAATGTAGGTACAGTCAGGGGTTTAGCTATGGCACAATTAGATTAAAATAGCATGCATCTTGATAAAAATGTTTCACAGGGTGAGAAAAATGTGCAGCCTGACCAAGACTCGAACCTGGGACCCTCGGAATACCGTACCACCGCTTTACCGGCTGAGCTATCCGGCCACTTACACATCATCTCCCCTAAATAGTGCATTATAAGTTCTGAACCATGACATACTCCCCTGCTATATTGAAATTAGTCCTTGAATTTCACAGAGTTACAGAGCAATGTTAATTAACCCTGAGCTATATATAGTCACAGCCCCATGTTAGGCGCCAAATGTCACAGGGTGAGAAAAATGTGCAGGGACCTTTGGAATACCGTATTGCGACTCTACTGGCTGAGCTATCCAGCCGCTTACACATCATCTCCCCTAAATAGTTCTGAACCATGCCAAAATAATACAGTGTAACCTTTGCAGTATGGCCTTCTGTTGATCAATAATATCTTTAAATTATCAGTCATGCAGTGAAAGTCATCAAAATATCTGAGGAGAAAACAACTCTCAGCAACAATCAAATTGGCTGTAGAAGCTGCACACTGTATAACAAAGATATTTTACTGCACTTTGTCAACGTAGGTGACATAATCCTACTGTTTTTGTGTCTCCCTGACAGAGGTGACATAGGGGTTATTTTTGTCGGCGGCGTTGTCAGTGGCTGCATCCCCTTAGGTCATAACTCAGTCACTATAAGCTGGATTGACTCCAAACTTGGTATGCATGCTTCTTTTAATGACTCAAAGTGCAGTGCACAAGAATTGTTACTCTGCACCTCTTAATTTAAGTTATTGCCCTTTGTTCATTTTTATCCCCCGCCAAAAATTTTCGGCGGAGGATATAGAAATAGTCTCCGTCCGTCCGACCTTCCGTCCGTCCGTCCTTCCGTCCGAAATTTTTGTCCGGAGCATATCTCTAAAAGTATTTGAGTTATCAACTTGAAACTTCATAGGTGGATAGACCTCATTGAGGAGGAGTGCAGTGCACAAGAATGATAACTCTACCTTGCATGATTTTTTGAGTTATTGCCCTTTGTTTATTTTTCAAAAATTGATTTTTGTCCAGAGCATAACTCCAAAAGCCTATGAGATATTAACATGAAACTTCATAGGTGCATAGATCTCACTCAGGAGGTGTGCAGTGCACAAGAATGATAACTCTTCCTTTCATAATTTTTGAGTTATTGCCTTTGTTATTTTTTCATACCTAATTTTTCACCTGAGTGGAGCATAACTCAAAAAGTGTTTGAGATATCAACATGAAATGTCATAGAAGGATAGATCTTATTGAGGAGGAATGTTGTGCGCAAGAATGATAACTCTTCCCTATACAATTTTTGAGTTATTGCCTTTGTTGTTTTTTTTCATGCTATTTTGTCCAGAGCTTATCTCAAAAAGTATTTGAGGTATCAACTTGAAACTTCATAGGTGGATGGATCTCATTGAGGAGGAGTGCAGTGCTAAAGAATGATAACTCTGCCCTGCATTATTTTTGAGTTATTGCCCTTTGTTATTTTTCAAAATTAATTTTTGTCCAGAGCATAACTCAAAAAGCCTTTGAGATATCAAAATGAAACTTCATAGGTGCATAGATCTCACTCAGGAGGTGTGCACTGCACAAAAAAATGATAACTGTACCTTTTATAATTTTTGAGTTTATTGCCCTTTGTTATTTTTTCATACTTAATTTTTCAATTCAATTTTTTTTTCTCAAAAAGTATTTGAGGTATCAACTTGAAACTTCATAGGTGGATAGATTTTACTGAGGAGGGATGCAGCACACAAGAATGATAACCTACCCTGCATTATTTTTCAGTTATTGCCCTTTGTTATTTTCAGCCATCAGTATTTACATAGGTTTCAAATCTGTAATCACTATAGCCATCAGTTTTCATTACCAAAAGACCTCTTAAAATGGAATTATTCTGCTCTACTACAATGTACATATACATTCTTCCAATGAGCAAACACATTCGGCGGGGGATGGCCATGTTGACATGGCTCTTGTCATACTTTATTTTTGTCCGGGCCATTTCTCCAAAAAATATATAAAAGCTATGGACTTTTAACTTCATAGGATGAATAGATCTCATGTAGAAAGAAGTGCAATGCACAGAAGAACTGGTACTCTGCTGAGAGTGCACTTCTTATTTTTTGAGTTGTTGCCCTTTGTTAATTTTCATACTTTATTTTTGTCTGGGCCATTTCTCCTAAACTATGAAAGCTATGGATTTGAAACTTCATAGGATGATAGATCTCATTAAGAAGAAGTGCAGTGTACAAGAACTTGTACTCTGCACTTCTTGTTTTTTTAGTAATTGCCCTTTGTTAATTTTCATATTTTTTTGTCCAGGCCATTTCTCCTAAACTGTAAAAGCGTACATGAAACTTCATAGGATGATATATCTCATTGAGATAAAGTGCAGTGCACAAAAACTTGTACTCCATGATTTTTGAGTTATTGCCCTTTGTTACTTATAATACTTTATTTTTGTCCTGGCCATTTCACCTTAACTATAAAAACTATAGACTTGAAACTTCACAGGATGAGAGATCACATTGAGAAGAAGTGCAGTGCACAAGAATCAGTACTCTGTACTTCATGATTTTTAGAGCTATTGACCTTTATTTATTATAATACATTAATTTTATCCAGGCCAGTTCCTCAGTCATTTTAAAAGCTATTGATTTGAAACTTCATATAATGATAGATCTCATTGAGAAGAAGTGCAGTGCACAAGAACTTGAACTGTGCACTTCATCATTTTTGAGCTATTGCCCTTTGTTATCCCTCGCCGAAAGGCAGTGGGGATGTAGAAATAGTCTCCGTCTGTCCGTCAGTACTTCTGTCTGACATTTTTTTGTCCAGAGCGTATCTCAAAAAGTATTTGAGGTATCAACTTGAAACTTCATAGGTTGATAGGTCATATTGAGGAGGAGTTCAGTGCACAAGAATGATAACTGTGCCCTGCATAATTTTTCAGTTATTGCCCTTGTTATTTTTCATACTTAATTTTTGTTCCAGAGCATAACTATAAAAGCCTTTGAGATATCAACTTAAAACTATAAGTTTGATTGACTCCAATTTAGTATGTTAGCTTTTTTCATTGGCCTGAGGTGCAGTGCTTAAGAATCCATAACTTTGTCATGGATTTGATCAAATTATACCCCTTTTCAGCTTGGATTTTTTAGCTCGACTATTCACAGAATAATTGAGCTAATGCAGTCACCCATTTGTTGGCGTCGGTGTCCTGTGGTTAAGTTTTTGCCCCTGTTAGCTGCTATCTCCATAACTTCTGAAGGGAATGGATTGAAACTTCACACACTTGTTTTGGCACAAGTCCAATAACTCTGGATGCCTTTTTGCATATTTATGCCCCTTTTTTTGACTTAGAAATTCTTGGTTAAGTTTTTGCTTGTAAGCTGGTATCTCTTATAACTATGAAGGGAATGGATTGAAACTTCACACACTTTTTTCTTTGATAATCTAACATAATTGGCATAATTACCATAACATCTGATTTGCTTTTTTGCATAATTATGCCCCTTTTTATGCCCCCGGGCATATAGTAATTGAACCGTCTGTCCGTCCGTCTGTCTGTCTGTCCGTACGAGGTTAACCTAGAATGGTAAGTTGGATTTTTCTTAAGTTCTACCTGTACCAATGGCTTCTAAGTTTATACACTTACTAATCAATACAAAGTACATGATCTGGGCAAGTTACATAACTCTGGCTTTCATATTTACCAAGTTATTGCCCTTTTCAGCACTTAGAAAATGAAAGCTATATAACTTATGTTTACAATTTTTTGGCAATTTTTCTGTCCATAACTGAGTGAATGGGTAAACATTTGCTACTGACAAGAATCTGAGCTGGGGGCATTTGTGTTTAACAAACACGTTCTTGTTCTATTTAGAAATCCTTGGTTAAGTTTTTGCGTGTAAGCTGGTATCTCCATTACTTCAGAAGGGAATAGTTTGAAACTTTACACACTTGTTCTCTGTGATTATCTTACAAGATTGCCAGAGTCCCATAACTCTTGATTTTTTTTTTCTCGTAATTATGCCCCTTTTTTCGCTTAGAAATTCTTGATAAAGGTTTTGCTTGTAAGCTGGTTTTAATCTCCATAACTACTGAAGGGTTTGTGCCTTTTTTGTGACAATTTTATGTATTCATAATAATAAAGTAGTGATTTACTCGATAAAATATCAAGCCTTTGTACCTTTTCGGACAATTTTATGTTTTCATATAGGTAAGCATTATTATACTCGATGAAACACCCTTGTGACAACTTTTCAAATAGTCAAGCGTTACTGTCCTCCAACAGTTCTTGTTTTACTGATTTTAGCGCGTAACTTCGGGTATTCTCCTTTTTGACGTCAGATCAATTTTGAAATATAGTTCTGTTAAATTTCTCTAATTTTGTTACATTTTTAACATGATGTATGATGACATCGACTTTCTTTTCATAAAGAAGCAAAATTTACTTAAATATGACTTCTTTTATGTTTGCCTGTTTTTATCCCCCACCAAAAGGCAGCAGGGGATATAGAAATAGTCTCGGTCTGTCTGTCCTTCAATCCTTCTGTCCATCCATCAGTCCGTCCGTATGAACCCAGAGGTATTTGTGTGACTTGGAGAACAATGGGTAACAGTAAATTCTCTTTGATCCTATTCATTCCGTTTTTACTTGTGTGTCTTTTTTTAGCTCACCTGTCACAAAGTGACAGGGTGAGCTTTTGTGATCGCTTTTCGTCCGGCGTCCGTCCGTCCGTCCGCACTCACAGGAGAGTAATTATGTGGCTAGAGGGACAATAGGTAACTGTTCTTTCTCTTTGATGTCATTCATTCCGTAATGCTTTTATGTGGCTATTTTCTTTTGCGTGGCTAAAAAGAACAATAGAGAGAACAATAGAGTAGCCACATAATTACTGTCCTGTGAGAACTTCCGTCCGTCCGTCCGTCGTCCGTCCGTAAACTTTTATTTTAAATGACATCTCCTCATAAACCACCTGGCCAATTTCATCCAAACTTCACAGGAATGTTCCTTTGGTGGTCACCTTTAAAAATTGTTCAAAGAATTTAATTCCATGCAGAACTCTGGTTGCCATGGCAACCGATAGAAAAAACTTAAAATATCTTCTTTTAAAAAACCATAAGAGCTAGAGCTTAGATATTTGGCATGAAACATGTTCTAATGGATGTCTACCAAGTTTGTTCAAATGAAAGCCCTGGGGTCAAAATTGGCCCCGCCCCGGGGGGGTCATTGATTTTCCCTATATGCATATAGTAAAAACTTTAAAAAATCTTGTTTAAAAGAACCAAAAGAGTTAGAGCTAAGATATTTAGCATGAAACATGTTCTAATGGATGTCTACCAAGTTTGTTCAAATAAAAGCCCTGGGGTCAAAATTGGCCCCGCCCCGGGGGGTCATTGATTTTCCCTATATGCATATAGTTAAAACTTAAAAAATCTTCTTTTAAAGAACCCAAAGAGCTAGAGCTAAGATATTTAGCATGAAACATGTTCTAATGGATGTCTACCAAGTTTGTTCAAATGAAAGCCCTGGGGTCAAAATTGGCCCCGCCCCGGGGGGGTCATTGATTTTCCCTATATGCATATAGTAAAAACTTTAAAAAATCTTGTTTAAAAGAACCAAAAGAGTTAGAGCTAAGATATTTAGCATGAAACATGTTCTAATGGATGTCTACCAAGTTTGTTCAAATAAAAGCCCTGGGGTCAAAATTGGCCCCGCCCCGGGGGGTCATTGATTTTCCCTATATGCATATAGTTAAAACTTAAAAAATCTTCTTTTAAAGAACCCAAAGAGCTAGAGCTAAGATATTTAGCATGAAACATGTTCTAATGGATGTCTACCAAGTTTGTTCAAATAAAAGCCCTGGGGTCAAAATTGGCCCCGCCCGGGGGGGTCATTGATTTTCCCTATATGCATATAGTAAAAACTTTAAAAAATCTTCTTTAAAAGAACAAAAAGAGTTAGAGCTAAGATATTTAGCATGAAACATGTTCTAATAAGTGTCTACCAAGTTTGTTCAAATAAAAGCCCTGGGGTCAAAATTGGCCCCGCCCCGGGGGGTCATTGATTTTCCCTATATGCATATAGTAAAAACTTAAAAAATCTTCTTTTAAAGAACTCAAAGAGCTATGGCTAAGATATTTAGCATCAAACATGTTCTAATAGGTGTCTACCTAGTTTGTTCAAATAAAAGCCCTGGGGTCAAAATTGGCACCGCCCAGGGGGTCATTGATTTTCCTACTATGTGTATAGCAAAAACTTAAAAAATCTTCTTTGAAAGAACCCAAATAGCTAGAGTTAAGATATTAAGCATGAAACATCTTTTAGTGAGTGTCTACAAAGTTTGTTCAAATAAAAGCCCTGGGGTCAAAATTGGCCCCGCCCCGGGGGTCATTGATTTTCTTTATATGTGTATAGCAAAAACTTAAAATCTTCTTTGAAAAAAACCAAAGAGCTAGAGTTAAGATATTAAGCATGAACCATCTTCTAGTAAGTGTCTACAAAGTTTGTTCAAATAAAGCCCAGGGGTCAAAAACTGGCCAAGCCCCAGGGGTGTCATTGTTTTTAACTATATGTGTATAGTAAAAACTTAAAAAAATCTTCTTTTAAAAAGCCCAATGAGCTAGAGCTTAGATGTTTAGCATGAAACATTTTCTTATGGGTGTCTACCAAAGTTTGTGCAAATAAAAGCCCTTTGGTTAAATTGACTCTGCAACATTGGGGGGGGGGGGGGGGGGGGGGGTTGGGGGGACTATATACAGGTGAGCGACCTCAGGGCCATCATGGCCCTCTTGTTAAGCCTTGTGTGACTAAAAATGGCCAAAAAGATCAAAGAAAAGTCACATAAGTACCATTTTGTGAGTATGTCCGTCTGTCCATCTGTCTCACATTTTTGTCCGGAGCATATCTCAAAAAGTATTTGAGGTATCAACTTGAAACTTCATAGGCGGATAGATCATATTGAGGAGGAGTGCAGTGTATAAGAATGATAACTCTACCCAGCAATTTTTTCAGTTATTGCCCTTTGTTATTTTTCAAACTTAATTTTTGTCCAGAGCAAAACTTAAAAAGCCTTTGAGATATCAACATGAAACTTCATGGGTGGATAGATCTCACTCAGGAGGTGTGCAGTGCAATGATAACTTTACCCTTCATAATTTTTTAGTTATTGGCCTATGTTATTTTTGTGCCCCCACTTTAGGGGGGGCATTTAGATTTACCCTTGTCTGACCGTTCTCTTTTGTGTCGCACAGGACTTTAAAAGTAATGTGTGGTCGCACCTGGGTTTTTTCGTGTGGATATATTTAGTATTTTTAGAGTTATTGCCCTTGACTTAGTAAAATTTTGAAATTTTCAACTTGTGTCTCATGTAACTCAAAAAGTATTTGACCTAGAGTCATGAAACTTTACAGGAATGTTGATCAGCATGTGTAGTTGTGCACCTGGATATTTTCATCTGGGTATTTTTAGAGTAATTGCCCTTGACTTAGTAAAATTTTGCAATTTTCAACTTGTGTCTCGAGTAACTCAAAAAGTATTAGACCTAGAGTCATGAAACTTTACAGGAATGTTGATCAGCATGTGTAGTTGTGCACCTGGGTATTTTCTTGTGGATATTTTTAGTATTTTTAGAGTTATTGCCCTTGACTTAGTAAATTTTGCAATTTTCAACTTGTGTCTCATGTAACTCAAAAAGTATTTGACCTAGAGGAATGAAACTTAACAGGAATGTTGATCAGCATGTGTAGTTGTGCACCTGGGTATTTTCTTGTGGATATTTTTAGTATTTTAAGAGTTATTGCCCTTGACTTAGTAAAATTTTGCAATTTTCAACTTGTGTCTCATGTAACTCAAAAAGTATTTGACCTAGAGTCATGAAACTTTACAGGAATATTGATCAGCATGTGTAGTTGTGCACCTGGGTATTTTTGTCTGGATTTATTTAGTATTTTTAGAGTTATTGCCCTTGACTTAGAAAATTTTTGCTATTTAACTTGTGACGCATGTAACTCAAAAAGGATTTGACATAGAGTCATTAAACCTTACGGGAAGGTTGCTCAGCATATTTAGTTTTGCACCTGGGGTTTCGTTTGTGGACTTTGTAAAAACTGTTTCATTATGTTGTTATTTGTTCCTTGAGTTAGAATCAACCAACTTTACTAACTAAATTACAGGAATAATGATTCACATCACTGTGAAGCTATGCACCTGGGACTTTTCATGTGGATTTTTTTCAGTTTTGTTAGAGTTATTGCCCTTGACTTACAGTAGTATAAATTTGCAATTTTCAACTTTTTCATGCATAGCCCAAAAAGTATTTCACTTGTAGGCCTGAAAGTTTACAAGAATGTTGGTCAGCATGTGTACTTATGCACCTTGGGGTTTGCTTGTGGATTTATTCAGTATTTGTAAAAGTTCTTGCCCTTTACTTATTAAAAATTTTTAGTTTTCAAAAAATATTTGACCTAGAGTCATAAGATTGACAGAAAACAGTGGCGCGGTGGGGGCACCCGTGTCCTATGGACAAATTTCTAGTTTAGTTATTGCCCTTAATTATTTTTCATACTTAATTTTTCACCTGAGTGGAGCATAACTAAAAAAGTATTTTGAGATGTCAACATGAAACTCATAGGTGTATTTTTGTGTCACTTCTCCCTCGTCTGTCTGTCTGTCCGTCCCTCCGTCACAAAATTTGTCCGGACTACTCCTCATAAACTACTGGTGCAATTTCATCCAAACTTTACAGGAATGATCAGTACCAAGTGTAGTTGTGCATATTGTCAGCATTTTCCGGTTAAATGATTTTTGTCAGAGTAATGGCCCTTTAATAATTTTTATTTTTAAAGTTTGTCTGGACTACTTCTCTTATACCACTAATGCAATTTCATTGAAACTTTACAGGATTGATCTGTAGCTCAAGTCCTTGCGCATTTTGCACGGGTTTTCCGGTTGAATTGATTTTTGGGGCCGAGTTATGGCCCTTGATAAAAGGTGTTTTTTCTGTGTGTTGCCAAGATACACAAAAGCTTGTCCGGACTACTCCTCATAAACTTACTGGTGCAATTTTCATCCAAACTTTACAGGAATGATCAGTACCAAGTCTAGTTTGTGCACTGTCTCGTCTGTCTGTCCGTTTGTCACAAAACTTGTCCCAACATGAAATTGGCCCTCATGAGGTGACACATGTGATCACTGATTGCTCTTGTTCTTATTGAGGAGGAATGCTGTGCGCAAGAATGATAGCTCTACCCTTTATTATTTTTGAGTTATTGCCCTTTGTTATTTTTCATAATTTTTGTCCAGAGCTTATCTTAAAAAGTGTTAGAGGTATCAACTTGACTTCATAGGGTGGGATAGATCTCATTGAGGAGGGACCTGGCAGCACACAAGAATGTTAACCTACCCTGCATTATTTTTCAGTTATTGCCCTTTCTTATTTTCAGCCATCCAGTATTCACAGGTAAGCTTTCAAATCTGTAATCACTTCAGCCATCAGTTTTCATTACCAAAAGACCTCTTTAATTTGAATTATTCTGCTCTACTACACTTACATTCTTCCAAATGAGCAAACACATTCGGCGGGGGATGGCCGTGCTAAATGGCCTTGTTCCATTTAGTTTAATATTTCCTTTTCATCCCGCATCCAGGTATAGTCGGGCTAAAGTGAAAATTATATTTTATAAATTTCACTAGTGGTTTTTATCCGAATATAATCATCTGATATATTACAGTTAAAACACTGGAAAGCATGAAATTAAATAATAATTATGCTCTGAATAAATGATTGTTTTTTTTTTTTTTAGTTTTCAGGTTTGAAAAACAATTGGAAAAATTTTATAAAGAGCTTAGATGGAATTTCCAGTCACCCAGAAGCTGTTGTACAGAAATTGTCAACAAAACAGAAATGGAAATTGATCTTCAATTTACTCTTCCTAATAAAAACATGTATATAGATAATTTTTTGAATTGGTTAACTTAAGAAGATGTTCCAAATGATAAATCAATACAATTTTAGCAAAAAAATTATGAAATACAAGAAAAATTAATGATGAGAAAAAGATTTTATCAGATAAGAAAATAAGATCAAACAAATATTGAATATTTTGTAAAATTAAAGTACTAGGTTTATAATCTTAATTACATTAAAGGCCCATTAAGCCTGGATAATGCTATCGTTTTATTTTTTCAAAAACTTTTTTACTTTTGGTGTTTCCAAAATATTTCTCTTTGGTTATATAGTCCCAAGCCATCTTTTGCATTTGAATAAATTCTGTTGTATAGTTTCGTTCTGCTATATGTCTATATTTGACCCTAGCATATGCCTTTTAAAATTGTTAATTATCAGTTCAGATAATCTAAGGGAGCTGTCGGGTTTATTCAATAGGTAGAGCGTTGGACTGTGAATCTGGAGGCCCATGTTTGATTCCCGACGGAATCAGGTCACTGTTTGTTGTGATTGATTATGAAATCCTTTCTAACGGTCCCATTCGATGTAACCTGTGCCTCCTGAAATGTACAGAAGTAACAATTCCTTTGCATGATAAGAAGGCAAACTAGTAGTAAGTCTGGAAAACTGCTTGACGCCTGCCAAGGGAATGATGTGGTGGCTGAAACTGTTTCTCTGGTAAATTCATTTGGTGGCTTTATGCACGTAATTTCCCTGAGTGAAAAACTAACCAAACACCAAACCACCAAACAGAAATTTCTAAGAACTTTAAGCCTTTGATTTTAGAAATTTTAACTTGCTTCAAATTTTTTTTTAAACATTAAATATAATTTTAAGGTCCATTGTGCTTAAAACACTAATATTTTTTCATAATCACAGTAAACTTAATTTTTTGGCCCGTCCTATTAAACGTTTAATTGAATTATACTTTTTGTATATGGAAGTCAAAAAACCACTTATTGTTTATATTTTTGCTATTTTTAAATCGCAAATTTATTTCTTGGTCAAACCTTAATAATTTTTTTTACACGTGAAACTAAGGGCATTAACATGCTTTAAAAATCTGTAAATAACAATATTATAAAAACACATGTTTGCCCTTTCTACAGAAGAAAAAAAATAGTTATTCCTTTTTTTGGGCATTTTGTGCCTTTTAAAGCTGCATGCCTCCAGATGAGCCAAAATATTTCAATAAAAATTACACTTGAGAAATATGTACTAAGATTGTAAAGAAAAGTAAAAAATATTTAAGATTTTAAATTTTAATTTTTAATTTTAAATAATTAAGATTTTCTTTTCATTAATATTAATACTTTATATTTAATATGTTTTCCATTACTTGAGAGAAACTGTTCATGTTCAAAGTTTCAAATATTAAACTTCCCTTTGGGCCGAGAACGCCACTTGCAATAAGCATTCAGCAAAAACTTCTTGACAGTAACTTTAGATATACAATTACAATAGCAAAAACAACACAGATGATAAAAAATACAAAACTTGATGATGTTAAATTATTATATCTTTAAAATTATCATTTTGGATAATTTCAAATTAATAACAGTGTTATGTAGGTACTGGTACAGCACCTTAAATTATCTTTTATTAGAAGGTTTAACAAAGCTGTTCTAATTGCCATGGTGGCATAAGTTAAACTTCTGTACCTAATTATGGGCATGAGCATTGGCGCAAAAAATTTGGATTTTTAAATACTTTTTATGATGAAATAATACAAAATGATAATCAGTTTCAATAAAAAATTTACAATAAATACATCAGTCTTTGAGGATTAATGTTTTTGAATCTTTTGTTTTTTTTATTTTTTTCCTGAGAGCAATTTCGTTGGCTTGTTTTTGTTTTGCTTTGATTTTTTTTTAATTTTTAAATTCCTGCCTTTATAGAAGTCATTTTACCTTCTATGTTCTCACTGCATTTTCACTTGTTTAATAATAAATAACCTATAAACATGATTGTGTATTCTCAGTGCTAACAATATAACATTATATAACCATTGGTCAAATGAATTTTATAAGGCAACTGAAGCACAAAAATATATTTTATAAAACTAATTAGCATAGACAAGCTTTAGAAATTTTTCTGAAAATTGTCAAAAACAAAAAAAAATATAATAATAAGAAAAAAAAACAAGGAAGAAAGGTTGTTTTACCAGTACTTTAACACTATAAAAATTACTTTTGACAAAATATTATACTAAAAGCTTTGTCATGTTGTATAGTTACTCTCAATGTTCTTATAGAAATGTTACAAATGTAGGTAAACTAAAGTCAGTGATATAAGACAAGACAGATTGACATGTTTATTACCAAGAATATCTTGCAAGTTGGAGATGAGGCAAAACAGAAGAACTTTATTCATAATTCAGAGACTAAAAGATTTATAGTTGATGAACTGGTAAGTGAAGTTTATGATTTGGTTGTTAAAATAATTTTGCAAATCTGCAATACTACATGTAAATATTTGTACATAATTTGATGCATTTGGTGACTTGGTTGTTAAAGATTCTGCAAGATATCTTTTGGCATAATGGATCCTTCTTGGGACTTTGAATAATTTTTTGTGATTCTTAAAACTTGTATGTCTGCAAATATGTAGGTACAGTCAGGGGTTTAGCTATGGCACAATTAGATTAAAATAGCATACATCTTGATAAAAATGTTTCACAGGGTGAGAAAAATGTGCAGCCTGACCAAGACTCGAACCTGGGAACCTCGGAATACCGTACCACCGCTCTACCGGCTGAGCTATCCGGCCACTTACACATCATCTCCCCTAAATAGTGCATTATAAGTTCTGAACCATGACATACTCCCCTGCTTTATTGAAATTAGTCCTTGAATTTCACAGAGTTACAGAGCAATGTTAATTAACCCTGAGCTATATATAGTCACAGCCTCATGTTAGGCGCCAAATGTCACAGGGTGAGAAAAATGTGCAGCCTGACCAGGACTTGAACCCGGGACCTTTGGAATACTGTATTGCGACTCTACTGGCTGAGCTATCTGGCCGCTTACACATCATCTCCCCTAAATAGTGAAAAGTTCTGAACCGTGCCAAAATAATACAGTGTAACCTCTGCAGTATGGCCTTCTGTTGATCAATAATATCTTTAAATTATCAGTCATGCAGTGAAAGTCATCAAAATATCTGAGGAGAAAACAACTCTCAGCAACAATCAAACTGGCTGTAGAAGCTGCACACTGTATAACAAAGATATTTTACTGCACAAATTTGTCAACGTAGGTGACACAGTGTATTGAGTACTGACAGGTTCTTATGTTCAGTATCTTTCAAAAAGTAAGTACAATGAAATAATGATAATTCTTTTCATTAGTTTTAATATTTGAAGAATAAAGGAGAGCTATGTTAGTTAAATGATTGCCATATAACTTTATTTCTTCACTTTTTTACACAAGTTTGACATGTAGTTGACAATAAATCATATGAGGGTTGTTCAAAAAGTAATAAGACTTAGAGTCTTGCAGCTTCATATTCCATTCAATTTAGAATATTTTCATATGTAATTAAGCAAACGTAACATGTTTTCTACAATTTTAGATCAGTTTATTAATTGATCATGCTAGCTTTATTGAAAAACCATGGTAACATGCACCTAGCATAGCACATCAAAAAGTTATTGAAGCTAAGTTGTTCTTATAATTTATTAATAATTTATTTTCCATTTTTTTTTCTTCAAATTTTTCACCAACAAATTTTATTATATTCAAATGACATTATGTCCAAATTTGACATGATTTAGACAAAATATGGCTAAATTATCCCATGTTTTGAACAGCAGTGGTCATAGTGTTAAATGTAAAAATATGATGTTTCTTAAAAAACTGAACATTTGTGCGATTGTTAAATTTTGCCAACAGATTGACGATACTCCTTTAGATACATTAGAAAAGATAAAATTAACAGGGAAATTAATCTACCATCAAGGCAACAGTTTTCAGCTAGTGTAAGTATTTAAAAGGCAGCGAATATGAGATCACAAATAGGAAAGGGTCGGCAGATGAAAGGGGTAAATTGACCGGGATGTTTAAGTGATGTCAATAGCTAAAATGCTACAAAGGATCAAACTGTCTGGCTGTTTAATGTCTGCAATGGTTCTACTCATTCAGTTCTTATCAAAGGATTGAATATGATGCATTAGTGTTTTAAACACTATTTTATTTTATTTAACTGGATAATACGCGTTACCAATTAAAATAATATAAATAATGATTAATGGTAATAGTTTTATTTTCCCGGATTTCTTTGAATAAATGATAGCTTGTGCTTAGTAGAAAAGGATACTTTTTTATTGATAAGTATTGTTTCACTGTGCATAATCCTGTTGTTTTTGTGTCTCCCTGACAGAGGCGACATAGGGGTTATTTTGTCGACGGCATTGTCAGTGGCTGCATCCCCTTAGGTCATAACTCAGTCACTATAAGTTGGATTGACTCCAAACTTGGTATGCATGCTTCTTTTAATGACCCAAAGTGCAGTGCACAAGAATTGTTACTCTGCACCTCTTAATTTTAGAATTATTGCCCTTTGTTCATTTTCATACTTTATTTTTGTCCGGGCCATTTCTCCAAAATATAAAAGCTATGGACTTGAAACTTCATAGGATGATAGATCTCATTTAGAAGAAGTGCAATGCACAAGAACTGGTACTCTGCACTTCTTATTTTTGAGTTGTTGCCCTTTGTTAATTTTCATACTTTATTTTTGTCTGGGCCATTTCTCCTAAACTATGAAAGCTATGGATTTGAAACTGCATAGGATGATAGATCTCATTAAGAAGAAGTGCAGTGTTTAAGAACTTGTACTGTGCACTTCTTGTTTTTTTAGTAATTGCCCTTTGTTAATTTTCATATTTTTTTTGACCGGGCCATTTCTCCTAACCTGTAAAAGCGTACATGAAACTTCATAGGATGATATATCTCATTGAGATAAAGTGCAGTGCACAAAAACTTGTACTCCATGATTTTTGAGTTATTGCCCTTTGTTTATTATAATACTTTATTTTTGTCCTGGCCATTTCACCTTAACTATAAAAACTATAGACTTGAAACTTCACAGGATGAGAGATCACATTGAGAAGAAGTGCAGTGCACAAGAATCAGTACTCTGTACTTCATGATTTTTAGAGCTATTGACCTTTATTTATTATAATACATTAATTTTATCCAGGCCAGTTCCTCAGTCATTTTAAAAGCCATTGATTTGAAACTTCATATAATGATAGATCTCATTGAGAAGAAGTGCAGTGCACAAGAACTTGAACTCTGCACTTCATGATTTTTTAGCTATTGCCCTTTGTTATCCCTCGCCGAAAGGCGGTGGGGGATGTAGAAATAGTCTCCGTCTGTCCGTCAGTACTTCCATCTGTCCTTCTGTCTGACATTTTTGTCCAGAGCATATCTCAAAAAGTATTTGAGGTATCAACTTGAAACTTCATAGGCGGATAGATCATATTGAGGAGGAGTGCAGTGCTTAAGAATGATAACTCTACCCTGCATTTTTATTCAGTTATTGCCCTTTGTTATTTTTCAAACTTAATTTTTGTCCAGAGCAAAACTCAAAAAGCCTGGAAAAAAAAACATGAAACTTAATGGGTGGATAGATCTCACTCAGGAGGTGTGCAGTGCACAAGAATGATAACTCTTCATAATTTTTTAGTTATTGCCCTTTGTTATTTTTGTGCCCCCACTTTAGGGGGGGTGGGCATTTAGATTTACCCTTGTCTGACCGTTCTCTTTTGTGTGGCACGCAACTTGAAAAGTAATGTGTGGTCGCACCTGGGTATTTTCGTGTGGATTATATTGAGAATTTTTAGAGTTATTGCCCTTGACTTAGTAAAATTTTGCAATTTTCAACTTGTGTCTCAAAAAGTATTTGACCTAGAGTCATGAAACTTTACAGGAAGGTTGATCAGCATGTGTAGTTGTGCACCTGGGTATTTTCGTCTTGGTATTTTTAGGTTTTTTTAGAGTTATTGCCCTTGACGTAGTAAAATTTTGCAATTTTCAACTTGTGTCGCATGTAACTCAAAAGTATTTGACCTAGAGTCATGAAACTTTTCAGGAATATTGATCAGCATGTGTAGTTGTGCACCTGGGTATTTTTGTCTGGATTTATTTAGTATTTTTAGAGTTATTGCCCTTGACTTAGAAAATTTTTGCTATTTTCAACTTGTGTCGCATGTAACTCAAAAAGGATTTGACATAGAGTCATTAAACCTTACGGGAAGGTTGCTCAGCATATTTAGTTTGCACCTGGGGTTTTGCATGTGGATTTATCCAGTATTTGTAGAGTTATTTCCCTTGACTTACGTCTTAGTAAAAACTGTTTCATTATGTTGTTATTTGTTCCTTGAGTGCTTGAGTTAGAATCAACCAACTTTACTAACTAAATTACAGGAATAATGATTCACATCACTGTGAAGCTATGCACCTGGGACTTTTCATGTGGATTTTTTTTTCAGTTTTGTTAGAGTTATTGCCCTTGACTTACAGTAGTATAAATTTGCAATTTTCAACTTGTTCATGCATAGCCCAAAAAGTATTTCACTTGTAGGCCTGAAAGTTTACAAGAATGTTGGTCAGCATGTGTACTTATGCACCTTGGGGTTTGCTTGTGGATTTATTCAGTATTTGTAAAGTTCTTGCCCTTTACTTAGTAAAAGATTTTTAGTTTTCAAAAAATATTTGACCTAGAGTCATAAGATTGACAAAACAGTGGCGCGTTGGGGGCACCCGTGTCCTATGGACAAATTTCTAGTTTAGTTATTGCCCTTTGTTATTTTTCATACTTAATTTTTCACCTGAGTGGAGCATAACTAAAAAAGTCTTTGAGATGTCAACATGAAACTTCATAGGTGTATTTATCTTATTGAGGAGGAATGCTGTGCGCAAGAATGATAGCTCTACCCTTTATAATTTTTGAGTTATTGCCCTTTGTTATTTTTCATAATTTTTGTCCAGAGCTTATCTCAAAAAGTGTTAGATGTATCATCTTGACTTCATAGGTGGATAGATCTCATTGAGGAGGAGTGCAGCACACAAGAATGTTAACCAACCCTGCATTATTTTTCAGTTATTGCCCTTTCATTTTCAGCCATCAGTATTCACATAGCTTTCAAATCTGTAATCACTTCAGCCATCAGTTTTCATTACCAAAAGACCTCTTTAATTTGAATTATTCTGCTCTACTACACTTACATTCTTCCAATGAGCAAACACATTCGGCGGGGGATGGCCGTGCTAACATGGCCTTGTTCCATTTAGTTATGATATTCTTTTCATCCGCATCCAGGTATAGTCCGGCTAAAGTGAAAATTATATTTTATAAATTTCACTAGTGGTTTATCCAAATATAATCATCTGATATATTACAGTAAAACACTGGAAAGCATGAAATTAAATAATAATTATGCTCTGAATAAATGATTGTTTTTTTGTTTTTTTTTTAAGTTTCAGGATTGGAAGGAATTTGAAAAATTTGTAAAGACTTTAAGATGGAATTTCCAGTCACCAGAAGCTGTTGTACAGAATTGTCAACAAAACAGAAATGGGAATTGATCTTCAATTTACTCTTCCTATAAAAACATGTATATAGATAATTTTTGATTGGTTAACTTAAGAAGATGTTCCAATGATAAATCAATACATTTAGCAAAATTATGAAATACAAGAAAAATTAATGAAGAGAAAAAGATATTTATCAGATAAGAAAATAAGATCAAACAAATATTGAATATTTTGTAAAATTAAAGTACTAGGTTTATAATCTTAATTACATTAAAGGCCCATTAAGCCTGGATAATGCTATCGTTTTTATTTTTCAAAAACTTTTTACTTTTGGTGTTTCCAAAATATTTCTCTTTGGTTATATACCCAAGCCATCTTTTGCATTTGAATAAATTCTGTTGTATGGTTTCATTCTGCTATATGTCTATATTTGACCCTAGCATATGCCTTTTAAATTGTTAATTATCAGTTCAGATATTCTAAGGGAGGCATCTGGTTAGCTCAATAGGTAGAGCGTAGGACTGTGATACGGGAGACCAGGGTTTGATTCCCGGACGGCACAGGTCACTGTTGTTGTGATTGATTATGAAATCCTTTCTATGGTCATTCGCACTGTACCTGTGCTCCTGAATGTACAGAAGTAATCAGTTCCTTGCATGATAGAAGGCAACTAGTACTGGTAAACTGCTTGACAGCCTGCCAAGGAATGATGTGGTGGCTGAACTGTTCTCTGGTAAATTCAATGTGGCTTACTGCCGTGATCCTGAGTGAAAACTACCAACACCACCACCACAGATGTTCTAAGAACTTTAAGCTTTAATTTAGAACTTTTAAACTTGCTCATAATTTTAACATTATATAATGTTTAAGGTCCATTGTGCCTTAAAATACTATTATTTTCATATCACAGTAACTTAATTTTGGCATCCTATTAACAGTTATAATGAATTAGTACTTTGTATATGGAAGTCAAAACAGCACTTTGTTTATATTTTGCTATCTTTATCGCAAATTATTTCTTAGTCAACACTTATAATTTTTTACATGTAAAACTAAGCATCTTACATGCTTTAAATCTGTAATAACAATATTATAAAACACATGTTTGCCCTTTCTACAGAGAGAATAACAGTATTATTCCTTTTTGAGGCATTTTGTGCCTTTAAAGCTGCATGCCTCCAGATGAGCCAAAATATTTCAATAAAATCACACTTGAGAAATATGTACTAAGATTGTAAGAAAAGTAAAAATATTGAAGATTTTAAATTTTTAATTTTAATTTTAAATAATTAAGATTTTCTTTCATTAATATTAATACTTTATATTTAATATGTTTCATTACTTGAGAGTAACTGTTCATGTTCAAAGTTCAAATATTACTTCCCTTTGGGCCGAGAACGCCACTTGCAATAAGCATTCAGCAAAACTTCTGACAGTAACTTTAGATATACAATTACATAGCAAAAACAACACAGATGATAAAAATACAAACTTGATGATGTTAAATTATTATCTTTAAAATTATCATTTGATATTCAAATTAATACAGTGTTATGTAGGTACTGGTACAGCACCTTAAATTATCTTTTATTAGAAGATTTAACAAAGCTGTTCTATTCCATGGTGGCATAAGTTAAACTTCTGTACCTAATTATGGGCATGAGCATTGGCACAAACAATTTGGATTTTTAAAGACTTTTTATGATAAAATAATACAAAATGATAATCACTTTCAATAAAAAATTTACAATAAATACATCAGTTTTTGAGGATTAATGTTTTTGAATTTTTGAATGTTTGCTTTTTGATTTTTTTCTTCAGAGCATTATTTCATTGGCTTGTCTTTTTTTGCTTTGATTCTTTTTTTAAATTTTTAAATTCCAGCTGCCTTTATAGAAGTCATTTTAACATGTTCTCACTGCATTTTCACTTGTTTAATAATAAATAACCTTAATATGTGTGTATTCTCAGTGCTAACAACATAACATTATATAACTATTGGTCAAATGAATTTTATAAGGCAACTGAAGCACAAAAATATATTTTATAAAACTAATTAGCATACTCTGACAAGCTTTAGAAATTTATCTGAAAATTGTCAAAAACAGAAAAAAAAATATAATAATAAGAAAAAAAAAACAAGGAAGAAAGGTTGTTTTACCAGTACTTTAACATTATAAAAAAATTACTTTTGACAAAATATTATACTAAAAGCTTTGTCATGTTGTAGTTACTCTCAATGTTCTTATAGAAATGTTACAAATGTAGGTAAAGTGCAGACCAAGATTTGAGGACACTAGATGTTTCATCTGGTCTTATCTGCACATGGGGAGTTTACATCTAAGAGACCTTATTTTGTTTCTAAGAGTTATTGCCCTTTGGGCCAATGATGCCATTTGCAATAAGCAGGCCATGGATGAATCATAATCACTTAGTTAAAGTAATATATTAAAGGCAATAAGGTCTCCGTAATGACCCTTTTTTCTCTCTGTAGAAATATGTGTTATATAATGTTGTAATAATAGATTAAGGACATTAAAGATGCTCATGACATGTAAAAAATAGTGTTGACTTAAAGAAATAATTTGTGATAAAGATAGCAAAATGTAAACAAAGTGGCATTCTGACTTCCATATACAAAGTACTAACTTGCTATAACTGTATCAATTGCCAAAATACAAAAGATGGCTCAACTGTGGTCAATGAGTACTTTTACAGATATTGTAGCAGGACACCAAAAAATAAGTTATTGCGATATAAAAATAGTAGTATGTTTAGGCACAATGTACCTTAAACAGAATATGAATGAGCAAGTTTTAAATGTCTAAATTAAAGCTAAAAGTTCTTGGAATATCTGTGGTGGTAGTGTTGGTAGTTTTCACTTCAGATCCCGGCAGTAAACAACATTGAATTTACCAGAGCACAGTTCAGCCACCGCATCATTCCTGAGCAGGCTATCAAATAGTTTACCAGTGCTAGTTGCCTTCATCTTTGCAAGGAACTGATTACTTATGTACATTCAAGAGCAGAGGTCAAGTGCCAGTGACCATAGGAAGGATTTCATGATCAATCACAACAAAAGTGACCTGTGCCGTCTGGGAATCGAACCTATATCGCCTGATTCACAGTCCAACACTCCAACATAGTTTTAGTTATCTGATAATTAACAATTTAAAAGGGATATGCTAGGGTCAAGTATAGACATACAATGTATAACAGAATGAAAACTATATAACAAACTTGATTTATTTCGGGTCTTTTCAAGGCAAATAACTTTTCCATGAGCTTTACAATCCGAGGCACAAGAACAATATTCAGCAATTTGTTACTTTCATTCTCTTTTCTTTTCATAAAACCTGCATGCTTAAGAAACCTTTTCAGGGGCATTCGTCACTTGCGTGACAGCTCTTGTTATTTATACAAATTATTTATATATTTTGAGAAATATGGAGTAAGAAATATCATTATATATTATAAAGTTAATATTGCCAAACTTAAAATTAGGAACAGTCTATTTTTGAGTTTAAAGGATTTCAATAAATTATGAAAAAACTAGTAGTATAGCAAGGTGGAAACTATCTCATAAATACTGAAAGAATAAAAAGAGGAAGGAAACTGCAGAAATGCAGAAAAGAAATTTGTTATATATTTCCTTGTCCTTTTCTTTGATCCAAGTTTAAATTTGTTTGCAAACCTGCATTCAATACCTTATCTACATTCTTTCCTTTGGTCCAATGATCTCATTTGCAATAAGCAGGGGAGACCACCCTAGCAGACATTTTGTTCTAAAGAGTAACTTCCCTTTGCAATAATCAGAGAACACTCAGCAGACCTTTTGTTCTTGAGAGTAACTTCCCTTTGTAATCGGGGGAGATCACTGTAACAGACCTTTATGTTTCTTAAGAGTTACTTCCCTTCGCAATTATCAGGGGAGACTACCCTAGCAGACCTTTTTGTTTTTAAGAGTAACTTCCCTTTGTAATCAGGGGAGATCACTGTAACAGACCTTTATAATGTTCTTTAAGAGTTACTTCCCTTTGCAATTATCAGGGGAGACTACCCTAGCAGACCTTTTTGTTTTTAAGAGTAACTTCCCTTTGTAATCAGGGGAGATCACTGTAACAGACCTTTATAATGTTCTTTAAGAGTAACTTCCCTTTGCAATTATCAGGGGAGACTACCCTAGCAGACCTTTTTTGTTTTTAAGAGTAACTTCCCTTTGTAATCAGGGGAGATCACTGTAACAGACCTTTATAATGTTCTTTAAGAGTTACTTCCCTTTGCAATTATCAGGGGAGACAACCCTAGCAGACCTTTTTGTTTTTAAGAGTAACTTCCCTTTGTAATCAGGGGAGATCACTGTAACAGACCTTTATAATGTTCTATAAGAGTTACTTCCCTTTGCAATTATCAGGGGAGACTACCCTAGCAGACCTTTTTTGTTTTTAAGAGTAACTTCCCTTTGTAATCAGGGGAGATCACTGTAACAGACCTTTATAATGTTCTTAAGAGTTACTTCCCTTGGCAATTATCAGGGGAGATAACCCTAGCAGACCTTTTTTTTAAGAGTAACTTCCCTTTGTAATCAGGGGAGATAACTGTAACAGACCTTTATAATGTTCTTTAAGAGTTACTTCCCTTTGCAATTATCAGGGGAGACAACCCTAGCAGACCTTTTTGTTTTTAAGAGTAACTTCCCTTTGTAATCAGGGGAGATAACTGTAACAGACCTTTATAATGTTCTATAATAGTTACTTCCCTTTGCAATTATCAGGGGAGACTACCCTCGCAGACCTTTTTTGTTTTTAAGAGTAACTTCCCTTTGTAATCAGGGGAGATCACTGTAACAGACCTTTATAATGTTCTTAAGAGTTACTTCCCTTTGCAATTATCAGGGGAGACAACCCTAGCAGACCTTTTTGTTTTTAAGAGTAACTGCCCTTTGTAATCAGGGGAGATCACTGTAACAGACCTTTATAATGTTCTTAAGAGTTACTTCCCTTTGCAATTATCAGGGGAGACAACCCTAGCAGACCTTTTTGTTTTTAAGAGTAACTTCCCTTTGTAATCAGGGGAGATAACTGTAACAGACCTTTATAATGTTCTATAAGAGTTACTTCCCTTTGCAATTATCAGGGGAGACTACCCTAGCAGACCTTTTTTGTTTTTAAGAGTAACTTCCCTTTGTAATCAGGGGAGATCACTGTAACAGACCTTTATAATGTTCTTAAGAGTTACTTCCCTTTGCAATTATCAGGGGAGACAACCCTAGCAGACCTTTTTGTTTTTAAGAGTAACTTCCCTTTGTAATCAGGGGAGATCACTGTAACAGACCTTTATAATGTTCTTAAGAGTTACTTCCCTTTGCAATTATCAGGGGAGACAACCCTAGCAGACCTTTTTGTTTTTAAGAGTAACTTCCCTTTGTAATCAGGGGAGATCACTGTAACAGACCTTTATAATGTTCTTTAAGAGTTACTTCCCTTTGCAATTATCAGGGGAGACTACCCTAGCAGACCTTTTTGTTTTAAGAGTAACTTCCCTTTGTAATCAGGGGAGATCACTGTAACAGACCTTTATAATGTTCTTAAGAGTTACTTCCCTTTGCAATTATCAGGGGAGACAACCCTAGCAGACCTTTTTTGTTTTTAAGAGTAACTTCCCTTTGTAATCAGGGGAGATCACTGTAACAGACCTTTATAATGTTCTTAAGAGTTACTTCCCTTTGCAATTATCAGGGGAGACTACCCTAGCAGACCTTTTTGTTTTTAAGAGTAACTTCCCTTTGTAATCAGGGGAGATCACTGTAACAGACCTTTATAATGTTCTTTAAGAGTTACTTCCCTTTGCAATTATCAGGGGAGACTACCCTAGCAGACCTTTTTGTTTTTAAGAGTAACTTCCCTTTGTAATCAGGGGAGATCACTGTAACAGACCTTTATAACTTCCCTTTGTAATCAGGGGAGATCACTGTAACAGACCTTTATAATGTTCTTAAGAGTTACTTCCCTTTGCAATTATCAGGGGAGACAACCCTAGCATCCTAAGAGTAACTTCCCTTTGCAATTATCAGAGGAGACCACCCTAGCAGACCTTTTTTGTTTTTAAGAGTAACTTCCCTTTGTAATCAGGGGAGATCACTGTAACAGACCTTTATAATGTTCTTAAGAGTTACTTCCCTTGGCAATTATCAGGGGAGACAACCCTAGCAGACCTTTTTGTTTTTAAGAGTAACTTCCCTTTGTAATCAGGGGAGATCACTGTAACAGACATTTATAATGTTCTTTAAGAGTTACTTCCCTTTGCAATTATCAGGGGAGACTACCTTGGAGGCCTTTTTGTTTTTAAGAGTAACTTCCCTTTGTAATCAGGGGAGATCACTGTAACAGACCTTTATAATGTTCTTAAGAGTTACTTCCCTTTGCAATTATCAGGGGAGACAACCCTAGCAGACCTTTTTGTTTTTAAGAGTAACTTCCCTTTGTAATCAGGGGAGATAACTGTAACAGACCTTTATAATGTTCTTTAAGAGTTACTTCCCTTTGCAATTATCAGGGGAGACTACCCTAGCAGACCTTTTTGTTTTTAAGAGTAACTTCCCTTTGTAATCAGGGGAGATTACTGTAACAGACCTTTATAATGTTCTTAAGAGTTACTTCCCTTTGCAATTATCAGGGGAGACAACCCTAGCAGACCTTTTTTGTTTTAAGAGTAACTTCCCTTTGTAATCAGGGGAGATAACTGTAACAGCCTTTATAATGTTCTTAAGAGTTACTTCCCTTTGCAATTATCAGGGGAGACAACCCTAGCATCCTAAGAGTTACTTCCCTTTGCAATTATCAGGGGAGACTACCCTAGCATAACCTTTTTTTTGTTCTTAAAAGTTACTTCCCTTTGCAATTATCAGGGGAGACCACCCTAGCAGACCTTTTTTGTTTTTAAGAGTAATTTCCCTTTGTAATCAGGGGATATCACTGTAACAGACCTTTATAATGTTCTTAAGAGTTACTTCCCTTTGCAATTATCAGGGAGACCACCCTAGCAGACCTTTATGTTCCTGTGAGAAACTTCCTTTGCAATTATCAGGGGAGACCACCCTCGCAGACCTTTTTTGTTCTTAAGAGTAACTTCCCTTTGCAATCGGGGGAGATCACTGTAACAGACCTTTCATGTTCCTAAGAGTAACTTCCCTTTGCAATTATCAAGGGAGACCACCCTAGCAGACCTTTTTTGTTCTTAAGAGTAACTTCCCTTGCTATAAGCAGGAGAAACCACTAGTTTACCTTTTGGTTCTAAGAGTAACATCCCTTTGCAATTAGCAGGGGAGACTCCTTTATTTTCCGTGCGGGACGGACTGACACGGAATTTGCTTTTCCGTGCTTAGTCCGCCCAGAAAGCAATGATTCCATCCCAATTCTGTGCCAAAATTTCGTACAGGATATCAGAAAATACTTGTTATAGAGTAGGGTTATGAAGTGACTTGCCGTAACCGTTGCTAAGCGTCTGCACCGTTGTCGAGATGAAACAGAAAGTAGACAAATTTCGACAAAACAAATTGACAGAACAATTGTTGAAATTGCACAGATGATTTTATACATTTACTGTAATAAACAAGATTAATTACTTCAATATAAGTGTCTCTTGTACGGAGATTGACTCAAAAGTTTACCACTTTCCTCGGTTCAAGTTTTATGAACATTTATTTACAAAAGTTTTTTTGTAAAAAGCATATATATATATATCAAATGTAACAGACATTGTGAACTTATCGATCTTATACTGAATCTATTTTTACATTACATGTAAATATTCTTCTTTTACTATATAAAACGGATTTGTCTTATTACATAGAAAATAAAATGGCACATACTTTTTAGTTGTTTTTAGTCCATATTGGATGGAAGCACCGTATTACGGAAAATCTGCACCTTTTCACGTACCGAATGAATAATTATACCTTTAAATTATAATGCTATGAGTATTTATTAAAGAAATTATATATCGAATATATTTAAATATTTTTATTGAAAGTAATTATGTATGACAGACACACAAATCTAGTGCACTGCATAATACATATAATAAGATAAAAGTAAGATAAGTTTTTTTCGCAAATTATTGAAATTCACATAATTGTTAATGCACATTTTTTTTCAAGGTGGTCATGGTCACTGTCAAGCAAATGAAGATTAGAGCATCACTGTCCAGTTTTCAGATGTAGTACAGTACAGTTTGATCATAACTGTATAGGCTAAATAATTGTTCAACCATGAACATTTGGGACTAGTTGGACTATTTTAGAGGGGAAGTCTGAGTAAGCACTTCAGTTGAATCCCCTGCCAGTAGAATAGGGCCAGTCAAGAACATTGTGTGGAAGGAAAATGTTAAATCTAGCTGTTTTTTTTGCTTCAACAACACCATCACATTTACCCAGCAGTGATTAATTAAATCAATTGTGATATTTTGACTGATTTCCCTAAAAGCTTCCATGAATTGAAGCTCCTGGAACTTGTAAAACATATGACTGCACATTCCAATTCATTACGATATTGTGTAATGTTTAGCAATATCATTACATTCAAAGCTAGCAAACTTCATAAGTTATTACATGTAGCTTTGCTTGCCTGGTTTAAATGAAAAGTGATAAACCTGAGAATTGCAACTAGAATAAATTGTTGTTATTAGTCCTCTTCTGTTTTCACCAAGAAGGGATTAAAGGCTGACCCCTTTCTATATGTCAATGAAATCTGAATTTTGATATTACTCAAAAGGTACATAAGCAATGTTCATCTAACTAGTATCTGACATGCTATTATAATTTTGCTCCCAAAAGGGAGAGAATACAGTTGCTGCCTTAACCATCTGTCTGTATCGACTCCAGTAATATTATGGATAAATATCCGTGTTCATTCCGTACAGACTTGTTTAAAAGGTTGCTCATGTGTGGAAAATATGTTTCTTATGGTGGTTTTGAGATTTTAGATGATTAAAGAAAAAACCCACATTGCCAACTTAGGAGAGACGTCCGTCCTTCACACTCTTGTCTGGAATATGAATATTAGTAGACATATATTGAAGGGATTTTATGTAAACTTCAAATAGCGATAGAGACTTTTGCAAGGAAATGCGGTGTCCAAGAAACATAACTCTACCTTGCTTAATGTTTTAATTATCTCCCTTAAGTTAAAAATGCTTATTTGGTGTTTACCTTCTAAACTATGACTGAAACTACACACAGTTGTACAGACTCGAATTTGTCACAGTGTCAAAGAACCATTCCTTATTTTTCAAATTATCTCCCTTTATAATACATGTACTCAATAATGCTTGTCCAGAGAAAAATTCGAAAAGAGTTGATGGAATTTGATTAAAATTTTACACAGCGAAAACATTCAAGTGAAAGGAAGTGTAGTTAAAAAGAACTATATTTTTTCCTAGCTTAATTTTACAATTATCATCTCTTATAATACATCAAAATTTAAAATAATGGTTGTCAAAAACCCGGGGGAAAAAAAAAAAAATTTTTTTTTAAAAAAAAAACCCCAAAATTTCTTTTTTTGGAAACCCTTTTTTTTTTCCCCTTTTTTTTTTTAAAAAAAAACCCTTTAAAAAATTTTAAAAAATTTTTGGGGGGAAAAAAAAAAGGGGGGCCCCCTTTTAAATTTTTAAAAATTTAATTTTTTTTCCCGGTTAAAAAAAGGGTTTTTTAAATTTTCCTACAGGGTTTTTTTTTAAAAAAGGGGGGGAAAAACCCCCAAATTTTTTTTTAATTTTTTTTTTTTAAAAACCTTTAAAATTTTAAAAAGGGTTTGGGGGGGTTTTGTTTTTGGGGGTTTTTTTTTAAAATGAAAAAAAAAAAAAACCCCCCCAAAAGGGGCCCCCAAAAAGGGGAAAAAAATTTTTTGGCCCCGGAAAAAAAAAACCAAAAAAAAGGGGGAAAAAATTTAAAAAAAAATTTTTGGGGGTTTTTTAAAAAATTTTTTTTAAAAATTTTTGGGGAAATTTTTTAAAAAAAATTTTAAAAACCAAACCCCCCTTTTTTTCCCCGGGAAAAAATTTTTTAAAATTTTTTTAAAATCCCCAAAAAAACCCAAAAAAAAAAGGGGTTTTTTAAAAATTTTAAAAATTTTTTTTTCCCAAAAAAAAACCCAATGGTTAAAAAAAAATTTTTTCCTTTTTAAAAAATTTTTAAAACCCCCTTTTAAAAAATTTAAAAAAAAAAAAATTTTTTAAAAGGGAAAAAAAAATTAAATTTTTTAATTTTTGGGGCCCCCCTTTTTTTTAAAAAAAAAAGGGGGGAAAAAATTTTTTTTTTTAAAAATTCCCCAAAAAAAAAATTTCCAAAAGGGGGGAAAAAAATTTGGGGGGTTTAAAAAATTTTTTTCCCAAAAAAAAATTTTTTTTTCCCTTTTTTTTTTTAAAAATTTGTTTTTTCCAATTTTTTTTTTTTTTTAAAAAAAAAAACCCGGGAAAAAAAAATTTTTTTTTAAATTTTTTTTTTCCCCCAAAAAAATTTTTGAAAATTTTAAAAAATTTAATTTTTTTAAAATTTTTTTTTAAAACCCCTTTAAAAAAAACCCCTTTTTTTTTTAAAAAATTATTGCCCCCCCCCCAAAAAAAAAAACCCCCCCAAAAAAAATTTTTTTGGGAAAAAAAAAAAATTTTTAGGGGAAAAAAAAAGGGGGGAAACAAGGGAAAACAAAATTTTTTAAAAAAATTTTTTTTAAAACAAAAAAAAAAATTTTAAAAAAAAAAATTTTTTTTTTTTGGGAACAAAATTTTTGTTTTTTTTTTTCCCCTTAAAAAATTTTGGAAAATTTTTAAAAAAAAAAATTAAAAAATTTTTTTTGTTTTTTTTTTCCAAAATTTTTTTTCCCTTTTTCCAAAAAATTTTTGGTTTGGAATTTTTTTTTTTTTAAAATTTTTAAAAGGGAAAACCGAAAATTTTTTTTTTCCCTTTTTTTCCCCGGGGGGGGGAAAAAATTTTTGGGAAAATAAAAAAAAAATTTTTAAGGGGGGGAAAAAAAAAATTTTTTTTTTTAAAAAAAAAAAAAATTTTTTTTTCTTTAAAAAAAGAAAAAAAAATTTTTAAAAAAGGCATTTTTTTTAAATTTTAAAATTTTTTTTTTTTTAAAAAAATTTTTTTAAAATTTTAAAAAAACCGGGGTTTTAAAGGGCCCCCTTTTTTTAAAAATTTTTTAAAAAATTTTTTTTTAAAAAAATTTTTTTAAAAAATTTTTTTTTAAAAAAAAAAAATTTTTAAAAAAAAAAAAAATTTTTTTTTTTTTTCCAAAAAAAAAAAAAAAAAACAAAAAAAAAAAAAAAATTTTTTTTTGGGCCCCTTTTTCCCCCTTTTTTCCCTTTTTTTTTTAAAAAAAAAAACCCCCAAAAAAAAATTTTTTTTTATCCCCTTTTAAAAATTTAAAATTTTTTTTGGTTTTAAATTTTTGGCCCAAAAAAAAAAATTTTAAAAAGGAAAAAAAAAAAATTTTTTTTTTAAATTTTTTAAAAAAAGGGAAATTTTTTTTAAACCTTTCCCCTTTTTTTAAATTTTAAAAAAAAAAAAAAACCCCCAAAAAAAGAAAATTGTTTTTTTTTTGGAAAAATTTTTAAAAAAAATTAAAAAAAAAGGAAAATTTTCCAAAAAAAAAAGGGAAAATTAAAAAATTAAATTAAAAAAATTTTTTTGGGGGTATTTAAACCTTTTTTTAAAAAAAAATTTTTTTTAAATTTTGGGAATTTTTTTAAATTCAAAATTTTTTTTTAAAAAATTTTTTTAAAAAAAAAAACCCAACGGAAAAAAAAAAAACCCCAAAAAAAGGGGGGAAGGGGGCCCGTTTTTTTAAAAGGTTTAAAAAAAAAAAATTTTTTTTTTTTTTTTTTGATTTTTTTGGGGGAAAAAAAAATTTTTAAAAATTTAAAAAAAGGGGGTTAAAAAAAAAAAAAAAAAAAATTTTTTTAAAATTTTTTTTCCCCTTAAATTTTTAAAATTTTTTTGGGGTTTAAAAAAAATTTTAAAAAAAATTTTTTAAAAAAAAAGGGTTTTTTAAAAAAAAGGCCCAAAAACCTTTTTGGGGGGAAAAAACGGGAAGTTTTTTTTTTAAGGGGGTTTTTAAAATTTTTTTTTGGTTTTAAAATTTTTTATTCAACTTTGGGGTTTTAAAAAAAAAAAAAAAAAATTTTCCGGGGTTTAAAAAATTAAAAGGGGGAAAAAACCCAAAAAAAAAAACCCTTTTTTGGGTTTCGGGAACCTATAAAAAAAACCCTTTAAAAAAATTTTCCCAAAAAAATTTTTTTGGGTTTGAATTTTTTTTTAAAAGGAATTTTTTTTTAAAAACCCCCCAAAAAAGGGGGGAAACCAAACCCCCCCCTTTAAAAAAATTTCCAAAAAAAAATTTTTAAACTTTTTTTTAAAAAAAAAAAATTTTTTAAAAAAAAAAATTTTTTAAAAATTTTTTTTTTTTTTTAAAAAAAAAAAGTTTTAAAAAAAGGGGTTTTCGGTTTTTTTAAAAAATTTTTCCCCCCCGGGGAAATTGGTTTAAGGGGTTTTTTAAACCTTTTTTTTTTTAAAAAAATTTTTTTTGGGGGCCCCAAAAAAAGAAAATTTTTTTAAAAAAAATTTCCAAAATTTTTTTTTTGGGGGGGAAAAAATTTTGTTTTTTAAAAAAATCTTTTTTGCTAAAATTTTTTTTAAAAAAATTTTTCCCCAAATTTTAAAATTTTTTTCATTTTTTTTTTAAAAAAATTTTTAAATAAAAAAATTTAAAAAAAATTTAAAATTTAAAAAAAAAACTTTGGGAAAAAAAATTTTAAAATTTTTTAAAAAATTTAAAATTTTTTAAAAAACCCGGGAAAAATTTTTTTAAAAAAAAAAATTTTTTCCAAAAATTTTTTAAAAAACCCCAAAATTTTTTAAATTTTCAAAAATTTTTTTTTTTAAACAAAAAAAAAAAAAAACCCCAAAAAAAAAAAAATTTTTTAAGGGTTTTTTTTTTTAAAAGGAAACCCTTTAATTTTTAAAAAAAAAAATTTTTTTTAAGGGGAAAAAAAAACCCCCAAAAAAAATTTTTAAACCAAAAATTTTGGGGGGGAAAAAATTTGGGTTTTTTTTTTTTAAAATTTTCCCCCCGGGGGGAAAAAATTTTTTTTTAAAAAAATTTTAAAAGGAAAAAAAAAAAAAAAAAAATTTTTAGAAAAAAAACCCAAAAAATTTTTTTTTTTTAAAAAAAAAAAAAAACCCTAAAAAAAAATTAAAAATAATAAAAGGTTTAAAAAAAATTAATTTTTAAAAAAATTTTTTTAAAAAAAAATTTTTTTAAAATTTTCTTTCCATTTTTTAAATTTTTAAAAAAAAAAAAATTTTTAAAAAAAATTTTTCCTTTTCCCTTTTGGGGGGGTTTTTCCCCCCCTTTTTTAAAAAAAAAAAAAAAAAAAATTTTTTAAACAAAAAAAAAAAAAAAAAGTTTTTTTTTTAAAAAAAAATTTTTAAAAAAGGGGTTTTTTCCTTTTTTTTTTTTTTTAAAAAAAAATTTGGGATTTAAAAAAGGAAAATTTTTTTTAAAAAAAAATTTGGGTTTTTAAAAATTTTTTTGTGGAAAAAAAAATTTTTTTTAAAAATTTTTTTAAAAAAAAAAAAAAATTTTTTAAAATTTTTTTTTTTTCCCCCTTTTTAAAAGAAAGGTTTTTAAAAATTGATTTTTTAAAAAGGGGGGAAATAAAAATTTTGGGAAAAAATTTAAATTTTTTTTGGGTCTCCCCCCCTTTTTTTTTTAAAAATTTTTTTTTTTTTTTAAAAAAAGGGGTTTTCTTTTTGGGTTTTTCCCAAAAAAAAAGGGGTTTTTTTTTTTTTTTTTTTAAAAACCCTTTTTTTTTTTTTTTCCCTTTTTTATTTTTAAAATTTTTTTTTCCCAAAAAAAATTTTTTTAAAAAAATTTTTTTTTTTTGGGAAAAAAAATTTTAAAAAATTTTTTTTTTTTTTAAAAACCTTTTTTTTTTATTTTTTTTTCCCCGGGGGGTTTTTTTTTTTAAAAAAAAAAATTTTTTTTTCCTTTGGGGGGGCCCCTTTTTCTAAAAACCCCCTTTAAACCCTTTTTTTCCCCCTTTTTTTTTTTTACCCCCTTTTTGGGAAAATTTGGTTTTTAAACCCCTTTTCCCCCTTTTTTTTTAACAAAAAATTTAAAATTTTTTTGGGGAATTTTTTTCCCCCCCCTTTTTAATTTTTTTTTTTTTTTTTTTTTTTAAAAAATTTTTTTTAAAAATTTTTTTTAAAAAGGGGAAAAATTTTTAAAAGGGGGGGGGGTTTTTTGGGGTTTTTTTTTTTTTTTTTTTTAAAAAAAAAAATTTTTTTAAAAATTTGGGGCCCCTTTTTTCTTTTAAAACCCCTTTTAAATTCCTTTTTTTAAAAAAAAAAAAAAAATTTTTTTTTAAAAAAAAAAATTTTTTTGGGGGTTTTCCCTTTTTTTAAAAAAAAAAAATTTTTTTTAAAATTTCAAACTTTTTTTTAAAAAAAATTTTTTTTTTTAAAAAAAGGGAAAAAAAAACCCAAAAAAACCAAAGTTTTTCCTTTTTAAACCCTTTTTTTTTAAAAAAACCTTTAATTTGGGTTTTCCTTTTTTTTTTTCCCCCAAAAAAAAAAAAATTTTTTTTAAAAAAATTTAATTTTTTTTTTAAAACCCCTTGAAAAGGGAAAAATTAAAAAAAGGGGCCGGGTCCCTTGCCCCAAAATTAACCAAAAAGGGGGGTTTTTTTTTTTTAAAAAAAAAAAAAATCCCAAAAAAACCCTTGAAAAAAAAAATTTTTTTTGGGGTTTTTTAAATTTTAAAAAAAAAAAACCCTTTTTGCGGGGGTTTTAATGTTTTTTTTCAAAAAAAAAAAAAAAGGGCCTTTTTTTTTTTTTTTTTTTGGGGTTTAAAGGGTTTAAAAAAACCCCCCCTTTTTTTCCCGGGGGGGGGGAAAAACCCCCCAAAAAAAAAAGGGGCCCCCCCTTTTTTTTTTTTTAAAAAAAAAAAAAATTTTTTTCCCCCCAAAAAATTTTTTTTTAAAAAAATTTTTTTTAAAAATTAAAAAAATTCAAAAAAATTTTTGGGAAAAAACCCCTTTTGGGGAAATTTAAAAATAAAAAAAAGGAAAAAAAAAAAAAAATTTTTTAAAATTTTTTTTTAAAAATTAAAAATAAAAATTAAATTAAAAAAAAAAAAAAAAAAATTAAAAAAAAAAATTTTAAAAAAAAAAATTTAAAAGTTTAAAAAAATTTTTTTGGAAAAAAAAGGGGTTTTTTTTTTTTTTTTTTTTCCAAAATATTATAAAAAAAAAAAAAAAAAATTTAAAAAAATTAAAAAACCCAAAAAAAAAAAACCCCAATTCTGTTTAAAAAAAAAAAGCAGATTTACACAATAGCAAAAATTCGTATGTTTTTTTTTTTTTATCTAAAATTTACTAAAAGGATAAAACAAATGTACATTTTTATTTAAAAGTGTAAAGAAAAACTGGTTTCTCCCCCTTTTTATACCATTTTCTACAACCTTTTCTAGGAATGTTTTAAATTTTATTTTTAAAAATAAATTTTTTTGCCAAAAAAAAAGACATATACATAAAATGTAAACAGTTTACATTAAATTTTGGGCCCCAATTTTCTTTAACATAAACAAATGTTTTTGATTTTACATTTTTTTTTGGGGGAAATTCAAAATTTTACGGGGGAACTTTAAACCTGCATTACCAAAACCCACGATCTTGTTTTTTAAGTCTCATCCTTTAAAAAAAAATTATTATGCTGCCCATGGAAATTTTTTTCCGCAGTTTTTTCCTAAAAAAAAAAACTCCCAAGGGTTTTAGATTTTATTTTAAACTCTCTACGGCAAAACCTAGGAAAAAACATTGACGAGAAAAAGTCATTCTTTTTTTGTTTTTTTTTACGGGGCATGACATTGTGATATTTTTTAAACAGGGACCAAATTGGATTTTTTTTTAAAACCCTTTTAATTTTAATACTTAAGGGAATCTATCCCTCATAAATTTAAAAAAAATTTTTTATTTCCTTCTGAAATTTTTTTTTCATTATTATGTATTTGTTTTTACACCGCCCGCCATTGGGTTTTCATATGTCTTGGGGAAAAAAAAAAACCATAGGGAAACATTTAAAAAATTTTAAGAAAATCTATGAGCCGCCCTCATGACAAAAAACCCAAAATAATGGGTTTTCAAACCCGCTGGATCCAGACCAGCCTGCGCATTTTCCCCGCAGTTTTGATCAGGTTTAAAGGGTGGTTTGCTTTTCAACCCCAAAACAAGGGAGAAAAAATGATACGAACACATGGATTTCCCGATCAGGGCTGCGCGGGTCCCAGGCTGGTTTTGGATCCATGCTGGTTTGCAAAACCCCTTATTTTTGTTTTTTCATTTACCCCCGGGCCCCAAATTTACTCTTTTTTGAAAGGGTTTGGGAAAAATTTTTTTCCTGAAAAATTCCCTTAATTTTTTCTAATACGATAATTTTTCTTAAATTTTTTTCATTTTTCATATTTAAATTAAAATTTAAAAAGGGGGTCCCAAAAATCACGGAATGGGGGAAATAGAAAAAATTACCGATAATTTTTAAGATATAATATTTTTTGATTGTACAAACTTACGTCACAAACTAGGTTTTGAAAATCTGTATATTCCATTTTTAAAAACAAATCTATTGTCGCGGTAAAATTTAGAAAAATAAAATTAAACACACACCCCCTGCCGATTTTTCGACTCCGTAAAAAAAAAGGGATTGCACGGCCTGGCAAAATTTTTTTGACTTGCTCAAATTTGCGTTATACAAAAATAGTGTAAAGAAAGCCTAAATGTTGTAAAAGTTATACCCATTTGGCGCGTCAATGAAAAAAAAGACCTTATTTTACTTTAAATGGTCTTTTATTTGGGGTGTTTTGATAAAATTTGAGAACATTTAAAATTCCGTGTTTTTAAAAAGTTCATTTAATTAAAAAAATTTTTTGCCAAAATTTTGTTGAAAAAAAAAATAAAAATTTATGCCCTTTTTTTGGCCAGGGAAAGGGGGTCCCCCATTAAAAATTTTTAATTAATTTTTATTCCCGAAAAAAACCCGGGGCAAATTTTAAAATTTAGTATTGAACTTACACTCACAATATCCTCTAAAAAAATTTGGTAAAAATGAATCATCTTTCCTAATAAAAAACTTGTCATTTTCATTCTTGAAGAGTTAAAATCGTGTTGATTGAGATTAAAAAAAAAAAAAAAAAACAAACAAAAAAAAAAACTTTCTTCTAAAATTAAAAAATGCAGTTTAATTTTTAAAAAGTGGGTGGACAATAGGGTGGACCAAAAAGGGGAGTTTTTCCTGAATTTTCTTCATGTTTAAAGATCTTTACTTGTTTTTTAAAAGATTTAAAAAAGGTTTTTAACAACATAATTATACTTTTTTTGGAAAAAAGGAAAGGTAGATCTACTTTTTTTTAAAACCCCGCCGACATGGGCCCCCACTATTTTTTATGGCTAAAATTTAAACCCAAAAATTAAATAATGAGGGAAAAAATTTGATTTCCCCAAAGACAAAAAATCAACCAATTTTACAAAAAATTTTTTAAAAATAAGGGGTTTTTTATAATTTTAAACTTTCAAATATTTTCCGGGGATATTTGATTTTTCTTAAACCATTTATTTTACTTTTTTTAAATTTTTTTTTTAAATTACAATCAATTTACGGATTTTTTATTTAAACGGGGATCAAAATTTAATAATTTAAAAAAAATCTAATTTGCCAACTTAGAAATTTAAATTTTTCCCCCGGAAAACTCTTTTAAATAAAAGAGAAAAAACAAAAATTTAAAAAAAATGTTTCAAAGTTTGGGTTTTGTCTTCAATTAATAAAATTTAAAAAAGTAAACCCCCTTATTCCCAAATTTTTTTATTTTTAATTTTTATCGAATTTAAAATTTAAAATTTTTTTTTTTAGAATTGTATACATGTTTATTTTAAAAATTAAAAAATAATTTGAGAGAGATCTGTTTTTAAATTTAAAATTTGTAACCAAAAAATAAGTGAAAAAAAATTCATTTTTGAAAAAAAAAAATCAATTTATTTGTTTTCGATGTGAAATAAAAAAATCTACTTTAAAAAACGGGGGACCGGGCAATAAAATGTGAAAAGCCGGTTTTGCAAAAAATAGACCCGGGGGAGGCTGGGAATTACCGATAAAAGGATCCTGGGAAAGGGGGGGTATCACTTTAGGGTTTTCCTTTTTAAAAATCCCCCGCAGTGATCTCCCCTTTTAAATTTTTAAAAGGGGTACCCCCTAAAGGGAAGTAACCCCTGCGAGGGGGTTTGCTTTCTCAATGTTGCAAGCGGGCTCTGTAAAAAAGGGAAAAAAAAAACTGTGTCGCAATTTTAAATTTAAATTTTGTTTTTGACATAAAAAAGTATTAAAAAGCAAAAAGATGGACCCGCACGAAATATGTTGTGTTGTAAAGGGGAGATTTATTTTAAAAAAAGTAATGACCTTGTGACCCTTTTTAAAAAAAAGTTTTAAAATGCATAATACATTTATGGGATCTAATTACACCCTTTGGGGAAATTTTACCTAGCAAAATGAAATCAAAAGGGAATTGAAAAATCGAGTTAAATTTGTCAAATCAAATACTGTGTACAAATTTTTAAAGGTTAATTTAAAAGAATTAAATTTATTTGGGTTTTTACATTGAAAATTTCAACCAAAAATAACCAAAAATGCATGATTAAATTTACCCAAATTTATTATTCTTTTTTGATTTTTCCCCAATTTAAAATAGACCAATAATCTAAGTGCATTCATTTTACATTATTAACAAAATTAAAAAAAGGGGATTTGTTTATTTCATTTATGATTATTAAATTTTAAAAACCCTTTTATTGATGAAAATTTAAAGGGCACAAAAAGTAATTTTATATTTTTACCTTTCATCACTTTTTACTTATCGACAATAAATTTCTGTTGTAGGAATAAGTTTAAGGATGGAAAAAAAGTTTTGTACAAAAATTAAATTTTCAAACTTAAATTTTCCCATTCCCCCCAAAAAGTTTAACAAGAAAATTGGCGCCCCAAAACCATCCCTCAAAATTTGGGTTTTCCAAACATAAGAAAAAAAAACCCCTTTTTGGGGGTTATTTTATGGAAAAAGGTACCCGAAATTTACCCTTTTCCCCGTAAAACGGGTACATTTTAAAAAATTTTTAAAAAAGAAAATTTATTTTACCAATTTTTTATAAACCCTAAAAATTTTTCATTTTATAGGGTTTTAACCAAAAAAAAACCAAAATTTTCTTAAAGGGAAAAAAAATGGGAATTGAAAAAAAGGGCATTTTAAAAAAACTTTAAACGGTATATAATCTAATTGTTAACCTTACCCCAAATATTTAAATTTTAAGGGAAGTTTTGGGGATAAATTTTAAAAAAGATTAAAAATTTCTTATAAAATTTTAAGGGGTTAAAATCGGGAAAAATTTCCCGTTTTTTTTATACAAAATCCCTTCCTTTCTGAAAATGGTTTTAAAAGGAAAAACAATTTTTAACCGGAAATTTTTTATGGGAAGGGGGAATTTTTTGGGCAAAAAGGAAAAAAAAGAAAACCCCAAAAAGAAACAAGGCCGGTTTTGAAAAACAACAAAAAGCCTTAAAAAAGTGAAAAAATTTTAAAATTACCGGGGGCTTTTTTAATTATTTGCCGAAATGAAAACCCCTTTTTAAAAAATTTTGTTTTATTAAGGGAAAATTTTTATTACAAAATTTTTTAAAGAATTTTCCCAAGTTTTTTAAAAAAACCCCGGCCCAAGTTTTGAAAAAGGCCCTCTTTTCCCTGGAGGGAACTTTTTTTCGGGGAAACCGGCCCCCGGGTTAAAAAAATTTAAGGATCAAGGTCAATTAAATTTTTTTTCATTTTGGAAAAAAAATTAAAATGAACCGGGAATTTTATGCGTTAAACCATTTCAAAATAATATAAAATTTCTTTGCGGCCCTCCCTTTTTTGATAAAAAAACCGGAAAAAATAAAAAAAAACATTTTGACTCTTTTAAAAATGAACCAAAAATTTTGGTTAAGTGGGAAAAAATTTCCCTTTTAAAAAAAAATAAAACCTAAACCTGCTACAAAGCCGATTGTTTAAAACTGTTAACCCCAAAAGGAAAAATTGGGTATTTTGGAAATTTTGTGATTTTACCTTTTCCAAGGGAAAACCCCAAGGGTTTATTTTAAAAAAAAAAAGGGTTTTAAGGCAATTTATTTTTAAAAATTTAAAATTAACAAATTTTTAAATATGTGGAAGTGAAAAAGGGAAGGGGTTTTTTTTTTTCCCTTTTTGGAAAAATTTTTTTAGGGGGAAAAAAAAATTTATTTTAAAGAATGTTTTGGAAAAAAAGAAAAATTTTTTATTTATTACATTTATCCCCCAGTCTAAGGGGAAAACCCTTTTAAAGACCCTTTGCTTTCTAAAAAACCATTGAACATGTTGAAGTACAACCCTATGGGGGATTATTATCATTTTTTATGCCCAATTTTTTGGGATTCTGGTTAAAAAAAAAGAAATTAAAGTGAATATTAAGATTTTAAAGGGACAGTACTCCATTTTAAGTGGGCTATATTTTTCTTGGGTTTTAAAAGGTTTTAACACTTTTGTTTTTAGAAAATTTTAAATTTAACTATAAAACAAAAAAATCAAAGTTATATACCTTTAAAAGTACACTTCGGGGTTTTTCCCGGTTTTTAACATTCCTTTAGCCAAATGTGAAATTTTTGGGGTTTTTTACAAAAAAAATTTTATAACTGCTTTAAAATGGGGAAAAATTGCTTTTCAAAATTAGGCAAAAATTTTTGACTTAGGTTAAAAAGTTAAGGGAAAAATAAAATTTTAAATTTTTCTCAGCCTTTTAAAAAAAAAACTTTCCCCCCATTCTGTGGGTCCAAAACCCCCAAAGGCTTTGATTACTTTTTAATTTTTAGGGAGATTAAAAATCTAGTTTTAATACAAGGGCAGTGGGTTCCCCCTTTTGTTTTCCCTTCTTGATGGAAACAAGCAAAAAGAGGCTACCTGAGGGTTTTAAAACAGGGAACCCCCTTTTTAAAATTCAAACAATAAAAAGGGTTGAAAATGCCCAAAATTTCCCGAAAATTTAACAGAAACAGAAGTAAAAAATTTTATTTAAATTTTTCAAAGGGGGGTTCTTCCCAAATTAAAAAAACCTTTAAAAAAATTTTAATTTTTGAATATGGCCCCCGATTGGGGCAATTTTAAAAAATCCACAAAATTAAATTTTTTTTTCTTTTCTTTTAAACCCTAAAATTAAATTTATAAATTAAGATTTTTTTTTTCCAGAATTATTATTTGGTTTGGCTTTTAAAATAATATTTAAAAAATTGAAAAATTCCCCTTAATTTTCTAATTTTTTTAAAAATTTTTAGTTTTTTTTTGGATTTAGAAAAACAATTTTTGATTTCTAAAATTTTTCAGGTCCCTTTTCAAACTAAAAACCATATTTTGGTTGGGTTTTAAATTGGGTTTTTTTTTTTTTTTAAAAAATTAAGGGTTGTTTCTTTTAACAATTTAAATTTTCATTTTGGGGAAAATTATAAATTTAAAAATTATTTGCCGCCCTTTTAATTTAACTTCCTTTTTACAACAAAATTTTCTTAAAAGAAATTTTAACTTTTGCGGAAAAATTTAAAGGCAAAAATTTTTTTGGGCCCTGGAAAAGTTTTTAAAAGAAAAGGTAAATAAACCCCTTTTTCAAATTTATTTACAAACATATAAATTTTTTAATAAATTAAAAAAAAAGGGTTGAAAAAAATGGGGTGGCTCCTTTGCCTAAATGGATAAGGTAGCTGACTTCAAGCAAAAATTTTACTCTCACTACTATTTGTTTAGATCCTGTCACAGATTATGAAGTCTTTTATGAGGATGATGGAAGATTGATGGTTTCTACTCAAAATTATCATCTAAGATTTTACTCCTCCAATTATGTTTGAAACTCTTGAATCAAAATCAACAACAACAAGTGTTACTGTGATAATTATATTTTTCAGGTGTAAGATGTGAGGCAAATACATTTGATGGCGAGCGTTGTTTATATGGGGCTCTAACTGACAAAATAAAGAGGCTTCTCTTGTCATATAACATGGTGTCATCTAAAGTAATAAGAAGAGATTTATATGAGGAATTTCTGAGAAGGTATGGTCATTTTGGAGAAATAAAAAAAGCATTATTAAAATTGCTAAAAATAATGACATGGTCTACCACTAAGTTTTTGTTTTGGTAAAATTGCTATCTTAATATCAGTAAAAATTTCTTTAACTCACCACTATAGGGTCTTATCTTTACCAATATGCTCCTGGCACTTACCAGATTGTTTATGGGTTTCTTGTCAGTTTCAAAATTTAGTAATGGATTTTCAAACATGTTTACAGATTGGCTGGACCAGAATTTCTTCTGTGTTTCCAGAATGGCAGTACTTTTTAGCTCAATTAGAGGTACATGTATTGTTACAGTCCTGGCGGTGTTGCCATCCAGCAAACTTGTACCTGGATCATAACTTTTTAAGTTCTTGGTGTATTGTCTTCATACTTGGCCATAACAACCCTTGAGACCTTTCAGTAGACTAGACTAACCTTGACCTTAATCAATAAATGACCTTGACCTTCAAGGTCAAATGTCTAAATTGTGCTTGTTTCTTGCAGTTCTTGACTATAACTTCGTTATTTTTTAATGGATTGTCTTCAAACTTGTTTTTATGTATTAACAGGTTGGCTGAACCAGAATTTCTTCCAGTTTCCAGCAGATTGGCATTTAATATGTTTCCAGATTGGCTGGACCAGAATTTTTTCCATATTTCCAGATTGACTGTATTTATTTTTATATGTTAACATGTTAGCTGAACCAGAATTTCTTCCATGTTTCCAGATTGGCAGTTTACATGTAACATATTTACAGGTTGACAGAACCAGAATTTCTTACATATTTTCAGGTTAGGCCCGAAAAACAGGGAATGAAAAACAAATTTGGTTCAAAAAGGTTTAAATGTTTCATTTTGAAGGGGGATTTCCGTTTCATAGATGTGTGCTCAGCTGTAGAAGCTCATACTTTGCTGACTTGTTTCGGACACGCTGGCTTGGCAGGAAGGTGATTAAACTAAAGCACCCAGGTGTAAGTAATATTTCCTTCATCATAATTATTATAGCCTGTAGAGATACACATTTTCTAAAACCGAGGTATATTTTGTCTGCGTTCAAATCATGGGTCATATTAATTTTTTAACACTCTTTTGCATTTCTTATCAATTCTCATTACTGGAGTTATGTACACAATTTATAGCACATATTGTTTTCAACAATCAGTGGACCAAATTAAATTTTTTTTTCACGGGAATATTCAAAAATATTTATTGTCTTAATTGTTAACAATTGCAGACCACAGTTCAGACGGCAAGATTGTGGTTGTACTTGGTCTGCGCTCTGGTCTTAAGGGTATAGATGATTGTTTTCTAGCAGAAAAAGGATTATATAAGAAACATACCAATATCAGTTATTGCTGTAATTTAGATAAACATTTTCAAAGTCAGCTCAAAAAACAATTGTTATTGTATGAAGACGACACCTTGCAATGAAAACTTCAAGTAATATTTTTATGATCATTGTATTTTTCTGAATTTCTTTAACAGATTCTGCCAGGTGCTTTTAAACAGATTGTCCAGTACTTGTATTCAGGTAAAATATTGAATATTTCTGTGTTTATAGTTAGAAATTTTTTAAAGGCAATCTTAGAAATGATATTCAGATGAAATATTTAATCACTTTGTTTATGTGTTTGGTAAATACTCAAGATCTTTCAGTAATTTTAGTAAGGTGAAATATCCAGTTACTCTGTGTATGTCAGTCTTGGTAATCATATACTTTTATTAAGTTAAATTTTAAATAATATTCATTTTTATGTGTTTTGGTAAATACTTGATCATTCTGTAAATTTTACTGATATTCAGATGAAATATTTAATCACTTTTTTAGATCACCTGTCACAAAGTGACAGGGTGAGCTTTTGTGATCGCTTTTCGTCCGGCGTCCGTCCGTCGTCCGTCCGTCCGTAAACTTTTACTTTAAATGACATCTCCTCATAAACCACTAAGCCAATTTCATCCAAACTTCACAGGAATGTTCATTTGGTGGTCACCTTTAAAAAAAAAAGAATTTAATTCCATGCAGAACTCTGGTTGCCATGGCAACCGAAAGAAAAAACTTTAAATATCTTCTTTTAAAAAACCCAAAGAGCTAGAGCTTAGATATTTGGCATGAAAAATCTTCTAGTGAGTGTCTACAAATTTTGTTCAAACAAAAGCCCTGGGGTCAAAATTGGCCCTGCCCCAGGGGGTCATTGATTTTCCCTATATGCATATAGTAAAAACTTAAAAAATCTTCTTTTAAAGAACCAAAAGAGCTAGAGCTAAGATATTTAGCATGAAACATCTTCTAATGAGTGTCTACCAAGTTTGTTGAAATAAAAGCCCTGGGGTCAAAATTGGCCCCGCCCCAGGGGGTCATTGATTTTCCTTATATGCAAAAAGTAAAAACTTAAAAAAATCTTCTTTTAAAGAACTCAAAGAGCTAGAGCTAAGATATTTAGCATGAAAAATGTTCTAATGGGTGTCTACCAAGTTTGTTCAAATAAAAACCCTGGGGTCAAAATTTGCCCCGCCCCGTGGGTCATTGATTTTCCTTATATATGTGTATAGCAAAAACTTTAAAAAATCTTCTTTGAAAAAACCTAAATAGCTAGAGTTTAGATATTAAGCATGAAACATCTTCTAGTGAGTGTCTACAAAGTTTGTTCAGATTAAAGCCCTGGGGACAAAATTGCCCCCGCCCCGGGGGTCATTGATTTTCCTTATATGTGTATAGCAAAAACTTAAAAATCTTCTTTGAAAAAACCCAAATAGCTAGAGTTTAGATATTAAGCATGAAACATGTTCTAGTAAGTGTCTACAAAGTTTGTTCAAATAAAGGCCCCGGGGTCAAAACTGGCCCCTCCCCAGGGGTGTCATTGTTTTTAACTATATGTGTATAGTAAAACCTTAAAAAATCTTCTTTGAAAAAACCTAAATAGCTAGAGTTTAGATATTTAGCATGAAACATCTTCTAGTGAGTGTCTACAAAGTTTGTTCAGATAAAAGCCCAGGGGTCAAAATTGGCCCTGCCCCAGGGGTCATTGATTTTCCTTATATGTGTATAGCAAAAACTTAAAAATCTTCTTTGAAAAAACCCAAATAGCTAGAGTTTAGATATTAAGCATGAAACATGTGCTAGTAAGTGTCTACAAAGTTTGTTGAAATAAAAGCCCTGGGGTCAAAACTGGCCCCGTCCCAGGGGTGTCATTGTTTTTAACTATATGTGTATAGTAAAAACTTAAAAAAAATTCTTTTAAAAAAACCAATTAGCTTCAGCTTAGATGTTAAGCATGAAACATCGTCTTATGGGTATCTACCATGTTTGTCCAAATAAAAGCCCTTTGGTTAAAATTGGCCCTCCCGGGGGTGGGGAGCGGGTGCAGATCATTGTTTCTCAATATATGCGTGTAGTAAAAACTTAACATCATGAAACATCTTCTTATGGATGTCTTCCAAGTTTGTTCAAATAAAAGCTCTGGGGTTTAAACTGGCCTATATACAGTTGAGCGACCTCAGGGCCATCATGGCCCTCTTGTTTATGTGTTTGGTAAATACTCAAAATCTTTCTGTAATTTATTAAGGTAAAATATCCAGTTACTTTGCGTATTAGTCTTGGTAATCATTCTACACTTGACCATTCAGTATTGTTTATGTGTTTTTGTAAAAAGATGTACTCAAAGCAAATACATGTATTTTATCTTTGTGAGCATTTAAAGAACATAATTATTATAAGTAAGTCCTTTCTTATTTCATATTGACTGGTGCTTGTATAGTAACAGTAAGGTTATGATAGTGGGGAAATTCTTAAGTAAAAGACTTCATTAATTTTATTATGTTCTAACTGATAAAAATTGTTTTCAGGCATGGGTGAAAGTTTTCAGGAATATACCTAAGTTCAGGATATTCAGACTCCTGAAAGCAATCTTAAACTTTTTCAAACAACAGAAAATTGTTAAATTCAGGATTTTCATGATGTTTCAAATTTCAAACTTCCACTCATGTTTTCAGGTCAAATGGAGATTCCTTTTTATGAAATAGAAGCATGTATCACACTAGCAAAACAATGTAAAATGTTGAAATTGATTGACCTTATTGAGGACAAATGTAAGAAGAATGCCTCTTTTGGTAAGTCACATTTTTATATATTGCTGGTAGTATGGCTTTCTATTCAATCTGAAAAGTTCAGTTAACAGTCACTACAAGATGTATATGGTTGAATTAAAGGGACACCACTTTTGATTTTTGACATGACGGGACTGAATTATGTCTCGAGATTAATGTTTCATTTGATGTAGATTTAGACCCATAACTTTACTGCAAAGTTTCAGATCATTTGCACACTTTGTTTTTCTAGAAGAATTATTCTTATTGTAAAAATGACCCAAATTTGTAAAGTGTTGCAATGTTTTTCACTCAAATCAGGCTAAGAATAGCTTAAAAATATGATTTTCAATTTATTTCTTAGTGCATGTATTTCTTAATTATCTTTTGCATGTCTTTCTGTTTAAAGTATCCCAGCTGATCTTTGTAAGAAATTAAATTTTATGTTTTTATGACTTTGAACCACAGTGAAGTTCCTTTAAAATTGAATTTAGATAAGAGAAAATTTTTGAATTGCTGAAATGTGTTCATATGAAACATCAGCCTTAAAGTGGCAACTGATTCTACCCATGTGACCAATGCAGATAAAGATTATAGCTATAACCTGTTCAGTCAGTACATATTTGGAGATTTCCCCTGATAAATAGTTATGTTGAGATTGAAAGATTGGAAAAGGTCATATAAGATATTAAAGAGTGGTAAGGGTTGATTATAATGTAACTTTACATGTGTTTTAGAAGAACAAATTTAGATCATGCTTGTTCTCTTGTTTATATAGGGGATTATGTAATTTTTTTTTTCAAACTGTCACAATAGATAATATGATGTCAAGCCAGATTGTTGAAGTTAATCAATTTAAATGAAGAAATTTATTTATTTCTGCGGATTTACAGAATCAACGAAGCCAGGTGTGCATATAACAACTGTATTAGTGGAGGAGCCCGACAAGTGGAAGCTTCAGTTAGATTTTGGTACGCTTGCTGACATCGCCCTTCCTTCAGAACTTTGCTCAATTGTAAGTATATCTATATGTGCATCATGTGTATTTTTTAGATCTTATTTTATTGCGGGCTCTTTTCTGATTGGTCTTTTGTCTTTGAACCACTTACCCATTACTACTGAGGGTCCAAATGTAGCTTTTGACTTTGAATTTTTTCATATCAAGAAGCTGTCATTCAGCTGTCAGAAGGTCAGTGGTTTTACTTGGGTGTGCGTGTTTGTGCATAAAATAAATATACACAGGAAAGTTTGATAGTGACTGAATGACCTTAAATTATTGACAAAATATAGGTGTAAACTACATGTTTGTATACAAAAAAATGTAGCTGAGGCTTTTTGCATTGTTGTTAGACGATGTCATTGTGAATATGTACATGTTTTATATGTCCTTTTTATGCCCCCGCCATGTAATGGCCGGGGCATATAGTGTTACCCTGTTCCGTCCTTCCGTCATTCCGTCCTTCCGTCATTCCGTCCTTCCGTCATTCCGTCATTCTGTCATTCCGTCATCATCAGTTTCCGTTCATTATTTTAGTAACGGTTGCACACATTCAACTCAAATTTGACATATGGATATGTCATGAGAAAATACAGGTCAAGTTCGAATTTGGTCATGGTTCGATGATTTTTGGCAGAGTTATGCCCCTTTTACTTTGAAAATAATATGAAATTTTCAGTTTCCGTTCATTATCTCCATAACGATACAACACGTTCAACTCAAACTTGACATATGGATATGTCATGAGAAAATACAGGTCAAGTTCGAATTTGGTCATGGTTCGATGATTTTTGGCAGAGTTATGCCCCTTTTACTTTGAAAATAATATGAAATTTTCAGTTTCCGTTCATTATCTCCATAACGATACAACACGTTCAACTCAAACTTGACATATGGATATGTCATGCAGAAAATATACAGGTCAAGTTCGAATTTGGTCATGGTTCGATGATTTTTGGCAGAGTTATGCCCCTTTTACTTTGAAAATAATATGAAATTTTCAGTTTCCGTTCATTATCTCCATAACGATACAACACGTTCAACTCAAACTTGACATATGGATATGTCATGAGAAAATACAGGTCAAGTTCGAATTTGGTCATGGTTCGATGATTTTTGGCAGAGTTATGCCCCTTTTACTTTGAAAATAATATGAAATTTTCAGTTTCTGTTTATTATCTCCCCAACAGTACAACACATTCAACTCAAACTTGACATATGGATACATCAAAGGAATGCGCAGGTCAAGTTCAAATTTGGTTGGGTTCAATGATTTTTGGCAGAGTTATGCCCCTTTCACTTTGAAAATAATATGAAATTTTCAGTTTCTGTTTATTATCTCCCCAACAGTACAACACATTCAACTCAAATTAGACATATGGATACGTTTTTGGAATGCGCAGGTCAAGTTTAAATTTGGTCATGGTTCAATGAATTTTGGCAGGGTAATGCCCCTTTCACCTTGAAAATAATATGAAATTTACAGTTTCTGTTCATTATCTACCCAACAGTGTTACATATTCAACTCAAATTTGACATATGGATATGTCAAAGGAATGGGCAGGTTGGAATTTGGTCATGGTTATATCCCTTTCACTTTGAAAATAATATAGATACATCTTGGGAATAAGCAGTTTAAGTTTGAATTTGGTCGTGGTTCAATGATTTTGGACAAACTTATCTTTCTTGAATGTTGGAAAAATTTTGAACTTTCAGCTTCAGCACTCATACTTTTGTGGAAATGTATGTAGCCATTATTTTGGCTACAAATATGAAATATGCTATTTTCAAAAGGTCAAGACTGAATAATTTCAGTGCCTTGAACATTGTATGAAAATGGTTTGTGTTAACATTGAAAAGTTTAAAGGGCTTTGAACTGCAAATGAAAAAAATAATTTGTGCAAACAAATTTGGAACTAAATATTATAACATCTGAAATTTTGGCTGCATGTGGGGGCATCCGTGGCATGATGACACATTTCTAGTTTTGTAAAATGAATAAAGCAGTTTAATCAGTATAAAATGTCAGTAAAATTTGATAATTTTGGAATATATGAATTGCTTTAATTGGATATTTGAATATGTTCCATTGCAGGTACATACATGTATAACTTAATTTGAATTTTTAATTATACTATAATATAATGATTTAACAATATTTCTGAAGATATTCAAAACATCAGTGTTGTAGAGCTTGAATATGTACATGTAATATTATTCGTTTACTTTAAATTGCAAATGCTGTTTGATTAGTATTCGTCCAATGGTTTGAAATGCAGACCCTCAACTTCTTGCAGATAAACATGAATTCTTATTTACCTACATGTCATTTTAGTTAGCTTGACTTTTTCAAATAAAAGATTTGAGCTATTGCTACAGTAATAATGCCATTCCTGTAGCTGTGGACTGTCTTCATACTTTGATATAACAACCCTTTAGGCAAGACTTTCATGTAAACAGACCAAACCTGACATTGACACATAAATGACCTTGACTTTTAAGGTCAACAGTTTGCATTCTGCTTGATATTTTGTTATTATTGGCTATAATTTTGTTATAAATGATTGTCTTCATACATGGATACAGCAATACTTCCATTAATAGCTTTACAAAAAAAGATTAACCTTTACCTTAACTCACCAATGACCTTGATCTTGAAGGTAAAATTTGAAATTTCCTGTATTTTTGCTGTAATTGGCTATTTCTTTGTTATTTACATGTATGAATGGATTGTGTTTATACTTAGACACAACAAGATCTACCAGTAAACCAATTTGACCATGCCTTTAGCTCATCAATGACCTTGACCTTGAAGGTCATATTTTTGAATGTTGCTTGATTTTTGCTATAATATGAAATTTGCTATAATTGCTATTACTTTGCGGACGGCTTAATTCATTTACAGGTTTGATTTCTACTTGGACAAAATAACACTTGTGGCTCAACTGACATGTTGAATAATTAAAAAATGACCTTGATCTTAAAATGATCTTAAATTTCAATGTCTAATTATAAGCATAAATTGACCTTTAAATGACCTTGATCATCAAGGTCAAATACATTATTTGGCCTTAATTGTGGTAATTATTTCATGTTATTATGGTTTTGATTGATACATTGACAAAATAGCAAATATGACATATCAAAATCTTAAATATTTCATGTATGACCTTGATCAGTAAAATTTAACCTTTGACTGTCAATGTCAAACATAAAATTTTAATTTTATTTTATGCAAAATAATGATGTTTCTTTGGAAATTCTTAACTACAATATTCATCCTTCGATGTGTTTGACTTAAGAAATAAGGAAAATTCAAGCCTCACTTGACAGTATTTCTTGTTGTATTATAGGCCACAGGTGAATTACCTTTTGAGCCGGAGTTTGCCTCAGTCTATGCAGATCTACAGCTTGTTGTTGAAGGACATAAATTTTACTGCCATAAGGTTTGCTTATCTATTTAAATATGGATTTTACTTAAAGAAAATAGTCAGTATTTTTAACTAATCTTATTTGCATATAATGCACTAAAGTGATAATATATTTCTTTTGACTCATACCCTGCTGGAACTTAAAGTCATTAACCTTTGCCCCCAGTATACAGCCAGGCCAGTCTGCACACCCAAGTAGTCTGGCCATACTCTATACTGCTGGCTAACAAACTTTGAACTTTCATCTTGATATCCCTAAAGTAGATAATGGACTTTTCCAAAAATAGATGCTGAACAAGTCCATTGAGAAAATCGCGCAGGAAAAGTTCACCTTTGCATGTTTGTCCACCTGTCTGATACATGAAATCAGTCACCTTGGATTTGTTAATTAGTTTAATGTCAGTAACTTAGGTGATTTGAACTTTTATTGTTGCACAACAATTATATCTAATTATATTAATTAATTAATTACTGAATGGAATAGTTGACTTTTTTAAATGTGTTTTAGGTCACAAGATGAAAGGTCACTGTGATTTTACAAATGTATAATTATAGTGATAGCAATTTCTGTTTAAAAGCATAACCCTTTAGTTACTGAATTTATGTAATGGATTTGCCCTGTTTTGAATTGGAATTATAAGTCAATTTAGTTATTCTGAGAATTCAATAATAAAAAATACCGAAATTGAGCTACCAGCAATATAGGGCCTGGTTAGACTCTGGGCATGTGCAGGCTGGCCTGGCTGTATACAGGTGGCAAAGTGGGGTAATATTTAATTCCCAGTTGTTAATATTTAAATTTGTTTCAGATCTTCATCCTTAACAAATACAAAATAAAACCCACTTAAATTTATATCATACCAATTGTGAGCAATTATTTCATTTACAGGTATTTTTCTGTGGTAGAAGTGATTATTTTAGGGCATTAGTTAACGATCATTTTGGTGAGGGTTGGACATCCGAAGATCAGTTACCTGTTCTAGAATTACACAACATAAGTGTAGAAATATTTGTTAAAGTCATGTACTATCTCTACCAGGATTATTGTGAGGTCAGTAAACAGTTCATGCTGATGAGATCTTTTGAGTGTACTTTTATGTATTCTTAAAGGCCCATTATGCCACAGAAATGCTTTTACTTGGCTTTTAAATTTTGGTTTACTTTTATAGTATCCAAAAAGTTACTAATAGGCCAATTACCTGAACCATCTTTTTCATCTGTTGCTTTTTAGAAATAAGCACAAATATAGTGAATAAGTATTTTGTATGGATTTAAAATTACTACATTGTTTACATTTTGCTACTTTTATGACAAATAATTTCACATTTATTGCATCTTTCTTCAGTTAACAAGCAGTTAACAGTCTGTAGTTCCTACAAATGTCCCCATGACAACCGTCTGATCTCACATTCTCTAAATCCATTGTTTAAATATTATTCAATTCATGTTTGCCCTTTTGAAAGTAGTAAACATTTATTTGTTTCTGAGGCATAATGTGCCTTTAAAGGGATTATAATTTTTTTATATATGTTTTCGATAATTTTGTACCATTTGATATAGGTCTTGAACTAATTAATTGTGCGCAAAATTTCAGATCATTCCCTCACTCTCTTTTCCCAGAATTATTACTTTAATTACGCAAAATGACCAAACAATAAAAAGCAGGCTGAACTGGTGCAAAAAAAAATAAAAAAAATAGTTATAATTGTTTTTCAATTTGACCCTAAGTATATTTTATTACTAACTTTTCCAGATTTTTTTCCAGCTAGAGTGCATGTCTTGATCTATGCAAGAATTTGAAATTTTAGGTTAAACAAAAAGCTAAACTTAAGACAAATATTTCATGAGTATGTTGAATGTCAAGATTGCTTTATTTTGAAAAAAAATTTCACATTTTGATTGCTTATATATGAAGATAAGCAATTTATCTGTTGCTTTTATAATGACTAAATTTGAATATTTTTTATTGATAATATATTTCAACCTTATTGCTAACAGGGTAAGGGATATAACTGCTTGCCCCTAACCACTGTGGGTTCAAATCTCTGCAGGGACTTTGGATTCTTCCATGTGAGGGAGCTATCCAGCTAGCTAAAGAAATGTCAGTGGTTCTACTCAATGTGCCAGTTTGTGCCTGAAATAATGGAAGGACACCCAAGGTTTTCCTCCTCCAGTAAAACTGGAAAGTTGTCTTATGACCTATACTGTGTTGATGGGGCGTAAAAACCCAATTAAAACAAAATGCTTTTAGACTAGCATTTTTAGACTAGCATAAGTCACTTTGTGAATTTAATATATAATGTGAGCTTTCCTGGTCTGAGAAATTCTTAAAATTCCTATTTCTCAATAAAATTTTCATGAAATTTAAGGCAAGTTCTTTTGACGGATTGTATTGACAACTGTATAAATCAAAGAAAATTGTAATGTATGTGTATTAAACAAATGATATACGTATCATATTGAACTCAAAGACTCTTCTTAGTTTATAAATGATTGTTTACAATATACTTTTATATATTTAAATTATATTAGAATTGTACATTAGAAAGACACATGTTATATTTTAACAGCTATCAGAGGAAAACGTGTATGATGTATTATGTGCGGCAGACATGTTTCTACTTCCTGGTTTAAAACGTTTCTGCGCCAATGCCATGGCAAAGTTTCTCACAGTAAATGATGTAGTGACAGTACTCCGGACGGCACGAATGTTCAATCTTCCACGACTTGAAGACCAGTGTGCAGAGTTTATTGCAAAAAATCTCGAACCTGTGAGTACATATGCATTATAAGTATCGTACATAAATCTCAAATGTATGTATCATAGATATAAGACCTGTGAGTCAATACACTGCCACCTCATTATAATGCGCCCCCATGATAATGCTAGACTCGGTATAACGTTAGCCTCAGTATAACCCTCATAGACCTTGATTCCAAAAAGAAAAGAAAAAATCTTATTTTTTGCTGCTAACATTTTTTTCATGTACATTAAAGATCCTGTATGTGGTAATTGAGGTTGTATACCACACTTAAGTGAAATTATGCCTATAAAACAATTTTCAAACATCGAAGAATATGTATAATATGTACTGCAGATATGTAATCATTAAAATATATGCATTCATTTCTTATTGAAAAATTTGACTTAGACTTTATAGAAAATAATTTTTTGTTACCTCCCTTTATTTACATGAAATGTTAACTTCGGTAATATCTTTATAAATAATGCTTTTTGGAACTTACAAAATTGATAAATCTTAATTTGAGCATCATATTTATGATATAAATCCATAAAAAATTTGTGTTACAGGATCTTATATGCCATAATGCTTGTTCAATGTGACAGTTAATGCAGTAATTTTATGATGAGGGTTATATATCAAAACCTTATTTAAACACAATGTTGAGACTGTGGACCTCAACATAAGTGTTATAACGAGGTGCAGTGTATATATTTCAGGTATCATATTGAAACTCTAAAGTAAATTATATATTATTAGTATGTCACATGAGCAAATAGGATTAACAAATTAATAAAAATGTAAATTGTTATTTAGAATAAAAAAACTTAGACTTTAGACTGTTTTTATCAAAGAGCTGGAAAAAGATGCATGATGTTAAAAAAGATGACATCAGATGTTTAATTCGAGTATAAAGTCATCATTGCGGTGTAACTTTTAATTATTTTTTTTTTTTGAAGTAATGATATTTGCAATAATAAATTTTTATGCACACACAGAAATCATTGTAATTTTTGTGTTTAAGCCAATCAAAATTCAAGAGATTTATATGAATTATTATGATAGATATCATATTTTATTCTTGAAACTGTGAAGTTATAAGGTAAATAATGGCTAAATGGATAAGATATTTGCATAATGAATCGAAGGTTTGTGGGTTTAAAGGCTACTTGGGTCACAACCATGTTTAGTAATGTGACACCAGTGAGTGACACCAGCACTGGTAATTTCCAGCATGTTTTGTTTTAATAGATATAGAAATCAATTGATGTTTTAAAATTGAATTTGTTTTGATGGGCTTTTTATATTTCTATTGTTTTTCGATTTAAACAGTGTTTTTTTACCTTCTTTTAAATTCTAAAATTTACCTGTTAACAATGCCATTTATATCATTTCATGCAATTTTGTGACTTTACACTGTCATTTATACCTTAAAATGCTAATTTACAAGTAAGCATCACTATTAACACATTTTAGTGCAAATTTACCACTTTGCAAAAATCATTAATACCTAATACCTTACCATGCAAATTTACCACTTTATGATACTTTCAATAAAATGTAACCTTACTATATGAATTTACTTTTCTGTAACATCATTATTACCTTATCTTGTAAATTTACTCTATGTCTTACAATGCAAATATCCCACAATGCGGTGCCGTAACCATGCAAATTTACTACAATGTCAGATATACCTTACAATGCAAATTTACCACTATGCAATACCAGTATCAGCTTCCCATGTTAAATAAAAGTGTTAAAGTTGGCTTTTTTTATCCAAAGCTGAAATGTTGTATGATGTTGTGATAAAAAGAATGTTATATAATGTCAACAGGTTCTACAGCAGGACGAGTTTGCGGAAGTTGTTAAACAAGATGCGTCCGATGTGCAGGACCGTGAGGAGACAGATTCTATTGATATCATTGATAGTATAAGGTTTCATCTCACCAGTTTCATACAAACATACAGTGACATGCAAGAGGCCGAGGAGTCCATGAAAATTATAGACGATTTCCTTGAAAGGATCGGTTTGGAATGTTAGACTTTGTTATGTAGGAAATGGTTCGAATTTTGTGTGTTAAGAATGTATTGTATAAAACATAATTGAATTTTGAACGAGGGGGTTTTCTTTTTTCTGAACAACGGAATAATGCTTGTTTTTGTTTGTATTTTATCAACTCATTTTGTTTTGGAAAATGATTTTTTATTCCTACAAATTGAGGGATATTTGGTTTGGGAAATTATTTAGAGTTTTAGTTATTATCATATTGGTATTTATATATTTTGAAATATATACAAACAAATATATTCACAATATAATACTACCAGGGATGACAATGAGTAACAGGTTAACTGAGTACTCAAACAGGTTAACTGAGTACTTTAAAACAGGTTAACTGAGTACTCAAACAGGTTAACTGAGTACTTTAAAACAGGTTAACTGAGTACTCAAACAGGTTAACTGAGTACTTTAAAACAGGTTAACTGAGTACTCAAACAGGTTAACTGAGTACTCAAACAGGTTAACTGAGTACTCAAACGGGATAAAGGTCAACTGAGTACTCAAACAAACATTTGAGTATTGGTTAGCAAAAATTGATACTCTAGTAATAGGCAGAAAAAAAGAAACACCTTTTTTTTTTATAAATGTATAATTATAGTGAGGTAAAATAATTTAGAATAACTTTCTTAGATTATCATCTATGATAATAGGAACTTTCAGACTTGTTAAAGGTAATCAAAACATCCAATGCAGAATTGAAAATTGAGAAATGTATCATCTTTACAAGACAATCAACAGTTTGATAGGTTTAAAGTAATAAACAGCAACTACTTCTGAAATTTGTACCTGGGGTACTTGATAAATGAACAACTTATTGGTTAATTGCTTTAAATGATTTGTATTTGTGGTACTTGATATATGAACAGCTTATTGGTTAGATGCTTTAATTGATATCAACTGTGTATAAGATACAAATCAACCTTTGTTGTTATATTTATTTTCAAGGTACATTCTTTGCATTTACATAACTTGTCAATTCTGTTTATCAAAATAGAAAAATGAAAGTGGGTCACTGACAATGTCATAATTATAAATCATCTTCTAATCCTTTTTAAGACTTATTTGAAAAGAAATGAAAAATACTAATCTTTAAGATAGATTATGGTTATACAGTTTAAAGTTCTAAGAAATCTACCAAGTAAGGAGGTACTTGATCGGAAGAATGACAAGTGCTTAAATTGGTACTCATTGTCATCCCTGAATACTATAAATAGTTAATGTTTAACAAGCCTTGTGAATCTCTACCAGCTTTATTTTCCTCTTCTAAGTTTGTGATATAGCAAAAACTATTCCTACCACAGAGACCTCTTAGTTTCCTCACAGTAATATTCTCTATATCTTGTCATGGTGTCTTGATTAATTTATATTTCAGATATTTTATACTTAGGCTTTTTGCGCGTTTTTCAATCAACTTAATTTAGGTCATGAACACCAAGACAGGAAATAGATGATTCTACTATCCCTTATAGAGCCTTCATAAATTGACTGATAAATTTGATTCTTGATATGTACGTATACTAGGTACCTTGCATGAACATCTACCTCTTTGTGGGTTGAATGTTAATTGTCAAGGACAACATAGTTTGAGATGATATGTTTGAATATTTTACTTTTCTTAGTAAAGACTTTATATTTATTGACAACCTTCACATTTAGTATGTACAGGCATTATGGCTTTGATGTCAACTGTGTCAAGGTCACAAGAGCTAAAAATAGATTTTATGGGATTTCACTATTTTTGCATAAAATCATGCATGTGCTTGATTAAGCATCATCAAAGATGAAAATGGTTGTCATGTAGGCAAGCAATACAATCCCCAAACACAGAAATGTTTAAACTTTTGAATGTTATTGAAAAAAAATAAAGGGAAAGAAGGCAACTGTGTCTCAGGTTTTATTTGCTAATTTAGATATATCATTGAAAAACATAGTTATGTTAGCAAGAAATTTGAAATATCTGTTCTATAAAGCTTAAATTGGACTTGATTGGTAATTTTCGAAATATTATTACCGATTGCTACAGTCAGATTGTCATTTCAGTCGTCATTGCTGTCTAGAAAGTTTATGATTGGACATTATTTTGTTTATTTTCTGAATGGATTGTCTTTATACTTAAACACAACAACTCTTTAGACAAGACCATTAAGTAGACCACACTGAATTTGACTTTGATACATAAATGACCTTAAAATTAAGGTCAAATAAGGTTAAGGTCAAATGTTTGTTTTTTGATGGATTTTTGCTATATTTGGCTCATACTTTGTTATATGCTTGTATATAGATTATGTTCATACTTGGGTATAAGACAAGCAGATTTAATTTGACCATGACCTTTATTTGACCTTGACACTTACAGAAAATTATTGAATTTTGGTCAAGTATGAAATCTAAATTTTATGCTGTACAAGAAAATTACTTTAAAAGATATTTTTTCTCCAGTGTGTTTGTAAAGTTGAGCATTGACCTGCTTGGGGTGACTCTTGTTATAAGCTTAAATGATAGTTAAAATTTTGATGTTTTAGAAATTTTAGAAAGGTCGTTACTCTGCAAAGTTTGTATTGCAATATTCAAGCTGTTAAATCAATCACTTTTTTATTTATACATGTATCATTGTTTATTTCCTGTGATTTAGCTTGTTTTCTATTCCCTTTGAATTACATCTAGAACTCAAAATATTTTATAATGCATGTTTTAAATAGTAGAAGTGATTTTTTCTCCTTAATGATATGTTAAGAAATGTTGTTGTTGTTTGAAGGTGTGATGTATTAAAGAAAGGGTTTTTTTTTAAAAAGACTTAAGATATATTATAATTGTTCTTGACATGTGTGTTTTTACTACTGATGCACCATTAATAATTGGCATGTTAAGTTCCAGAAAAGCCTCCCATGTGCTCGAAAAGTTTCATTGTTTTATATATAGATAAAAACAACTTAAATCGGTGAAGAAAAAGTAATTCAAAGTTTAAATCCTTTTAATATTTTGGCTACCATATGTGCTCCATAAGCCCCAGCTGCTGGAAAAATCGTTGGATTTTACAAAATTTACTGCTAGTTTATTTTGCATGACCATAATGAATTTAAATGTTTTAAAATCACTCACAAGTGCTACATTGCAGGCTGTACTAAAAGTTTTACTGGATGAGCACTGTGACAGTCCATTTCTTTTGAAGTATGTAGATTTGAGTCAGTGATACATATGAATGTATAGAAACCTAGATATTTACAAGTATATAGACAACACAATACTGTAATTTTTAAAGTGAATGTGCATTTTAACAGTTTTTTGAGAATTGAAGTGCTTGTTGCTTTTCATACACTTTTACATTTTGACTAGGTAGTTTGTATATTTATATTAGGACAGGGCAATTCACAGACACTTTAAATTTGGAAGTTGAAACATATTTAAATCCAAATAAATGTTTTACTATTCTTTGTCAATCCCAGTACATATACTTAAAATAAACATGCATATTAATAAAACTTCATTAAAGCTGTTTTGAATTTTTTTTTATTTCAATGTCTTAAATATTGTTAACATTGAAATATGATTTGTTTTCAAAACAGCTTAAATCAAGTTCTATTGATATATAAGACAAGTATAATTTTGTGTTGGGATTGACAAATATACAATTATATTTAGCACATTTAGAGCTTTTACACCCAAAGTGTCTGTTGGGCAATTTATATTTACCCCCCTCGCTTGTTTTATAGTTGCACTATGCAAGTTTATTGTTTTGTCCAGTTATAACAGAGATTTATATTACTGGGTAATGTATCTCTGTGATTATAAGTTCAGATTTATGCTAAGTTATGTTCAGATATTATTTGAGATATAAGGCTAGAAATATATAATATTAAAGTACTATCAGGCAATATTAAAAAAAATCAAGTTATAATTTATAGAGGAACTACAAACAGTTTCACTGTGATGTTAATTCCTCCACGGATGTCATGGCAAATAAAGATCTGATATCTGCTTTTCTACACTAACAAAACAATTAAAGGCCCATTAAGCCACAGAAAGAAATAGGTTTTCTTCCTGTAGAAAGGACAGTTATAATTTTGAAGCTAAATTGGCCTTTAAAAGCAAAATTAAAGAAGGAAATTTTTTTTTTGAAATTTGTTATATTTTTATAGGTGTGATCATTGCTGTATAAGTCATGTTGCCATAGCAAAAAGTGCTATATTTATTTACTGCTGAAGTAGATGTGCTGATGGGTTTTATATATATATATTTATATTATCTTTTTATTTTCCTGTTTGTGTTGATCTTTAAATTAGAATAAGAAATGATGTATCAAATGGTATTTTTAAACTTAATGTTTTGAAATGTTGTCGAAAGTTTGGAAGTACACCTAAATTTACCTGTACATTGAGAACACTGGCTTATCGAAGTTCGACTTACTGAGGTTCTATTGTATTTGATAGTAATTACAATACATGTATGTGTTCTGTATTAAAATAGCTAAGTAGGAAATTGTTGACTTAGATATTCAATTAATTAAACAATATTGAAGGTACAATTATCAGATGCTTTTAGAAATTTCACAGATATTTTGTTACTTGCCAGATGTTATAATTATCATTATACAATTATCATAGGCTAGCAGATTCAGTATATATTATTATTATTATTATAAAGATTTTTGTCAGGTTATATTGCCCTATATAAATGGTTGATATATGTAGTAAATATAACCTGAGTCACTTGCAAACATATTGCAAACATTTGTTTATATATGGCCATATAACCTGTCAGAAATATCTATAACAACTTTATAATACAGCAAGCTTGTTTTATTAGATTATTAGTTTCAGGAGAATTTCAGTAAATCTTATTGTAGAAATAATAGTGGGGCATGGTAGTGATATCGAGTTCAAACATTATATTCAAGGGAAAAATGTTTAATTTAAAGTTTATATAGATATGGGAAAGTAATTTTGTAGAATTTGTTGCCAAGGAAACTAGAGATTCCAGTTTCTCAAGATTCCCAAGATTAGAATAATGTCAAAGAGAGAAGAGTTTATTTTATTTCTATTAAATCAAAGTCCAGTCAATCATTACAAAAGCTCCATCATGTTGAAAAATATTTACCAATTGTTATGTATATCTTTTTCATGTTATGTGTTGCTTAGTTTTCTTATAAAAATGTTAACAGAGTTCTCATAAATATAATCGTGTGTTATTTTTTCATATTTTGATATGAAAAAAAAAAAACCCATTTGTCTGTCGTTTTGTTACTAATCTGTATATTGCTTGATTTTCAACTGGTTTATTTTTATCACTCATATATGTATCATTATTTAGTTAAGTTTTCAACACACTTAATAAATTAAATAAATGTACGAAATATTGTTTGTTTTAATGTGTGTACCAAAGTGATCTACTGCTTATAAAAAACAACAACAAAAAACCCAAGCACATGTACCATAGTGAACGTATACAATTATGAACTAGAAAAATAGTTTATTTTAATTTCATTTTTAGAGAAGGATAGAATTTATTTGATGCTTACCAATGAAATACTGGTGATTTATTGTATAAAAAAATCTCATAGCCAATTTGCTCAATACAAATAAATAACCTCTATGCGTATCCACAAGAATATATGGAAACAAAGCTAAACAAAAGGTATGAACCTTCAATAGCCGGAATGTCATGGTCGATTTTTCATGTGTGGAAGCTATCCAGTTAGCTTACAGAACGTCGGTGGTTCTACCCTGAAATAATGCACAGAGAGGCACCTAAAGTCTTCCTCCACCAGAAAAGCTGGAAAGTCGTTATATATAGTGTTATTATATGTACTGTTAAAACCCAATCAAAAATATAATGATATGATAGCACATGTATTGTGACAAACGGAATGTGAAAATTGCTTTATAATTTTATTGAAGTTGAATAGTGATTTTATGGATCTAGCATCCTGGGTCTATATAATGCCCTAGGATTGGAACCTTCCTCTGCTAAAAGATAAAAGTTGGTTTACAACATTTCAAGATCAAATTACTGTATAAGTGACAGAAATATTGCGATTTTTGCAAATCAAAGTAATTTGCAAATCATTGAGCCGGCAAATGTTACATCAACTTTAGGAAAGTCTTCACACTATGAAATAAAGGTTCTTAATTAATTGTCAAACTGAACATTTACATAATATTTATTTTGATATATCGAAATTAGCTATGTGAATAACGTGTGCCAATAACATCAGCTATAACAAAAAATATTTTCATACATGCACTGATGTGACAATCGATGATCATTGAAACAAATTAATACTGCTTGCTTGAATACTATCTATGTATTGGTTATATGAATGAATAGTCAAGGGGCAGGACGTGAAGTGGTTGCACACTTGGTTCAAGCGAGCGAATTGGTTGCAAACTTGACAAAATGGCGAACACGACGTGAATTATTGAAACGGGTGAACGAATTTTTGCCAGGCAAGTGGGTTTCCTTGTTATTTTGATGTTCATTAGTATGTCTATTCCATAATGCAATTGTCATGTGGTCGATATTCGTGTTTTTGAATATCGTTTTTATGTATCATTTTGTCCTTGTATTTGTATATATCTCTTGTATTTGTCTGTTTACAGTCCGATATACAATCCATTATCCCATATCATTCCTATATCATTCCATTTCATCATCTCATTATAACAACTAATTTCTCATATTTCATTTTGACATAATTTGCATGCCGGGCCTCAGTTTTTACAAACTTCCCGGAAAATCCATCTCACGCATGCGCACTTTGATATAAATATTTCCTTGGTTTGCGCCAGAAATTGTTATCTTATTTATTTATTTATTTATCAAGGCGTATGTTTATGTCCTTACAGGTAATTGTTGTTATTCATTATGTTTCATTATCATGCATATTTCCATTGATCGTTTATGTATTTCGGATCTGTATTTATGCACTTTGATATAAATATTTCCTTGGTTTGCGCCAGAAATTGTTATCTTATTTATTTATTTATCAAGGCGTATGTTTATGTCCTTACAGGCATAAACAGACCATTCCTACATTTGAAAAAGGACCATACGACACAATATATATGTCACACTCGGTTAAAGGTTTCAGCGTCCTAGATTCTGTTTTGACGAACTTATTGAAGATTTTAACTGATCATGTAGATATTTTGAAATTTGACATGTGACTGTTCTGGTCGGTTTTTCTCCTAATTAATTCGAATTTGTAAGTTTTGAACTGCATTTAACAATAACAAAATATGTTTCTGTCAATGCTGTACAAATGGTTTAGTTTGCAAGTCCGAAGATAACGTTCAATGCACAAAAATATCTTGTTCAAGCACATTTCGGTGCTTAGATAGAGCTTAGATATTTCGCATGAAAATATCTTTTAGTGAGTGTCTACCAAGGTTGTCCAAATTAAAACCCTGTGGTCAAAATTTGCCCCGTCCCGGGGGCTCATTGATTTTCCTTATATTTATATAGTAAGACAAAAAAAGGTTTCTTTTGAAAAGCCAAAGAGATAGAGCTTAGATGTTTGGCATGAAACATCTTCTTATTAGTGTCTACCAAGTTTTGTTCAAATAAGAATAGATCAGGATCAAGTGATCCTGATTTTATTGTGATTGTTTGATGTTACTAAAATTACTCATGTTTTGCTAGAATTAAATGTTAAATATTCAAAATGTAAAAAAATGCTGATTTGCAAAGAAACTGTTTTGTGATAAAATAACAAAACTAATTCAAAAATATTCGGATCAAAATAAGGATCAATTTAAGGATCAGGATCAATATTTGGATTAACTGTAAAATGCTCATTTCTTGCAAAAATAACAATAAATTTATTTTATAAATTCATAAACTTGCTATTGCAAGTGTAGTTTTATTAAATTAATATTAGACATTTAATCTGAGAATTGCCAATGATGAATATTAGAGTTTTTAAATTTGATCCTGATCTTGATCATTAAATATTTGTGAACACGGGGGCAGGGGCCGATATATGCATATAGTAAAAATAAAATCTTCTTTTGAAAGACCCAAATAAAGAAGTATTCTAACTCAGGTGAGCGATTAAGGGCCATTATAACCCTCTTGTTGTGATTTTATGCTCCACGAAGGAAATGCTTATCGTTGCCGTCTTGTCCGTCTGTCCGTTCGTTTTGTCCGAAGAACTTCTTGAAAGCCCTTGGTTAAATTTAGGAAACTTTGTAGGTAGATAGATCTACATTGTATATGAACATGAACATTATATAGCTAGCTATAAGACGGTTAAAAATAACACAAGGGTAACAAGATGCTTGAATATAGAGTACAATTTGAAAGACCCACGGATAAAAAAGAAATAACTTTGCTTAGATTCTTTAACTATACTTTTATGGACCCCCGTGATAATTGACAATAACAAAAAAAAATGTTTTGTATGTTTAGAATTTCATCATTTATAATACATGTACATAGGTGCAATGACGTCTTAACTTTCGCTTCCGCTTAAAGCAATCTATTTTTAAATCACTTTTAAATTAATGTAAAACACATCATGATACTGTGTCATGTGAATATGACCGAGCTGCGAAGGGAGCGTAAAAATACTGAGTGGTTTCCTTCTAAATTGATGAGTTTTTCGAGTTATCGGCAATTGTCTTAATCATAATTACTGTTTGTGGTAACTTGTCTATCTTTGACCAATTATTTTCAACAGAAGGACGTTATAAAAAACAAAACTATGATGGGGATAAAATTTGATTTATGAGGTTTTTTTTAAACAGAATAATTACGTAACTGTAAAAAAATCAGAAACAATTTACAAATGATTGCAAAAAGGGATAAATAAGTTTGCCAAGAATAGTTATAGTTACTTCAAACTTTAATTTCAAATATAAGAAAATTTCATCATCCGAATATTTTATTGATATAGTTTTAGTGCCACACCAATCTTTGTATTTTTGCTCAAATTTCAATAACCATGGCATATTTAGAGGAAGTATTTTTCATATGAAACATGTATTTTTGTAGAAATTATCTATGTCTTTGTTTTCATTTTATACGAGCGTGTTACCCCTGGACCATGGGCTTCAAATATATTATAAGAAAAAAGTCAGCAGCAAACCATTCTAAATATAGAATTTCCATTTGGGTTTGTAATCCTCAAGTACACTGTCTAATATTTTTTATACCTCTACTCGCATATGGAAGTCCCTTGTATGTACATTGGTTAAATGAAACCTTTCAACCTAACATGACTACATATCGTTTCTCAATTATTCCAATGTCAAATTTTGAAATGTTTATTTTATGGCACATTTTGTCTCGACCATAAATTTTGACTGTGTTTGTTAGGATGTTATCAGTCAAGATTTCAAAGTTTGACAAGAGTTTCAATGCATTGGATAATGTCTACAAAAATAGGACTTAGTCTGCCTTGAAAGTAGTAATGGCATCAGATCGAAATGGACAGATCTACAAATTTTGTTTGCTACTAATTGCGCTCCAGCAGTGCTCTCGGCGCTTTGATTAGACATTGTGATATGTCAAATACTTCTTTAATGATTATTCTTGTACACTGGTGTCATTTGTTTATCCGTTAAGAGAAGATATAGAACACATATGTTAAAATTAAGAAACCTTGCTAATCAGTATATGGTATAAGATATGAGCAATACACCGAGTAATAAAAAGAGATAAATGTTTATTAAATATATAAACTGACACTATCACTAAACTTGTAACACATTTCGATATAAATCTAAAAACCTGTAATCATTCTGTTTGAACTACCAGCCAACCGAAGTGTAAATTCTCTGAACCAGTTTAAAAAATCCTCAGCCATAGAGTCCATAAGCCGATAAACAATTCGTGTTTTGCTTTCCCTTTCCCAAATAGATTGAGGGTTGCCATATCCATCATAAGAAACTACAAGCCTGCTTTTTGGATCTTCCTCAGATTCGAAACTGACGGGATCAGTGTCATGAAAGTTGATTGAAATTCGAAAACTTTGAAGTCTCAACTTGCCTGACTCTCTGCTCACTTCGCATACTGCATGGTCAAATAGACGTCTGTCTTTTTCTGTCAGGGAATCTAACTTTGGTCTCATTTCTTCGATCATTTGTTCATGTGTAAATATTTTTGTCACCTTGAAAAACAAACGTTAAACAAAATGATTTTCCTCAATGTTGCAAACAGCGTTTGTTACTATCACTTTCAAATCATATATAAAAAATAATACACGTTCCCGTTGGTTACGCGTTGCGACTGAATTTGTGCAGCGCAATAAATATTGCAAATTGATCTACATATAACTGTAAAAATAATTAATGACCCTGATTGTAAAAGATGACATATGTTTGGCAACATCCACCCATAGGGAAATCTGTCCTTATTTGATTAAATCTATAAATATAATATAAACAAGGGATACAAGTCGTGGCCTCGCATTATCAGCACAGGTTCGTAAAATGCATTCATACATGTAAACTACATAAAATATCCTCGTTTCCATCAAAGTTGTTGTACAAAGGATTAAATGAACTGGTCATTAACCAAGTTCTACAACAAACCATTCTTTAAAACATGTCACATTGCTAAAATAACATTTCAAGATTAACATTGTCAAATTGTCGCCCATTATGCTGGTGCGTTTATGTTGCGAGTATTTTCATTGGCTGATGAAAAATGTAACAATGCGAAAAAGCGAAAATACGACAGATGGAATGCGTATATATGACATATTTTATGTGTCGTATTTTCGCCGTCCTTCTGTCGTATTTTCGCTTTGTTGCCTCGCAATCAAATCAAAATGGTAAATATAAATGCAATTATTATCACACTGGCCATAGCTTTCGCAGAAGCGGTGAGTTCATCGCAGTGGCGATGGAAATTTCGTCGCAGAAGCGGGGGATAAAAATCCCGTTTGTTTGTCGGAATTTTAAATGCTAAATTTTATTTTATGTTTTAATGTATTCGGAAACCCCTTTTGTAAAGACAAGAACCCAAATGTTTTTTTTCAACTTTACACCACAGGGGTTCCATTCCATTTGTGCTAAAACTGTTTACGGTTTGCTGGGGATGCAATTTTTAAATTAAATTTTAAAACACGTTAAAATTTGTGCAAAACCCCCCTTTAAGGGCACCGCTTTAAATTTAAATGTTTTAAATTTGAAACAAAACAACCAAAATTTTGGGAATTTTTGAAAAATTTTTTTCCCTTTTATAAAGAATCGACATACGGGGGGTCCCGGTCCTTTTAAGGGTCTATTGTTGGGGTTTTAAAAATTTGACATAACTTTTTAAATTTTTAAAACCCAACCCTTTTTAACGTTTCTTTTATTTTTTAAAAAATATGATTATATTTTAAGAATCTTACATTTGGCTCCCGGTCCCAATTTTGGGAATGTCTAGCTCGAATTTTAACTATTTATTCCCGTAACGAGGCTCTCCCCGATTTTCCCGCTGAAAAATTAAACCCCGGCTTTTACGACAGCCTTTTTTACTTTTTCTTGAAAATTTTACTTTATAAAACTTTTTTTTTCATTATGTTTTTTTTTATAAAAGCGTTGAATTAAAATTTTCTTTCCATTAGGGAAAAAATGAGTTTTTCTGAGTACAAAATTTCATTTAACAAATGGCGCGGAAATGACGTAAATTTAAAAGCGCCCCACTGTTTAAACGGTTTTTAAAACCCCGATTTTTCTAGCAGGGGTTTCTGAATGGAAATTTTAAATACAAATTTTATGGCTCCCGGTAAAGGGAAAAATCTGTTTGGGGTTTTAAACTTTTTAAGGGGGAAACCGACCCCTCTCCTCGCCCCAATGCGGGTTTGATTTTTTTTCTTGCTTTTAAAAAAAAATTTAAATTTTCAAACAGAAACGGGGAAAAATGACTTTCTCTTTAAAACACTTTTTTTTTCTTATGTGGGTTTAAAAACTTAAAAACTTAAATTAAAGGGTTTAATTTACTTTGGGGTAAGAAGAATTCATTCAAAAAAATGTCGCCCCCAAGAGGGTTTTTTAAAGCACGGGGACTTGCTTATTTGGGATAAAAGGGGGTTTTTCTAGCACGGGGGAAAGGGGAAACCCTGTTGATTTTAAAAAATCCGTCTATATGCAAAAAATAACTTTTAATACTTCCCCCAATTGAAAAGTCGTTTTTTCTTTGGATATCAAAAAATTTATTTGCTTTTTTCAAGGATCCCGGGTTAAATTTTTTTATGTTAATTCCAAATATTTCTAAAATATGCTCAAAAATATGTAACAAGAACGGTTTAATGAACCCGGACCCCCCCTACGACCCAAAAAAAAACCAGTAAGGACCAAAAGGCCCCCAAAAAAAACGGGACAGGGTGAAATGAAATTTCAGGGGAAGGGTTTATTTAAAAATGAAAACTTTAAAAAGAATATAGAAACTAAACGGGAAAATTTCAAGAAATAAAATACAAAAAATTTTTAAATAAAAAGGCCATTTATTTAAAAGGGCACGGGGGAAGGGTTTAGGAATTCGGGGGGGGGCCTTAAACCTTTATACAAAATATTTTTAAATTTTTATTTATCAATAAAAGGGAAAAAACCTTTGAAAAACCCCCGGTAAAAACCAAATTTTTTCCCCCAGTTTTTTTTTGGAATGATTGGGGTAGGGGTTTCAAAAAGGGGAAGGGTTTAATGCCAAATATTTAATTTCACCCTTTTGGGTCAATTCAGAGGGGGAGTTTTTTTTAAAGTTTTTTTTTATCACGCGAAAATTTAAAAGGAAAAACCAAATAAAACCCCCCCTGGTCCCAATTTTCATGGGGGCACATTTGAAACTTTTGATAGGGGCTTATTTGATAATTATATAAAAAGATCTATTTAACTTTGGGCCCTTTTTTTCAAAAAGTTTTTATTTTAAATAGAAAAATTGGGTTTGATTAAACCAAAAATTTTAATAAAACTTTTTCACTTTTTTAAAAATTTTTCTCAGTTGACACATGGGGGAAAATGACGTAAAATTTATAAAAATCTTTTTTCCCAAGTATAAAATACTTGAATTTTTTACAAACTCTCAATATTTTTTTTAGAAATTTTGCAAAAAAAGCGTTCTTTTTTTATTTGGCCATTTACGTACCCCGGGAAAGTTTTTAATTTTTTTAAATTTATAAAAATGCTTACCCTTGTAAAAAAGTTTTTAATTTTTCCCTTCCCTTTTTAATTCACGAATTATTTTTTTTGTTATAGTTTTATTACATAATAAATTTCAAAAATTTTATTATATGTTTTTTTTATTTTTTATATAAATATTTAATTTTATAATCCAAAACTTGAATAGTAATTTTAATAAATTTTTTTTAATTTAAAATTTTATAAGAATACTGATTATGCGTTTTTTCCTAAATTTTTATCCCTTTTTTTAAAATTTAAACATGGGGTTAAAAGGTACTTTTTTTTCCAAAATTTTAAATTTCACTAAAAACCTTTTTAATTTTATTTTTTGTAATTCAACAAAAAAAGGGAACTATTTTTTTTTGGGTTTTTTACCCGGAAGGGTATTTTTCAGAAAAGGTTTTTTCCCCTATGGGGCCGCAGAAATGCACAAATAACTTGTATATTTGCAAGCTTTAATAAAAAACCTTCCCATTTGTCGCAAAAAAAACTTTTTTTAATATTGAAAAATAAAAGCATTTTCCCTTTTGCAATTGAAACCAAAAAAAAGAAACTTTTTTTTTGTTTTTTTTGTTTTGGGGTTTTACTTTAAATCGACCCATTAGTCAAAAAGCGACTTCCAGTTTTTTGGTGGGGGAAAGGACTCATTGTTTTCTCCGTGATTATTTTGGGACGAAGGGGACGGGTTTAGAACCAGGGGCCCTTTCCCGTAAAAAAGTGGTTTCCTCAATAAAAGAATAAAAATTTTCCCTGTCGGTTTTCAACCCCAAGCTTGGGGGTCAGGTTTTTAAGTAAACGATTTAAAAACTGGCCCAAAGGGAGCCCTAGAAACCATTAAACGAGTATCTAAAATTCCCCCCCTGCGCTTGGGTCAAAGGGTTTAAAATCGTCATTTTTCTTTTTGAGTACGGGGGTGTTTTCATGGGGGCTGAGAAGGGCTAAAAATATGACATTTCTATTTCCCCCGTCTTTGTTTAAGTGAAAAACCCAGAAAATCCCCAATAATGGAAATGTCTAAGTGCGGGAAACTTAACTCCCCTTAAACCCGAATGTTAAAAGTATTAAACCAAATTTTTCCCATAGGGAACCCATAGTTCCCTTTTTTAAAAACACTTCAAAATTGGTCATGTCCTTTGACAGTGGGCTGGGGTTCTAAAAAAGGGTTATGGGGGGTTTTAAAAAATTATGTCGTTTATGGGGGTTCCTGTGGGTTTTAAATTAAATTCCTGGGGTTTTTTTAAAATTTTTGTCTTTTTGAAAAAAGGTGCTGTTTTTAATTTAAAGGGTATGTGGATTTAAAAAATTTCTTTGGTTTTGAAAAAGGGTTATTTTCTTTTTGAAATGGTGGTTGTGGTTTAAAAAAAATTTTGTGCTTTTTGATAAAGGTTAGCGTTTTAAATTGGGGCTGTATTTAAAAAAAAAGGGTGCTTGGTTTTAAATAAATGGTTTTGGGGTTTTTTGATAAATTTTGTCTTTTAAAAGTTGCTGTAAAAAAAATTGCGGTGGTTTAATAAGTGGTGCGGGGTTTTTAAAAAAGGGATGTCGTTTTGAGAGGGTTGCGGGGGGGTTTGAATAATTTTTGGGGTTTTAAATTTAATGGTGCTGTTTTTTTGATAAAGGGTTTTATGTTTTTTGACAGATTTGTTTTTTGAAAAAGGGTGTTGGGGGTTTTAATAATTGGTGCTGGGGTTTTGAAAAAGGTGTGTCGTTTTTACAAGGGTGATGTAGATTGAATAAATGGTTGTTGTGGATTTTAATAAGTGAGTGCTGTGTTTTGATAAATGGTGATGTGTTTTGACAGATGGTGCTTGTAGTTTAGAGTAATGGTGCTGTGGTTTGAAAATGGTGATGTAATTATGTTTGGGCTGTGGTTTGAATACTTGGTGCTCGCAGTAATGAATAAATGGGTGATTGTCGTTTTTATTATGGTAGAGTACTTTGGTATCTGGTGTGGTCAATTTATATACGGTGTTGTTGCTTTTGGATAAATGGTGCTGTAATTTTCATACGAATTGGTGCTTTCTTGTTTTGATAATAGTGTGTGGTAATGATAAATGCTGATGTTCGTTTTGAATATGGTGGTGTCACTTTGGTACGCGTGGTAGTGTCATTTTATATATGGTGCTGTTATTTTTATAAATGTGCTGTAATTTTTTGCTATTATTGGTGATGTATGTTTATAAATTTAAAATTTTTTGATTAGGGGATTTTGTTTTATAATGGTATATTTTTTGATTTTTTGGTGATGTTTATTTAAAAATGAGGGAACTTTTTTAAAAATTAGGGGTTGATTTTATTTTTTAAAGGGTTTACTTTCTGATTGGAATGATGTTTTTTTTAAAAAAGGGGTTATGCTTTTTTCTATTGGGGGGTTTTTTTTGAATGGAAAACTTTTTTGTTTGGTTTTTATTTTTTTTTACGTAGTGCTTTTTATGGACCGGGTTTTTTCTAAAATTTTATGGTTTTTTTTAAATAATGGAGGGGGGTTTTTTTCCCCAATTTTAAAACTCTAATTGATTTTATCAAACTGTTTTTTTTAAAGTTTTTCTTTCTGATAAATATTGCAGAAAAATAAGGGATATCTTTTCTTTTTAAAAAATGCCCAAAATTTTTAATTTTTTTCAAAATTTTTCCCATTTTTTTTCTCAGAAAACCTTTTAAATTTTTAATTTTAATTTTACTCAAGAAAAATTTATTTTTTCTTCATGGATTTGGAAAATTGGCCTTTTTCTTTAAAAAGGCTCCCTGTTAAAGTTACTGTTTGGGAAAATATAAAAAGTTTTATACTAAATAAAAACGGGCAAAAGGGTTTTGACGGCTAGCCTGGTTTTAAATTTTGAAAATTGGAAAAAAGGGGAGTCCCAAATTCCCAAAAATCCATTTTGGCATTGTTTTTTTTTTTTCCATCAAAAAAAAACTGATTTAAAAGTCGGGGCATTTCTATGGATTGAGATGGAGAAAAATTTTTACCTTTGGGTTAACTTTCCCTTCATGTAAACTATTTTAGCCTTTTCACCCCACCCCCCCCCCAAACCACCCCCCAAAAAAAAATTCCCAAAACAAAAAGGGGGGCACCCCTTGGGAAAACCCCTTTTTTGGGTGGGGCCCCCAAAAAATTTATTTTTTTAAAAAATTTCTCAAACAAAACCCCCCCTTTTGGGGGGCCTAAATAGGTTTTTTTTCATTTTTTAAGCTCAAAAAGGGGGGGGGTCAAAACCGAAAAAACCCTTATTTGGGGAAAAGGGTTTAAAGGGGGTTTTCCCCAATTTTTTTCCCCAAAAATAAGTAAATCCTTTTCCACAGTTCAAGAATCCCCAAATGTAAAAAATACAGCCCTTTTTTAAAAATAAACCGTATCCCAAAAAAAGTTATAACCTTCCAAAACCGGTTTTAACAAATTTCAACGAATTTACCTTTTATAAAAAACCGAACTTTTGGGGAATTAAACCACTAAATTTTAAAAACCATAGAGGGTCTATTGAAACGACTAACCTTTTATAAAAATTACAGCACCATTTAAAAATCGACAAAATCTTTTTTAAAAAATTCACCCACCCAAAAACGAAATCCATTTATCAAAAAACGTACCATTTATAAAACACGGCCCTTTTACAAAAACAAAACCTTTTAACCCAAAATTACGCACCATCTATCCCCCTTGGGCATCCCCTAAAAAACCCACCTAACTTTTGAAAACCCACCCATCTAAAAAACAAAACTTTTTAAATTCAAAAACGCCCCATCAAATAAAATGCCAAAAAAAAACCCCAAACCATTTTTTTAAAATCGACGGGCACCTTTAACAATCGAAAAACCCTTTTTATAAAAATTTACGGCAATCTAAAACCCCCCCAGCCCCTTTAAAACAAAAGACAAAACCATTTATAAAATTACGAAATTTATAAAAACCCTGCTAACTAAAAAAACCCAAAAAACCATTTTTTAAAATCGACAGGCACATCAAACAAAGAAAAACCCTTTTTTCCAAATAGCCCCCTTTTTTAAAAAAACCACAAACATCTTAAACGGGGTTTAACCCATTTATCAATCAACCACTTTTTTTAACTGACTGCCCATAATCAAAATTACTTCACATTATCTGAACGTAAATACATATATGAAAAAACTCCACCCTATCAAAATCACATCTAAGAAACGACCTTTTTAAAATCCAAAAAAAATTCACGGGATAAGATAAAAAAGGGACTTTTGGCGCCTATTTTCCAAAAAGGGGTCCCAAACTATGTAAATTATAAAGGGTTTCCCGTAGGGTAATTAACACAGTTTTATTCAAACGGGAATTTTTTTTCTATTAAAAAAGAGTTTTTTAATTTTAGGGGAAATTTTTTTTATATGGGGGGTTTTTTAAAATTTAAAACTAAAAGGTTTTTTTAAGTTCGGTTTAACTTTAAATTTTAAACCAAAGGAAAAAATAAAAGGAAAAAAAATTTTTTAAAAACTTCAAAAACCAGATTTTTTCTTTTAACAGCCGATTCAAAGTTTGGAAAAAAATTACAGTTTCTTTTAAGTTCTTTTAAAAGGGGGAAATAGATTGAAAATGTTTCTATATTTACGCTGAAAAAAATTTTGATTACCCTTTAAAATTATTTTTCTGTGAAATTTACCTTGTCAAACTTTTCAGCAAAATTTTTGTACTTTTTCGTTCCACTTTTCTGCTATTTTCAACCCCCAAAAAAAAATTTTGTTTAAATTTTTTAAAAGGTCTTGTTTGGGGTTTTCATTATTTTTAAAAAAGGGCAAAAAAATTTATTTTTGAATCCCGGCCCAAAAGGGGTTAAAAGGGAAATGAATTTTTTGGTCAAAAAAACCTTTTAAAAAACTAACCTTTACTGTTCCAAAATTGGTTTTTTTTAAACCCTTAAAAGAAAACTTTTTCATTGGAGGGAAAAAAAATTTGGGAAACAAGGGTTTAAAAACCCTGACTAAATGGTCCCATCTCTATCTCATATAAACCATCATGATCAGGTTGGTCTTCTGAGATGTTAAACATAACACAATAGAGTTACACATTTTCATGTTATAACAGGCCATTATCCTAAATGCTATGATCTTGCACAGGTTCATCATAGATATTACCGAGTGAATTCACTTTCACAACCTTTCCTTAACATTGATCGACTACTAAAGGGATATAAACCTGTATTATAAAAGTAATTAACTCCCTTTTTAACCCTTTTTATGTTTAATAACCTTATATAAACAAATAAATTACTATTTATGTAGTGTTCGGCACGGTATGGCCAGTTGTGTGTCAATGTGCCATTTAACCCAAACACACTATCATAAATTAATAAAGTCTCATTGCCAAGCTTAACTTAAGTAAGCTTAGGAGCTGCATGCCTTCAAATTCATGCTGATTTTCAGGAAAATGTTAAACATGTATTAAAAAGTAAAATATTGTCAAGTGAACAAAGAAAGAAAATTATACTTTCAAACAATACTTAAAATTTATTAAGTTGGTCTCAATATGATTTATAGCATTTACAAATACAGTGAAAAATACTGTAAAATCATGTATTAATTGCATATTACATTTAATTTATTTCTGGAATTGTGAATAGTTTAACCTTACTAAAGCCTTTAAAATATGTTTTTGAAGTTGATTTCTTGAAAAATATTTAAGCTCATCTGGAGGCGATCAACTTTAATATCTTTTAATTTTTAAAACCCTGTGAAGTTGACCAGTTGTTGAATTTGGCACAACAGAACCCTTTGATTTTGATTTAAGCCAATACATAAACTGGTAAGACAAAAGATCTGATCACAGCTTCTGGACAAATTTGTTTCCAATAGAAAAATCATGTATGTGACAGTTAAAATGTAGCTGTTATTAGGAAAATGACTACCGTAGGCAGTAAATGTGCTAAAGCTGATCTTCCAAGCTACTTTTACAAGCTACAAAATTTCAAACATTGTGTTAAATATTATTCAGTGACCATTAAATGTTACATTGTATTCTATTGAATTTACGTTTTAAACTGAGAACCTGGCATAAAGAGTAGAAATGAGTCATTAAATTGGCGTTTAAAGTATAAATATGACATTAAATTATCACATTTTTAAGAAGTTTTCAGTGGTCACTGTATAAAGTAATGTTCTTATATTGATAATAAGTTATTAAAATTGAACTTTTAAACTTGATTTTATTTAGAGTTATAAGGTGAAGTCCGAAATGTCTAAAAAAGCGTCAAGTATGAGTCATTAAATGCAAAACCATAAAAATCCTATACTGGCGGCCATATTTACCTCAATATATTATGCTAAATATTATGTGCAACTCTTCTAAGATTTTTTTGTTTGTTTAAAACACAAAATAATAACATTATAATGCTAGATATTGCATTATTTTGCAAATATTGTAAATTGTTGGAAGGGTATCTCAAATTACTGGATTTTGGCGGCCATCTTGGCGGCCATTTTGAATTTTGGCCGCCATTTTGATTTTTAGGCTGGGGTCTCGATTCAAAACAGCTAGACATACATCAAACTAGAATAATCTAAAGTAGTTTGCTTGTAGAATTAATAGAACGATTATATGTACTTTGACTCTATATAACTATTGATCGAATTTCGTGACGTACCGACGACATACTTTTAACGCAAGTTTTTCTTTTATAATTGACATTCTAAACACGGATTTAGCTCAATACAGGATTGGAGCAGTACCTCTAGACGCTTGCAGAAATCATGATCACAAAATAGACAAATATCGTTTTTTTCGCCGAATTTTACATTTTTCCTTGATTATCGTACTTGATTCGGTGTGAAAAGATGAATTAGACCTGTTAAAGTTCATTCCGTTGGGTAAAAAGACAAGATTTTAGCATTTTATCATTCAAGCGCCTTGTCCGGTATATACCGGAATACGGTATTTAGTGTGGTGCTCCAATCCTTTTTTTAGTCACAGCCTTCTAACACGACCCGCATTTTTCCCTATTGAACATATAAGAACCGAAAGTGTGTGTAATCACTGTTTGACGTTCTATATTTAGACATGTGACGTAATCATTATACACGTGACGTAACCACTAAATATGTGACGCGCTAACAATAAGTACGGAAACAAATCAGACGCAATTTAGCTAATTACAAGGTTAGCTTTTTAAAAAGCTAGTAGCGACTCGCTTCGTAATTTTTTTCAAGGGGTGTGTTTAAATGTAAAAATGACAGTTCTGTAAGCTGAAGAGACTTCAGCGAACATCAAAATAAAAGTGAAGTCAACACTGGCCCGGTGCCCGATGGCTAGTGTATATAAGTTCAGGCCAGTGTAAATTTAAGAAAATTTTGTTAATTATTTAGTAGAATAAATTCAAAACTGGAATTCGGGCCAGTAAATTCAAAATCTTAAACTCATTGACTGAAAGTGACATATAAAGTTCTCTCAGTTTAACCAAGATGAGTATGAGTATATATGAAGGTGTATGGAACGCCTGGACTGTCTTATGTTAAGAATGAATGATATACCTGGTTAAATGTCTTTCTGTTGTGTCCGAGATACAAAATGCTGGGTGGAAATCCTAATGTGCTCAGTTATTGAAGTGCTATGTTGTGTGCTGACTGTATTTTATTCAGTCAAGTCAATGTATTGTCGGGTGCATAAGTCGTTATGTTCAGTTCTTAAAACCAACAGGCATGTGGTAACACAATTATGTTGAGTTAAAAAGATATGTTGTAGGGTGTTACAGTTATTATGTTCGGTTATAATAATATGCCAATTGGTGCTCTTCTCATTATGTTCAACCATGAAAATAAACAGTTGAGTGGTACTATCATTTTGTTTTGGCTGAGGCAGTGTATTATTGGGTGATACTTTTATTATTTTCAGTTGCAATGACATGCTGTTGGGTGCTTTATTTCTCTGTTCAGTCGTGAAATAGAACTGTTAAATGGTACAATCATTATCTAAAATGGTACTATCATTATCTTGTGTGCTGATTATATCTTCTTCAGTTCAAGTCAATGTGTTGTTCGGTGCAAATGTCGTTATGTTCAGTGGTTTTTGGTACTATCATTATGTTCAGTTCAGATGATAAACTGTTCGGTGCAGAGGTCATTATGTTCAATAGTGAACACAAACTGTTGTGTGATGCCACAATTATGTTGGGTTCATTTGGATATTTTCGGGCAACAAGATGGGAGCGACTAATTTCCATAGGTCATGTCGAGGCTAATGACCACTAAATTGCCAAAACAATTTTCTTCCCTGTAAATATTATCGGGGGCTTAAGATCGTTTTTTTCATAAATTGGACTTTTAAATACCCAATGGGTATTTTATTTAGTTAATTCATGACTATACTATATTGTTACAGTCCTAATGGGTACAGTATATAAAACTTAAAATATGGGTAAGGGTAGCCTGTTAAAGTAACACATGACCACCGTAAATATAACTTAAAATTTATCTGTTTGGTAACCTATAAGAGTCACAAATGGACACAGCAAACGAAATTTAAAATATAAAACATCATATACAAGTAAGGGAACCCTATTTGAGTCACACATGGCCACAGTATATGGAGCATATAAGTAAATGTAGCCTATTAAAATCACATATGGCCACAGCATATGCAACTTAAAATATATGTGTTGGTAACCCATTTGAGTCACACATAACCACAATAAATGGAACATAATATTTAAGTAAGGGAAACCTATTTGAGTCACACATGGCCACAGTATATGGAACATTAAATATATTAAGTAAGGGTAGCGCAATAAAGTCACACATACCCACATTATGAAGAACATTCTATATAAGTAACGGTAACCTAATTGAGTCACACTAGGCCAAAATATATGGAACATTGTGTTTAAGTAAGGGAAATCTATTTGAGTCACACATGATTAAAGTATATGCAACATTATATATAAGTAAGGGTAGCCTAATAAAATTAGACTCAAATACATTTCCCTGACTTCATAACCTCAGATCCCCTTTCAAAATTCCATTTTATTTTGTTCCGCCCATTGTTTTCTCATTTAGGGCAAAAACATTCTTTTACTTGGGGACCTTACGCCGCTTTTCATGGAATTGCACTACTGTGTCACATTGAAGGTTCCATGATAACCGCCGTATGAACACATCATCTTCGGATGTTTCTAAATTCAAAATTTCACCATTTTCGTGTTAAATGTTGAATTCTGCTTAAGCCGGTGCTAGGGGGCGTGGACGGTAACTTGCACTTTCCAGTACCGTCCATGAACAGGCTCAATCAAACCGAGTCTGCAACATTTTCAATTTTGCAGTGTTGTGCTTTCTTTAGGGATTCTGTTTTTCTCTATTTTAAACATTATGTCTACTAATATATTGTGGCCATGTGTGACTCAATTAGGTTTCACTTACTTATATAGAATTTTCTTTATATTTGGCCATGTTTGACTTTACTAGGCTACCCTTACTTATATATAATGTTCCATTTACTGTGGTCATGTGTGTCTCAAATGGGGTTTCCATACTTACATTTAACGTTCCATATACTGTGGCCATGTGTGACTCAAATAGGTTTGCCTTACTTGTATATTATGTTTCATATTTTAAATTTCGTTTGATGTGTCCACTTGTAAGTCTAAAAAGTTACCAACACATATATTTCAAGTTTTATTTACGGCGGTCATACATGTATGTGACTTGAACAGACTACCCTTACCCATATTTTAAGCTTTATATACTGTGCCCATTATGACTGTAACAGTATAGTATAGTCATAAATTAACTTGATAAAATACCCATTTGGTATTAAATATTCCATACGATCTGTCCAATTTATGGAAATAACGTTTTTAACCTCCCGATGGTATTTACGGGGAAGAAAATTGTTTTGGCAATTTAGTGGTCATTAGCCTCGACGTGACCTATGGAAATTAGTTGCTCCCGCCCGCCATCTTGTTTGACGCGAAGATATCCGAATGAACCCAACATAATTGTATGACCACTCAGCGCATTGTCAAATGACTTGTGCACCGAACAGTATATCATCTGAACTAAAAATAATGACTTCTGCACCGAACAGTACATCATCTGAACTGAACATAATGACGGTATCACACAACAGTTTGTGTTCACTACTGAAGATAATGACCTCTGCACCGAACAGTATATCATCTGAACTGAACATAATGACTTCTGCACCGAACAGTACATCATCTGAACTGAACATAATAACGGTATCACACAACAGTTTGTGTTCACTACTGAACATAATGACCTCTGCACCGAACAGTATATCATCTGAACTGAACATAATGACGGTATCACACAACAGTTTGTGTTCACTACTGAACATAATGACCTCTGCACCGAACAGTACATCATCTGAACTGAACATAATAACGGTATCACACAACAGTTTGTGTTCACTACTGAACATAATGACCTCTGCACCGAACAGTATATCATCTGAACTGAACATAATGACGGTATCACACAACAGTTTGTGTTCACTACTGAACATAATGACTTCTGCACCGAACAGTATATCATCTGAACTGAACATAATAACGGTATCACACAACAGTTTGTGTTCACTACTGAACATAATGACCTCTGCACCGAACAGTATATCATCTGAACTGAACATAATGACTTCTGCACCGAACAGTATATCATCTGAACTGAACATAATGACGGTATCACACAACAGTTTGTGTTCACTACTGAACATAATAACCTCTGCACCGAACAGTATATCATCTGAACTGAACATAATAACGGTATCACACAACAGTTTGTGTTCACTACTGAACATAATGACCTCTGCACCGAACAGTACATCATCTGAACTGAACATAATGACCTCTGCACCGAACAGTATATCATCTGAACTGAACATAATAACGGTATCACACAACAGTTTGTGTTCACTACTGAACATAATGACCTCTGCACCGAACAGTATATCATCTGAACTGAACATAATAACGGTATCACACAACAGTTTGTGTTCACTACTGAACATAATGACCTCTGCACCGAACAGTACATCATCTGAACTGAACATAATAACGGTATCACACAACAGTTTGTGTTCACACCTTAACATAATGGCCTCTGCACCGAACAGTATATCATCTGAACTGAACATAATGATAGTACTATTCAACAGTTCTATTTCACGACTAAACAGTCTAAATAAAGCACCCAACAGCATGTCATTGCAACTGAAAATAATAAAAGTATCACCCAATAATACACTGCCTCAGCCAAACGAAATGATAGTTCCACTCAACGTTTATTTTCATGGTTGAACATGACAAGAAGAGCTATTTTAACCGAACATAACAACTGTCACACCCTACAACATATCTTTTTAACTCAACATAATTGTGTTACCACATGCCTGTTTGTTTTAAGAACTGAACAGAACGACTAATGCACCCGGCAATACATTGACTTGACTGAATAAAATGTAATCACCACACAACATTACACTTCAATAACTGAGCGCATTTGGATTTCCACCCAGTATATTGGGATTTTGACCAAGCATATTGTATCTCGGACTCAACAGAATGACATTTAACCATGTATATCAGTCATTCTACACATAAGACAGTCCAGGCGTTCCATAAAGGTGCATGTAAACAGATAGAATGAAGAACCTATGTCTATGCACATTTTCTATATGGCCTGTTGACCTTGACCACCAAATGTTAGATATGTAGATTTCATAAAGATGTCTCTTTATACAAAATTAAGTTGTAATACATGTATGTTATTTAGTATTGGAATGAGAGGCACAAGTCCTAAAGTAAACACAAGTCGTCAATCAATTCAGCCAGAAAAGCCGGGATCCTATTAAAAAATATAGGGATCCCGGAAATTGACCAGTCTAAGAAGATGTTTTTCAGATAAGCCGAGATCCTATTAAAACATATAGGGATCCCGGGAATTGACCAGTTCAAGAATATAGTTTTCAGAAAAGCCGGATCGTATTAAAATGTAAATAGATCTCACGGATTGGCCAGTTCAAGTATATAGTTTTCATAAAAGCTGGGATCGTTTTAAAACATATAGGGATCCCGGGATTTGACCAATTCAAGAAAATAGTCTTTGATTTTTCCAATTAATTAGGCATATAATTATAAGTATTGTGATTTCCGCATTTTAAGTTTGTTAATAAATAGCTCTAAATATATCCATATTCTAAGTTAAATTAATTTAACGTTCATTATATACAATAAAAAAATTAACGTTTAATGGCCTTTCATTTCGACAACAATCAACACAAATATAGTTCAAAAGGTTTTTCCTCCATATCTTATACGATCCCGGATCCCGGGCGTCCCGGATCCCGGCCAGTAAATACATACACTAAATACCGGAAAGGATAAAATGACCGGAAAAAAGGAAAAATAAAAAATGCACAGAACCAGATGTACACTTATGTTAATTAGATGTACACTTATGTTAATTAACCAAACGAAAACTTACTACAGAGAAAACGGGTGAAATCGCTAAATCAGAAGTCAGTGTAAATATGATTTATTGAAAAGAATTCATAAAGACACACATTTTAATCCACATTATATCTTTGCGCTCAAAACAATACTTGCTGATTTTTAAAAATGGCGTGAAAATTGAAGGTTTTTTGACGCTATGTAAGATTTAATTTGATTGGCTAAATAATTTTGGATCCTAGCCCTGATAGATAAATTTTGTAGAAAGCTGGAAGCCAAGCTTCGATTAAATATTTGGATAGCTTCGGAGTTTTAGGTTGTTTCTCAGTAAAATCCTACCGTAATACCGGCTCGCCGTGGCGAGCCGGCATAATGTACGGCATTTATTTGTTGATGGCGTGTTAGAATTGAAATAATCGGTGATTTTATGGTTTGATAACATCACTGTTTGTCGTTCGGATGCGCATCATTATATCACTTGGGCAACGCCCTCGTGATATAAGTCCCCGCATCCAAACTCCAAACAGTGATGTTATTGAGAAATAAAATCACAGTTTGGGATATATTATTTCTTAATTAGAATTGTGATTGCAACGGAAAATGTGGTTTAAATGAAGTCATTTTTCCTGACAACGTCAAATATAAGGCTCATGACGTTTCGGCTTATTTTGAAATCCAAATGTGCCATATTGTAAATTATACGCTTCATAAAGTGCCTATTGTCAGCGCAAATTTATGCACTGCGCCGGGTGTGCGTTGCCATGGTTTTTAAATTCGCTATTACGTACTTTCAAATTAGATATAGCATCAGTTTACTGTATAGGTATAGTGTTCAGGACTTTTTATTGTGATATATAAGTTAACAATAAGTTTTAGTTTGAAAATTCTTCAATTGACAGCCCCAGTCCGGTATATTTTTGATTATCCCTCGTATGTCCTAAAGACTTTAAAATCTATTTCCATTTTTAGACATACATATACATGTATATTTATAAGGAGGATTTTAGCATACATGTATGCACTATTTACAAGTAACATTCACAGGGACACTGATCATTTCCACTACACTATAGTCTAGGTTTATCAGAAATTCGTGCTTAATTTATAGGCGGGGCTTAATATGCTAAGTGTTCTATTCCATGATTCAAATTATCGAATAAATATTTTTCAGTATTACTACAATAAATAGTTTTAATTATGCAATATATATTTTCAAATATAGAACATATATATAGAAAATTATTGCACACAAATATTTTTATGGTGAACAAATATTCAGTAGGATTGAATAAATAGTATGGTATAGAATATAAAATTAGAGTTATACAATATAAATAATTAAATTGTGCAATTATGCCATAACGGACAGTGGTTCATTCTGTTTATAACTCTTTAAACTATATGAAATGATTATTGTTTTGTGAAAAATAGTAACAGTAAACATAAATCATAGCAACGATATTGTGAAACTTGAAAAAAGTCCTCTACCGGGAGTATTTTTTTAGGATGGTATATCTGGCCAACATTTTTTAATTCTCATTTTGTAGCACAATACAACAGTACAGACCAGTTATTTTTAGGTATGATCATAAGGTAAGATCATGCAGCTAAATGTCGCGCGCATACGATCAGCTTTCCGAACCATGTTTGTTCTACTTTTGGAAAAATCACGCAATAAGAGGTCATGCAAACTTAAGTAATATTTTTAGCCCTTCAGCAGCTATATCTTGTGAAGGTGGAAAAGATATTTTCTCAGTTAACTTTTCCTGTAAATTAGTTTAAATAATTGTCAATCGAATGAAAGTATATCAATCCTTTTAATTAATAGTATTAATCTATTTGCTTTATGATATATATTGCACCAAGTTGCATTGTTGAACAAACAGTTACGCTATTGAGCAAATATTTTGAAATTATGTTTGCATTTCACAGCAGTCTGTTCACCTGAACCACTTGTACGCCATTTTGAACATTGTTAAGGCATTTTAGCCCTAACATTAAGGTCGCGCAAGGAGTTCAGCAGAGTTGCTTCCGCAAGTGGGTAACAAAGGGCATATTAGCTTGGAATTTTCAATTTATTGGTTTTTAGCTCACCTGAGCATATGCTCAGGGTGAGCTATTAGGATCACTCTTCGTCCGTCGTCTGTCGTCCGTCGTCCGTCGTACGTCGTCCGTTGTCCGTTCACACTTTTGAAACGACATCTCCTCTGAAACCATAAGGCAGATCATAATGAAACTTCACAGGGATGTTCCTTGTGTGAAGCCTTAACAAAGTTGTTCAAAGAATTCCATTCCATGCAGAACTCTGGTTGCCATGGCAACCGAAAGAAAAACTTTAAATATCTTCTTGTAAAAAACCCTAATAGCTAGAGCATAGATATTTGGCATGAAACATCTTCTAGTGAGTGTCTACCAAGTTTGTTCAAATAAAAGCCCTGGGGTCAAAATTGACCCCGCCCCAGGGGATCATTGATTTTCCCTATATGCATATAGTAAAAACTTAAAAAATCTTCTTTTAAAGAACTCAAAGAGCTAGAGCTAAGATATTTAGCATGAAACATCTTCTAGTGAGTGTCTACAAAGTTGTTCAAATAAAAGCCCTGGGGTCAAAATTGGCCCCGCCCCGGGGGTCATTGAATTTCCTTATATGTGTATAGTAAAAACTTAAAAATCTTCTTTGAAAAAACCCAAATAGCTAGAGTTTAGATATTAAGCATGAAACATCTTCTAGTGAGTGTCTACAAAGTTGTTCAAATAAAAGCCCTGGGGTCAAAATTGGCCCCGCCCCGGGGGTCATTGAATTTCCTTATATGTGTATAGTAAAAACTTAAAAATCTTCTTTGAAAAAACCCAAATAGCTAGAGTTTAGATATTAAGCATGAAACATCTTCTTGTAAGTGTCTACAAAGTTTGTTCAAATAAAAGCCCTGGGGTCAAAACTGGCCCGCCCTATGGGTGTCATTGTTTTTAACTATATGTGTATAGTAAAAACTTAAAAAATCTTTTTTAAAAAACCCAATGAGCTAGAGCGTAGATGTTTAGCATGAAACATCTTCTTATGGGTGTCTACCAAGTTGTTCAAATAAAAGCCCTTGGGTTAAAATTGGCCTTGCGGGGGGGGGGGGGGTCATTGTTTTTCATTTTATGTGTGTAGTAAAAACTTAACATCATGAAACATCTTCTAATGGGTGTCTTCCAAGTTTGTTCAAATAAAATCCCTGGGGTTTAAACTGACCCGGCTCCGGGGGCCTATATACAGGTGAGCAACCTCAGGGCCATCATGGCCCTCTTGTTTTTAGTTTATTGGAGTTGAAGAGATTGTTGTTGAGTTGATGAGCTGATGTAGTTTAAGTGTAACTTGCTTTTACTACACTGTTGTTATAATATGATAAAGATGCATTATATTAGTTTAATTGACCTTATTATCATGCTTTCACTTGGACTTCTTATCTTTTATACACATTTAGAGTTCTAAAGCATATACTTTTTCAGTGAAATCGTGTTTATACAGATTTCTGTTATATGAAATCAACAAAAGAGTAATTTCGTAACAATATCAGTATAGGCATTATTATATGACCGAGTGAACCGTGTACCGAATTGTGCTGCTTCTTTAACTTCGGAACTAATCGCCTATTATTCCTAACTTGACTGACGGAAATAGCCGATATGTTGCTATTGTTTGCAAATGCAATTCGACCCATCAGAAGTTGTCACTTTCAAGTCATTTGAATCAACAGCTGCAAAAATACCCCTCGCATGTTTTTTTTTCATGAAGAAAACTTGTTAAGCAATGTATTACGACATACAGATTAACCACTTACTTTTATAATCATAAAAATAGATTTGTAACATTAAAATTAATTATCTAACTAACGTTGCGAATTTAAAGTTGTAAAAGTTTCAAGAAAAATCGTAAAATATTCATTTTTGAAATTTCGCTGATTTTCATATAATATTTCGAGTAATGTCCCCCATAACGAAAATCAATGTAAAGTATTTTTTTTTATTGTCATTATATAGAGGATATTTGTTTGTTTTGCATGTAAGATTGAAATATAATTTCACTGAGTGAACACCAGATGCAATATTTTCACGAGTGGCGTAGCCACGAGTGAAAATATAATAGCTGGTGTTCACGAATGAAATATATTTCAATCTTATATGTAAAACAAATAAATTTTCTTTTTATTTCATGCTTTTTTTTAGTGAATTTAAGTAATTTTTACTGATTTTGCCGCGTAACGTCGCGCGTTCTCCTTTTTGACGTCATCACATCATGACGTCACATCATCAATTTTGAAATATAGTTCTGTTAAATTCCTCTAACTTTGTTACGTTTTTAACATGATGTATGGCGACATCGACTTTCTTTTCCTAAAGAAGCAAAATTTACGCATGACGGCATTTAATTCTGCCCGTTATTCCACTTAGTTATGATTTTCTTTTCATCCGCATTCAGATATAGTTCGGCTACAGTGAACATTATATTTTATAAATTTCACTAGTGGTTTATCAGAATTTAATCATCTGATATATTACAATAAAACACTGGAAAACATGAAATAAATGGAAGTCATGTATGCATAAGTATTTTTTTCAAATTATATTCATAATTGCTTGATTTTTCTCTACGCTTAAATTATCTTACATTCGAAGCGGTAGTATAGAATAATCCCCCATTTACGTAATTCGACGTTTATTGCTAAAATGAAAGGATCTATACAAATGGAATTTGAGATGAGATTATAGTCTATATGGTCCGTGTTCAAATAACAAAAAATGCATGCATTAAATCTTTTTATCACATACATGCATTTTATGTCGGGATATATTGTAAGAGACTGAGTTCGTGTATCAGTTTAATAAATACAAGTTGTGTGAATGATTAAAAACATGATTGAAGTTCATATTTACGTTTAAGCATCGTAGTGATATTGTATATTGCTAATATTAAGTAAAGCCAAAAAAAGAGTAGGACGAAAAAAGCTATTTACTTAATCGACCGATACTTCCGAGCTAAAGAACTATTTTCAACAATGAGCAGAATTCATGCGTTTCCCATACTTGGTCAAAAAGTAGTACATAAGTAGCAAAGTTGTAGACAGTCTCTGACAAAAATACACATAAGGTATAATAAGTATAGAAATACAGGCACAGAATTACCAGGACGTCCTTCGTTTATGATTTTTTTCCCGGTCGAATCTATTAATTATATTTGTAATTTTAAGACATAATTTACAATACTTAAATGTCAGATTTTCTTATGAAGTTCCATAACTTAACTTCAAAATACAATAAAGTTTAAAATATTTAACAAACTCTAGTAATATTCAACATTCTACAATAAAATATTTTTACTCTATTTTTGAAGTACTTTGATTTTAAAAGTTCAGATTTTATATTTTAGAATCATCTATACCTTAAATTTTGTTTTGCCACTTTATTTGTTTGAACTCTTATGTAGCACATATTTTCAAAAGTGTGTAATTACATGTATAAGGTTGATGATAAACGTTTAAAAAAAGTGTAAACAAGTTTATATCTGTTTTGACAAAACTTCTGAATTGGAAAAAAAACTATAAATATACATACATATGATAACAAAAATCGGTAAAAAATGAAACAATGCTCAAAACTTCAGTAACCATAACTAAAATTGTACTTACCTTACCTCCCATTTCTTTGATTTTCTTGATTGTTACTATTTTCTTATGTTATGTAACACCTTACAGGAATATTTAAGACGGTTAGTATAGCTTTTAGAATTCGAAGTGCATTATTATACAAGTATTCCTTCCAATCAAAAGTAGGTAAACGCCCATCACGCGATATCCTTTGACGCTTTTCAATTTTTCCTCTGGCTGAATTACAACGACATTCAAAATGGCGGAGGAAATCAGCACGGTGAGTTTTATCATTTTTGAATAATTTGAATTGTTTGAATTGTACGATTTCTAAAATTAATTTAACAAACATTTTGTAAAAGCATGTAAATAGGTTAGTTTTGCTTTGGTTTCACATTTAAACATGAAATGCCAAGAAATACATTAGTTGGAACTCGCATTAATCAGAATTGTTGTTTTACTTCTAGACAATAAGTTATGGTCATATTTTATAATTACACAGACAAATGTTTTGATATTACAAAAGCTACATTTTACATAAAGAGTTTTGAATTTATGTTAAAACGTCTCACTGAAGTCAAATTGTCCTTATTTATAACGCTTCATGACTTCATGACTTTATACCGTTTCTGCATTACAAACTCTGTAGAGACATTATTTCTGTTTTAAGAATGCATTTAATATCAAATCCATAGGAACCTGGATTAGAGTGTGTTTTTCTTTTGATGTCTTTTTATTTTATATTTTCCGACTCCCGGTTATGTTTTTTTTGTGTTTTGCTTGTTTAATCAAAGTACTGAAAGAACTGATAGGATGACTATTTAACAGGTCAACTTCTCACACGATTTGACTGCCCATTGGGACTGACTATTGAATTGGGTTTTGAATAGCAAAAATAGAGTTCAAAAGAACTTAACAAACCTAATTATCCGTCATCGAAATTAAAAAGACAAATCATTAAAACAAAGCAAAACTGAAATTACTGTAAACTATAGCATTCTTCTTAGTAGTCAAACAATACAGCAATTTAAATATAGGCACTGCTAATTATATTTTAGCTCACTAGAGCTAGCTCAAGGTGAGCTTTTAGGATCGTTGAATGTCTGTCGTTTGTCGTCCAATCCTGGCCAAGTTTGACGACAAGTCAGAAATGTGACTACTAGAGTGTTAACAACGTTTTGCCCTATTTTGGGTATTGTGACCTAGGTTTTGACCCCAGATGACCCATATTCAAACTTGACTTAAAAATCATTAAAACAAACTTGCAGCCCAATTTCTAGGATATATGGATCAAAACAGTAGCCACTAGAGTGTTAACAATAATTTTCAATCTTAAGCTCCTGTAACCTAGTTTTTCATCCGAGATGACCCATGTTCGAACTCGTCCGAGCAATTACTTAGACAAGCATTCTGACTAAGTTTGATGACAATTAAGTAAAAAATGTGACCACTAGAGTGTTTAACAAGGTATTACCCTATTTGGGCGATGTGACCTAGTTTTTGATCCCAGGTGACCCATATTCAAACTTGACTAAGAATTCATGTAAATAAACTTTAAGACCAATTTCTAGGATATATGGATCAAGCATCAACCACTAGAGTGTTAACAAGATTTTTCAAATTTTAGCTCCTGTGACTTCGTTTTTCATCCGAGATAACCCATGTTCGAACTCATTAGAGTAATAACCTAAATAAGCATCCTGACCAAGCTTGATGACAATTGAGTAACAAATGTGATCACAAGAGTGTTAACAAAGTTTTTCAATATTTTGGTGGTGGGACCTAGTTTTCGACTCCCGGTTATGTTTTTTTGTGTTTTGCTTGTTTAATCAAAGTACTGAAAGAACTGATTGGATGACTATTTAACAGGTCAACTTCTCACACGATTTGACTGAGCTAGTTCAAGGAAAGCTTTTAGGATCGTTGAATGTCCGTCGTTTGTCGTCCAATCCTGGCTAAGTTTGATGACAATTAAGTCAGAAATGTGACTACTAGAGTGTTAACAAGGTTTTACCCCTATTTGGGTGTTGTGACCTAGGTTTTGACTCTAGATGACCCATATTCGAACTTTATATAGAAATCATCAAAACAACCTTTCACACAAATTTATAGGATATTTTGATCAAAACAGTAGCCACTAGAGTGTTAACAAGATTATTTTATTTGTAGCTCCTGTGACTTCCTTTTTTTATCCGAGATGACCCGTCCGACAAGCATCCTGACCAAGTTTGATGGCAATTAAGTCAAAAATAATACCACTAGAATTTTGACAAGGTTTCACCCTATTTGGGTGTTCTGACCTTATTTTTGAGCCTAGATGACTCATCTTCAAAGTTGACTTAGAAATCATCAAAACAAACATTCAGGCCTATTTCTAGGATATATGGATCAAAACACTAGCCACTAGAGTGTTAACAGTATTTTTTCTATTTTAGCTCCTTTGACTTAGTTTTTCATACGAGATAATCCATGTTCAAACTCATCCGCCCTAGTATGGAAATATCTTATTAACATCTAGTGGCCACATATTTTACTAATTGGCATCAAACTTGGTCAGGATGCTTGTCTAGGTAATTGCTTGGATGTGTTCGAACATTGGTCATCTCGGTTGAAAAACTAGGTCACAGGAGCTAAAAATATAAAAAACCTTGTTAATACTCTGCTGGTCACATTTTTACTCATTTGTCATCAATCTGAACCAAAATGCTTGTCTAGGATATTGCCTGTGTGAGTTTGAATATTGGTCATCTCGGATGAAAGCTAGGTCACAGGAGCTAAAAAATATCTTATTATTACTCTAGTGGCTACTGTTTTGATCCAAATATCCTAGAAATTGGTTTGTTACCATGATTTCTAAATCAAGTTTGAATATGTTTAACCTGGGGCCAAAAACTAGGCCACACCGCTCAAATATAGAAAAACATTTAATAACATGCTAATGGTCACATCAGGATGCTAATCTAGTTTATCGCTCAAATGAGTTCGAACATAGGTCACCTTGGATGATAAACTAGGTCTAAGGAACTAAAAATAGAAAATTTTTGTTAACACTCTAGTTCCTATTGTTTTGATCCAAATGTCCTCAAAATAAGTCTGAAATTATATTTTGACACCGCCCAAAAAACTTATTAACACTATAGTTGTAACATTTAAACACTCAATTGTCCTCAAACTTGGTCAGGATGCTGGTCTAGGTATTTGCTCCGATGTGTTTGAACATGCATTATCTCGTATGAAAGACTAGGTCGCAGGAGCTTAAAAAACAATCTTGTTCACACTCTAGTGGATACTGTTTCGATGAAAATATCCTGAAAGTTTGTTTTGATGATTTCAAGATCAAGTTCGAATATGGGTCACCTGGTGTCAAAAGCTAGGTCACACCGCCCTAGTATGGAAATATCTTGTTAAAATTTAGTGGTCACATGTTTTACTCATTGTCAACAATCTTGGTTAGGATGCTTGTCTAGGCAATTGCTCGGATTAGTTCAAACATTGGTCATCTCGAATGAAAAACTAGGTCACATGAGCTAAAGAAAATCTTGTTTACACTCTAGTGGCTACTATTTGATCCAAATATCCTGAAAATTGGTATGAAAGTTTGTTTTGATGATTTCTATGTAAAGTTTGAATATAGGGTCACCTTGGGTCAAAAACTAGGTTATACCGCCCAAATATGGAAAACCTTGTTTACACAGGGTTGCAATTTCTTATGCAGAATCGAATTTTGATATTGGCTGGCCTATTTTTAATTTGTTATTTTTGATATTACTTGACCTACTTTTTTGATGTACAGGCTTGAAATTTGGACCATGGATGTAATTTCTGATGTCAAATAGAATTTTGATATCAGTTGACCTTTGATGGTATTGATATCATTTGACCTACTTTCTTGGTTTACAGGCATTGAATTTGGACCAAGAGTGCATTATGTGATGGCGAGTTGATTTTTTTTTAATATCTGACCTCCTTTTGATATTTTTGGTATCATTTGACCTTCTTTCTTGTTTTTTTTTTTTTTTTTTTTTTGACATTTGAACCAGGGCTCTAATTTTGATGTCAGCTGACCTACTTCTGATATTTTTTATATCGCCTGACCAACAATTTAAGGATGGGTCAGGTGACCGGTCTAGGGCCACCTTGGCCCTTTTGTTTTGTAAAGGACGTGTCAATGATTAATAGAAAAAAAATCAAAAAGAAATTAAGGACCAACAATATTGCTTATAACGATAATGTGTCAGAACCTTTATCCATTAATTATTTTACAAATTTTCATTCGAAAAATCTAGTCAAAAATACGGTTTTAGAAAATTCAAATTTATCTAAAGCTATAAATAATAACACTGTTAAAAAAATATTGGAACTATTTTTGCTCCGCGCAGATAGCCTAAATGCGTTCAAACCATAGTAAGCTGAATTTATCGTAATTACACCGGGGGCTTGCGCCCCAAAAAACTAGCGGGATCATATCTTGCATTGGCTATCATTCTATATTGTTATATTAATTAAAGTGCGAACATTATCCGTTATCAGTTGGCATTGAGAAAAGAAACTGCAACAGTAATATAATTTGTATCATAGTTTGGGGACTTATCTGTTGAAAATGTGTCAGAGTTAAATCGTACACATATACATGTACAGTGCGTTAACTGGAGTGCAAAGGGAAAGGGAAAAGCGACAGAAATATCATATTCAGATGCTCGTTTATTGGTTACTTTTTCCCGGGGTTTTATATTGTGACAGCAGGGAACGTGTTTTATGTTTGACTGTGATACAAAAGAGAAAGAACACCAAAACACTCGGCAATCTGATTTATACTCGAGGGCTACGCCCCCTCGTACAAATCAGATAGCCTCGTGTTTCGGTGCCCTTTCTATTACTTAACAATGTGCTCCACATAATTATTGTGCAATGAATTGATATTTTTTAAATGCACGAAAACTGTAGTTTATAGCTTATATTGCGATATACAAAGAAGGTTTATATAAATCAGAAAATAAATGTTCGTCTCAATACAGTCAGTGTAACTAGAGGTTATAAAATGAAAGCATATTCATTAAGATATTCAAACAAATACAAGTGCTGTAAGCGACAAGCCCGAACATTTTAAGCTAATACATAATCAAACAGAACCCCAACTTGGTTGAAACCCGATAGAAAATATAATTAAATAGAAAACAAGAAAAAAATCGAAGCGTAATTCAGTTTGTTGTAATTAACAAGCAACCTCTGAACTGTACACTGGGGCAGACACTCGAATTTCTTGTCATATCATAGAATAATAGGTCTTTGAAATCTTGAAACAGTCTTACTTCACAAATGCGAAATTTTCAATTACTGACAAAAAATTATAATTTCTTAGCGTCGTTTAAGCATGGCACACAACTAATCAATCAGCCCATGTAATAGTTCGATTTTAACATTGAAAAGGGTAAGCGATCCTAATTAGTAATACTAGGTTCCTTGAGAAAACGTGATATTTCATGTTATATTCCTGTCGCTTAAAGGCCCATTATGCCATAGAAATGATTTATTTATATTTCTGAAAAAAAAAAAAAAAAAAAACCACCAACTTTCATATATGATCTACTACTATAGTTTTCGAACACTTTCTTATTTTTGGATTAATCTTAACAATTTATTTCCTGCTGCTTTGTGGCAATTAGTACAGTTAGTGATTTAGTATTTTGTATGGAAGTAAAAAAACTGCACGTATTTTGCAACTGTTTACATTTTGCTTCTTCTATGATAAATGATTTCAAAACAATCGAACCTTTTTTCAGGTAACAAGCAAGTGACATGCCCAAAAGCAATAATCCAAACGTTATAATACTTATGGTTGCACGTTCTTAAGAAATAAACATTGATTCGTTTCTTAGACATAACGTACCTTTAAATCAAATATGAGCTTCATGAAATATGAACATGACGAGTATATGCTTACAACGTTTATTGTTTTGGGGTATGGAAGCTTGAACTTTGCTTTCTTAGACAATGCATCAATATTCACTCAATTAAATTAGCATAACTGTGAGAACAAAGACCGACCCGCAATATTATCACACTATTAATCATTTCGCCATCATATCATATTTGCTTATTTGAAATTTTCTTTGGTTGTAGAGGGGACTTTGGGTAGGAGGTACTTGTTATAGACCCGGCTACGCACCCTGCACTTTAGGATAAATCCTATTGCTTCTTCTGTTTAATATTTGGTTTTTAATATCAAATTGATTGTTTAAATATACACTAATGAAATTCAAACATGTATTTATAGATCAAACACCGTCAATCGATTAAAATATCATATTTCAGTTTTTGCTTAACTACAAGTAGTACTTTATAAATATAATGATTTTAGAGTTTGTTATTCAATGTGAATTAATAAGACATTACAACATTGATCAATTCAAAATTGATTTATTTTATCATTTAGTTCAATCTATTTGCTTCATCATTTTTACTGCTTGTAATAAATCAAAGATTTTTACATGTGTATCATTTCACAGTTCTAGTAGTCGATCTGCTGACAACTAATTTAATTGTTTAAACTTTATTTACATAATAAACACAAGTAAACACGTCGGTACAAATATCATATTTCTGTATTGCTTCGTTACAATATTTTTTAATATTAAATGGTTTCCATTATTGTACCGAAGCAAAACAAGAATATGATATTTGTATCTACGTGTTTACTTGTGTTATTTCTGTAAATATAGTTTGATCATTGTATTTCAGGTTATTAAAATTGATTATAGTATTACCGGTATAAGAGGAGTTCATACTTGATTGAGCCCCAGATAGCATAAATTTGCTCCGTTTATGTTAGACAGGGGCTAAATGATAGCATATATATAATGCAATATATTGTACATAAAAATAAGAACAAATCTTAAGGAAAAAAGTTATGTTTTCCTTTTTATAAATTTATGAAGTCTGTCTTGTAACACTAGTTTTGTCGAAGAATGAATCCTTTCAATAAATAAATGACAATGCTATGAAAAATAATAAAAAAATCCAATCATTTGACGGTGATATTTTCTATTTCTGGCAGTTTAAGTTTTGTTTTACCATACAATATCAATGTCACTATGTAAATTTTAGAAACAATATGGTTGCTTATCAATGGTACCCCCACCCCAACCTCCAAATGAAAAGTGTCCCGGAATATGTTAATGAATATTTGTTGGTGTTGGTTGGATTAACCATTTGAATCTTTTAAATATTTGTATTTGATACACTTTATGTATATGGAACTAGTTATTCAGTTAAATTAATTAATTTCAATCGAATTTGATGGGCTTTTCTTCCCTAAATCAATTGAATATTGTTGTTAATTTATATAGTAATTTCAAGCCAATATACTATACAAATGTTGTTGTTAATTTATAAAGTACTTTCAAGCTAATATTCTATACACATTTACTTTGTTGAGATGTAAAATTTTGGTTAAATTACCTCATTTGTTGTTGAGTTGACTTCTTTTCCTATTATGGATAAGCTAAATAGGAAAACCACTTTAACTTTTATATCACTTTATAGAATTTGATGGTAATTTTTTAATTAAGGCTGATGTCTGTTTATTATTATTGTATAATTATGGAAGTTACTATTCTATATTTCAGCTATTTTTTATATTAAATTTTGTTAAGCCTAAAATTGATAAATTGAAATTATTTTACTAAATATTGTCTATCTACAGGATAACCTTTATAGTTATATTAGTTTTAATTGAAACACCTTACTTTCTAGCTTAATTTATGGGGAATGTCTGAAGGTTAAACTATCTCATTTAAATGTTAAGTTATTTGGTGATATTTTATACAAAAAATACTCTGGTAGAAAATTTATTGGAGAGAATCTACAAATTATGTGTAAATAAATAATCAGGTGTCAAGGGACTAAAGAATACAAACTGAGTCCCTATTAACACCTGTTTTTTTTTTGTAGAAATTAATGGAAATATGTGGTTGATAAATTGATATAAGTAGTTTAGAATTTGTTTTCAATTTAATGTCAAATGTATACATTGAAGACAAATCATGACTTCTTAATAACATTAGTAATACTAGAAACTCTACATAATTTATGATTTAATAAATATATTAAGAACTAGAAAATACATGGAACCACAATTCCAAATAAAAAAGTCACAGAAAGTAAAATAATGTTATATGGGAGATAGTATCCAATATATTTCCATACAACGGATTTACATTATTTTTGAATTTTAAATTTTTTCAGTAAAGCAACAATTTAAAAGGAATAGTTCTAGTGCATTATAAATGTGTTTTGAGTAGATCCTAGGTGGGCTGAGAATATTTCTGTACAATATCCAAGACCTACTTCATTAAGTGAAGAACGCAGTTCATTTTTATATTCTGTGAACGAGGCGCACTCATGCAGTAGGTGATATATATCATATCTCACTCCGTTTTGGGCACAATTGGGATAATGTTCTTTCATATATTGCCCCATATTTCCAGGTAACAAGGTGCTGTCCAATTTCAGTCTTGTGATGGCCTTATCAATTGAAGATTTATTTTAATATTGTGTTGGTCGACTGAACCCATCTATATTGTTAAAATGTTTCATATGACCTTGACAATAATTTAAATCAGCCTGCCATAAATTAATAATATGTTTTTTAATAACTGAATAAATTACAGTGAGATTGATTCTGTGTACTGTTGAGGTTTAAGTCCATTTTTGCCGCTTAATCTGCTTGTACATTACCCGAAATCCCTATAAGTGCTGGGCACTAAACAATGGTGACTTGTTTTCCTAAGGTTTATGGTTTTATTGTATAAAACTATTATTTCATTTTGTAATTTTGGTCTAAACTGACCATTGTCGGATTTCAGTGAGATCAGTGTAGAAGGTGAATCAGAGAAAATGACAGCCTTATTAACATTGTTGTCATTAATCCTGCACATTGCGTTTTTAATTGCAAGGAGCTCGGCAGTATAGATGGATGTATTGTTGGTTAACCTATAATTCTTTTCAAATTGTAGGGAAGGTATAACAACCGCCGCCGCTACCCTGCCAGAGTCCGGGTCCTTAGATCCATTGTATATGTATGGGTTTGACCTGTATATTTATTAATGAGAATTATTGTTTCTGAGTTTGCGAGATGCGGTAAATTAGATTTATTCACTTTACATTTAAAGAAAAAATTAAACATCCAATGCGGGACCTCCATCAGGACCGCCTCTCAACAATGTCTATATCTTAAAAGCCAGGTCCTACGTAGCAGCACCAAAGGGAATGACCGTGGTCTTAAACCTGGATAAAGAGTAATAACAATCCCCCAACAATTCACGCACTGGGTTGTTTGCATTTGAGGCTCGAACCCGGATATAATACTTGAGAATCTTTGATTTTCGCCTAAATAGAGAGGGTTGGAATACTGGACCAAATCCTTGATATGCGGCCCGAAAGTTGATTTTTGATCCAAAAGAATAACTCGAAATCGGACCATTTTAATAAATTTAATTGGAGTTCCACCTTATTTATTTAGTATGGAGGGGCTTATTATATAAGTGATACATACATTGAAGTGACACATTCGTAAAACAAGTTTGTTTAGCTGTAAATTGTTAGGAAATTTCATATTTTAGCCGAACACCTTTTAGTTACCTTAGCTTTCATTGGTTCAAATTTGATTGCGTCCTTTGTTGTGATTGGCCGAAATTTCATTGTTTTCAAAAAAGGAGGTCAACCCGATTTTGTAGATTTTTGCAACTTTTTATATTTTTTGGATTGACCTATATAGACAAGTTTGTCATGCGAACATGGTGCTCGTTACAATCCAATGTAAAATATCTGTACAAATATTAAAACTATATTATGCTATTAAAACGATATATGAAATAAGGACATTCGGTAGCGCCGTTTCTTCTAAAGTTAAACAAAAGTCGAGAATATAAATATAGCCAAATTCAAAGTGAACAGGCACCTAACAAGCACTTTAGATATCATATAGACATTAAACTGACAGCAAGGCACCACAGCGAAACACATCCCTATGCACAACTACACTCCTAGAGACCTACCAACAACGACGGTCCATACCCCACCCACCTACTTCAACTTTACAGAAACATTACATCGGAGATTTCATCCTTTTCTTCTATTCCAAATTCTCTAAATTTATTGAATACTTTTTATTTTTTTTTGTATCTATTTCGACTTGATTATGTTATTATTTATTAATTTATTATAAAGCATTCGGTCCTATTTGACCAATAAAGTCTGTGTTTGGTTTGTTTACCTGTTATGTGCATCACCCATTAATACTGTATATTGCCATTATTTTAATAGAATAGCTGGTATCTCTAACGGTAATTTTTAACGAGAATTATTTACTCCTTAGCACACTAGTATTTTACTTTTTATTTATGAATAGGCGGCTGGTCCGCAGTAAAATACCTATATCAAGTATATAGTACAGGGTGGCCATACATGGTCCATCCCGTCATCATAGGGACCTCTTGGGGGTTCTTGGCTATTCCTTGGGCAAGCAAGAGGACCATAATGTACATAAGACAGTGACTAGGAGCCTTGGGGTCTAAAATGACTTAACGGTAGAATTACAAACGTCAAAATTAGAACACTATCAAATGACATCAATATAAAAAAATAAGAGTGTACTCAGAGCAACACCCCTCGTTTTGGCTAATATACTTCTGGACGGAGTCCCTCAACATAGCCTTCCAACTGTCAAAGTTTAAGCTTGTGTGGGTGTGCATTATAAAAAGCCTACCTTAATCACGGCATTCCGCTGGAGGAAGATCTGTTAATATTCCAGCAAAAGCTGGAATATGATCTCACTTGTGAGGATCGACCGGCTCGAGAACAAGTTTAGGCAACAGTCTGGGACCATAAGGCTGACCTTTTCAGAGGGGTGCCCCCTGGATGTTAGTATCGTGGACGAAGGCTCTAAATTAATGTACAAGACCGAGACATATGTACCCTCTAAGACGTTGTATTTTCTGCTAGGGATACGGGCACATATCTAAAACATGTAAAAAAATAAAGTCACGGGTGGTCGGTGCACTGGAGGTCACAACACAAAAGAATGCTCCTCCAATTTAATAAAATGTACAAACTGTGGGGTAAAACATGTTGCAGCCAACAAAGGCTGTAACGAATATGTGAAGGCTACTGCCATAATGACCCTAGTTAGAACCAGGAGAATGAGCTGGAGGAGGGCCTCTGCTCTATTCCATAAAGAATTAGAGAAACTCAAGACAAAGAAGACAGAGGCCTTTGCCCAAGCCCCCTTTCGAGTATCAAACTCCCCACGTTCTCCCCAGGGGGAATATGAGGACTTTAAATTAGAAGCCTTTGGAGTAAGTGCAGAGGGGTGTAATTCCCCCTCTGTGCACACTCCCCCATTTTACCTATTTGGGGAAATGGCTCCCAAGTACCTCATATGGGGAAAAAAGAAAAACAAGACTTTCCAAGAGTCTTCGCCCAAAGTTCCCCAAGTTGGGGGCTGGGGAATCCCCTTCAACTACTGTAAATACGAAAATCCAAAAAAACCCTAAGTTGGAATTCGAATCAAAAGATATTAAAAATCCCACAGAAAGTAGTAAATTTACCCACAATGGCAAGGGAGACTACGGGGCCCTCCGCTGGGACAGAAAGCACTTTATCTCTCATGGGTGGATATGAGGATCCAACCATGAGTGATAATAAATTGTTCAATGTCACTAAAGAGAACTCTGTCTAAGTCTCAGACATACATCATGCATGAATAGCTCATTGGGAGAAATCACTCAGTTGGGCTATAACAACCTTACTCTTACGGATTTATCTGAAATTGAAGTCACATCCCCTTAGAGTCAGTTGAGGATGCCCTCCGGATAAATGTCAGAATTTTAATTTTATTCAGGTCCTGAAACACCAGAAATAATATAGCACGGGCATTAGCTTTCTATGTTACAAATAATATCCACTGAAGAGATAATCAAATGGTCAAGAGGAAGTAATCTTTGATTTACAACCTAAAAAGATATATACAAATGGTTCCCCTTTGTATTTGGTTAACTTATGCTCTAGGGGAGTTAACTTGTTAGCACTGAGTAAAATTATAGCACCACTATAGATAACATTCTGCAGGAATGCGTGTTTTTAATGCACATCACCAGAACTAGGGGTCATCCGATACATATACTAGTAAGAGAGGGGGGAGAAATTTGGCAGGGGGTAAAACATAATCGACTGGCACTAATGAATGATGGCACCACAACCAGGTTAGAAAAATGAAGAGGGATTTATAGTTGTATAGACCTCACATTGGTCACTCCCCAACTTTCGGAATCTTTGGCACGGGGTATTCTAGAAGACAAAAATTAATGGCTCTGATCACTTCCTACAATTTATAACCTTGAGAATAACAAAATATAAATAATCACACTAAATACAAATATGAAAAAGGCAAACTTTTCTGCCTTTCAAAGTTTAAATAGACAAATTAAGTTTGAGGATGTCTTCAGTGGTGATACTGGTACGTTATAAAATTAACTCAATAAGGAAATTCTAGACATGGCTGAGGTGTCATCCTCCAGGCCAAGAAGACGCAAACGTGTACCATGGTGGAATAATGAGTGTAAAAAGTGGTGCAGGATAGAAAATCAGCTCTAAATAATTTTTAAAAAATCCTAGTCCTGATAATCTCAATAATCTCAGGCAATTATAATTAAGATATAAAAATACAATACTGGAAGCTCAAAAAACAACACTGGACAGAATTTTGTGAAATCAGTCACAAAATGTAGTGCAAAAATATTTTGACAAAAAATTAAAATAATAAAAGGTATATCGTCCAATCCTGTATCACTGATGAAATAAAATAATCGCATAGCAAACCCCTTGAAAAGGCTCAATTCCTTGTTAGGTAAGCACTGCAGTATCCAGTGACACAAACATGTTACCAGAAACTCTCCAATATCAGGCAGAATTTGTGTCTCAACACAAAAAAAAAAAAAAAAAAAAAAAAAAAAAAAAAATAAAAAATGATATTATACGTGTTATTGCTGTGACTTTATTATTTTAATGTCTCAACACAAGGAATCGGTCTATGAGCCAGGAGAAGATAACTCGCCGTTTAATCTACCATTTACCCTTTCAGAATTAAAATCTTATTTAAATGCGAGGCGAGATTCTGCTACGGGCAAAGATGTGATGTTCAAGCACCTGCCAGACAGTGTGCTTGAAATATGGTTAAGGCTGTATAATAGAGGTTGGTCTGATGGAATTTACCCTAGTGTATGGTAGGAGGCCACTATCGTTCCTATTTATAAAAATGCTAAATATAGAAATGAACCAAAATTTTATTGACCTATAAGCCTTACATCTCACTTACATCATTTTAGATCTTTGCTTGTTTGACTATTTGAAGACGAATTTGAAGCGGCGAATAGTTTTCATTTGATTTGAGACCAAGTAATAGTGAGGCACATATTAGGTCCAAAGAAAAGAAACAATACTTTTAGTCTCAAAGAGAATAAGAGTGTCTTTTTTATGAAGTGGTTTGGAACATATACGCTTTAATATTATTTTCTGTCAGATCAGAATGGTTAAAACCCATTTAAGACTTAAAATACTGATGAAATTATATTATCTGACATTCCTTGATTGATAAGATATGTTATGTACGTAGTGACAGATATTTTTACAGCAATCACATCGTACGAAACACAATATTTTTCGAAATAGAGGGTAAAAGAACGATATTTCTTGACGGTGTTATCTGCCCTTAATTAAATCAAATATTTGCGATGCCTTCATGATATTATGACTTGTGTGTATTTCTACCCCGTTTGTTTCCTATTTAACAATTCTCTCAAAAATGAATACAATTGTATAATTCGTGTAAGTACAATAGATAACCTTAACCATAACAAACCGATAGTTACGCACATTTTTCCTAAACTTCCTGTTTAATGTGTAAAAGGTTTAAATATTCTATAATATTGTTTAATAAATACGGGACAATTTTTTTTATCGAATGCTAACCCAAACCTCTGTCTATGTTTTTACAGTAATGGTACTTTAATTTTCCAATCGTCTGAATCTAAAAGTCTACTAAGCAAAGCGATTGTTTCCTTTCACTTTCGGGACATTTTTTTAATCTAATGCAATATTTTGCATATAAGCGTTATGACTACCATTTAACAAAACTGACTTGACATTTTTTATTATCTAAATACACCTTTACATGTGAATTTCTTAAAACACTTCCATATGTTTGATGAATCTATGTTTTGCCTCTGCGTCCCGCCAGGTTGAGCTACTTAGTTTTTCAATGTTTAACCAACAATTGATTTGATTTGACCTGATAGTTGTGTCATATGCCATTGAATACTGAACAACTGCAATTCTACTCCGTATAGAATTTCAAACTACCCACTCCGTGGAACATATTACCTACTTCGGATGGTAGTGTTGAGTTGGATTTCATTTCATAACTATACATAAATATATATTAAGAACGTGTTTGTTAAACACAAATATCAGTACTAATATTTCAAAATTGGTCTACCTATTCACTAAGTTATGGACAAGACAAATGCCAATTGACATTTTGTTGTTGTGAAAAAATATAAAAATATAAGTTGGCAAGTCATTGCAATGACTTGTGATGAAGTTGTAAAATATTCAACTTTATCAAAAATATATAAAGGCAAAAAAAAAAAAAACAAGAATAAAGATCAACAAGGCAAAGGCAACGTTCACAGGACGCGGCCCCCGACTCACTCAAGTAGGGCACCCAGAAGGCACCAAACAGACCTTGAACCCAGAGACCCCAAACTCCAACAAACTTAAAGGGCCCCTTATGGTATGTTCCTTGTAAATATGAGACATTGGTTAAAAATACAAACAATGTATTAAAAACTGGAAAAAAATATATCGTCATCACAAGTGACATTGACCTTGTGACTCCCAGCACGGGACCATCCAATATATGTTCCTTCCAAAAATGATAAACATAAGTCTTTAAATTAAGACTCTATACATAAGCCAATGTGTAAAAAATCTCTTTTTTTTTTGGAACCCTTGACCTTAACCCACTTATCTCTAACTGTATCCAGAGGGGAAAAAAGCAACATATCTATGAAAAATGTCTGTCAAATGGGTAAAAGTGTGAAAATAAATTTTTAGCACTGGTGACCATGATCCAACTGACCCCTAACTCAATCCAACTGATACAAGTTACTATCCTTTCAAATATGAAAAATATCAGTCAAAACAGGCTGATAAGCATAAGTGGGATTATTGGCACCCTTGACCTTGACCCACTGACCTTATCTTATCCAAAAGCAAGAATAACATGTTATCTGCCTACCAAATATGAAATACATTTATCAATAAATAAACGCTATATTGGCAACAGAGTAAAAATGTATTTTAAAACTGGTCACCATGACCCACTGACCCTTACCTCAATGAGAAGGAAGACTACCATCTTCCTCCCAAATATGAAAAGCATCTCTCACTAAATAAAGGCTGTATGAGCAAAAGTGTTAAAATCTATTTTTATGCTCCCCGAAAAATTTCGGGGGAGCATATAGTCGTCGGGTTGTCCGTCCGTCCGTCCGTCCGTCCGTCCGTCCGTCCGTCAGTCCGTCAGTCCGTACGTACGTCCCGAATTCGTGTCCGGCCCATAACTTTGTTATTTGAAGTCGGATTTTAAAATTATTTCACAGAAATGATCACCATATTGAGACGACGTGTCGCGCGCAACATTTGGGTCGCTACCTTGAAGGTCAAGGTCACAGCATGACCTTGCAGCAAAATCGTGTCCGGTCCATAACTTCATTATTTGAAGTTGGATTTTAAAAATATTTCACAGAAATGATCACCATATTGAGACGACGTGTCGCGCGCAACATTTGGGTCGCTACCTTGAAGGTCAAGGTCACAACATGACCTTGCAGCAAAATCGTGTCCGGTCCATAACTTCATTATTTGAAGTCGGATTTTAAAAATATTTCACAGAAATGATCACCATATTGAGACGACGTGTCGCGCGCAACATTTGGGTCGCTACCTTGAAGGTCAAGGTCACAGCATGACCTTGCAGCAAAATCGTGTCCGGTCTATAACTTTGTTATTTGAAGTTTGATTTTAAAAATATTTCACAGAAATGATCACCATATTGAGACGACATGTTGCGCGCAACATTTGGGTCGCTACCTTGAAGGTCAAGGTCACAGCATGACCTTGCAGCAAAATCGTGTCCGGTCCATAACTTTGTTATTTGAAGTCGGATTTAAAAAATATTCCACAGAAATGATCACCATATTGAGACGATGTGTCGCGTGCAACATGTGGGTCGCTTCCTTGAAGGTCAAGGTCACAGCATGACCTTGCAGCAAAATCGTGTCCAGCCCATAACTTCCCTATTTGAAGTTAGATTTAAAAAGTATTTCACAGAAATGATCATCATATTAAGATGACGTGTCATGCACAACATTTAAGTCGCTACCTTGAAGGTCAAGGTCACAGCATGACCTTGCAGCAAAATCGTGTCCGGCCCATAACTTCCTTATTTGAAGTCAGATTTTTAAACTATTTCACAGAAATGATGACCATATTAAAATGGCGTGTCATGCGCAACATTTGGCTCGCTACCTTGAAGGTCAAGGTCACAGCATGACCTTGAAGCAAAATTGTGTCCGGCACATAACTTCATTACTTGAAGTCGGATTTTACAACTATTTCACAGAAATGATCACCACAATGAGACATTGTGTCGCGCGCAACATTAGGGTCGCTACCTTGAAGGTCAAGGTCACGGTATGACCTTGCAGCAAAATCGTGTCCGGCCCATAACTTTGTTACTGGAAGTCAGATTTAACAACTATTTCACAGAGATGATCACCATATTGAATCGACGTGTCGCATGCAACATTTAGGTCACTACGTTGAAGGTCAAGGTCACAGCATGACCTTGCAGCAAAATAATGTCAGGCGCATAACTTTGTTATTTGAAATCGGATTTTACAACTATTTCACAAAAATGATCACCATATTTAGACAATGTGTCGTGCACAATATTTGGGTTGTTTTTACACTTTGAACTTTGTCTGTGACATAACTCTGACACAACAAGAGGTATACCTTCCTGTGTCCAAAACCTATTCGGGAAGCATCACCCGGTTCAACCGGCTCTTGTTAAGCAAAGGTGACATTGACCTTACTGACCCTAACTCAATCGAAAATAGAAGATCCAATTTTATGTTTCTACAAAATATGGAAGACCCCTGACAATAACATAAAATTAATACACCTGTAACTGAGTAAAAACCTGTTTTTGACTATATTTTTGACGTTGGTGACCTTGAATTTGACCCATATGACCCCTTACTAAACACAAAGGAAGAGCACCTCTCTTTGTAGTTTGTTTTTAACATGAAAGAAATCAACTCAAAAATAAGGCTGTATAAGCAAAATGTTTAAATTTGTTTTTTTACACCAGTGACATTGTTCTTGACCCTAGAGACCCCTAACTCCACAAAAATTAAAGGTATTTACCTACTAAATATGAAAGATATCATTAAATAAATGATGTTATTTGCGGAAATTTAAATTGAATCCAACTTGTCAGAATAGGTTAACCATATAAGGCCCGTCTAAAGTGATAAAAAGGGAAATAACTGGAAAAAATGGACGGCACAGTTATATGACTTTGCAATATCATGTACTTTGTATTGGAAAAGTAAGTTTGGAAATAATGAAGCCATGAGTATAGATAGAACTTAAGATATAACCAATTGTTCATTTTCAAAGTGCTGTAAAGGTTAATAACCTGGTAAAAATGAAAGCCATAGTAATGTTACTTACCCAGATAATGTACTTTGTATTGATTAGTAAGTGTGTAAATTATTCCCTGCGGTCTGAAGTCCGCAGGGTATTGGTACGCGTTTAACTTTTGAGGCATGGAGGAGCACGTGACCTGTTATCGGTATATGGAGGAGCATGTGATCTGTAAATCGTACATGATTGGTTAATTGACCTTTTCGAAAACCTAGCTAAATACCGTTTGCCGGTACGTTACGGATTTACCTCTAGGGAATTAGTCCGAATTACACCTAATTAACAACAAAAAACAATTACATGATATTTCTAATTTTCTATAATTATTTTACCGTTTAAGGTGGAAAAACTTGAATGATGTGTTTGAAAATTATCAATGTTTCTTTAATATATATCTCAAATTTTACAAACAATAAATTGTTTATACTGAAAATCTACAAAATAAAAATATTCGTAGTGGCATCTGCCATACTAAATAGAGATATTTTCTGCGTAAACTTGTGTGTTTACTTTACTTTTTTTGCTTGGAATTATTCAGAAAATGATATTTTATCATTTTCTTTAAAAGAAATAATTGTTTATGTTCGACCTTCTCCGGTCTCAGGTCTTTAATGGTCACCAGTTTCCAAAGACCTTCTTCTATATTGATCGATTATTGTCATCTATATTCCTGATACAAACGATTATTTATCAAACAATGTTGAAAATAGTTAAATTAAATATCTTTATATCATTAAAAATGTTCCCCGCAGGAAACCATTTTACTTGTTAATCATTGGTAAAGGTAGAACTTAAGAAAACTCTAACTTGCCGTTCTATGTTAACTATGTACGGACAGACGGACGGATGGTTCAATTAATATATGCCCGGGGAAATAAAAATAAAAAAGTCACCATATCATACATGTTTAAATTGAGGTTTATATTATCTGTTGAACTATTACATATTGCAATAATCAGGAAACTTTCATCACTCTAGGAACTACTGGTAAACCTTTTATAAATCTAACTTGTTTCTTTTTCAAATCAGATATACGAATTCGACAAAGTCGACAAAGAATCAATAAAAAGAAATCATGGAGAGAAAATACAACACAAGCTACTAGATTATGCAGTTGCCTTCATTGAAAAAAAGTCAAAAGCAAACATCAAAGGAAGTTTTGAACTAATAATATTAGAAGATAGTGGTGAAGAAATTCGCTTAATATCAGGAGGAAAACAACATAAATTTCTCGCAACATATAACAGCAACGGAGAACCACAGGTACAATTTCTTTTAAAAAGTTTTTAAAGTTTCTTTTTATATTTTATTACATATATAATTTACGGGTAACCTTTAAGACCATCGCCTAAATTTGACTAAGATAAAGAAAGAAAATACAATCGCAACTGGAGATATTGATAAAACGACAGTACGATAACGAAACTGCGAGTTGTATATTTTCGTTATGGTATTTCGCATCATCGTTTTTGAATCTTTGCATTTTCGTTAACGTAGTTAATTTTATGTTGTTGAGTGTATTACTGATTTATCCATACAAATATATTTTATAAGTCCAGAAGAGACTACTTTTTAAATGTTTCCCCTTGTGATAACATAACAGTCACTTGTGAGCTTTGTTGTTATATGTATTTTGGCCTACTTTCACTTTGGACAGACTTTGTGAAAACAAACATGGCTGACAAAGCGGAATCACCTTAAGTATCCTACGAGCAATAAATTCATGTATTAAGTATAGCATTGATTTTTGCGTAATGTGTAATTTTATTTCATCTCAAATTCCACTAGTGAGAAAACTGTTTCTGAAAGAAGCATTGCCTTGTAGACCTCCACAAAACTGTTACATATCTTTTCCCTTAGGTCAATTTTTGTTTTGGCACGTGGTCACTTGATTTAAATAGACTTGTATAAGAAATACATTTTAAATTCATCCTGTGTTACTACTTTGCCGAGAGCTTAGATATTTTGCACGTAGAAATGTCTACAATACTGATATTAATCATGCTTCTTGGAATAATATTTGCTTTGCTTTGCCCTTTTCCTGATTTATTTAGACTCGTACAGGAAAAAGACATTAAGTCTTATTATGTAATACTTCAATACACAGAGCTTAGATATTTGGCATGCGGCATTGGCCTGTTGATCTCCACAAAACTGATGATATAATTCCTCAATATTTGTCTCACCCAAGGGGTCATTTAGTTAATAAAGACATATAGGAAAACACTTTTAAGTTTTATTTATTGTGTGTAACTAAAATGCACATAATATTTGGCATGTAGTATTGCTTATTTGACCTCTGCAAAACTTACATAGAACATGACCCTTGGGTAAAGTTTACTCCTCATGAAGTTCACATACGTAGCTTATGTAGACTTATGAACAAATCTTAAAAACAAAAGTATCTTTAAAAAGAGGCCACCAATGATGATATGTGTCGCCTTATGATAGTCATTACTCGGCAAAATATCATTTAACCTAAAAACCTGTGTAATATGCACAAGGATTTGAGCTATCGATCAATCCTGTAAAGTTTTATTGAAATTGCATTAGTGGTTTAGCAGTAGTCTGTACAAATATAAAAATTAAAATCATGAAAGAGTAAAACCTCTGACAAAAATCAATGAACCGAAATTTTTTTATGAGATGCACAACTTGACATGATACTGATCATTCCCCTAAAGGCTTGATGAAATTCCAACAGTAGTTTCTGAGGAGTAGTCCAGATAAACTTCTGTGTAGCTGGCAACACAAAAGAGAACATTTTTATTCAAGGGCAATAACTCAACCAAAATCATTCAAGCTAAAAACGTGGTAATTATGCACAGGTACTTGGCCTACCAATCAATCCTGTAAAGTTTCATTGAAATTGAATTAATGGTATTTGAGGTTGTCCAGACAAACTTTATTAACACCTTTTTCATTTTAGGGCCATAACTGGGCCAAAAAATCAAGCGAAAAATCCGTTTATATAAGCAAGTTCTTGAGTTACCAATCAATCCTGTAAAGTTTCATTGAAATTGCATTAGTGGTATAAGAGAAGTAGTCCGTATAAACTTTAAAAATAAAAATAATAAAAGGGCCATAACTCAAACAAAAATCATTGAATTGAAAAATGCTGACGATATGCACAACTAAATTTGATACTAATCACTTCTGAAAGTTTTGATGAAAATGCACAAGTAGTTTTTGAAAAGTAGTCCGGACAAGCTTTTGTTTATCTGGCAACACACAAAAACACCTTTTTTTATCATAACTCTGCTAGAAATCATTCAAGCGGAAAAACCGTGCAATATTTGCATGGACATGAGCTACAGATCAATCCTGTAAAGTTTCATTGATATTACATATGTGGTATAAGAGAAGTAGTCAGAACAAACTTTAAAAATAAAAATTATTAAAGGGCCATAACCGTAAAATGCTGACGATATGCACAACAAGACTTGGTACTCATAATTCTTGTAAAGTTTGGATGAAATTGCACCAGTATTTTATAATGAGAAGTCCGGATATGATTTGTGACGGACGGACAGATGGGCAGAGAGACAGACGACTGAGAAGTGATCCCTATATGTAGGCGACACAAAAAGATATTCGGCCGAAGTAAAACTGGTTAACTTGCATATATTAGTTCTTATTTTTTCATGCAAAGTCATATAGAAATATTAGCGTAGCTTCCATAACAATGACATAATAATTTCTTGTAGGGTTACTTTAAATGGAGCACTTTAAAATGTATGTGTTTCTAAACAAACCTGTCGTGTTTGGGTGGGTTATTTCGATTTTTAACACCAACATCTGCGCATTTAGTAAAATTTGGTAAATTAATTTTCATAAATACTCAGATTTATAAACATTTTATTAATTGAACACGTCAATAAACATAAAATATTTTAGACATTATAGAACATCATAAACTATGGGTACCTGATAAATTCTGATGTTATATTTGTTATTATGGACAAAAATTTAAAACTCAGATCTTGTGCAAAATAAACTCAGTTCTTACGTAAAATAAACTGTTCACTAATGTAATGAGATCTGAATTAGACAGGACTGATTTTGAGAATTTGGCCCTCTTCATGATGCTAGAGGCATTTTGAACGAGGGAGGAAGTGTTACACGAGGGATGGAGTTCTTATGATAACTTGTCAAGAAGTTCTTGTGATAATTGTGACGGAGATCGTCGGAAAACTTTTGTAAATACTAAAAAAACACTCGTCAAAGATGGTAATTTTCATCTTTAAAATGTGAATTTTAGGTGCTAAATTTATCTTTGATAATTAAGCTTGACTAACATGTTGTATTATGTGTCAAGAACTAATTCATTTCCATTTTTCACCGCCTCTTGCTTAAAATCTGGTAGTTTTTATCATCCTTGCCATACATAATTACCTAATCATAATGCGAAATTACAAACATAAAGCTCCGCCTAACAAATTTATACCCGATTTTTCAAATGTCCCGGAGTTCTTAAGATAACTTTTGTTACTGCCAATGTGTTTCTTGTGCTAAATCACGGCACGTTTAAGCATTTTTTATTATTCAATACGGTTGTAAATCATTATGAAATGTAGAACGCTCATTTTTTGCTCAATCATGAGGATATATAATGTTGGTTTTGAGTGTATTTTAGTTAAAGAGATATTACTGAGATATCTTATTCCCGTTTTTTTTATGGTAATTTTGCTGACGCAGATTTCGTAGACTGGAAAAATGATTGTTGTAGAGCATTGATTTTCATGATAAAATGCGCTCAAGCATGGTGTTTTCATGTATATTTTTCTGCCAATGTTTGATGGTTTTTATTTGTTTGGGTCGTCAGACCAAACAAATAATGGTAGCGAAATTTCAGAGCCTAATGCTGTTAATTGCAAATGCCTAAAGTAGTCCACTTTTTTGAAGCGGTTACTTCCCTTTATATGTACACTAACGCCGAAAAATTCAGGGGAGATCAATGCGTAAAGATTGTCAAATGACAGGCGCATTAATTTTCAAGCAAAGTAGTTCCCGAATGGTCGAAGATTTCTAATATTGTTTCATTCTTTATAGATATACCTGCTTACAGTAAGCTCCATGATTATTTACATCTGTGTTAAACAACAGGTTTAGCGTCGAAATTATAAGAGTTACAAACCCTAATTTACAATAATATGGTTTTCTTCAGGCCGTAAACATATAACTTCACCGTGGCCGAGGGGTTTGCAATCGAGAGGTCTGGAGTTCAAATCCCAGTTGAGGCAGCTCATTTTTTTAATTGTTTAAGTCAAATAAACATATTGAATGACTATCAGTGTTGCAGTTATTCTTATAGCCATATTCACTACAGTTAAAACACTGGAAAGCATTGGTGGCACTATATAAAAACAAATTGGTTTATAATCTCACAACCTTCACCTTTCTGACATTCTGAGACCCAAACAATTTAAGCGCCTTCTGTGCTTTGATTCCCCTATGTGATCTTAGTGGAGGAAACTCTGTTAATTTTGCTGTCATTGATAGGAAAAAATATATATTAGTCAAACATATTTCGCTCAACCCGGAGGGACTTGCACATTTGTTCGAAAGATCGGTAGTTATAGAGGCAACCGTTGAGTTGTTATCATATTGTCGTACTTTCGGAAACACGGTTTGAAGAAATTATCCTTGCTTTATACATGTACTTGTTTATTATCGTATAAAATGATACAAATTACTTAGCCTCTAGATAACCGATGCACAACTATATATTATCTGATTAAGAAAGATGGTTGAGGACAACGTGTAAGTTTTGAGACATTTTATGTTTTGTGGTTTAGGCCATGATACTGCCGCTGATTCAATCTTTACTGTAGATGATAGCCTATCACCTGTTTATCCTTTGCAGACACTCAAGACCAACGTTTTATCCACATTTTTGTACAAAGGATAGTGTATTATATTTCATAGAAATTACAACCTTATTGAATAATAAAAAACGCTGAAACGTGACGTATCATAAAATAATCACCCTTTTATCACCAAGGATAAATATATAAAATATTTTATATAGTAAAAGTGTGCTGGATAGTGATTTTGTTCTTGATGATTAATGGGAGATTATTTTATGATAATTTGATCATTATTGGCAAAGCAAATGTGCTGAATGCCTGTGATATTGCATAGTTTACTTATACTTGATTAATTAATTATAAAACTCATTTTGAACCATAATTCCCCAAGCATAAGCCCAGATTATGAAAAAAGACAAAATTTTCGTTGGCAACATTTATCTTCCTGTCACTTTGTCATCAAATGTGATGCATACTGTCATGACTACAAATTTTGCTATTAAATTCTTGTTTATGTTCCGTCACAGGAAACCCCCAGCCGCGCAATTTAATATTTGTATAAGTTTTGTTCTCCAAATATTTTCAAATTCTTTTTGTTACACAAAATAGCTAGGCACTAGCAATTTCAAAACGATACAATAGAAAGTAATCAGAAGTAATCATGATTATATAATTATGTAAAATAATGAAATTCCTTCAATCACTGCTGGAAAGTTGAATAATCAATGTAATTGCAATATAAATTAAGAAGTTATTGTAATTTCATCAATAACTTTTTGTAAAAGACTAAAGAAGTTTACCCTTATTCTGATTATTGCTACTAATTCTGATTATTGCTACTAAAACCCATAAGCCGTGTTAAATTTGAGTTTTTACAGGTAATGATCTACTAAACCACCAGGTACATTAATACAATTCAAGTAATGCCTTTTTTGAACATATCTTTACTCCCAACATTACTAAATGGTCAGCCTTAAACTTCTTTTCCGTCACCATTCCGTACTGGGACATAGACCTTCCTACACTACAATCACTAGCCTGTTAGATGCAGAACTTAAATCCCCTAAGACTCTCAGCTCCAAATTCAACATGATACAATTTAAGAGCTACCTATACAAGTCGTATCTAAGTTCCGTAATATCCTTAGACACATAATCGATTGGCAAAGCTGTAGAAGAATTATCGGTAGACTGGTATTTGCTTAGGGCCCAGTTACACAGACGGTCGGTCCCCAATCGGTCATTTAATTTTAGATTTAGTCGCTGTTATGATCGGTTGTCATGCGTGATTTTATTTCTGGTTTTCTGTGTAAACGGCCATCGGTGACAGACAGCAAACTCAAACGGGAATTGGTCGATGATTAAATGCTGAAATACTTTTGGTTTTTATGGTTTGTAAATCGGAGCTAAATCGGGCGTAACGCTGATGAATCGGTGTTTGATAGCTAGTCATCAGTGGTTAAACACTTTCCGTCAGATATGGCCGGTGATTCATATTTGGTTATCTTTGTCCGATCGGCGATATCGGTGATTAATAGCTTGCACATCTCGTGATATAGGTTGCCGTCGGTAATTTTTAAAATATTTTCACCGATCGAGAATTTTAGACGTGTTTAAAAATCCCAATCGGTAATTTTTCACCGATGAAACTTATCTTTCCCCAATAGCAGTTGATAGGCGGAAAACAGGTGACCAATAGGTGATATCGGTGATAAATACGTTGTCATCGGTTCACTCCATAAGTTGGCTAAAAAAACTACCGATCAATCACCGATGGCTCTGTGTAACTGGGGTGTTAACAGTTCTTACCACCACTTCTCTTTTACTGCATTTATCAAAAAATGGACTAATAGTTCTGTTGGCATTGACCACAGGTGCTAGTGGCATTGATTTGACCTAAAATGTGTTTGACCTTGTTATTTATACAATAAAATATCAATATATTAAACAAAAAAAAAATTAAAAAAAAATTTTTTTTCACTGTTATATTATTATAGACAAGGTATGCAACATTCAGGTACGAAAATTATGGGTACGCCGGTTATCTGTGTTAAAATTTTTCACCGGGCGGTAATATCGTCGGATTTTTGCATGGAATCAATGCACAATATATTTTTCTATTACAATTTACTATTTACAGATCCCCAATTAACCACTAGTTAATGTTTTAAAGCCCGAAAGTAAGAAATCACCCAGGTCCGAAAGATGAGACCGTCATGACATGTACATTGTAACCTGGTATTTACGCTTGAAATACATCAACAATGAGATCAAACGGGTCGAACACACATGCAAACAACTGGATTTTACATACTTTACATTATGACCAATGAGATTGCCAGATTTCATTTTGTAATTATAAAATAAGCAATGAAAACTCTTCTTATATTCAATTTTCCCCTGTAAAATATACAGGAAGTCAAACTGAAAACAGAAGCAATTATTTACTCCTGAACTATACCAGAGGGTCATGATAACCCTTGTATCACTCATCTGACCGTGAAAGGCTCAATCCAATTTTATTTAGGCTGTGTGACCTAGCTTTTTACCACAGATGACCCATATTCGAATTTACCTAGAAATCAACAAACAACCTTTGTGACCAATTTCTAGGATATTTAAACCAGAACAGAAGCCTCTAAAGTGTTCTCAAGGTTTTTATATATTTGAGCTGTGTCACCTAGTTTTTGACCTCAGGCGACCTATATTCAAATTTTACGTAGAAGTCATTAAAACTACATCTAATTTCAAGGATATTTGGATCATAACAGTAGCCTCTAGAGTGTAAACAATGGTTACCATATTTTGGCTGTGTGGCCGAGTTTTTGACAAACAACCCATATCCATACTTGACACAGAACGCGTCAAAGCAACCTTTCTGATCAATTTCCAGGATATTTGGATCAAAGCTGTAGCCTTTAAAGTGTTATGAAGGTTTTTATATATTTGGACTGTGTGACCTAGTTTTTGACCACAGATGACCTATATTCGATATTGTCTTAGAAATCGCCAAAACAACCTTCCTTATTAATTTCCAGGATATTTGGACCAAAACTGTAGCCTCAAGAGTGTTAACAAGTTTTTTTCAATATTACGGGCTGTATGACCTAGTTTTTGACCCCAGATGACCCATATTCATGCTCGATCTAATAATCCACAAAAAGCGTTCTCACCAATTTTCAGTACATAAGGATTAACAAAGAGTAGCCTCTAGAGTGTTATCAATGTTTTAGCTGTGTGCATAAGTTTTGACTTCAGGCAACCCATATTTGAATTTGATCTAGTAAACAGCAACACACCCTTTCCGACAATGTTTTGACCTAAACATAAGCATCAAGTTTATTAACGATGTCTTTCAATATATGGGCTGTGTATCCTAGATTTTGCCCTCAGGCAACCCATATTCAAACTTGACCTAGAAATCAGCAAAACAACCTTTCTTGCCAATTTCCAGGATATTTGGAGGAAAACAGCAACCTCTAGTGTAAACAACATTTTATAATATATGGGCTGTGTGACATTTTGTTTTACCCTAAGCGACCCATATTCAAATTTGACGAAGAAAACATCAAAACAACCTTCCCGACCGATTTCCAGGATATTTTGACATTTGTTTGTGTTTAGTTTTGTTTATATTGGGTGCCGGCTTTGCCATTTATCCCAGACTATAGGCCTCTGTTACGTCGGTGGTCGTAGAGCCTGGAACGGAAGACTTAGTTCGCCTTCAACGTCACTGATCGTAGAGCCGCAACGGAGGTCTTTTCATGCTGTCTTTCATCGTAGATCTTCTCTAGGACCCAATTCTTCGATATTGAACGCAGTAGACAATATAGAGGAAAGGCACATCTTCCGTGAGCAAAACGTCTTTGAAGGGCCACACCATTCGCCGTTGGTTAGGTCACACCAGCTAAGTCACCTAACTAGGTCACCCATCTGGTGGACCTATGCCTTCCGAGCGACATGCACGCCGCGAAAGGAAGTCGGAAGAAATATTTTTTGACAGTAGCATCTGGAGTGTTATATATTTGGGTTCTTTGACTAAGTTTTTTACCCCAGGAAACGCATATTCGAATTTGACATAGAAATCATCAAAATAACTTTTCTGAACAATTTCTTGGATATTTGGATCAAAATAATAGCCTCTAGAGTGTTTAAAGGCTTTTCAAAATATGGGCTTTGCGACCTAATTTTGACCCTACGTGACCCATATTCAAATTTGATCTACAATCACCAAAACAACAACCTTTTTGACAAATTTGGATCAAAACAGTAGTCTCTAGAGTGTGTGTGTGTTTGCGTTTGTTTACCCTCGCCACCGGAAAGAGACCATATGGGCGAGCAAAAGTGTTAACAAGGTTTATATATATATTTTGGCTGTGTGACCTACTTTTTTTCCTCAGGCGACCTATATTCGACCTCGACCCAGAAATCATAAAAACAATCCTTTTGACCGATTTATAGGATTTTCGAACCAAAATAGTTGTCTATAGAATGTTAAGGATGTTTTTCTATATTTGGGTTGTGTGACTTAGCTTTTGATCTCGGGTGACCCATATTCAAATTTGACTTAGATATGGTCAAACCAACATTTCTGACCAATTTTCAGAGTATTTGGACTAAAACAGTACAAGACTTTTCTATTTTAAGCTCCTGTGACCCAGTTCTTGATCCGAGATGACACATGCACAAACTAATCCGAGCAACTACCTGACCAACTTTGATGATGATTAAGGCAAAAATGTGATCACTCGAGTGCTAACGAACTAAATGTGGACGGACGACAGACGTCAGACGTCAGACATTCAACAATCCTAAAAGCTCACCTTAAGGTGAGATTAAAAGCCCTGACCTTAAATATTGGAACGTAGCATCAATTTGTAGTCTTCTACAAAAGTTATATTAACAATGACCCTAGAGTCAAAATTGGCTCTCGTCTAGACTCGATGTTTGATGCCTTATGTTCAGAACAGAAGTTGTATGAATCATGCACCTAGGATAAAAACGTGTTCCTACTCTGTGGGTTATTTAGCATTAAAAGGATAATTGTCCCTCGCCTTTTCGAAGAAAAAAGGGGGCTAAAGAAATGGGCTCCATCCGTCAGTACGCACATGCCCAGTTGACGTTAATGACATATGGTTTGTGTACAACTTGACATTATCAGGTACATTCCGTACAAATTGTATTTCAAGGGTTAGAAATTGTTCTCTGGGATTAAAAATGTCATTATGGGTTAAATAGATATAACGAATTTGAAAGGAATAACCCCTGTTGAAGGTCTGAAGAGAATGTCCCGTCCATAACAAAGCCATTCATCAAATGAATGTAAAATAGCTTTGCACAAATGTTCATTTTTATATAATCATGTCCCATGCGCGAAATCTACAAACCTAACACCAAGGTCAAGGTCATAATTGTTGATTAAATGTCAGCCCTGTCAATTTAAGGATATTTGTCTTGTCCAGTTCATAGCTTATCCATCAAAAGGATTTTGAATAAAATTTGTTTAACATGTTCATAAAAATGAGTCGGCGTGTCATGCGCACCACAAATACGCCTACCTCCAAGGTCAAGATAACACTAGGAGGTGAAAACTTCACCATGTCTATTATAAGTGTATAATTTTGTCCGGTCAATAACGTTTTCATAGATCAAGGGATTTTGACATTACTTGGCACAAATGTTCACAAAAATTGGACGACGTGTCATGCGCAACACCATGACTACCTCCATTAAGGTCAAATTTACACTTGGTGGTCAAAGCTTAACATGGTCTGTTGTAAGATATTTGTGTCCAGTCAATAATAATTTCCTCGTTCAAGAGATTTGAAATTACTTGGCACAATTGCTCACATTAATAGGACGATGCGTCATGTGCAACACGCGGATCCTACCTTCAATGTCCAGGTCATACTTGGAAGTCAAAACTTAATATGGTTTGTTATAGGCTATATTTTGTGTACGGTCCATATTTTTTTTATAGATCAAGGGATTTAGAAATTACTTTGTACAAATGTTCACAATTATTGGACGACGTGTCGTGCGCAATACCCAGACCACTTCCTGAAAGATCAAGGTCACACTTGGCGGTGAAAACTAAGCATGACCTGTTGTACGGTGTATTTTGTGTCCGGTCCATAATTATTTCTTTGTTCAAGGGATTTTGAATTACTTGGCACAAATGTTCACAATAAATGGACGCCGTGCCATGCGCAACACCCGTACTCTTACCTTTATGGTCAAGGTCACGCTTTGGGATCAAAGCTAAACATGATCTTTTACAGTGTGTATTATGTGTCTGGTCCACAACTGTTTTTATCAATAAAGAGATTTTAAAATTACTCGGCACAAATGTTCACAATAATAAGACGACCTGTCATTCGCAGCACTCATACCTCAAAGGTCAAGGACATAACTTACATGGTCTGTTACATGGTATTTTAGAATTAATTTGTTTTTGTCACATTTTATGTTTTAATAGTGATAGCAACTTTTCAAATGTATCTATGTTGACACATACGCAGGATGTGTATTGTTAACGAATATGTCACACATTTGTGAAAGTTTCGTTTTGTAGCTCCTCTCTCCCACACCCACTCCAAGACACGAAACAGGAACGCTATATGTTGCAAAAACTTTATCAACAGGATATTAATAATTATTCTGGAAAACGAAGTATGGGAATTATCTGAAAATGTACACACAAGTTATTGGTTCCTCAATACTTATGATCTTAATAGAAAAATAAAATATAAAAACAAAAAGTTTGATGAAGAACATTATAAAATGATAGGTTTTGGGAGATTAAGGGAGGTAGCATACATATGTATTGTGAGGAAACATGTCAATCAATTCATACATTGAAATCTCTCTTTGTAATATATACACTTATCTCTTTGTAATATATATACACTTATATAAGGATTTTGAAAGAGTCAGTGTGACCTTAACTGAGGATGCCATAACCTGCGCTCTACGCATCATCTCAGTAATATTTATATTTCAGCCAAATATATATTTAATTTCCTACGATCGGTTCAAAAGATAGAAAGCGGTCACAAAATTTTGACATTATGACTAAACGTGTGACCTAGACCTTGGCCTAAAGAAGTTTAAACCTGCCTTTTGCACATTGTCTTGTTATTGTTAACATTTCTGGTAAGTAGTTTTACTTTCCTTCCACTGGTTTATAAGATACAAACCGGACACGAAAACTCCTATCTAAGTCCATATAGATCAACTAATCCCCAGGATCTCAGGAAGCCCGAACGTCAGTTCTGCATACCATCTCATTATAAGTAATATGTTTACAAAAAGTTTTTATTTCTTTCTCAAAGACACAGAGCGGACACGAAACTTTGAAATTAACACAAAGTGACTTAGTGTGAACTTGACCTGAAAAATTGTCAAATCTGCGCTCTGCACATCGACTCATTATGGTTAACATTTCTGCTAAGTAGTTTCAATTTCCTGCAATCGGTTCAAAAGATACCTACCGGACACGAAACCTGCTATTAGACGAACGGACGGACGGACGGGTGACCATGTGCATTACAATATATGCCGATTTTTTCCCGGGTGATAACAACCTAATTGGAGTCCTTTTAAAAGTAATGCAAAATAACTACAAAAAAAGGAAATTTGTCAATGGGTGACGGAAATTGTAACAAAATCCACGGGCAACGCCGCTATAGCGTTGACATTGTGATCATCCCTCATATGTTATATATATACCTTCGCTGTCTTTGACGATTTTCTTGCTTGTGCTAACTTTACGATGATCATGTTACCTTTCTTCATGTCATGGTTTGAGCTCAATACAGAAAGGTAACGTGACTATAGTAAAATTTATTGCAAGGACGAAAACAGTTTAAACAACAATTACATGTCTGTCTTGAACTATAGCTTAGTAGTGTTTCTTATGTTAATCACTTAAAGTGTATTTAATAACCATAACTTTGATAGGAACACCATCGCCCAGGACCAGATAATGATACTTTGGGTTTTAAGGTTAAGGGTCTAGATAACCCAGGCCTTGGACTTTCAAGATTTTCCGATCGAGAGTAACTAACGAATTTGATGAATTCACGAAGCTGAAATTTCCCTACTTGTCCTTTGTTCTATGTACACTTTTCTTGTTAGATAAAATTTACGTGGTATCATTGAACAATATGTATGATTCTTTGTTGCAGATAAGACGTTTTGTTGGTGCAGCAGAATTAAAGCCAGACAGAAAACCTTTTAAAGTACGTAATTCTCATTTTTGTGTCTAAAGTATTGCAATTTGTTGTTTATAAATTTAAGTATGTTATCTAATATGAAATAAATGAATAACGATACGCTCACGTGCACCCACGCCTTTAAAAAATGTAAAACATTGATATTTTTTACACAGACAACACAAACACTCTCGCGCTTACTCACACATAAGCATATCAATAATTTATTACAGAGACATTTATACTTTGGTCAATCTATATATATTACCACGTATTTAAGAACTTTACCATTCATAAGTAGTGTTCAAAAACTAATATGATGGCCATATTTTTTCTAGTCTGTTCAAATGTTCAAATAAGCAAATTATACGCTATCCAAACACTGTGCCGGCTCCCTACACATCAAATTTTATGTTTTAAATGTTTCTGGGAGATCACCCTTTGTCCAGATTTATATTCTTGTCAAATGCCGTGTAGCGGCTCTAAAAAACTGATCCATACTTCACTTCAGTGCTGTTATATTTTTCTGGTTCATCTGGTTCATCGGGATCATTGATTCCAGCACCTTTGACTGTCGAATATTGAATACCGGTTTGGCGTTAGAAATGTTGCACTTTTATCATCCCGTATGCGCCGACTCAGTCAAATCTAGTCTGTATTTTTCTTGTAATTTTTCTCCCTTTTCCAATTTTTACAACGTATTAAACATTCGCACTTCCAAACACATCTCTTCCTATTTACTGACAAGACCTGAAAGGAACCGACAAGAACCTATATACCGGTGTATATATAGAAAATAATATTTATCAAATATTGATTAGGTTTAATAAAAGCATCTTTTTATATGATATGGCCACATCACGTTTCTTTTTTAATAAATTCTGAGATATACAAGTACAAATAATCAAGCCACTCAAAAAAAAAAAAAAATGATTATAATACAAAACAAATAGATAAAAGATAAACAAAAGATAATTACAGAATAACTTTTAAGTTATTTTTCACACTTCTAACAGTACTATCAGAGCTTTGATTATCATATAAGTAAATAGCAATGAACAAATACACAAAGTTAAACTTTGTAAAATTAAAAATTTGAATTTACTTAATATCAAGGGTTAAGTTCATATTCTTAATCAAAAGGAGTTTTTTGTTTGTTTGTTTTTTGTTTTTTTTTGGGGGGGGGGGGGGTGGGTGGGGTGGTGGGGGTCGAGGACTATTATTTTATCTGTGCTACTTGGAACTATTAGCGATTAGTTTTATAACTTTGCAATGATAAATCACTATGAAAAGTCTCGTACGACTAAAAAAGCGCGGCAGTTACGTACACATATTGAATGATTGTAGGTTCAATACTGAATTTCTTGCACTCGTAAGTTGAATGAAATCATACTATGCGAGCCTCTGGGGAGCAAAATATCATTTCATTTAACGAGATCAATAAATTTCTTAAGGGACGCTTGGGGTCAAATCCTGCCCCCCCCCACGTGATACGCCTTTGTAGAAACTATAAAAATACTTTAATATTTAAACAAGAGTGGGACATTTGTTTCAACGATAAAACTGGTTTTCAAACAATTTTTACAAAATAATATATGAAAAGATGATTTACCATCAAGTCTCAATTAAGTATTTGACTCCGAAGTGCCTGGGCATATAAGGGATAACGGTAACCAAGAATCATTTTTTCATTGACGCGCTTATAATTCAATATGTCTTTATGAGGGTCATTCATTATATAATGCAATAATTTCAGAAGTAAATATTCTTAGGTCGCTTCCTCTCTACATTCCTTCAAAGTAATATCCCTTGCGATCATTGACATACTTCCATATACTTATGCCCGTTGCTAGGCAAAAATTCTCAAGCAATCTCACCCTCGCAACCACCACAAATTCAAGTTCCTCTAAATCAATAAAACGAATACCCCTTATGACCTCGTTTAGTTTCGGGAAAAGGTCAAAGTCACAGGGATTTATATGTCCGGCAATTTTGAAAGTGGTCGTTTGTTTATTTCGGAAATTATAATATGAGTTGCATTTTATAAAGAATGACCCTCATTTACTTACAGTTTTTAAGAAGTCGCAAAAGCGGCTAAGGCATATACATTGTACTAAATTATTTGAATGAATGAAACTTTAAAACATTGTCGTATCGATATTCAGACATGGCCTTTTCAAGAGAAACACACAGTGACACCATTAAAAATTATGACAGAGATACTGAAAAACGAAGAAAAACAGGCTGCCATCGGATTGTTGTGTATGCGTATCGCAAAATTTCTAGAAAGGAGTGAAAAGAAGGATATAACATGCAACACAGAAATCGCTTTTTATGACGATGCTGGCAAGTTATACACAATATCTGCAGGAAAGATAGAGAACAATATTCTAGCTACATTTGACAGCAAGGGAAATCCTATCGTAAGAATGAATATCTCAATACGGCGACAGCTTATTTCGTTTTAGCATTTGCCTGTAAAGAACTGATGTAACACAATCAGTTGTATTAACATCCGTCGTCTAAACTGTTGATCAATACATATTTAGAAGATAAAAAAAATGATTTCAATTTCATATTATTATTTATTTTTCTTTCCTTTTCATAAAAAAATATCCTTATTTTCTTAATTATTATTATTTATTTTAACTTTATATTTATTTATCTGTATTTTTAAAATTTTAACTATTTCTTCGAAATGTTTACTTTGTGTCCTGCATGAATTTACAGGTGCTTTTTATTTACTTTTCAGATTGTTCAGTTTAAAGGCGAAGAATATTCATTTGCACCATCGGTAAGTGTAACATTTTGTCACCACTGGAAAGTACTTGTACTTCAAAGTTCGTAAGCACTAGCATAAGGTTCGATTATTAAAAAAAGGACACAAAAATCACATATTTCTGTTAAAACCGTCGTGGAATAAAATATTTTTCAATTCCTTTTTTCTTTGGTATTCGGATTACTGGTTTATCCGTGAAAATTATATTTGATTAATTCACAGGGAAAATATTATTTCACATTTTTAACAAAGAGACTACTTTTGAAAAGATTTCCCAGACCCACTTTTGTTTTCACATAATCAAACCTGATCTCAGCAAAGCTGAAATTATAAATAACTTAAATTACAAACGTACCTTAAAAGATAGAAATACTCCAATTCATTCAATTTACCGATCACCAAATATCGTATCTAATTTTTAATTTTATACAGAACAGTTTGATAATTACAATCCCTCCTACCCGCAAAAGTGCTTTTGATATCCTACGAGCAATAACTGCCATTAATGTGTCGAAGCAATAACAGTCCTCAAACAAGTTAAAAAGGTTTCCTGCGGTGGAAAGTTTTAATAATTTAAAGATATTTTATTTAACTGTTTTCAAAATTGTTTGAAAATAACGTTTGTATCGAGAATAAAGTTTACAATTTTCGATCAATAGGAGAAAGTCTTTGGAGACCGGTGACTGTCGAAGACCGGAGTAGATCGATTAAAAGGTCACCCGTCTGTATTATCCAGACGTTTGCAAAAGTGTTGATGATACAGACTACACTAATATTTTCATGTTTGCATTTTTATTCGTCTCATTATTCAACTTATTTTACCAGTCGCCCTCATCGCCAAGAAAATTTTGGACTTGTGAGAGGCTAAAAAGGACCCCAGATCGATCATAAGGTTACGTGTAACCAACGCTGAAAAGCATTTGACTCTATCTCAATCCATTGAGAAGTTGCAGCACTTTGAAAATAATTTTGATGGAAAAAGTCAACGCAAAATAGTGATTTTTGGAAATTTTGAGATGTAAGCCTGAGCATGTTGTTACAAAGGCAATGGTCCAGGCAACATTTGTGCCAAATTTGATTAGTATTGAAGCAGTTTTTATAGTTTTATAGCAAATTGAACTTGTAACAGGAGACTTTTCAATGAAAACAGCCATTTTTCACAAAATGCTCATGAAGTAATGGGTTAACCTTCACTCATAAATGACCTTGACCTTGAAGGTCAAATAATTGAAAATTTCCATTTATTTCTTCCTTTTTTTTCTGTAACTGGCTATAACTTTGTTAATTAGAATGGATTGACTTCATATAAAGACATAACATTCTTAAGAATAGGAACATCTTGTATGTTAAACTCAAATTGAACCTAGCTTATTATGACCTTGGCCTTGAATGTTAAATTATTGAATTTTCACTGATTTTGCTATAATTAACTGTAAATGAATAACAGGCTTTGGGCCATGACTTTGCAAAAGGAATGCATTCCATTACCATTACTTTTTGGTTTGGTGCAGTATCAGTACCAGTACCAAGACTTGATTTTGGGCAAGTAATGTAGTACATTTCCATTACATGGACCAAGTAATGCAGTATCACTACCATTACTTTTGAGCATAAGACGATTTCTTTTTGTCAAGATAAAATGTTTTGTAGCTTATAATTACAAAAAAAGCAAACTAATCAATACATGTATATTTGTATACATATATTATTATTAAATTTCTGAATCTATGAGACACTTTCAAAGAGTTTTCAGTTGTAATATAGGCATATAAACATTTTGCTTGATTATCTTCTTCCTTTATAGATGACTCAAGATATTCATATCTGTGTTTTACCTTTAAATAACAATACAACCAAACTGAATTTACAAAAAATTGTATTTTAAGTTTTTACTTAAAATTGTGTGGAGGCTGTAAAAAGTCGCCCCGTACATTCAATCAGGGATGTTATATTTCCGATCCTTAAAGATCGTTCAGCACGACATTATTGTTGTGCTTGTGGTTTTTTCGTTCTTTCTATTTGACATCTTTCTTGTTGGTGGTTCCAGTATTTCTTACTTGAATACTTAATGAATCAACCTTAGGATAATTGGCCTGCTTTTTAAATTTGTCCTTTTGACGTCGTATCTGTGATACGCAGGCTTCATAACCTCTGATCCCCTTTCAAAATTCCAGTTTATTTAGTTCCGCCCATTGTTTTCTCGTTTAGGGCACACACATTTTTTAACTTAGGGGTCATCATGGAATGGCACTCACTTGTCACATTGAAGGTCCCATGATAACCGCCATATGAAATAGATAAATACAGAATCCCTAAAGAAAGCCCAACACGGCAAAATTGAAAATGTTGCAGGCTCGGTTTGATTGAGCCTGTTCATGGACGGTACTGGAAAGTGCAAGTTACCGTCCACGCCCCTAGCACCGGCTTAAGCAGAATTCAACATTTAAACGTGAAATAGTACACATATGCGGATGTTTCAAAATTCTAAATTTTATCAGTTCATGTTAAATGTTGAATTCTGCTAAAGCCGGTGCAATTGGGGCGTGGACGGTAGTTTGCACTTGACAGTACCGTCCATGAACAGGCTTAATCAAACTGAGCCTGCAACATTTTCAATTGTGCCGTGTTGGGCTTTCTTTAGGGATTCTTATTATTCTCTATTTAAGTCAGTGAGAGTGACTATGCATTTCGTGATAATTAGTCTGGCACATGGCAGCTTGACAAAAGGTGCTGAAGTGCCAAATGGTCAAACAAAGGCAAGTGTCAAACAGTAATTTTAATCTTGCATTAAGGGTTATGGTTGTCAGCAGGGCTTTTCATGAAGGTGTATAAAATTGTCCTCCCAACCCATTTTATATAATGTATTTTAAGCAATGACAACCATCTCAAAACTGACGCTGAATATATCTTGATATTGACCTTGTGCTATATCATCTATTATAATGAGATTGTAACTGTCTTGGGTTAGTGTTCACTTAATTATTCAGGTCTATAATATTTGATATTAACTGTAAAATTGGTGAATTTAAACTCATCATTTTATCCCAATTCTACACTGAAAAATGTACAAGCCTGCAAATACAACAAATACTTCAATTCATACTAGATGTTATAAATCAGTGCAGACATATATGGAAATGGTATCGAATTTTCATGTTTTTATTTTTTATTTGACTGATTAAGGCCACCACAATTTTATCTTGTGTTCTTTTGATCATCTATACCTTATGTGACGTAGTAAGTTTGGTGAAGTAATGCAAAGTAATGCACAGTAATGCACCTTCATTACCTGAATTTTGCATTCCAGTACCATTACAAGTAATGCAAATTGGCATGCAGTATCATTACATTGCATTACTCTCAAGAAAGTTTTACAGTTTTATCTAATGTTTTTCTTTGGAGAGGATTTTCATTATTTTTTAATTTATTTACTATGTCTCTACTTTCGCTTATACATTCATCATTACCAAGTAAGTTAAAAATAAATACATCACATTCAACAATATCAGATTTGGACCCTGTTCGAGAATTGAAGTCTCCAAAAAGCAGTATTTGTTCTTTGTCAAATTTGTTTATTTCAAGTTGCAGTTCTAAATAGGGGTCTGGGTTGTCATATTTTGTTCTTATTGGGGGTATATATACAATACCACATACATTTTTTTCACTTTGTACATCTTTGAGATCAAGTTTAAACTCGAGTACAAGTTTGCTTCCACTTTTAAGAATTTTAAGATAATTAACAATTTCTTTTTTTAATAAAACACATATTCCCCCTGATCTGTGTTTGGAATATTATTTTCTATTATGCATAAAAATTTCAAAACCTTCAACAACAATAGTATCAAAATCGTCTAGCTTGCTTTCCTGAACACCTATGATATCATAGTAATTTATAAATTCTAAAAATTCAGGACATTTTAAACGAGATTTATTCATAGAACATATTTTAATATTCTGCTTTATGTTTTTGTTGTCCTCTTCGTCTTGCTAGAAATCACCATTTTCATAAGAACTTTCAAAAACAGTCAGTGGTATTGTATATCTTCATTGTTGGATGTTTCATATGAGTTAATGCCAGGCGAATGTTATCTATGTTTCTTTGTACCCATGCTCATTTCAATTGGTGATCTTGCTGGTCTTTTTCCAGTGTATGTTCATTGCCTGTCCTCATCATCTATATGTGATGGTACTTGGAACCTATTTGGTGTTTGAATGTTTGTTGCCTGCACTCTATAATTTTGCTCATTTGACCGATTCGGATTCGATTTATATTTGGTATTGGTGCAGGTTGTTTTCTGTGCATAATTTTCATGTTTTGATGTATATGTTTTATGCTCATGTTGTCTAGGTTCATGACATCTTTGTGTTTCTGATTCATTATTTTCACGACATATTCTTTCATTTTCAGTGTAAAGCTTGTCTCTGATTAATTTTGCGCTTTTGCCGTTCTTTTAAGCTTCTTTCAGCTTTGGGTATAATTGTTTCCTTCTGTTTTCTATTTCATGTGGGAATTGTTCTCTGATCCTAAAATTTGTATTTTTTAGCTTAACGGGGGCAGTGAATCTAATATTGTCTCTGTCTTTCAAATCTTTAAATTTTGTTTATGTTGGTCTAGGTTTTAACTGATCTATTTTCCTTCTACCTAGTCTATGTACCTTTGCTAGCTATCTGTCTTTTTTAATTTCCAATGTATTTTTGATAAAAAACTTTAATTTTTGTTCAGTATTTTCTGATTCACCAGGATTTATCTCATCTTCCGGTATGCTATGGAAAATAAGATTATGTTGCATGCTGCGACATTGTAAATCTAAGATGGATTTTTGTTGCTGTTCATGTTTACTTGACATGTCTTTTATTTCACTTTGCATGTTATTTAAAAATGCTTTTGTAGTGATTCCATATTAAATTCTACATCTGTTTTTTCGTGTCTTATGCCTTCATATAAATCATTAATGACCTCAACACTGTCTCTTGAATTCAGTGATTTGTTTTCCCTGTGTATGTAAACGTTCATTGAGCATTATAACATGGGAGTCAATTCTTTAAACTGTTTGTGGAATGGGGATAATTGCTTCAATTTTATCTTCTAGTTTCTTTATTTTGTCATTTTGCGTCTGTTGAATTTTTTCTAGGTTTTGCCAGTTACTACCTTAATTTTGCAGTTGAGATTCTATTCCATTTAATCTTGCATCTAATCTTGATTCTAATCCATGCAGAATATGAATCCATGGCAGTATTTCATTTGGATCTCGGTGAACAAATGGTAGGGGTGTAATTGTGATAAATTACCCTGTGACACGTTTGTATTACTTGCCCCATATATATCATTCATTTGATAGTTTATATGTTCAATATTGTGGGTGGGTGAGGGTGGCGGTGAGTAAAGTAATTGCCGCGCTTGGCTGAGATGATGTTCCGCTGATAATTGACAACATGTATGCGAATAATTATCATTGTTTATATCTGTGTCTTTATTTGCGTTGTTTTGACATTCAAAATGATCACTACTTCTATGCTGGACCTTTGATTTCTGTTTTCTAATGGGTGGGGTAATATCACTTTGATCTTCATTTGCTTTCATTTTCGCTATTTGGCTTTCTTTTTTCTTAGAATTTGAGCATCATTTCACACACATGTACTTACAATGTCATTCAGACTATTTTGCGTTTATATTTGTGTATTTATATCATCATTCCTACTGCATTACCATTACCAGTATCATTACCCCAAGCCTGCTGAATAATTAAACAATGGATTATCTTCATACTTCGATAAAAACAACCTTTTGGACAAGCCTTTCTGAAAGGCTGAACTGACTAAGATCTTGAGTTTTAAATGACCTTGATCGTCAAGGTTAGATAATTGAATTGTGGTTTTAATGGCCTGTAATGGTCAGACAATTGAATTTTCCTTATATTGCTATGTATTTATGGAAATGATTCAGACTTTTTCTTTAATTTTCTTTTTAAATATTTGTTTTAACTGTTTAAAAAGTCAAGCGCTCCACCGCTCGATGGTGGCTCTTTACTTTCCTCTATTTATTTTCTTTTTTCTTATAGTGTAACGATTTCATTTACCAGTGCGACAGAATCAATAAAGTATCAGTCGGACATATGATTGTCAAAGTTTGTGGAAATGAAGCCATGACAAATGACGACAATACGGCAAAAGCAAGGAAATTATTTCAAGGCTTTATCACCTATCTAGAAAAAGAAGAAAAAATCGACTGGAAAAATGCTGAAATAACAACTTATGACAAAAACTACGATGCGTGGAAGATGAGATCCGGAAAAGGACATAATAAGTTTGTTCTAAATGTAGATGGTAAAGGCGAATTTTTCATAGCAAAAGAGTAAATTAAAACAATGTGAGTATTTACAACAGACTGTCAAAAGGGACAATGAAATTAACTTTGAACTTTAAAGATAATGTATATATTACATTTGAGTTGGTATATATAACAATACCATGTAACTCTAAATATTTTGAAAATGTATTTTGGCACCCTCTGAGTCACTATTTGTGTAACATAAAAAAATAAAATGTAGTTTTATTTTCATTTTGTTTGCAAATTGCTTCCTTAATTACCTTATGTTTGTTGATTTCATACTGTCTAATTTAATATTTGTTTGCTTGGGTAACAAAAAACATCAAAATAAAGTAGCAAGAAAAGCTAAGTTAACATTAATTGTTAAACAAATAGTATTTATTTATTAAAAAGGTTATGTTTGCATTATTAAAAGGAAGAATTTCATTTCATTTTCAACCACTCTAAATCTGTAAGGTTGTAACAATAATATACCATGATAACATGCGAAAAAAAAGTTTTAAAACTTAGTTATGACTATAAACGATAGACTATGACTACTTCTAAAAGAAGCATACGTCACTTTTAACTCATTATCTAAAATAATATATATTTCTTTCCCATAACATAACCATAATACTAAATAAGATTTTGAGTTTTAATAAAAACGTGATTGATTGCAAATGCACAAAGTGAGATGTGGCGAACATAAATGTCGGTTAAACTTTAAAAATACACAGACTGCGCCGAATTTGTTAGGGTCATGAAAAATGCAATATTTTTGTATTCTTGACATGACATTTCTTTTACCTGGGCCATTATTCCTGTTACTTTATTTTCAACAATTTTCTGTGAGACAAAACATGAATAAACTGACAGAGTTACCAACGTCCCTCCGCCTAAGGGAAGTTTTAAATGAATCCCAAAAGGTAGCTTTTTAAAATGTCTGAGGTAAGAAATTGAAATTTCAGTGTACAATTTTAATCAAAGCTATATTTGTATATGTAAGAAATAATATTTACATTATAATGAAATAACGTGTGTCAAGAGAAATACATTTTTACAGCTGTTGTCACTATTTCAAAGCCACAGTATGTAACAAATACAAAATGAGTACAGGATATGATTTGTTACAGGGTATATTTCGTGTCCAGTCATAAATTAAGGCATGTGGGCAATTCACAAATGACATTTTATTTGCATAGACTTGACTTGGCATCATGCCATGTAACAGACATTTTAGGCTTTGATCTTCAAGTGTGACTTGACCTTTGAGGTATCTGGCTGTTGAGCATGACATGTCGTCTTATTAATGTTAACATTGGTGCCAAGTTATTTCAAAATCCCTTGATTGATGAAAAGGTTATATACTTGACACAAAATATATCCTAAAACAAACCATGTTAGGCTTTGACACCCAATAGTGACCTTGCTCTTGAAGGTAGGGTATAGGTGTTGCGCATGTCACATTGTCCCAATTTTGTGAACATTCAATGCAAAGTAATTTCAAAATCCCTTGGAACAATAAAACAATTATGGACTTTGTTGACTTTATTTAATACTGTGTAAGAATATATTGTGTAAAGACGTATCATATTTTTTTTTACAATAAGTATAATTATACGACTGTACCCACAACAGAACTATCTAAGAAGTGTAATCTAACGTAAGAAAACGCTTGACTGTTACCTTCCATGTGGATTTAGTGCAGCTGAAAATAACGGTGTCCTGTCTGGGTCAGTTATAGATAAAGTAGAGAGATTGAAACTTTTGGCGGCTCTTCAAAGTTGATTTTGTCGAATGCTTAATTTAATCCTTTTGAGAATTAGTGTCCAACTTTATTTGTCATCCAATGGAAACGCTGTATTTCTTAAAAAATATGTGGAAGAACAAAAGTCGATACTATATCAAATTTCGTCCATTTTTCAAGTCTTCATAGAAACGCGTTTGTAAAAAAAGTCATTTGCATAAATCTGCACATGCGCTTTCATGGGGCCGCTTTTGAATATTAATTAAGTAAAAATGACGTCGAAAGAATCTACAATAATTTTGCTTAATTGATACAGGATGTAGTTCAGATTTAAGTCCATGTCTTGGCGATAAAGATACTGCACGTGTAAAATTAAAAATCAATACAGAATGTCAATTAATTTTATGTTTATTACGAATGTTGAAAAAGGTCTTAATTAATTTGTAACTAAGAGTAAAGTCACGTGTGTCTATTTGCTTTCTTTTTTTTCGGTAGACAGCATTGTGTTTTTGGAAAATACATTACGTGACCTCGTGTTAACACATGACATTCAGTGTATACATGTATAAATCATATCAGTTATTAGCTACTGAGTTTCAATTGTCCAACTCATCAAAAAATTTTGTCGAAAATAAATGTTAAAAAATCGAGCAAATGAAAAGTCGCATCAGCCATATGCCGTCCTCCATATTTCCCAACTGAAACATAAACAAGGGTACAGTATGCGTTTTCGAGCGCAAAGTGATGTAAATCATGCATATTTATAAGGTCAAATTTAAACCCACCATTCAGGTAATTGTTTTATAAAGCGGACTGGTAGGCGGTAATAAATGAAATTAATGAGGCCAAAAAAGTTTGAAAACTAAAATCTGTTTTGGGTATCCAATCCAAGCCTGTTCTAATGAATTAGAAACATCTCCGGTCGCTATCGCCTACCGTCGAAAGTTTTCTAATTCCTGAAGAACGCACGGATAAAAACTAACATTAACACTTAAAATGTTAAAGACTTCGCAATAAGTATATGTTAGTGTTCATCCGTGCTGTTCTACAGAAATAAGAAACTTCGACGGGAGCGATAGCGACAGGAGAATGGTTCTACTTTCTGTAGAACAGCTAAGGATGAACACTAACATATTTAGTGTCAAGCTTTATTTGGCCCTTGATTACGTCACTACGCGGTACTATGAAGCACTATGAAAAATAGAAGGCGACTATGAACGGATTTCAATATAGTATCGACTTTTTTTCTTCTATGAAAATTAACACACATAATTTTTAAGAAATATAGCGTTTTCATTGGATGACAAATAAAGCTGGACACTAATTAACCTTAGTGTCTTAATTTATTTGTCATCCATTGAAAGCGCTGTGTTTCTTAAAAATTCTGCACGTTAATTTTCATAGAAGAACAAAAGTCTATACTATGTATAGGTTAGAGTGCATATAGGGTGTTCTTCGTAAATAAGAAAGCTAAAAAGGAGCGGAGCTTGCGAAGCGACTGTAGCTTTCTTATTTACGAAGAACATCCAATATGCACTCTAACCGGCTTAGTGCTCCGCCCACTTGCGTTTTATAATATAAAACGTCCAGTTTATATAGAATCTGTTCTATTAAGATTTGTAACTTGAAAATTTGAAAAATCCTCGTCGGCGATTGGCTTAAAAAAATTGGCGAGCACTAAATCGAATTCCGTTCATAGCAAGTCGACTTCTATTTTTCATAGTAATTCATAGAACCGCATAATGACGTAATAAAGTGAATAATAATGAGGCCAAATAAAGATTGACACTCAGTATGTTAGTATTCATCCGTGGCTGTTCTACAGAATTTAGAAATATTCTCCTGTCGCTATCACTCCCGTCGAAGTTTCTAAATACGAATGAACACTAACATATGCTTAACTTTCGCATGTATCTTAAGAGAATAAAACGGTACAAGTGACTTATGTAAAAGTTCTTCGCGATATCTCGCGACAATTAACAAGAGCAGTGTGCTCGACTATTGTAGTACTTGATAGTAAAATAAGTGCCTGGATAATGTAAAAAAATTAAGTTCAAAAAGGGCAATAGTTATGTCAAAATCTTTATATGAATAATGAACATTGGAAAGTGACCTCCTATTATGCTCTCAAGTTTCAACCCATTCCCATCAGTAGTTTTGGAGATACCAACTTACACACAAATACGTAACTAAAATAAAACGTCAAGAGCGCCACCTGAGTGACACTATTTTTTCAAATAAACAGCTAAAGCAAGAGATTTAGTCAATCTAAAATATTAACAAGTGATATTTTAACTGCCATAAACAGGACATCATAGAAACAGACGGAAAGTTATAGCGAACTTGATATTGCAACTCGGGAGTAAATTTAGAAGAAGAATAAAATAAATTGGTTGGTCATATCCTGGAACAAAGTAACTGTTGATTTCAGCATTGAATGTTTTTTTCGACGACACAAACAGTTTTTCGTTGGAACATGCTGAAAAAACATGTATATCATATTGTGTATAACGTCTGACATTCTATCAGAAAAAAATCCACGTAACAAGGACATGTCCCCTCCACAAAAAAAAAATCAACAGATAAATGCGTTAAAATGTCAATAAGGAAACAAACGAAAGTTGAGGTCCATTATCCGTAATCTATAGAACACTGAAACAATAAATGAATTGGAACGAAGGTTGAAAATATATTTTTGAAAAGAATTCTACAACAGAATAACTTCCAGCCGTTTAAAACGGCCAGTTTAATCGATATTTGCTCATTTTCTGTAACATTTCAAAGCCGGGTGTAATCAAAATCGCATTCAACGCGAAATACTGACAAAACAGGAAAGAGTTACTTCAAGACATTTTGTATATAAAAACTAGAAGTTAGGACATCTTCTTTGCAAAACAAATTAAATTCATACCTTTTCTGATTTCTTCACACCACTCGTTTTTCTTCGAAATACCGGCCGATGAAGTGTTCGCGGTATCAGAACTTTAAGGATGCGCGCGCATGGATTAACCCCCTTGTTTATTGTCCGATTATAATTTCAATAATGAATTCTATTTACCGTCTTGCTTTAATAAGAATGCACTTTGCATATTTGTGTGCTGATTTTTCCCTCCAAAATATTTCAGTCATATAAATATTGATATGATACTATCTATTTCAAAATTAAGCAAGACAGTGGTTTAAAGCATTTTTGTTACACTTATTCTTTAAACCTAACCTAGGTAAAGAAGTTTTTTTTAACAAAATGATTTAAAAATAAGATAACTCTGTATTTTGAAATTCTTTACGGTATATAGAGTTGCATACCATTTATGAAAATGAAGGATTGCATCAGAAAAAATAGAATGAAAGTTGAATAGTCATTAAAAAGGGCAGTTTAAATGTAAATTATAACAGCAGAGTGGCGCAGTGGAAGCGTGCTGGGCCAAAAACCTAGAGGTGTTTGTTTTTTTTTTTTATGTCTGATCATCAGTAAATTTGTATCCTCTTTTTCCAAATTATTTCACTCATATAAATATACTGAACAAAACAGAAAATTCTGAGTGTTAACTAAGGAAAGTCAAAATGTCAAATGAGGTACATATATATTCGGGCAAACGATTATTTGACCGATAAAACAAATGTTTACTCGATTTGAACTCCTTTTGCAGGAGAAACCCGCTGAACGCGATTTTCACGTGCATGCACGGACCAGTAGATTCGTGAATATTTTATGAAACCTTTCAGGATAATTTTATTGACTTTCATGTCAATAAGAAAATAGACGTTCAGTTTTTTTTTTATTTTTTGATATGCATCGATTTCCGCACAATTTACGCGAACTGCCATTGGCATGCTTAATGCTGATGTGAACTGACGATGAATAAATCGACTTTCTTAGCCGGATATGTGTGACAGCGTTGGATAAGATTATGGCTACAATTATCCAGAGACTTAAAATTACTGACATTTTATATAGAATCTATCAAGTTAACATACATTGAAGATATTTTAAAAGGGGATAAAAAAGTACCTTTGTTTATACATGTACAGGTAAAGAATACATAAATAAATTAATTCAATACAATGATTTTGTAAAATTACAATTAAATTATTTTTATTCATTTGAAATTTATTATAAAATGGGCAACTGATAAGCGTGTTAGTAACCCAGATGTACACTTTTAAAAATCATAAGTGATTTATGACATTCTCGTTTGTTCGTTTCTTAGATATAAGATATAAGATAACTCTTGCAGTAGATACATATGATAAGCGGAGTTGCGTACCTTTTATGAATGAGGGATTGCATCAGAAAAATATAATGAAATAATATAATAATCTAGTTTAACTATTGAATATATGTGCCATGTGGTTTCAAATAGGGGATTATAACAGCAGAGTGGCGCGCTCCCCATTACCGATTAGTTCATATCAATTGTGGTAGTAATTGTGGTTGTATTGACCAATCCCTGGCCAGATCACCTACCATAATTCTACCACAAATGCTACCATAATTCAGAAAGAGGCTGCAGTGTCAGACTCTTCCAAGATGGCGGACATCAATGTGTTGTGTGCAACAATTTACTTTTAAATTGCAATTTATCTTTTTCGTGGATGTTTATTATGTAAATTTTGTGTGTTGTTAAACTACTATTGGTAAATATAGGTGAGTCATGCGCAGCAGAATGTTTTATATTGCTTATTTGGTTTAAAGGATGGATATTAATGTGTTGACCTACTTTCTGCAGACAGCAGAAAATTTTGTAAATAAAATGATTGGAAAAAAACCACTACACATCCTTAACCCCTTTACTCCATACTGCATTAGTTACTCATTGAAACTTACTATACTTATATTGTGTATTGTGTCTGCTTTGGTAATGTGCATGTAGATTATCATTGAAATAATGACTCATGGAATTCCCTTTAACTTAGTTTAAGTAATTAATATGGAAACTTTAAAATATTCTTTGAAAAATGTACTTTATATTGCAAAATAAACAGGAGAACCGATTTAAATCACTTGATAGGTAAATGTATTACAGGAAAAAAACACGGCCGGTGTTTGATTCTATTTCTTGCATCTATATTAAATATCAATACACCGATAAACACTTTCAGAACTAGCAGACGACAGGCTATTCTTATCAGTGGTATTTCGAGTAAAGATAACGGGTTGCGTATTTCACTGTATAAATCGTATGTAAAATGGTCTGACATATGATAGGTTTAACAGTTAATTTAAATACTTTGGAGTCAAAAGATTTGTTGAAGTTTATACTGTGATGAAGCTAAGATCCGAAGCTTTCTATTGGTGTAATATAGGGTTTCTTAATCAGACAAAAATCATAATCGATCATCGAAAATAATCAAACAACCCTTTTCGATCAATCATCGATTATATAATCGAAATATTTACAATAACAAAATTAATATGTACAATGTACATATCATGCTTTACTATTTATTAGAATTCCATTAATATTCTATATTTTGTGTAACTACAACTTTGTCAACTGAAATAAACTAGTTTACAGATATACTATGCTCATCCTTGAGTAAAATATTTTAATCCAATAAATTCATTTAAATCTATAAAATTATGCTGTGTCAATTTCAGTAAAGGAATGAATAAACTATGCATGGGAACAAGTTAAGTTGGTTCTTTCAAAACTGTCAGGTTTTTTTTAATGACACTATATATTGATATTGTACCTACATTTAGTGTGTAAAATAATTTTATACATAACATATCTTCTTTGTGTGAATTCAAAACATGTTTATTTTATATTTACAAATAGACTGTGTAGCAATTCTAAATATTTTCTAATGTCAGATTTGAGCATAGTATATCCCTCACTGTCAACTATTTACACCATGGTCACCAGTATGCTTTCATATTCAATTGAATGCAAGTTATTGTCTCAACCAAAGTTGGCTTTAATTTAGAGTGATGTTATAATACAGTGAGTCACTTCAGTAACAGCAAAAAAATAAATTACCGATGATCGATTATTAAACCTTGTTATCGATCATCGCCGATCAGTCCTTTAAACGATCAATTTTCGATTATACTCGGTCATCGTTTAATCCCTAGTGTAATATATTTTAAAATCGGACATTTAATCACAACAAACCAGCGGTTTAAAAATGGCTTATTTTGTATTGTTTTAGCATAAGCGGTATCGATTTTATAATACAGTGAGTCACTTCATTCGAAAAAGGCACGCAGCATTGGCATCATTTAAAGCATGCGACTTGCCTTATATGGGGGTTTGAAAGACAGGATTTTCTTGCATAGCACTGGCATTTCCATGAGTTTTACGGTTACCCATGCCGGAAATTTCATCTGGCATAGGGGGTGCCAGATGAGTGGCCTGCAAAACAACAACCTCATTTACGCGCACTTTATGAATGAACCGTGTTACAATAACTTTGTTTTAGAAGGCAAAGATATGCTTAGGATGACGTCATTTCGCCGTTGTTATTTAAGTTGTATGTTCATACGCTATTGTAATAAAATAATTGTAATAAATGGATCAAATTACTTTTAATTTCTATGACCATATATCATATTAAGGTAAACCATTTTAAATATGAAATAGTATGGCAGAATATGCAAGAAAAGATATCTGACATATGTTTGCAGTTCGGATCAGAATATCTGTCCCTAGGGACCCCACCCATGGGTGGTAACTCTGCAAGCCTTGGTATGAACCACAACATATGACAGATATTATTTTTCTAGCAACGGTGTAAACGGTAGATAATCCTGTCTGATATGCAAGAAATGTTTATTTGCCATATTTGATCCATGATAGTAAATATACAGGCCCTTAATGTACTAAATTTCTTTCAGCACGGGCTTGATTACCTTGTGCAGGCCAGTGTACAGCAAGAAGGAGTGTGAAACCCTGACTATTGGTGCTATTCATTGTAAGTATTATACCAAATTATAGCCTTAATGCTAGAAAACTTTTCTATTCATATCTTCAAAATTATATGGCATACAAAATGATACATCCTAAGCTGTTTAAGACATACATTGTCTTTTTTTGTGCAAACTCTGAAGCCATTTTGATGGATAAAATCCGGCATGCAGCAGCTTGAAGGATTATTTTTGATAGGGTGAGACCTAAGGAATTTGTTATCAAAAATTTCTGTAATTGTTCCAAAATTTCAACAGTATGGTAAAATAGAGAAAATAAGAATACCTAAAGAAAGTCCAAAACGGCAAAATTGAAAATGTGTCAGACTCAGTTTGATTGAGCCTGTTCATAGATGGTAGTGTAAAGTGCAAACTACCATCCACGCCCCCTAGCACCGGCTTAAGCAGACTTCATCATTTAATCATGATTATGATGAAATTTTGAATTTAGAGACATCTGCAGATGTTTTCATACATGTGTTCATATGTCTATGTACAAAATACATGATAAAAAGTAGGATAGAGTATTAGACTCACTGTGCTTTTGTACTGCCCTGCTATGGAGCTATCTTTTTTAGGTAAAGTGTCTACCTTAAATGCGAGGTATTGTGTTAAAATCTTATTCAGTGCTGAAATATTTCTAGTCTGTTACATATGTCCAAAATATATATTTACATGTATACACCTTTGCAAACAATACACTGATTAGATTACTTTTATTTTAAAGGTTTTTTGTAGATCATGGCATCTTTGGAGCCAATATTTCGTAGAGGAGCAGATGGCAGTCTTCTGCTTACAGACACTGTAGAGGTCAAGGTCATTAAGGATCAACATAGGAAGCAGGACTTTGTTAAGACCAAGCCACCATCTGTAGTGCGGGAGAAGGCAATGCAGATTGTGAGGAATGCAGGGGGAGACATCAATAATTCAAAACATCTTCTCGGCTGCTTTGAAATTCAGTTTGGCCAATTCAGGTGTGTTTTAAACAGACCCCCTTTGTACAAATTAGATAGTTTTGTGTTTCATACTCTTTTCTTGCATATCATACTGGTCTATCCACTAATTTTACCCATGATGATGGAAATTTTTCATGCTATACAATGGCATGTTCAGGATGACATAAATTCGCTATTATGAATGAAGTTCTAATTTCATTTGGATATATTATTTCGATTATAACATAACATCAAAAAAAAATTGTTGGTCTGTCTGCTGTACCTGATAGCAAGCTTAATAGCTCCTGATTTATTTCTGTACTTATTTCCAGCGAGTCACATTTTTTATGGCAACATCACATGTTCTATTGTTGTGTCACATGTCTAAATATAGAATGTCAACAGTGATTTTATTGCATAATAACATACACTTTCTGTCCTATGTTCAATAGGGAAAAATGCGTTTCCTTTTAGAATATTCTATTACATGACCCATGATAAAGGTTTGCAATAATTGAAATAAAAATTGCTTTCATTTAAAAAAAATCTGACAACATTTTGCTAATGAGCATAGCTGTTTTATTATATTTATTCAACCTGAATCATTGTTGTTATTTTCTAATAGAGGGCAGACATTCAAATGGATGCTTGAAAATTCACCTGGCTATGCTGGATATATAGTGGCAGGCATGGATAAGGATGAGACAGCCCCCACAGATTTCCGGTGGATTCATAAAATGGCGCTGAAAAAATACGTTGAACTCTGGCCGGAAGGAAGAGAGATAGTGGAGAGAAAGAGAAAAAGTTTTGCAGTGAAGACACAAGGTATGTTATTATTGTTGTTTTTTTTTCTTTTATGAGGCATACTATTTTTCTTTTGTTTCTGTCTGTAAGTTTGGATAAGGTGATATTTCCAACAGGTAAAATATGTCTTAACATTAAGACCAGCTCATGATGTAAAAATTTTGCATAGACTTTATTATTGTTATAGGTAAAGATCGTATAGGTGTATATATGTAATTGGACTCCTTTTCAAGGTTAAGGTCACACTTATTGGCCAAAACTTAGTAAAGTCTGTATTTTCCTTGCCCATAGACTAACTCAACTAAAAAGAACTAGAGAAATTCCAGCCCTGCAAGAGAACCAATACTCATTTTAAATAATTTTCATTTTATCTCCCTTAATGTATTTATTTTCAGCTGTCATAAGATTAAAAAGGGATTTATATGTAGTTTAAAACATAAAAAGATATCTATGAGTTGAATGAACAGACTTAGCTTTTATTATTTTTTAACTATAAGTCGAGATCCATACATACTATTTCAGAACTAGTACAATTGTGTTCTTTATGTAAAAAAATCGTTAAGGTGCAAAAGATAGTAACTGTTACAAATGTTTTCTTTATTTATTTATTTATATGTGGTTTTGTCTTTGTAGGTGTGTCTCAAACATCGCAGGCAGCAAAAGGAGACATGTCTGATGTGGAGCTTCTACTAGCTACTCAAGAAATTGAACAAATTACTACCACCGCAGGTAAACTTGTAGCATTGTAGACTTCAATAAATCCATTTAGAAATGAACAATTAAAGCAGAATAAATAAAAAATTTCTGCAGTCAATTGGCCATAAAAAGGTTGCAATTTTCTTATAAGTTGAAAATAAGATCTCTGGCCTCTGCGGTACTTACGCAATCAGAAAATGAACCCCATATAGAGAGACTTAAAACTGTTGTAATAACGTGTCTGTTACAAAACAATGAGGAATACAGAATTTGTAAAGAATGCACAAAACAACAAAATGGAAAATGTGCAGGCTGGGAAATTGATTGAGTCTGTTCATGGACTGTACTGGAAAGTGCAAATTACCGTCCCTAGCACGGGCTTGTTAAAGTCTCAGAATATTGCATATATATTTATATATATGAGGGCTTTAATGACTGTAATTGTAGCGTTTTGTTTTGTTTGCAAAGAAGTTAAAATATTTTAATATATCTGTATCATACAGTATTTATTGCGTGTAATTTTTATCCAGACCCATATCTGCAAATACTAAGGTCAATTTTTATAAGATTCAGTACAGCATAGTAAACAACTTAGTATACCTGATTGAATAATCATAGTCTTTTTTATAAGCTATCTGAGGTGAGGAGTTGGTAAGTATGATGGGTAGGTAAGTATAACTGGGAAGGTTTTGGACAGTGGCTTACACATATATAACTCTACCATTTTACCGCTTTAGTAATCATCAGTTTATCTGGTTGATCAGAATCATTTCACAATGCACGGCTTTGTGACATCCACTTTCATTATCATTTTACTTGCTCTGTAGACTTCTTTTACTAGTCATTTGGTGTGGTGCAGTCATCTAACCTATATACTATATCTGATAGCAATTTCTGGAAAAGGACTACTGGTGATATATTCTACATAAGTATTGTAGCAATACAGCAAACACTAGTGCTACTTAATATCAGGGTTTATTTTTTAAAAGTAAATCCTGAAACAGTAATTTTTGGTGAATTTAACGACTAATGCTTTCTTTTAAGTTAACCCAGGGATACCCATAATTCTCTTCAGTCTTAAGCATTTGGCCTGATGGGTTGCATGAATGACTTTATTTGGCAGTCACAAATTATGAGTAGTTACCGTTCTTCTTTTCCAAAGATTGTAAATCCTTTTTTCTTATACAAGCTGTGCAAAAGAATACTTGCAGGATTATTGTCTGAACATGGACTATTAAGTTCTTCTAAATAACAAAATTTTTCTGTTTGACCGACCGGAAGAATATTTTTTACAAACAAAATAAAATAAAAAACAAAGTGCAATACTGAACCGAAAGTTAGTCCATTGCTACAAAATTTTGTAACCTGTATCAGCTGCACAGCTTATATTTTATATGTTGTAACTGGGTACTTAAGTGCTTTCATTATTTTGTGACTGGTGTACATGTATATAATGCTTCACTTTTCTTTGTGTCTTCTGTTTTAAATTTTAATACTTTCATGTTGTCTTCTTAATGACCCTCATCATGAGAAAACTAATCAACAAAAAAGCAGATCAAATTATGTCTGATAATAATACAGTATGCTTTCTCAAGCTAAATATAAAATGTCATTTCCCGGAGGGGTGTTTGAGACGGAAAAGTCTGGATTTGTCTCATCTGACCAGAAAAGAAATCCATTTTCTCATGATGTGGTTCACATATATATATTATCCATTACATATATCTAGCTACATGGTAGTCTGTCGTTAATCATTACATATATCTAACTACGTTGTCTGTCGTTAATTCTCAGAGTACACTGCTTTTGTAAATACATTGTAATACTAATCCTCTTATTGCATCTTTAATAATGTTTTTTAAATTTATATAAAACTTTTCCGAAACCTCATTATAAAAGATATAAAATCTATCCTATAAATGGAAATGAATTTACAAAGAAATTTTAAAGAAAATAGAAGAAACAATAATTTAGTTCATCATAATAAAACTCACCGCATATGTATATTATATGTTTTTTGGTTTTAGAGTAATATATAAGGATTTATCACATAATCCGCAGCGCAGGACTGTAATAAAGCCATTTAATAAAAATAATATTACACTAGTGTTATAACACTTTGACGTAACGTCATTTGCGCTATATAGAAACATAGCTTTAAAGCTTATCAATGTTTGCATTACACCATAGGCGCGTCATTGAAAAATTACTCATTTTAACAGTTGACTGTTCTTAGTTTATACATGTGATAAATAGAATATTATATTCCTGTAGATTCAATACTAAATTTATTGAACTCGTTGCAATTTCTGACTTAAGTAGCATTAAATTTTGAAATTCAATTCTTGGCTTGACTGGAACAAGTTTTGTTTTACTTGGTTTTCATACCATCGATATACAAATGTTTTAAGAGCACAGTTGATATTATGTTGAGAAATAGGTATTAATATTAGATATACCCGCCAAGAAATGGGAGTACATGACATCAATGACAGCTTCTAAACTGCAGAAGCACTTTGGTTCAACCATTGGAGACAGAGTTACTACAGGTCAGCAAAATTTGTATGTGTAATGGGCAAGCTTGCAGCAAAGACTCATTTGAGGTTTGGCATAATTATGCCACACCCTAAGTTAGTCATTGCTGCAGGATGAAAAAATGCAAAGGTTGGTACAAGTGACTCTTGCTATATACATGTGAACTCTCCCAAGCAGGAGACTCCCACTTTCTGCCAAGAATTTTCTTAAAATAAGGGGTATTTTTCATAAAGTAAAGAAATCTCCCTATTTCTGATATCAGATCTTCCTTCTTTGTTCATTGTAAATTCTAAAATCTCCCGCTTTTTGAAGAAAAACCTCCCACTTGATCATTAAAAAAAGTTCACATGTATGTCACTAGTATTTGATTTCTTTAAGTTATATTTCTATTGATAAGCATAGTTTTTTCTTTTCAGAATGATCACACTGTTACTAAATGATCAGACTCTGCTTTGTTATTCAAGAACCATCTTTCTACAGACAGAACCTTTTCTTTTCAGCACCATTCTGATACAATTTGTGTATGTGCTATGCTATATTTGATATTTTGTGTATGTGCTATGCTGTATTTGATATTTTGATTGTTTCATTTACACACAGATCACCAGACCTCTCAAAGTGTACCAGTGCTCTCGTCTCGAGAATTGTTTGTGCCAACTGTCTCAGCACAGCGGAAAGGTATAAAACTGTTTAAGTAAATTCTAAGAAACATTTGTAATCAGGTGTAATAATTTCAGATGCAAAAATCAATGTACTGTTTCCATAAAATTGACAAGAACAATAGCTGAAGTTTTTTTGTTTGTTAAAAATGTGAATCACATACATTAAGCAGTGATACTTGTTTTTAATACAGCATCCACTGTTTTGAATAGGAAACTTGTTAGTATTTGTCTATTCATGAAAAACAGATTACATATAGAATTAAACACACTTTCAATAAAATATTAAGGGAAACATTTTGGAAGTAATCCAAATTACAGAATGTAAACCAAGGAAATACAATAGGAGACCTGGTTTTACTGGTTCTATCCATGAGTGGTAATGAAATGTGCAAGCATTTTCATGCTGCCTTGTACCTGCTTAAGTGAAACTCTCTTATAGCAATATTGATAATGAAAATATAATATAATATACACTGAAGCAGTGTTCTTTAAGTGTGTCTTAACTGTGAACTGTTTTTGTACATACAATGTTTAAAGTTGCATGGTGTTACCAAAGTTTGCAATAACTATGGTTTTAAATTTTTATTAATATTTTCAGCTTTGTTATCGGGTGCTTGTTTGCCAGTCCAGAAACCATCGCCGGCCCGAGTGAAAATTCAGAAACCAAGGTCAGCTACTTCAGTCAACCAGACAACACTGTCCGCGGCTTCTGCTTCCCCAAAACCGTTACCAGTTACACAACAGTCTACAGTTACGCAACAGTCTGTAGTTACACAGAAGTCTACAGTTACACAACAGTCTACAGTTACACAACAGTCTACAGTGACACAACAGTCTGTAGTTAGTCAACAGTCTACACAACAGTCTGTCGTTACACAACAGTCTACACAACAGTCTGCAGTTACACAACAGTCTGCAGTTAGTCAACAGTCTACACAACAGTCTACACAACAGTCTGCAGTTAGTCAACAGTCTACACAACAGTCTACACAACAGTCTGCAGTTAGTCAACAGTCTACACAACAGTCTGTCGTTACACAACAGTCTACACAACAGTCTACAGTTACACAACAGTCTGCAGTTACACAACAGTCTGCAGTTACACAACAATCTACAGTTACACAACAGTCTGCAGTTAGTCAATCACTTCCAGATACTCCCAGTGAAACAGCAGATGAAGGTATGTTAATGTAGTTTCAAATAAAAATGAAAGTCTAACAAGTACAAATATGATTGGTTTCCTTGGAGACTTTTGTCCATGTTTTGTGAGAAAACCTGTCTTTGGAGTTTTCAACCAGACAACCAGATGTACCCTTTCCTGACATATATAATTTTCAGATTTATTATTCTATTCAAGCAATAAACATTAGAAGTACTGATAAAAATGCACAAAATGCACTTATTTTTTGGTGCACATGTAATTTTTAGTTTTTGTCATAGCAAGGGTCATTTGTAGTTTGATTTTGGCGACATTTTTTTTCTCTCTCCCTATTTTAAATAACGAAAAGTATGAGGAGGGACACTATGTTGCTTAAATGTTGTTTTTGTTGAGTACATTTATTTATATTTGGACATAACAACACTTGTGACAAAACTTTCATGTGGCAAAAGTAAAATGTTACCTTGACCATTAGTTTTCCTAGATCCTTAAGGACAATTATACAAATTTATTTCATGCTTTTCAGTGCTTTACTGTAATATATCAGAAGATTATATTCTGATAAACCACAAATATAATTTTCACTTTAGCCCGACTATATCTGAATGCGGATGAAAAGAATATCATAACTACATAAAATAACAGGCAAAAAATTATGTTGTCATACGTAATTTATGCTTATTTAGATAAAGAAAGTCGATATCATCATACATTATGTTAAAAATGTAACAAAATTAGAAACATTTAACAGAACAAAATCAGTAAAAAATACTTAAAATTACTTTAAAGCATGAAAGAAAATATTTATTTGTGTTACATATATTTCATTCGTGAACAACAGATATACTATTTTCAATCGTGGCTACGCCACACGTGGAAATATTGCATCTGGTGTACAATAAGTGAAATATATTTCAATATTACATGCAAAAGAAACAAATATCCTCTATTTCTTTAATTTAATGTCTGTATAAACTTTGTAATTTATACAAAAGAATGATTAATACTTGGACCAAATAGCTATAACTGTTAATATAACATTTATGATCTTTAAGGCATCTTTTTCTTTATAAAATTGTCAACAACTTTCTTTTATTATTATGTATTTGGTTTATACCTGAACAAATAAAAAATCAGGACCAAACTTTCAGTTTGGTTATTCAAAAGCTGTCTTTTACCATTGAAGCACTTTCACACATAAAGGTCTCTATAAGTGCATTTGCTCATTTTTTGATAGGGGAATAATGTGGGGGTGGGGGACAGAGAGTGGGTAATTATCTCATTTATTATCTCATTTATTCTTTTTTTCTTCAGATCTTTGTCTCCCTGCTAGATGGAAGAAAACACTACCCAAAGTAGATCAGCAATGGATCTCGAAGGCCTTGTTCCGCTGGAATAAATCAGGGGGAGTGGAACTGGTACCAGAACACCTGTCCAAGTTATGGTGGTATCCGCCACAACCGGCTGTAGCAGTAAACAGCATACCTGGAGTGGACAGGTATTTTGCTCGGCCCTTGTTCTTGTGGATGCCACGGAAACAGTGGAAGGTCCGATTATGTTGCCCCCACCCTGGATGTGAGAATAAAGAGTTGGCTTCAGCTGGGATCAATCAAAAGGTTCGACAAGTCACCGACATTGATGGTTTTTACAATATGGCCTGTGACAACCTGGAATGTATGAAGTGTCGGCGCAGGGTTCTCAGCTGGAGCCATGCCATTTTGTCACAACTTGACATAGGGCATCGGGTTCAGTTCCCATGCATTCTTACAGCCAAACTGGCGTGTGACTATAAAGTGGTGCGTCTGCTGCGGAACAGAGGTCTTGGGAATAGTTGCAGTCAGGTGCGGAAGAAGCTTGATGAGGAGCATGGAGAAAAGTGGCTGCAGAATGTTATACACTATATGACAGACTGCAGCTGGTTTTCTAGTGCAGCCGAGTCAAGCTTGGTGATACATCCAACCTTCGCTGAACCGCCACAGAGAGCATCTTTACCCAGGCATCGATGGCTTATGCAGATCTATATCCAGGATGTTCTACATCGTTTGGATGAAATGAAGGCAGGCATAACCTCGGTGTTTGGAAGAATCATCAAAATTGATTCAACGAAGAAAGTGGTGAAAAAGTTGGCTGGACGTCCTGCAAAGACTGCACTATGGTGCACAAACATTGGAAACGAGTATGGACAGGTCCTTATGTCTGTCATGACCTCAGGAGAAGGACATGGTCTTACCCCTATGTTGGTTGGTGTTATCAACCGTTACTCGAAGGCTGAGGTAACCTCCCCAGAGATCATCTATGTTGATCGAGACTGCTGTGGATCTTCGCCATTACAGACTGTGTTGACCGCATCATCATGGAATACAGTGATACGGTTAGACATTTGGCACTTCATGAGGAGGATTGCAACTGGTTGTACAACTGACTCTCATCAGTTGTATTCCTCCTTCATGGGGTTGCTAAGCAACTGTATTTTTCATTGGGATGAGGAAGATCTCAGCTGTCTCGTCAAGTCAAAACGTAATGAGCTGACAGCCCAACACCTCTTCATCAAGTCTGATGCTGACCTCATGAAACATATCAGTAGGTACGAGCTAGCCTTGCACTGCCGCAGAAAGACCAGAGGTGAAGCTGAAACTACTCGGCTGATTAGTGAACTCATCAAAACATTCAGTGGTGAAAAGGGGAGGGATACTCTTGGGGTTCCACTTATCAACAGCTCAAGGATGAAGAGCATATGGGATGCCCAAAAGAAGCATATAGCCTGTATACAGGATCCTCCAGACATTTCCCTGTACACCAGGACTGGCTCCACCAAGAAAGGAGGGATTGAGCTGCCCAACTTCCGATGTGCTCGGGGATCCACTTCACTGGAGAGCTTTCACCTACATCTGAACAGGTTTATCCCAGGTAATAAATACAAACCTTAGCACAGTAGTTTGTACAAATATTAAGCTCAGATCTGATCACCTTACAGATTTATGTCTAGGCTATTCTGTGTTTGTTGACAACTCTCATTTGCCATGTTCTCAATTAATATTTGTATGGTAAATAATTTCTGTATGGTTTGCACAATAACGCTTCTTTTTCTTGACACATTATCTGATCCATTATATATATATTTGACAGGTACCTTGGCTAGTGATGTCCTGTTCCAGGCATATATGGTAGATGGTCTCCACAGGTGGAATGAAGACAGACAACGGGCAGCAATAACAACACAGACTGACCATCAGTCATACAGTGGCCTCTTACGGCATACTGCCAATGAATTGGGTCTGAAGGTGCTCAATAAGAAGATTGACCCTACTTACAATGAGCCAAGAAAGTATACAGGTATATTGTTTGATACAAATACAAACAGCATGAAATTTAGGTGGTTTCAGTGGCTAAGTGGTTAATGTTGTTTACTTCAAACCTCCTGCCTACCACTGTTGTGGGTTCAAATCCTGCCACAGACTGGATTCTTTCTTTCATGTGAGGATGCTACCTCATGAAATGTCAGTGGTTCTACTTGAGTGACCAATACTGTGTTGGTTATAATAATATAAAACCCAATGAAACAAACAAAATTAAATTAAGATATACTGATACAGGATGTAATCTTAAAAAGGTTATTTCATAAATACAAAAATATAAAGCTTGGGATGAGCTTTGGGATCTACTCTGTCAAATGAGAATTGATGTTCAGGCTGGTCAGCTTTTTTTATGTTCACATAATATAATATGATATACTCATTGGCAGGCTTATTTCACAAACAAGTCTAAAATTACTGTAACATATTCTCAAGCAGTATTTTTTTTTCCAGGTGAACTAATTGGCATAGAGTATCTGTATAGCCAGACAGGGAAGGTGCTTGAGGATTATATGAAGGCTATCGAGACCCTCGAGACAATTCCTGAAGACGACAATGTTGACACTGGGGATGATGAAGAGGTGGTACAAGAAACAGATCACATAGATGACCTCACCATTTCTACTATTGGTTTGAAGGAGTCTTCTGATTTTGTTATGGAAGCACCAGTGGTACAGCCAATACAACAAATGGTTGAACCACCTCATCCATTGTCACCTGAAACGAGGGATAGGAGGTCTACAATTGAGAGCCCTATGCCCCAGTTGTCTGATTCAATGACTACGGACACTGTCAACTTACAAACTATGATGGTAGGTTTAAAATGCATTTCCTTGTGTACATTTAAACATAATAATGAATTTATGTTTCAGCAACAGTCTAAATGCGGGGCCCAAAAAATATGTTTTTCGGCTATAGGGTATTTATCCCTAAAAATCTAGAGTGATGGATAAAATGCAAATTCTGAAAAGTATAAGGGGCAAAATTTATGAATAGCATGTTTTATGATCAATAGCGTTGCCTTTTTAAAGAATAAATCAAGCTGACTGTATTTCCAATTTATGACAAAATACTTTTTTTTTATTCTTTAACTATTTCCTACTGCCTGTTTTACTTGGTACGAATGTATTGAGTACAAAACTACAAGGGAAAAATACTTTACTCCAGCAACAAAAGTGGCAGATATCAAAATATTTTTATTTATTTTGCATCAAAAACTTGACAATGTATTTCAAAACAAATTTAATATCATTTAACATTGACACCTATGACAATTGCCTGCCACATTAATTTTAAATATTATTTATTTCATATACAGTAGTAACTTCCCTTTTATAGACATTACACTTCACTTCCTGCTACTTTCGTTTTCATCATACACAATCATTTTTTGTTTTCCATACAATAAAGCAGAAATATATTTATTGTTTTACAGCCCAGTGACTCAGTTTCAACTCTTATCAGTGAAGATGAGGAACCTAATCCTGAAACGGAAAGTGAAGTAAGATATTGCTTATTAATAACTAGATAACTTAATTACAAACCTTAAAACAAAACTAATTGGACGCAAGAAAGGACTGTTGTAGGCATCCTAAAAGTTGAACAATGTAATATTGCCATAAGCAAAACTGTATTTGTGTAGATTGAATGGCATACTTAAGATTCTATTAGACTGTACTTGGAGGATGTGATCTTGTTCCTGATTGTTTGCACAGACATGCTGATCTGAGAAGATGGCTGATTGAATAGAGCAATTATTAGCCCTGCGTCATACACAAGTTCATATCTCTGTGTTTAAAGCAGGGCAGTGAATTGGCAACCTCACTGCACCACTTTTAAGACTTGAATTTTCAAAAACAGCTCACAAAAAGGCTCATCCATATTAAGCATGTGTTTCATCTTCTTCTTTCAGGAATCTGTTGGACCAGACAGCATACCAGGGTATGGTAGGGTCCAAGAGCTGGCAGCATATCTTGTTGATCTCCGCCAAGCTATATATCTGACCAATTCTCAAGTGACGTGCCTTATCAAGCTCTGGAATAATCTTTCGGATTATGACAAGGGACCTACTGTCTTTGAAGAGAGGTTTTCAACCGAAGCCAGAGGGCGCTACAAGGCCAAAAAATCTCTCCGTAATGTTGTTCCAGGAGTTGAAAGTACCGAAAGGTAATAATATGCTTCTTTGTAAATTGGTTCTGGTGGTAATTGATTTTGTTTTACTTTTAATTAAGTACATGCACTTTCAAAAGTCAATTTTTCACCATCTTAACCCAGCACATACAGTGCTTAAAACATAAAGCTATTACAGCAAATAAAACCCCAACAACTTGGGAAATTTATTAAGCACATTCATTAGAGATGGCCTCAGAATAATGGATTGGTGTACATACACACATAAAAAACTAAGCTTCGTTAGGTATTTTTAAATTAATAATTGGATTACATGATCTAAAAATAGCCAAAATCTCTTCGGTCCAAACATTACTTAAACAAACAAATCATATTCACTGGTGTAGTAACATATTCACTGGCTGAAATGGATATTCCCAATCTAAAAATAGAATCAGACTCGTATTCAATAACCATACGTCAAGGACAACTGGGCCTACTTAAATCATATTCACTGGATGAAAATGATTTAGGGTTGCGCAGTTATGAGTAGTTGTAGTATCATATTCAATGACAGAATTTTCCCTGTTTTTAATAGAATCAGACATATTATTGAATGACTGTACAATATAGCTATTTGAAATAGTTGCATTTTGTTCTTAATGGCATATTTCTCAATTCAAAAAAGTTATACCGCAATGATAAGTACAATAAGAAGTTTTTTTTTAACCATTTCACTGCCATAGGGACGGCTTATGCCGCCCGTCCCTGTTATTTTCGCCATATTTGCCATATGGATGGCTTTTGCCGTTTCTATAATAATCATAATAATGATAATAAATTAATAATAAAAATAATAATAAATATAAAGAAAATTATACCATCAACAATAATTATTATTATACTAGCATATTTGGAAGCATATATAATTATTATAATACTAATAACAAATAATAATAATGATAATTATATTAATTAATAATATAGTAATTACTCAGAAAACCCTCTGGCAAATAGGTGATCAATAAAACAATAACCCTCTGGCAGCAAAAGGGTTAATATTAGGCTTTACTTTTGCAGGTGTTTTTTGAATGTAAGGCTGATTATATAATAAAGCAGTTATTGACTAGTGATTCATTGAATATGTATAATATTAAATGAAAACATGCAAGCCTGATTTAAAAAAAAAACAAAAACTGCAAATTTATTTTGTAAATTTCAAAGGTGTAGATCAGTGTGCATATGCTTGTTCATGACCGAACTCATAATGTTTTCCAGGGTTATGCGCGGTGGACCTGGTGCTGTTCCTGCGAGCTGGCCAAGCGCAAACAGATACACAGAGGCTATTTTCATCCGCCTCTTATATGTATTACCCAGAAACAGATCCCGTTTTGATGATGTGGCAAAGGCCTACTATAACATCAGACAGCTGGTTTTACAAAACGGAAAGATTGTTGCAGAGACCAGTATACAATTACCAGAAATAAGTAGAGGCACCTTAATACAATGGTAAGTAATTGTAACATTGTGGACAGATGCTGTATTCTTGATCTAAAATTTCATCTATTTTAATACTACATGTGGGCAAACAATAAAGGCTGAATTGAGAGATTTCGCAAATGTTCATTATCTGTTCACAAATAAAATATGTATCCTTATCACAGTAACGAAGGTGCAGGAGTGTAATAAAGCCATTTAATAAAAACGATATTACACTAGTGTAATAACACTTTGATATGACATCATTTGTTTTATTTATAAACATAGTGTTAAAGCCCGCTAAAGTTAGCATTACACTATAGGCGTGTCAATGAAAAAATAATCTTATTTTTTACAGTTTATTGTTCATATTTTATATATGTGATTTACAGAACATTATATTCGTGTAGATTCAAGACTACATTTATTGAACTCTGATTAAAACAATATCATACTAGCCAGATGCTAGCATAAAATGATTTTTTCAGCTCATTCAATAAATTCAGTATTAAACCTACACTCATTCAATATCCTCTATTTATCACGTGGCTTGGCTAAATTAATTATTACAGATTACACAAATACTTAAACAAAATAATTGGTTTCGTGTGTTGAGGAGTGAGTATTCTATGATATAGCCAGTGTAATTTACACCTTTTTCTTGTTTCTTTAGGTATACAAAGCGTGGGAAAATGCTGGATAAGCTTGTGGTGACCCAGGGTGTGCGGTTTGAGCAGCCGTCACAAACAACATCTTGTGGCATTCCAACTGCTCTAGATAAACCAGCAAAACTTACAACAGGAAAAGTGGAGTCACACAAGTTCACATGTCCAACCAACACAGCTGGTTTAGCGCGAATGAAAGGGCAGAAACGGAAGTCGTCTGGTCTTCAGCTAGTGGTCACTACAGAGAGCACTCCAATACTACCCACAGTTCCTAGTTTTTCCCCATCGTCTGCATCTCCCCTTTACACATCCGAGTCAACTTCTCCACCTGCTACCACCCGTAATGCATCTCAGTTGACTATTTCAGTCACTGTCCCTAGTTTGTCCGAGTCTGATGCTGTTGTACAGTCAAATCCTCACCATACTGTCCCCCAGTGGACTTCACCCCACACTACCCCTCGGTTGACCTACTCCCTTATTGCACCCAAGTTGACTCATTCCCTGTCTGCCACCCAGCCCTGCTCAGTTTTTAACCCCGGGCCCAGTGCTCTTGTGACCACTACTCAAAGTACCTGCATTCTTCCTGCTCAGCAGTCCACTCCTGCTGAGCCTGCTCAACAGTACGCTGAAACTTTGAGAGCCACCCCTATTGGACCTCTGAATATGCTGACACTTAGCACTGATGGACAATCATGTCAGTGGACACAGCCCAGTCAAGCTAGTGTAACATCGATGCCCAGCACATCTGAAGTACCATACACTACTCAGAGGTACAGGAAGAGAAGGCTTGAAAAGGAAAAAGCTGGAATATTTAAAAGGAAATATGATAGGAAGAAAGTGCCAACATGTAGACATTGTGGCCAGGAACGTACAGCCCCAAACCATGTTCAGTACTTCATGAACTGGTTTTGTCGGGCCACTGCCACAATGTCTTTCGAGAATTGGAAAGAATCCTTCAAACAAAAAGGATATGGAAAGAAAGACAAAAAGGAGTAAGATTGTGCTTCAATTTATTCATCAACACTGTTTAAAAGTGTTTAGTAGTGAATTTATCAACACTGTTTTACAGTGTTTAAAAGTGAATTTATCAACACTGTTTTACAGTGTTTAAAAGTGAATTTATCAACACTGTTTTAAAGTGTTTAAAAGTGAATTTATCAAACCTGTGTTACAATATGGTATAAATCAGCACTAAAGTGACAGATATTTAAGTGGATTTATTGACAAACGTAATAAACATGCTTAGTAGAATATATACCAACACCGAAAGTGACAGATATTTAAGTGGATATATTGACGGCAGTATTAACAGTGCTTAGTAGAATATTAATCCCCACTGAAAGTGACAGTTCTTTAAGTGGATTTATTGACAGTGGTATGAACAGTGCAAGTAGAATATTAACACTGAAAGTGGCAGATATTTAAGTGGATTTATTGACAGTTGTATTAAACATGATGTAGAATATTTATCAACACCGAAAGTGACACATATTTAAGTGGATATAATGACGGCAGTATTAACAGTGCTTAGTAGAATATTAATCGACACTGAAAGTGACAGTTCTGTAAGTGGATTTATTGACAGTTGTATTAAACGTGCTTGTAGCATATTGATCAACACCGAAAGTGACACATATTTAAGTGGATATAATGACGGCAGTATTAACAGTGCTTAGTAGAATATTAATCCACACTGAAAGTGACAGTTCTGTAAGTGGATTTATTGACGGTTGTATTAAACGTGCTTGTAGAATTTTAATCCACACTGACAGATATTTAAGTGGATTTATTGATGAATGTATTAACAGTGCTTAGTAGAATATTGATCCACACTGAAAGTGACAGATATTTAAGTGGATTTATTGATGAACATATTAACAGTGCTTAGTAGAATATTGATCCACACTGAAAGTGACAGATATTTAAGTGGATATATTGACGGCAGTATTAACAGTGCTTAGTAGAATATTAATCCACACTGAAAGTGACAGTTCTGTAAGTGGATTTATTGACAGTGGTATGAACAGTGCAAGTAGAATATTAACACTGAAAGTGGCAGATATTTAAGTGGATTTATTGACAGTTGTATTAAACATGCTTGTAGAATATTTATCAACACCGAAAGTGACACATATTTAAGTGGATATAATGACGGCAGTATTAACAGTGCTTAGTAGAATATTAATCGACACTGAAAGTGACAGTTCTGTAAGTGGATTTATTGACGGTTGTATTAAACGTGCTTGTAGAATATTAATCCACACTGACAGTGACAGATATTTAAGTGGATTTATTGATGAATGTATTAACAGTGCTTAGTAGAATATTGATCCACACTGAAAGTGACAGATATTTAAGTGGATTTATTGATGAACATATTAACAGTGCTAGTAGAATATTAATCCACACTGAAAGTGACAGATATTTAAGTGGATTTATTGATGAACGTATTAACAGTGCTAGTAGAATATTGATCCACACTGAAAGTGACAGATATTTAAGTGGATTTATTGATGAACGTATTAACAGTGCTAGTAGAATATTGATCCACACTGAAAGTGACAGATATTTAAGTGGATTTATTGATGAACGTATTAACAGTGCTTAGTAGAATATTGATCCACACTGAAGGTGACAGATATTTAAGTGGATTTATTGATGAACGTATTAACAGTGCTTAGTAGAATATTGATCCACACTGAAAGTGACAGATATTTAAGTGGATTTATTGATGAACGTATTAACAGTGCTTAGTAGAATATTAATCCACACTGACAGTGACAGATATTTAAGTGGATTTATTGATGAACATATTAACAGTGCTAGTAGAATATTAATCCACACTGAAAGTGACAGATATTTAAGTGGATTTATTGATGAACGTATTAACAGTGCTAGTAGAATATTAATCCACACTGAAAATGACAGTTCTTTTAGTGGATTTATTGATGAATGTATTAACAGTGCTAGTAGAATATTAATCCACACTGAAAATGACAGATATTTAAGTGGATTTATTGATGAACGTATTAACAGTCCTAGTAGAATATTAATCCACACTGAAAATGACAGTTCTTTTAGTGGATTTATTGATGAATGTATTAACAGTGATAGTAGAATATTAATCCACACTGAAAGTGACAGTTTCGTAACTGGATTTATTGATGAACGTATTAACAGTGCTAGTAGAATATTAATCCACACTGAAAATGACAGTTCTTTTAGTGGATTTATTGATGAATGTATTAACAGTGCTAGTAGAATATAAATCCACACTGAAAGAGACAGATATTTAAGTGGATTTATTGATGAACGTATTAACAGTCCTAGTAGAATATTAATCCACACTGAAAGTGACAGTTCTTTTAGTGGATTTATTGATGAATGTATTAACAGTGATAGTAGAATATTAATCCACACTGAAAGTGACAGTTTCGTAAGTGGATTTATTGATGAACGTATTAACAGTGCTAGTAGAATATTAATCCACACTGAAAATGACAGTTCTTTTAGTGGATTTATTGATGAATGTATTAACAGTGCTAGTAGAATATTAATCCACACTGAAAATGACAGATATTTAAGTGGATTTATTGATGAACGTATTAACAGTGCTAGTAGAATATTAATCCACACTGAAAGTGACAGTTCTTTTAGTGGATTTATTGATGAATGTATTAACAGTGATAGTAGAATATTAATCCACACTGAAAGTGACAGTTTCGTAAGTGGATTTATTGATGGCAGTATGAATTTATCAGGATTAATGACAACGTACAATGATATGTAGTGATTTCTAGTTATTTGATAATGTTCAGAAATGACTGAAAGTGTTGGCTAGGACAGTGTCAGTAGACAAAGGTATAAGACAGGCTATTAACATTCAGGAACATAGTGGGTGCTGCCTTTTTATCTGACAAAGTTTATGTTACAAATTATTCTCTTGCTGTATTGACACAAAATCTATAGTCTACAGTTCCATGCCAACCAACCCACAACTTCTATGGTGTAACTTGCAAACATCTTCACTTTTCAAAGTGAAGGATCCAGGTTCAAATCCTGGTGGAAGTCATAAGTTGGAAAGGACTGTAGTACTATCATTTTTGCTAAAGTTTTTGCTATATTTATTATGTTTAATAGTTAAAACTGTTGGAACATTTTATTTTGTAAATATTGACATAAATTATACACACATCCGTTAACCGGTTGCAAGTAGAACAGTTTGTTGCAGGTAGAACAGTTGTGCGCTTGGTAATTTTTTATCGCACAATATATCATAGAAAGTTATGACTATTAAAGAAACATCAAAAAAGGAGAACATATATTGGTTATCAGTTTAATACTAACATTTATATAGTAAGTTCTACCTTCATCAAAATGTTCTACTGGCAATATTGGTGTGATTAGCAATAAAAGGCCTTTTCCCATCAAAAACAACATATTTTTGCCCAAATTCAACAAAATAATTGCAAATAAGAATGAATTATATAATAAACATAGAATAAATGCCTTCAAATTTTCAGAAAATTGTCACTTAAACAGTTTTTCTATGTAAAAAATTGATTTTAAGCAGTTTTCGCAGTCAAATTTATTTTTTTTATTTGTGGTAGCGCAACCTGGGCTCACAGGCCGAATTTTTGGCGCAGTGGAAGCGTGCTGGGCCCATAACCCAGAGGTCCGAGGATCGAAACCTCGCTCTGCTATGACTTTTTTAATTCGTTATATAAAATATATGGCTAATATTTACAATACTGTAAGAATGGAACACATAAAATATGGTATCATTATTATTTATTAAAGAAATTCATATTATTGTAAAATAATGAAACCCTTGTATTATTTTGAAATTGAATGAAATATGTATAACAAAATAAAAGATAAAACTTTATTATTATCAAAATTACTGAAACATTGTCATATAATAATGAAATCATTTTCATTGATTACATGCAATCTCAAACAGTTTCCACTAATTTTTTCCTTCTTTTTTTTTTGTTTTTATTTCTGATACCTTTCTACTTATCGTCATGCTTTGATAAGATGCATGAGTAAATGTGTATCCTCTTTTTCCAAAATATTTCACTCATGAACAAAAAAGAAACTTAATCGATCCCCTGTGTTTAAGCGGAGACATATAGTGTTATTTTAAAAAGTCAAAATGTCAAATGAGCTACATATTTATTCGGGGGAACGATTTTTAATTCGATATTAACTCGTTTTGCAAGAGATAATCACGTGCATGATTCATGCATATTTTATGAAACCTTTCAGGATAATTTTGAAGACTTTCATGTCAATAAGAAAAAGATTTTTTTTTCAGTTTTCTGTATTTTTTGATACATGTACAGCTAGTATGCCTAGAATTCCGCAAAATTTACGCGAACGTGCTAGCTATTGGCATGCTTAATGCTGCTGAGACGATGAATGCCGTCGCTTTTATTATTGGATGTTCTACTCGTGCTATTCGACACCTTAGGTATCGTTTTCAAGCAACAGGACGTACAGAAGCGTGCCCAAGGTCGCTATATTCGGAACACCCACATGCGCAATCGCTTCCAAACTGCCACAGCTACTGCTGCACACATAACCGTATATTTGACCAAAATGTGCGCAATCGCTTGCGCGAGGGTGAGAAACATATGAGCCGCGTCATGACAAAACTAACATAGTGCGTTTGCGACCAGCATGGGTCCAGACCAGCCTGCGCATCCGCGCAGTCTGATCAGGATCCATGCTGTTCGCTTACAGACCCTATAACAAGTAGAGAAACTGATAGCGAACAGCATGAATCCTGATCAGACTGCTCGGATGCGCAGGCTGGTCTGGATCCATGCTGGTCGCAAACCCACTACGTTGGTTTTGTCGTGACGCGCGGCTCATATATCGTCGACTTTACATAGGTTATGTGTTGAGGCGACGTCGCCGAGTACATCGTGATACTTGGGCACGTACACACCAACACTGGCTTGAACAACAATGGAACAGCGTTCTGTCAGACAAGTACAGGATTTCCATTCATCGAGCTGATGGCAATGTTCGAGTATACTGCAGGAAGAATAAACGTTTTGCCGACTGCTGCGTTCTTTACGAGATCGTTTTAGCAGTAGGGGTTCTGGCTTGGTCTCGGCAGGCATTGTACATGGCTTTCGCACTAATCTCGTCGTTACCGAAGGGACTTTGAATGTCCAACGCTGCCGAGATGTAATTTTTGCGAGCCATATTATCCCACTCTTTCAAAATAATGTCAATATTACACTTTTTCAACTGTGAATTTCTTCATTGCATTTATTAATGACTGACCTGCCAAAGCCCTTATCTAAATCCCGTTGAACACCTTTGGTATATCGCTCTGCTAAGTCCTTTTTTAAATTCATATTAAAACGGAATAATTATCAAACAATTATTCCAGGACATACATGTAGACTAAAACTTTCATCGCTTGAAAATTTGAAGAAATAATGATTTAAATAAATGCTACATTAATATCTTGATGATAGAAAACCTGTTTAAAATACATGTATAGCATTTCAGGATAACTATTATATGATATTAAACTTTTATAATAGTGTAGTACAACCGTGTTTAAAAGCGCACATAGTACCACAGAAATGAGTAATGTTTCTTTTCAGATAGGAGAAAACATGCGTCACAATAGAAGCTTAATTATCATTAGGATTTAGTAGCGCTGAATGTGAAATATTTTTTCATAAATGTAACAAAATGTTCTTTCGACTTCCATACCAAAATACTAACTCACTTAGTAAATTGAGTTAAAGACGACAGTACGAAATGAAAATATCTTTTGAAAGGCTTAATCGGCTTTTAATTACAATTTCTCTTTGAGTGATCTGTCTTTAAATGGTTTCTTTTCCATTCCGGATTAGATATACCTCATTATTTTTTTTTATAAATTAAACAAGGCAGTGATAATAAATTAGTTTTGTACATGTACATTGTAAAATCGTTGATTATTTTTTCTTGAACACATAAATTTGCATATGGCAACTTAAACGGGGAAACGAACCTTGAAAGGACCGTAAGAAAAACGTTATTGTCGTTTACATACACTTCAGTTCATGCAACCAAGTGCCACAGTAGAAGCGAGCACAGATTGTTTTTATTTGTTTGGGTCGTCAGACCAAACAAATAATGGTAGCGAAATTTCAGACCCTGATGCTGTTAATTGCAAATGCCGAAAGAAGTCCGCTTTTTTGAAGCGGTTACTTCCCTTTATATGTAAACTAACGCCGAAAAATTCAGATTCACTGCGTAGATTGTCAAATGACAGGCGCATTAATTTTCCAGCAAAATAGTTCCCGAATGGTCGAGGATTTCTAATATTGTTTTATTCTTTATATATTTATTCTTCTGTGTTAAACAACATGTTTAGCGTCGAAATAATATGTGTAACAAATCCTAATTCAGATGATATGGTTTTCTTCAGGGCGTTAACATATAACTTCACCGTGGCCGAGGGGCTTGCATGTTCGCTTAGGAATAGAGGTCTGGAGTTCAAATTCCAGTTAAGGCAACTCAATTGTTTTTTTAAATTGTTTAAGTAAAAAAAACAACATTGAATTGAATAGCAGTGTTGCAATAAGTCTTACAGCCAATTTACTACAGTTCTGTGCTTTGATTTTGTTATTCATTTAATAATTTTAAATAATAAACCCGTCTTAGAGCACGTATTTTATATACTTTTAACTAAATTACAAGCTTCTTTAGCTCAGGACTATGGTCGCCGTCTACTTTGAGCCCATCACACGACTTTAGCCCCGTATCTATTACCTTCTTAAGATGTTCTTAGCTCACATAATTTTTATAACTTTCTTTTGGCACGTATCGCTTCTCTTCTAATCTCCTGCATTTACAACCATTCTATTCATTAAGAAACCCACTAATTTAGATCAGGTTTGTTTCACATAACATGGCTAAAAGATATTTCCAAATATAAAGGTTTTTGGCTCCCAGAATTTATTATCCTTTTTGCATAATTGCATTCTCATTTATAAACCTGGAGAAAATAATGAACTAAAGCCTTTTTTGTATTTTAACAATTTATTTTCATTTTTTTCTCTAATATTGTATAAAACCAATACCATTTTTTGCAGGACTTTATTTCACAATAAAATACATTCACCTACAGAAAAGAAAGACATTGAACTGAATAATTTCATTAGTTCAATATTTGAAAACACTTATTTTGGACAGATAATAACTCTTGCTAATAAATACATATATAAATATATCTGTTACATCAAGTTTGAGATAACAATCTTGTCTGTCTAAACTATTAATGACCATTCATCATTTTTAATCTGTCAAATTGGCAAATTCCTTCAGGCATTAAAATACATTTAATGACAGGAAAAACAATGGTTATAAAACAGGGTTGTCAAAAATTGAGATTTTGAATACAACATTCTACTTCCTTGATTGCTGAAGGCTAATTCTACATAGATCCTTTTCCTCTAAACTTTGAACTTTGGGGTAAACTGATGCAGTGAACAATGCTAGATTGTGTAACATATGTCACTCATAATGATACAGCTCAAAAGATAAAAATCTTGATCATGCATCAATTTAGGTGACTAGGTTTTGTGTTGTGATAGTGGAACACTAGGTTAATCTTTCCCTCTAAAAAATATTTTCCTCACACTTTTGATTTTATTAATGTGCACACCTGTCACAATTATTTTAAAAATATAAATAGCACAAATAACGGAATGAAAAATAATTTAAAATTTAAACATTTTAAATTTTATGAAGATCTGCTTTGAAATGGAAATCATGTCGAAAGAAGTCCAATTTCAGTTTTTAACATACAAATACATTTTACAACACAATTGCTGACCGTGTCAATTTTATTCAACATATTTGGCAAAGAGCTGTCTTCCATGATAAATTTATATACTTATATATACAAAATAACTTCTAATTCTCAAATGTATAAACAAATATGTGCACATGACTGAGAAATGGTGACAATAACCGACCTTTCATCTTCTCAATCAAACACCAGCAATTTCATCACACCATGATATGCTTAAAAGTTGATGCAAATTTCAGTTAGAAAATGTAAAACCTATTCTATTTTAATTTCTTCTAATTTATGAAAATATATGGAGCGGAAATGTCATGATATAATCTTTATATATATGTTATTTTTCCATTGTTTTTTATAATGCCTTTTATTAGTATGACTGAGATTATCAATGAAAATAATAACAGAATTTTAAAATTCATTAGAAAATACACAAGTAAACATGTAATGAAAATACTGGTGTTGATTTAATAACATCAACAGATATCATGCATTTTCCTTGCTGATAAATTTTTCTCAGCAAATAGTCAAGCATTTTCAAGGTAGAAACATACTCTATTAATACACAAACGTCAACATTTGCTGCACTATTACCACATCTATACTGCACACATTTCATACAAATGTCATGTTTAAAAGAGAAGTGTACTCATTCCACCCATTTCACTCTGTTCTTTCACAAAGATTTCAAAGTACTGATAGATAATTGTAACGGCCAATAAAATACCTGTTCCACTGCCAATAGCACCTGTAAAGTAAAGAAAAACATGGGCTATTAATCATTTACTCCCGAAAACTCAGTAACTGAAATGAACATTCCCAGGTTTCAATAGAATTTCATGGTATGTCAGTTTCATTACACATACAATAGGCAGCCGAAAGAGGCTCTTGCAAGCCAGCCAGGGTCTATAATGGTGGCTTAGAGCAGTGAATCAATCTATCATTGTTACAAGGGTAAACATTTTCTTCCACTAACCAAGCAAATTTTCAATACCACATTTTTGTCTCAGTTAACGCTTATTTGACAATGTTACAGGTTTCAACATTGTTAACAACAATTCTTTTAAATATATTTTGTTTCTTTTTCAGAATAATTCAATAATCATAAATAATGCCCGCTATAGCTTCAAAAGCCACTAATGAAAAAGAAATCAAAACTAAGACATCATCATGAGAAGAAAATCTTGGAAGAACATTCCCTAGATGGTCACATATTTTCCAGTTCTCTTACATTTCCACACAGAAATAAAGATATCTCTTAACTTTTATCATAAGAACTTCAAATTTATACCCAGATCAGATAAGTATTGAGTGAAATGTACATACCCATAAAGTCTGCCATGACAGAAAGAGCTCCTATACAAAGACCACCGAAAGCTGCAGCAGTAGGGATGTAACGATTCAACTCCTTAATCATAGATGTTTCCCTGTGACCTCTCATTACCATCTGCTGATCTTTGAGCTGCTTAGCTACCTGTAAAACACCGCACATACCATGAATTATTCCAGAAGTTCATTACCATAAAATTTTCCTTCCCTATTTCTAATGTTATGAATGTACCGCGAGCCCTTAAACAGGTAATCTCAATAGACTATGCTTTAGTTACAATATACAGGATGACTTCCATTTGTTTTTAAAATAATACAAAGACTAAAATGATGCTTATATAAGTACCATACAGCACTTTAAACTTACTGAACTAGATGGCTTTAAACATAACAGTGTATGAACCCGAAGAATTTATATCTACACAATATAGCATACATTAAATAAATACACTTCAATCACCAATCATACAAAATATTCTTTACCACAATTTAAAAAGAAATTAGTGACTGAATTCTTGAAAAAATTTTTTTAAAGATATTTGATGAACAAATTAAATAGACTTACATCTTTAGCACTAGATCCTGACACTTCAATCCAGGTCTTTGAGAAGAATGCACATGATCCCAACATAAATATAATATAAAGAGCAGCATGTATAGGATCTTCGGCTACATGACCTAATGTTTCTGGAGGTGACAAATAGTAACAAAGACCACCAACTGGGTAAGATCTAGCAGGTCCGCCGCTGTTTACATCCTAAGTGAAAACAAACAATACTATGTTAAACGATCAATAAAATATTAATTTTGCGCATTTAAATTTTTTTATCAGCTCCAAATGGTTTTTGTTTTTTTGTTTGTTTCATTTTACACCTTTTCCCAACAATATTTCAGTCATATAGGCGGGTAGTTTCCTAACTATCGATCCTGGAGAGTTGCACCAGTACTAGACTACCTTCCTCCGTGCTAAACTACCGAAGATTCTCCAGGGGATCAAACCCACCCCAGAGAGGTAACTGGATAAGAAGTCATCGACTCTAACCCCTCAACCACAGAGGCGGTCAATATAGAAAATAACCAAAGCACTGGCGAATTTCATCCAAAAAAAATGTTTAACCACAAAGAAATAGTTGCTAATGAACCAATGAAAATTCTGATCATTCAAAATGGCTGAAAAAATACTTTGTATAACGTTGTAAGGATCAAATTTACAATATTGGTATTAAAACTTTTGAATACTTACAGCCCAAACTCCTAACAAGTTTATAAAGAAATTTCCATGGAATTTTGTTGCTAACATCTGAAATGAGAAAAGACATCTTTATTACTCAACACAAGGATATCAAAAGAATTTTTTTCTTTTCTTTTTTTTTTATTTACCAACTAAATTATAAAACTTAACTAAGAAGGAAGTCAAATACCGCTTAAAGTATTACAGGAAGTTAAGTACTACTTAAAAGGGAAAAGTTTACTTGCTTAATTCTAAAAGACTAGTCTAAAATATAGCTTTACTATTAAGTGTCCTTCAGAAATTCATACAGGATTTAAGTAGAATTTGACCTTTTACATACCTGTGAAATTACGTATAAGTTTGAGACAAGTGCACTCTGTAGAATAATTGGTATGTTTGATGTATAGAACAATTTGATTGGGTAAGAGCTGTACTGTCCACGATAACGGGCTGACTTGATTGGCAGATCCACACGGAATCCCTGTAGAGAGAAAAATATAATGGTTATTTATGATGAGATTTTTTCTAGTTAAGTGTGATTAAGGCCTTGTCCCCCAGACAAATTTAACAACCTTTAATAAAGCATTATATTTCAGATATGAATGCCCACTTTTCTATAACAAAATCAACTTTACAAGACTACATCAAAATTTGCGACTGAATTTAAGACATTACCTGGAAGTATATGACCACACCAAACACGAACACTGTTGCCAAAAGGTTCATCAAGTTTGGAAGGTTCTGTCTGTAGAAGGCCTCTCTTAAACCTCGTACCTTGTCTTGTTTGGTAGCCAATAGGTGGAACAGTGCTATAATTGCTCCTTCAAACTCCGTTCCTGAAAATGGAGCATTATCACAATTTATCTCATTTATTATCATAGGACTTAGAGAACAAATATAGCTATTATTTTCCGGAAAAACATTTGACAAGAAATACTTAGTACAATATGCATCATTTAACAACTTATCTTTTCCCAAATTACAACAACTTTTTGCTGAATTGCTACATTTGATTCATGTGATAACATATGTTGTCGGAAGAACAGCATGCTCAACAATTCTCAGTGCTTGATAGTAAAACAAGAGCATTGATACTGCAGATTTTTCCAAGTTCAAACAGGGTCATAATTCTGTCAAAATCCATGTAAAGAGTTATGGGCCTTGGACAATCAGTGTTCGAAATTAGCAGTAGTCCTATAGCCCCTGACTACTAAATTTCTCCTCGGGCTACCAACTTTTCAAAGTAACAAGCCCGGCCAGGCTACTGTAATTTCAGAGACAATATAAATATTTGTTTTGAACAAATGAATTGTGCTAGTGAAATGTCTTTTGGGCTAGTGAATATTACAATCTGGTAGTCCGACTAGACTAGTGGTTTCAAATCTGAATTTCTTACACTGGACAATGACCTATTATGCTCTCAAACAAGTATGTGAAGTTTCAACCCATTGCCTTCAGTAATTCTGGAGATACCAACTTGCACGGAAAACTTAATCAAAATACCAAGCCAATGCCAACACTTAAATGAATACAAAAGCTCTGCCTATTCTTCGATTAGTCGGGCTAGAAATGAGATATTTCAAACAAACAAACAAAGTGTAAAACAAACCTCTTCCTGTATTAACTGTTGCAGGACTGAAAGCCTTCCATACAATTGTCTCACAGATATTAGTAGCTATGAACAGTGAGATACCAGATCCTAGACCATAGCCCTTCTGTAACAACTCATCTAGCAACAACACTATCAACCCTGCCACAAACAACTGAAACAGGAAAATACTAGAAATGTGTCCATAGGACACTGATGCCCCCACACGCCACTGTTCTGTCAATCTTATGACTCTAGGTCAAATATTTTTTGGACTACATGTGCCACAAGTTGAAACTAAAAATCAACAAAGAGCCATAATTCTGTTAAATTTGTTCGCAGCAAAAATTCCTTCCTTTACTACCATCTACACATTAAGGTTGTTAATCCCTGGAAGTTTAAGCAAAATCTGCCATCCGGTTTAAGAGGAGTTGCGTTCACAAAATTTCTACATAGTAATTAATGAAAAAATCAACAAAGGGCCATAATTCTGTTAAATTTGGTTGCAGCAAAAATTCCTTCCTTTACTGCCATCAACACATTAAGGTTGTTCATCCCTGGAAGTTTAAGCAAAATCTGCCATCCGATTTAAGAGGAGTTGCATTCACAAAATTTCTACATAGTATATAGTGAAAAAATCAACAAAGGGCCATAATTCTTTTAAATTTGGTTGCAGCAAAAATTCCTTCCTTTACTACCATCTACACATTAAGGTTGTTCATCCCTGTAAGTTTAAGCAAAATCTGCCATCCGGTTTAAGAGGAGTTGCGTTCACAAAATTTCTACATAGTAGCTAGTGAAAAAATCAACAAAGGGCCATAATTCTCTTAAATGTGGTCGCAGCAAAAATTCCTTCCTTTACTACCATCTACACATTAAGGTTGTTTATCCCTGTAAGTTTAAGCAAAATCTGACATCCGGTTTAAGAGGAGTTGCGTTCACAAGATTTCGGGACGTACGGACGGACGGACTGACGGACGGACAGACTGACGGACGGACGGACGGACAAGTGCAACGCTATATGCTCCCACATTGTGGGGGCATAAAAATTTAATTAAAGTATGAAAAACCAGAAATTAATTAAAGTATGAAAAACCAGAAACTTCAACAAAGTTGATGTGATTTAGTGACTGAAAACAGATGACTTTAATTAACAGGAGCGTTACTTAAATTTTTACAATAGAGTGAAAACAATAACTTTGTCAGACAGAGTTTTATCTATAGTATTTTTTTTCTTGAGTTTGGAAGACACTGTTATCAATTTAATCTTGTCCCGCTAAATAAGTGATATATTAGTATATAAATACAATATAAAGCAGGGGATACTGATGACACTCATACAACTTAGAAATTTTGGAATGTTGATAAAATTATTCAAAGGTAGCAGATGCCTAAATACCTTCGAAGCATTCTATAAGCATAATACATTTCATAATTTTTTTATCATTAAATTTTCAGTTCTACCGTTTACTAAAATCAAAACCATAGAAGTTAATGGATGTTATAATCTTAATTTTAAAGCTGTAGCCACAAGTAAGAATGTAGCAAAAATCTACCTGAATGATGATGAGAAGACAGACACCTGCTCCAACCTCAGCTGGATCTCCGTACATGCCAGTCATCACATACACAATAGCTTGACCAACAGTGATCACCATACCAAACACTGGAAACAATATAACAGGTGCCCGATTAATTTATTTTACAAATTACATTAATTCCTTTTTTTTTAAGCATTTCATAGTTTAAACTAGCATTCATAATTTACATTGAAAAAGAAAGAAGAAAGACGAGAGACTGCAACCATACCTTATTATAAAAGCTTGTAATGAATGCTTAGAACTTTCACCAGGCCACTTGCAATCAGTGAAACAGCGCTATCCCTTTATCTCAATGCTATAAATTTTGTACAAGAAATAGTTTTTCAACATATAAACTTACATTTCTGAGCTCCATTGAACAAAGCTCTGTCTTTTGGGGTATCACCAACTTCAATAATTTTAGCACCAGCAAGTAACTGCATTATAAGCCCTGATGTAACAATGGGTGAGATGCCAAGCTCCATTAAAGTTCCTAGAAACAGAAAGAATAATGGTTTCAAAATGCTGTAGCAATTCATTGACAAAGTAAATAAAAAAATTATTTATCATAATAAACAAGCCATTATTTTCTGTACTTATCTATTATCTAACTTTATTTGACGATCATTTAGTTTCATTGAACAATAAAATTTAAGTTATGCTGAACTTGTGAAAATTATTTAAGAAACAATCCGGATATAAATTTTTTTTAAACAAAACACCTTTTGAAATTGTCTCACTTTGTAAGTCATTATGCAACTTAAAATTCATAAAAAATGAATTGAAGCATATTTTACCTCTACTTGATGCAAGGATAACTCTCTGCCAGTAGAAGGGATCTGCTGAATCCGAGGACATAATACCAAATAATGGTATCTGACAACACACTAGGAAAATAAATAACGTTATTGCTGTCCATAATACTTTCTCTCTGAATTGGATCTGAAATAAAAACCATGTATTACATTGCTTGGAATATTCATTTTGCATAACTTTTTACTCCAAAAACTTTTTCAAGGACCAGTAAAATGAGAAATTAACTTGCAAAAATTGAACTGACAGTTTAAACTGAATTTCAGCTTGCACCTTCGATAACTTCTTTGCAAAACCTGGAAATATCATGGATTGTCATGTCAATAACATACTGTGAAAGTTTTGTCATCTGCAGTTTTATCATTTACAATGTTAATAAACATTGTTTTAGTTGCTTTCTCAACAAAAGAAGCCCCAGAGATTTTACTAAATACTTGAAGAAGTTAAAGACTGCTTGATTTGACAGGGTAGCCTGCTATCAAATATGTTGTAACATTATTTTTATAAGTAGACAGCAGCAAAACACAGTTTACACATAGTTGTCAATAATTAAACATGCATCACATTACAGGTGCTCTTCACTTTCTACAGTAAATAGATATAACATTGTAACAGTTTAATTGTAATTTACTAATTAGTAAATTACTTATGGCAGGCTTCATAATTTTTTAATTATAACATAAATATAACAAAATAGCATTATTACCAAATCTTCCATGTGAGCATATTTTAATCCAGATAAACTTTCTACTTTAATAAATTAATGTCATTGCTCATACAGCAGAGAAAGTTCCCTGTTTAGGCATAATAATTAATGATAATACAAATTCATTCTAAATACCAAGGAAATAATAAGTCCATTAACATTTCCATATCGTTCAATTTATATTAAATGTTAAATGAAAAAAATGTATTTCATCATTAATGTAGAATTTGAGAGAGAAATATGATAAAAGTTGGGAGTATCATGCAAGAATTGATAAATAACTTCATGATAGTATGGTATACCTTTCTATCTGGTTTAGCGATTTCTGGCAGAACTGCACAGAATGGCTTGATAAACTCTAAAAATTTGACTGAAATATAAAAGGAATAAAACTTTACAATTTGAATTTAAAATAATGTCAAACCTGTCACAGAAAAATGATGCATGCAATCTCTGGTGAATATATTTTTGAACAGTATTTCGCAGTAAAGAGGAACATACAAATAAACAAAAGCTGTCAATGAATTTAAAAAAAATGACCTGTTTTAACAGATTTTAAATTACAACACTACTTCCTCATACGAATGATTCTAGAATAAATCCAAATTTCTCTTACAATATGTTTTCAAATCAGTATTACACAATAATAAAAGTAATTTTTTGCTACTGTATACTTTACAGAGTGTTTTATATGTAACTTGACTTGTCAGACATTTTCCTTGACCAGACATTTTATGTCAAATTAAGGTTGGTGTTTCAAAAAAAGTTGCGAATGTCTACCAAGCAATTAATACAACATTCGCAAATCAAATTGTTAACATTAAACATCTTACTTACTTAGATCTAATGTAAAGTATAATATACTAACTACACCCCACCCATTTGTTTAACAAAGTAAATGAGCCGACGTGGCAGCCACTGCATCTGAAACTATCAGTGAAATATTACATTGGAAAAATCTGAGAAACAAATAATTGCAGAATATGATAAAATACTTACTTCCCATCTTATCCAAAGGGGTTTACCCCTTATTCAGTCTAATTTAAAATCACAATTCAGCCAAACTCTTGCCGTGATATTCACGCCGGCTGTACAGACGGAAGTGTCTTTTGAAGGAAAGATCACGTGACCAAATACGTGTATGCCAAATTCTAAAATATTTTTCAAGATATTTACTTTTTTGTACAAAACTTATTCAAAGGATCATTCCATAAAAAGGTGTCGCATGCGATGCCAAAAATTTAAAAATCTATATTTTTTACAAAAAAATAAATAACCGTCGTGGCAGAGAGGTTTTTACAAAATGCACAATCTAATATTAACGAAATTTTATATTGTATGATTTGTCCCCCTTTACAACCTGGGGCTATATACGATGACATGCAGGAACAGTCGTAAAAAGATGAAATAGCTGATATATTATTTCTAGACCAGTTTGATGTTTCACACATTGTACAATGGAAGGCATTCAATTAAATATTATCATATCAGGGTTACGCTTAGACTATTGTCTTCCGCTATTAAAGAATGTATATAGATCTACATCTACTCGAGATCTGGGACATACGTTATCGTATGTTATCGTATGTCCCAGATCTACTTTGAATTGTAAAATAACTTTCATTCTTCTAAGTTATCAAAAACGCATACGAACAAGGAAAGTAAAAGATCATCTTCAGACAAAAAATATATTTTAAGGAATTACTAAATAGAGCTATCATGATTGTAAAAAAAAAAAATGTTCAATAAAAAAAGAAGAAAAAAGAAAAAAACTTTTATATTTGATATGCTATAATGCAACTCGCCGCCACGGATTTATATTACATATACATACAATATAAATCCGTGTCACCGCTCATTTTCAGCACTGATCTACATGTGATGTACATAAGGCTCGGGATCGGCATCGGAAAATCATTTTTGGACGCCGGGCCTTTGAGAATTTGTGATTTTCTTCTCTATCACAAATTAAAAGACTTGACAGACGATATGGTCAACATTATAAAGTCAAATTACAATTTAGGCTAACCGCTAACTGATCAAGTCTCGACGATCTTTTTCCTGTAGGATGATTCTGCGCTCTGATGGAAGGGCTAGGCGAAATAATTAGAATCCGTAAAGAAAATCCAAGACGGCAAAATTTTAAATGTTGCAGACTCGATTTTAGCTAAGCCTTTCTTGCTTTTAGAAACTAGCAGCAATATTTCATATTTGGTCTCTTTATTTGTTAACAAAATGGATGTATAGATCTCTCTCTATATATATCTATTTGTGAGTTTTTTTTAGCATTTTCATTATTATACTGTAGCAGAACAACCCAAGGTTTTATCACCAAACGTGGTAACATATGTTTAGCTTTACACATAGCGTATGCCCAGGAATATATTTTTTTTTTATCGAAATTTATCGAAACTTCGATATTGCCAAGTATGTGTTTGTAGGCTTAATTCTCAACGTTGGAAAAATGACCAGGGTGAGTTCGAAAAGAAAAAGTATTTTTAAGAAAGAGAAAAGTAGAGCTACTATATTAATTCTGTATTATAAGTCTCTGATTTTAAATTTAAAACAAATGAACTGACTTTGGGTCCTGGATACAGGTCTGCAAAATGCGTCTACGACATTCCAAGCGCATTTTAATTCCCCAGTCGGTAAGGGACTCCTATTAGATAACGCGTTTGATCCTTAAAAATGTGCCCAGGCACGCCCCTGCATAGACCGCTTTGCTATTTTGTAATTGAATATGTGCCATATCAAAATCAAATTACGCGCGCTTTTTTCAGGTCAAGAAGAGAACTATATGCGCATGCGCAATCAGTACAAAGAAGGTACACGACAAATATGGCTGCATTTTGTCAACACTGTGTTATCAGTTCGATTGTATAGCATACAGAATCATTCGAGAAGTGGTATGTAAAGGTTTTTGATAACTATCATCTATCAATTGGTTATGAACGAGTTAACAGCAATTCCTACTTTCGTTTACAATTATGGGACTTCACTGCGCAAGTCTTCGGCAGGTGGGACGCGCGCAGGTCCAAGCGCAGTCGCAAAACCTGGGATGTTTGTTGCGCATGTATGCGATGGTAGCAGCGACTGTTAATTACGCGCGCAAATGTCAAATTTTGTAGAAAATATTAATAATAATTAGAGAAGAAATGAAAAGCATTAAATTGTTTACCAAATGTAATTTTTTCAATTTATTCAAAATGGCGTTTACCATAAATTGAGTTACGTCCCTTGGTTGTTGGGTTTTGTAGTAATAATGTAGATGGCATTCAATTTCTTGCACAGGAGCTTAATTAATTCTATCAATAATCGCTCTTAAGTCCGATTTAAAAAAAAAAACAAAAAACATACATAGCCTATATAAAATAATATATATATATGTTTAAGGTATATTTTTTTCTAAATCGGACCTTACAATGACCTTAGAGCGATTATTGATAGAATTTCAAGCTCCTGTGATTTCTTGCCCACTGAGACTTCATTGATTAAGCAATCATATTATAGTCCATAGAGTGTTTTAATGTGTTGACCTGATTTAACTACTCCAATAGCAATAGACATTGAAAGATTTCAGATGTGGGCCCAGGAATTTTTACCATACTGGTAGAGGGTAACAAAATTTTGACTAGGGGCAATGCATTCCTTTTACTCTTTTTTCCCCCGAGTAGGTTAAAAAAAGCTTTTTAGAATTTTTTTGTGTTGCCTACACAGAGCAGTGGCGACATATAGAGATCACTTTCTCTGTTGACAGTCGACTGTCTGTCCGTCCATCACAAAACTTGACTACTCCTTAGAAACTACTGGTGCAATTTCTTCTAAACTGTATTTAAGTTGTGTGCAAATTGTTAGCATTTACTGGTTCAATGATTTTTGTCAGAGTTATGGCCCTTTAATGATTTTTATTTTCAAAATTTGTCTGGACTTCTCCTCTTATACTACGAAGCCATTTCATTGTAACTTTACAGGATTGATTGCGCATATATATCATGGGTTTTCTGCTTGAAAGATTTTTGGCAGATTTATGGCCCTAGAATAAAAAGGTGTTAATAAAGTTTGTCCGGACTACTCCTCTTATACCACCACTGCAATTTAAATGAAACTTAACAGGATTGATCAGTAGCTAAAGTACTTGCACATATTACACGGGTTTTCCAGTTGAAGGATTTTCAGCTGAGGTATGGGCTTTGAATAAAAAATGTGTTTTGCCCTGTTTATGATTTTTGGGTCTCCAGCTATACAGTAGCAGACTAACTGCAACATTGGCTATCATGAGGCGACACATGTCATCACTGATGGCCCTTGTACTATTAATACAATTTCATTGAGACTTTACATGATTGAGGTGTAGCTCAAGTACTTGGGTATATTACACAGGTCTTCTGGTTGAATGATTTTTTTGCAGAGTTATGGGCCTTCAACATAAGGTATTAATAAAGTTTGTCTGGACTACTCCTCATATACCACTTACTGGTATGCAACTTGAATGAAACTTTACAGGATTGATCGGTAGCTCAAGTACTTGCGCATATTACATGGGTTTTCCAGTTGAATGATTTTAGCTGAGTTATGGCCCTTGAATATGAAACATGTTCTGCCGTGTTAATAATTTTTGTGTCTCCTGCCACACAGTAGCTGCATAACGCAATTGGCTATCATGAGACGACACATGTGATCACTGATTGCTCTTGTGCTAAATAATGGTAAGTTCAAATATGCAAATGACAGAGGGTTTTCCACATATATATTAGCCAAATCACTGAGTGTAATAACTCCCTAAATCCCCTTTCCTCTGGATCCACACATGTATGTTCTGATAGCAGATTGGAAGCACGCATACCATATCACAGCATATGTTATCAAGTCTCTCTTCCTATTTTGGAAGAAAAGTACCTGCATGTGCATGAGGGGGAATTTTTGCATATACTTTTTAGGGCTGTCATTGATGGAAAATTTTGTATTGATATACCAAGAGACAAATATCGACGATACATCGATATATTGACTTTGACAGTCAGATACAATAAAAAACATGTATATATGTGATCATGGTGTTATGCATGCTTCTATTACACATTACAAATACTACAAACTAACAGAAAGTTTTTTTTCCCTGTTATTCTTGTCACTGACATTTAAAAACGAAGTTTAAAGTTCAAGTTAACATATTAAACTAGAAAAAAGTGACTTCTCTTATAAGCCAAAATAGAGAGGTATATTATCTAACAGAAATAAAAAAATTATTAGCTTGTATCTATATGTGAAAGTGTGTATCAATATTGTATCAGATGATGAATATCAATGATATATCAATATCACGATAATCAATGACAGCCCTAATACTTTTCCCTTTTAAGGGGCATTTCAGGCAATTTTTGAAGTAGTGACAATACTCGAGTTTTAATAAGTAAATATTTAAGCAAATTTCAATAAGATGTTGTTAGGGGTTTTCTGCTATTCATAGAATAGACTATAGAGCTGTTGTGTAATTGTCATCCTGGGTACTACTTGTAGCCCCACCCCCACCCATTTACCTTGTTGCCCCACCCCCACCCATTTACCTTGTTGTACTTTATATATCCTGACACTCTAGAGAACTACTTTATGGCACCTAGAAATACTTTTGGGTTCCTGATCATACTCAAAAACTCCTAGACATTTCCCCCAGCTTTTTTATAATAACATCAAATATGCATAGCAGTATAAATAAATTATTTTTCTGCAAATATAAGCAATTTATATAAAGATTCAAGCTATAATCATACTATCAACTATTTTTCGCATTTTGCATATTTTTTGTGATATTGTAAAACTGAAAGAAGATAATTAAACCAGGTGCTGAATCTGAACAACAACCCACCAGGGCCTTGATCTGACAACTTTTGAAGCCAAAATTTGACCCAATTCCCCTCCCAATGAATTATTTGTTTCCCATATTTCCCCATTCCCCAATCGTTTTTCAAGATAATATCTGACTAAAGCAGAAGATGATTAATACCACCATTTTACATTTTGCAAAATAAAATATGTAAGTAGTATTTTTGTTGCCTGACATTCACAAAATTTCTCTTTTGCTTCAAAACAATGCAAATTCCCCTACCTAAAAACCATTGCCCCAGTCTCCTGTAAAGCAATTTGTATTCCAATTGTATTGCCCAATAGGGAGGTGAAAAGAAATGATGGCAGCATGGCTGAGAGGTTTATAACGCGTTTGACTAGTAATCTTAAGGATTCCTGTCCGCATGGGTTCAAACCCTGTCAGGGGCAAGCCGTTGTTTCCTTGAGCAAGAAACTTGTACATTCATTGCTTAGTACTGGTTGGTTCCAGGAGCGGATTCGAGAGTGTTTCAATAAGCTTATAGCTTCCAACACAATCGAAATTAAAATAAATGCAGCCTGAAATGCAGTCCTGATAGAGAAAGTTGGTCATTTTTTACGTCAATTTTTTTGCACATTTAAATTTAGGTGGCCAATGAGTACTTTTGAAATGGGTGGGTAGACTTGGTACTGCCTAGTATACTAAAAGACATATAAAATGAAAGTTTTTTGTACAGAGAAAGTTTGAATATTTGAGAGATTTTAACATTTATTTTCATTTCAAGGTTCAATTTCTAATGTTATTTCTGTGAGTTTTGCACCCTCTCTAGCAAATTTCATTTAAAATCATTGTCAATGTATAGAAATAATCGGAAAAAAACAAGAATTATCATAACTTTTGCCGTATAGTTTGTCATAAAGTTTTGCCAGACTTGCTGTCTAATGTTTCATGCATTATATCTTATGGTATTACAAAAAGCTTATTTCTTGTTTATTTCATAAGGGGAATTAAAGAAACCATGGCATTTACCAGCTTAGCCTCTGTATATTAGATCAGATTTTGGATGCACTAATGATTATCATAAAGTAAAACTTTATGTTTGGATGTCAAGTGTGTGGTATACCAATATGCATGTTAAACATTTTACAATCAGTATAATTGTAGTGTGTCACCTCAAGCTTTTCTTTGTGAATTATATCATCTTTATAGAATAACATAACTATTTTTCTTTTCTGTAGAAATCCTTTGATTGTTGATGAATTACATTGATTTATATTACTATATGCTATAATCATTTGTGATATAATAATTTTTTAAGATGAGAACAAAGACATTATGTCATATATCTGAATATCATCAGTATACACTATAGATTAATGTCTCGATTAAAATATCTGATTTTTCCCTCAATATATTCACAGATTATATGAGGGATAGAAGATGGATACTACCGTACCTGTAACTGTGAATTCTGCTCATGAGATGATGAGTGACCTGAGTGAGCCTAGTTCTCCAGAAAGTGTGATGTATGATACATCAGAGCTCCTCGGCAATGTCAGTGATGATGTAACCAATCAACTGGCTGCTTCAGGTATTTAACATGTTTGTTTTTTTTAAACAAAGAATACAAAGCAAGTATTGCCCATCATATAATACATAGCAAGCATTGTAATTGCATTTCGGTAATGGCTCATTATACAAGGCAAGTATTGCAATTACATTTTGGTATTCGCTCATCGTAGAATAAAAAGCACGAATTGCAATTACATTTTGGTATTCGCCCATCATAGAATATAAAACACAAATTGCAATTACATTTTGGTATTCGCTCATCATAGAATATAAAACACGAATTGCAATTACATTTTGGTATTGGCTCATTGTACAAGGCAAGTATTGCAATTACATTTTCATTTGGTATTCACCCATCATAGAATACATAAAGCAAGCATTGCAATTGCAGTTTAGTATTTATAGTCATCTTAGAATAATTGCATTTGGTATTCGGTCATCATAGAATTCAAAGTTAGTATTGCAATTGCAGTTTGGTATTGGCTCATCAAATAATTCAAAGCAAGTATTGCAATTGCAGTTTGATATTTGCTCAGCTTAGAATAAAAAGCAAGTACATGAAGTACTGCAATTGCATTTTGGTATATAAGCTCATCATAGAATAAAAAGCAAGTTATTGCATTTTTTGTATTCGTTCATCATTCATGACTTAAGAGTGCTGAAAAATAATAAGCAAATAAGCATGTTTTTTCTTACGGACTGTCTCCATTAGGAATGTTAGTATCAAACGGGCCTTTCATCCATGTACTGAGAGTGATCCTGTATGGTGTACCAAGTTCTAATATTTCTATATATTGTCAGTTTGTGTCCTCTTATTTTTAAGTAAATATTCTCAAATAGTTGTTTGATACTACATTAAACTGTATTACACAAACAGAAATTTTAATGCCTTTTTTCTCAAAAATAACATGGAAAGTATTATATTTACATATTATGCAGAATTTGTAGTTTTCATAATTTAGATTATCCAAATTAAGACAATTTACAATGCATATTATTGAGTAATACTGTCACTATGAGTAAAGTGGTGTACCAAAAATGACAAGAAAATACTTGACTAATCATAGTCAATTTCAGTTGATAAAGAATCTCTGATACTTCAGAAATAGACATGAAGGTTACCAAACAAAAATAAAGATATAGATAAAAATCAGAACTACACTTTCAATAGTTTATATAGACATGTGTTTGGAAAACCATAATTTGTTTTTATGTTTTTTATGCTTTTCATTTTAAGAACATTATCTAATAGTAACCCACAATTGTTTAAATCCAGGGCCAGTAGGTGTTGCCGCAGCCGCTGCAGTATTATCAACTAAAAAAAGAAAACATCCCCATCATTTTGAGACCAACCCTGCCCGCAGAAAAAGGCAGCAAACAAGATTATTGAGGTAAAGTTTAATATATGTATGTAATAAATGTTAAGAACTGAAAAGAGTTAAATGAAATTTTACTTTGCTTTAAAATTCCAATGTAGTCTTGCAACATTATCAGCAATGATCACAGGCCTACAGTCCCAATTCACCATAGGTCTAGGCCATTATACAAATGCTCTGGAGAATAGGTTATCAATTTATAGCACTCTATGACATGAGCCTGCTGATTCTGTGATGATTATTTAGTCTTTGGTGTTCTTTATCAATAAAAGAATTTCTATCATTTATACTTCAGCAAAGACAAGTTGTTTGAGTAACTGACTTTGTTTCAATTTTGTTGCTGTTTTTTTATTTTGGCGTGAATCTTATCATCCTTAATTCAAGCAAAATAGGCAACTAGTAGTCTAAGAAAGATTTGTGGTTCTACTAGAATGCCAGTTTGTTTTTAAAAAGTTCATTCAAATAGATTTATAGTCTTCCCCGACTGCTTAAAATTAGATAGTCACAATATGATATGTTTATGGTAATCCTCTTAGTGTAAATTGAATGTAAACTTCACCAGGAATGAAAAAGATTTTTATTCATTGCAGAAAGTTACGGCTAACTATAGAAGAGTACTCCTGTAGAGTTGGGCAACAAGCAGTGGTCCTGTGTTGTACACCAAATGTAAGCCACGCCCCCTCTGTTAACCAGTCCATGCAAATGTATAAAGTATTTGGCTCACAGCCTCTTGAAAATGTGGTAAGTTATGATACTGCATTCTGGTAATTTCTGCAGTTTTGATCAACATGCCCCACTAGTATAGATGAAAGTATGACCATATGATAAGCTGTCTTTTTTTACTTATAGAGAGTAATAATACTTGTTTCATTTTTATATGTATATAAAGTTTAGACTTTTAATAAGACCATTTTAGTACTTTTGATTTATATTATGTTTAGGAAATATTCCCCCCCCCCCCCCAAAAAAAAACATGTTTCAATATTATAACAACAAACTCATTGTGAATAATTCTTTAGTAGTTTTCCACAGTGATAGTTTTAGAAATATTGTCTTTTCAAGTTAGGTGATCCAAACCTTAGCTATGTGACTTAGGTCTGTGCCTTCAATTCACTTGCTTATAGGTTCAAATCCCACTCCCTTCAAAGATGCTATCCAGCCAGCCACCAATGGATGTCCCTCTGTGCTTAAAATGCCTAAAAAGGGACAGTCTTTTCTACCAGTAAAGCTTGAAAGGCACCTTATTGTGAAGTGTACAGTGTTTGTGTGATTTAACACAGCCAGAACAATAAGTTGTTGATAATGTTAAATGGTTTCGGCAGACCAAAGTATGTGTAGGTAGAGGTTGTCATTACAGTCATTTGAAGATATTGTGAACTGTGTATTTGTATTTATAGGTTAGGAATAACAAACAGCAGATTTTACAAGACCTTGAACAGTCTCTGGTAGAGCACACACCTCCTTCCCAACAGGACAATTCTGGTTTACATGAGTTGCCTCCCTTAGTAATTGATGGAATCCCGACACAAGTAGATAAAATGACACAAGTAAGTTATTATGATTTCCCCTCGTCAACTTTATCTTGTCATAAAGTACTTGTTATTTTAGTCTTTTGTATTACAATATAAGTTTAACCTCCTTGATTTGTTGGGATGTTGGTATTTGAATGTATTTTTTGAATTCATTAACTTACTGAAATTATTAAAATACTATTATTTATTATTAATTTGTAGGCAGTATAACTTATGTTGGATTCCTTTATTTGTTGGAACAGAGTGATTGTAAATGTTTTTATTACAGGCACAATTACGAAATTTCATTCCCGAAATGTTAAAGTATTCCACTGGCCGAAGTAAACCAGGTTGGGGGCGTGCTGAGAGTCATCCTGTATGGTGGCCAAGTGATTTACCGTGGGCAAATGTCCGCAGTGATGTACGTTCAGAAGAGGATAAGAAAAGGGTATGTAAAAATAATGAAAAAGTTGGAACTGATCAAATAAAGTACTTTTTTCCCCACAAATTACCTCAATGCTTTAAAATGTATAGAGGAATGGAAATCTTCAAACAAATGCATATTTTTGTTTCAAGTGTGTAAAAAGTTTCTTTATACATTATTGAATTAAAAGTAATTGAAAAATAATATAGATCTGTGTTTATCAATGCAGAACATTTGGGCAAAATTTCCTTTTTTTGTACAGTATGTAAATGAGAAGAAAAAATCATTATTATTTTATACTACAGGTTCCTTGGACAGAGGCTTTACGTCAGATTGTTAAAAATTGTTACATGCACCACGGTCGGCAAGATTTGTTACAAGTGTTCAAGGATGAACCGGTGTCAGGCGTGACTGTGCAAGCCCAGCAGCCCTTCGCCGGCACCATGATGCAAACTATAAATAACCCAGATGGTTCTGTGTCTATTATACAGATAGACCCAGGTCCGAACCGAGTATTAAGTTTACCAGAAATTGGCCAGAATCAGGTTGTAACACTGCCTGATGGTACACAAGCCACAGTTGTACACGCAGTATGTATTTGTAACTTGAAACTTACCCATATTTTATATAAACATCTTTCATCTCCTCATTGATACTTATTTAGATGATTAAATAATAAGTACTATATATATAAACTATAAATAAAAAGATACATGTTTATGATATACTTATAAATGAAAATTGACAAATATTGATGAAATAAAATGCGTATTTTCATTTTCTGTATTTTCACTGTATTATTTATTTTTCACTGCAGTGAAACATTTTCGTTATTTTCTCTGGTGTCTTGCCAAACTACTTTCTTCTAAATTCAGCAAATACACAAAATTTAAGGGGAAATCTTTCAAATTGTAGTATCGAAAAGAAAAATGTATATAATAAACAGAAAGTTAAAGTTTTTTTCTACAATTACAGGATTTATTTTCGTCTTGTGGTATGAACATTATCATATTTCACACGAGCCTACCAACACTCCTGAAATATTTATTTTCATACCACTTGATAAAAATACATCCTGTATTTATTGAAAAAACTTGAATATTTTCTATTTATAATATCAATATAAATATATGAACTAGATAAAGATATTAAAGTTGTGAAAATCTTTCTAAAAAGAACCTGTTGTTGATATATATATCAAAAGTCTTATTTGTAATCGTGTTATTATTCATAGATCCAAGATGCAAATCTTCACCAACAACAGTCCCAGCATGAAGTCCAGATCTCTCAAAATTTACCACAGTTTACAGAAATAGCTACAAATGGCAATCAAGCTGCTAGTACACAGGAGCTGAGCATTGTCACAGGTTCCCAGCAGGCAGCCATTAGTGCTCTTCAAGCATCCATCAATAGTGCTGGACAGATCATTCTTACAGGAGCTGATGCTTCACAACTTGGAGGTAGGCTTACTTTTACTGGTGCCATGCTGACAATGTAGAACCCTCTTGTTGCATTAAATTTAGTAATCCCCTGTTCCTGTGTTAGTTATTTTGGGAAAAAATGAATTCTGCAGGTATAAGGTTGTAAAATTGTATTCTGGATTAGTCATTTTTAGCTTGTCTGTTTCAAAGAAAAAGTTTGAGAGCTTTTATGATCACTAAATAGTCATCGTTGTCATGTAAAAACTTGAAATAGCCCATTACTCAAACACTGTTAAAGGTATCAACATGGCACTTGGAATGCTTGCTCATCTTGACAAGTTGCTATTTTAAGACAAGGGTCATTATTCTTATAGCTATATTTTTGGAGTTTTTTCCCTTTTTAAAGCAGCATGCCTCCAGATTCATTCTTATTTTCATGAAAAAAATAAAAATGTAATAGAAAATAAAACATTGGCAAGTGAACAAGTTTACACAATGCAAATAGCACTTTCAATCCCTGTAATTTACCTAATAAAGGTCAAAGTAGGCAAAAAAAGTAGGCGAAAATTGTCCTTACTGTGTAAGTCACACAGTGTCCTTACTGTGCAAGTCACGCATTAGAAATAATGTGATAAATACTGCAAAATCAAGTAAAAGCAACATAGTATTGTATATTATCATAATTGGAGGTACATGTATTAATGATTACTTGCAGTTTATTTAAGTGCATTTGTCTAACTAACATTTAGTATAATAGGGACTGAACTTAATTTTTCAGCATTATGAAGGATTAGACTTGAAGATATTTGGATTATTGATATTAATAAAGCTACTGTCCTGCACATTGTAGTTTGGGTGTTTTTGAAAAAAAAAAGAACAATTGTGCTCTTGGTTAGTTTTTTTTCCTGCAGTTGATTGCTATGCTATTTTGCATAGAAAATTATGTCTATAAAATGAGACAAAAAAGAAGAACATTTTTTGAAAATCTGGTTTAAAACTGACATTTATATAGTAAGTTCTACCTGCATCAAGCTGTCCTTGCTACATGTTAACCAGTGTGATAAAGGGGTGTTTATATCTGTATCAAGTGAAACATAATAACAGTTAGGTCGCTGTTATTGAAACTGCAAATTTTACTTCTATGCATATTTAATAACTGAAAACAAACATGCTGATGATTTTTAGACCTTTTTTGTGTGGGAGAATAGCTTTAATATTTCTTGGTTACCAAATTAAATAATTTGATCTAATTTATGTCCTTTATATATATTTTTTCTTTGTAGACTATAACATAAATGTAAAGTCTTACTGATAGATTTAAATGTATATGTGACTTTAACAAGTTAATGGTACTGTCAGGATAAAATTACAATGTAAGCTGTTCTACACTGTATAGTTATGTTGATCAGCAGTTTAAATATTATAATATAACAAAGTTTTACCTCTCATATGACTTCAGGTATTATGACAGTATTACCAGTTTCTATGTATCAGCCAGTCCAGACTGTGCAGCAGATTCCTGCCAATCTAAGTTTTCAACTACAGCAACAAACTGGGAATCAGGCTGTTGAAATCCCTATGGTGACAGTTGCCGGGGGTGATGCCACTTCAAATTCATTACAAGAAGAGAACACTAGCATGGAAGTTAAGGAGGAGACAGCTTTAGACGAAAGCACTGTTGAAGAGAATGGACAGTTAAATATCCAAGACAATGATGATAATTCCCCATCAGATTTACAAATTTTACCTTGAGAGAAACAAGGCTTTTTCTGCAATCTTATGTTTTAGCCATTCTCTAAAATTTAATAAATGTGCCAGTCTTAAAAAAAACCACAAGATTTCTTGCCCAGGTTATTCCTTTTTGATCAAATAAAGTATGAAGTTTCAAAATAACACAAATTTGACTGAAATTTTCAACCAGTGTAAAGTCTGGAGTATAATCAATTTTTATAGATGATTGTATAAATTCTTTTGTGTAACTGCTCAAAAAGAGGCCCTTCATAAGTTGTATTCTTTCAAATTATTTTTTTTCATTTTTGTACATTAATCCATGACAGCTCTAGCAGCATATGCTTGTTTTTGTTATGCTTTGTTGCTAAGTTTCATACACACTATAAATATAGCATCATGTTCATTTTGCATATTGTATGTAATACATTGCATGTTAAATTATTGTGGGTGTGTAATACAGTGATCCAAGTTGTACCGTGACAGTTTGTGTTTAGAATAAATGAAAAATATTGTATTCACCATACTTGAAAACGGCAATTTTTGTATTATAAACATTTGAGAATGTTTTGTTGTGTTTGTGCAATAACCACTATCGTGACAGGATAAATCCTTCTCTTTTTATCCATGTTTAGTTGCAAAAACCTTTTTTAATCATCACCTGTTAGTTTACTTTCTTACTAATTCAGAAGAAAATCCTTTCTCTTTTGTTTGAACTACAGAATCCAAAACCTCATGGTCACTATTCTTCGTGTAACCATATCCTGCTTAAACAGAAAGAGTTAAACCTTTGCCACCAGTATAGAGCCAGGCCAGCCTGCACATCTGTGCAGTCTGACCTGGCTGTATTCTGTTGGCTGACCAAATTTTTGTCTTGATATTACAATGGACAGTTTTATAATGGAAATGTGACAAGTGTAAAGCAACAGCCATTATATATAATATCATGCATCTGTAATTATCATATAGGTAATGGAAGAACATTTGTTATGAGTAATAATAAATATTGTTTGTAAATTATTATTTAATACAATAGATCAGAATTTGTACCAGTAAAGAAAGTCTTAAGCCAATACAGTACAGTTACACCTATGGATTAAGGGCCCCTATGTTATACTTGTATGCTCAAAATGAGCAATTTGGTTTGATCAGGATTTTTTTTTTGATTTTTTTCTTTCTATACAAAACAGATATAATTTCACACAAGACAAACTATTAACAAATAAGTTTACGGTATTTACATGAATGTTTAAGTTGTTTGTAGAAAGCAAAATGGTCAAGAAGGCCGTTTCAAATGATAAGCAATTGCTATATAAAACTATTTGTCTATACTGTATACAAGTGACTACTGGCAGAGTCAAGGACAGGTCAATGCCCCTTGTATACAGCCAGGTTACCGCCTTTACTGGGGTACATTTGTTCAGATTGACCAAGCTTTTAAACTGTTGGCTATTCAGTTTAGTGTTTTAATATGTAAATTCATTAGACCAACAATAGCTCTAAATTCAAAGCAGGGCTGTTCCATTACACAGATAGATTAGTCTGTTGTTGAATTTTCCAGAGGACCAATGATATACTTTTATATTGATTTTGATAACAGAATAAGTTGAATTTTTACTAACTAATTTGATATTGAGTAACATGAGAGTTAAAATGTTTTACTTTGCAATATACATGTTCATGTGTCACCTTTTTATTGTTTCCATAGACATGTTTGTTGTTACAAGATTCTATGTGTTTATATTCATTTCATGTTTTAGAAGATTATGGAAATGTAATTATGAATTTTATTATGATAATTTGACAGTGAAATCGTGGCCAAAGAATATTCCAATATTCAAGATACCGTAGCTATCACTCATATATGAGTGGAAATCTTAGCAGATGTGGAATGTATTGTAATTAAAGATGTAATCATTGATAACAAATAGAATGCAGTTAAGGCAATTAATAATAAAATGTAACAAAAATGTAAAGAAACATTTTTCACAATTTACATTATGAAAGTAAATTAAATGATGTCCTGAACTTGATTATGGAGAGCAACCTGACAGATTGCGGCAGAAATGTGGCAAAAGTGGGTAAAAATACACAAAAACCATAATAATAGCTTGTAAATTATAAAAATTTGCTTGCTTTACTTGAAAGATCAATTTTTACCTTCATGTAGCTCTGAAGCAAACATATGTTCTATTTTTGATGCAGTATCAGTCCATTTACAATTTCAGAGCTAAATTAGTCTAATTACTGGTAAATTTATGAATTATCAGTTTTACCTGATTGTAATGATATGTTGTATTTGGCATATTATTCATATATGAGAAGAAAGATTTATATTTTCCACTGTTTCAATGTTCATATAGTTTTAACTCATTATTGGCCCAGTAACAATCCTCCAACCTCCCGTGGGGCCCCCACCTGGTTTAGAGACAGTACTGCTTGCACTAACAAGTGACCAGGCTCTACAACTCAGTAACAACTGGTAGCTCGGTTTGTTTTTTGTATTTTTGATATTGAAATCCCTTGAACTTCAAATGGACTGTTCCAATTTCAAAGCAGGACCAATCCATTACACAAATTCAGCAGGTTAAGATACAACCATGTATTTAGTGATTAAAATATTTTTCTGCTTACATAATTACGTTTTTTTATGTTTCCTTATAAAGACAATGGTAAATGATTTTTCATCATCTATGTGTCTAAATTTTAAAATAATGAAGATTTAAATGTGACATTTTATTTCTTCTTTTAAAGAAATAATCTGTTTAAATGATTATTATTATTTCTTGAATATGTTTAAATATTCATCGGAAATAAATTGTAAATATATAATTCTAACACGACCCGCATTTTTCCCTATTGAACATAGAAGAACCGAAAGTGTGTGTTATTATGCTATAAAATCACTGTTTGACGTTCTATATTTAGACATGTGACGTAATCATTATACACGTGACGTAACCACTAAAAATGTGACGCGCTGACAATAAGTAAGGAAACAAATTAGGCGCAATTTAGCTAATTATTATGTACGGCAGCATTTATTTGTTGATGTCGTGTTAGAATCGAAATGATATATCCAAATCGGTGATTTTATTGCTTGATAACATCACTGTTTGTCGATCGGATGCGCATCATTATATCACTCGGGCTACGCCCTCGTGATATAATTCCCTGCATCCGAACTCCAAACAGTGATGTTATTGAGCAATAAAATCACAGTTTGGGATATATTATTTCTTAAATAGAAGTGTGCGTTATGTAATATATCCAGCTCAATTCTGATAAACAAATGACTTGATAAAGAAATGGTTTACGCTTAGGTTGATGCTTTGCCAGACTTTCAAGAATAGGTACCTTTGGTTTTTAACCCTTACTTTGCCCAGGGTCTTTCAAATTATATTTGAAAGACCATGCTTTGCCTAATATTATGGATTTGACCATTTTTCTCTCCGGACTACACCATTCAGCTTTTATAAGGAAAATTTTCAAATATGCACAGACTGAATAAGAACAGTGTAGACTATGATTAGTCAGCATGGATGTGCCAGCTGGGTCTGCACTAGACCTTAAGCAGAACCAGGGGAATATTTAGATATTTTTTTTTATATTAAAGTTAGCATCAATTCATTTTCTTATCATTTACATTTAAGTATGAATTGCTTTCACATATGTTTTTTTCTATATGAAACAGCTTGCCGGGCTATATGTTTGGCTTGTCGGAGCATTACCCAAAAAGTATTAGCGATATCAATTTGAAACCTTTTTGCATAAATTTGAGAGTTATTGCCCTTTGTAATATATAAATGGTTGTCCAGAGCCTAAATCAATACTATTGGGAGGACAATTAGGGCGGAGCTATTTCCCTTGGGGCTCCAGCTATTGGTTTTATTTCCGTAAAGTGCATTCATGGGCTAATCTGAAAGCAGATCATGAACAACATTGATTTATGTCAGCTTACTGCCCTATGCTTTGAGTCAATAATTGCACTGGTCAGGTGCCTACAAAGGTTTTGAAATTCGATTGGTTTGCTCATAATTGTCAACAAGAACTGTGTTTTCATGGTGCCAGTTCTTATTTTTATGTTTCTGATTAAAGTCGGGCACATAATTATATTTTAAACTTTGAATAACTTCCAATTACTGTTTTATATTGTAAAAATTTCATCTGGAATTTTCTCCACAAATGTTTTGATACGTACATAATTATATACGTATGTATATTGTCACTATGTACATCCAACACAACAATATTTCAGTTAATTAATTACCTTTTATTTTACATATGAAAAAGAAAATCTGACAGACGCTGAGGTAGAGCTAGGCTTTATTCTGAATATTAAATCGGTATTCAGAACTGATAACATACGCTGATACAATTTTAACGCAATGAATACTGCAGGTAGGTTTAAAATTTATATCACGCAAAAAAGAACGTTCGCTGTCCATTGATAGGGGATATTATCAGTTGATTTCAGACTCATTTGAATTGTTATTAAACTATTTTGTGCGGGTTTCAAGTGACAGCATCAGTAAAGTCCGTTTGAAATTAATGAAGGGATTTGAGATATACATCATTTATAGGAACGCAATCGAAATAACATTCGCCTAATATAGATTACAACTCTTAAGTATGTAAATTTAACTTCCGCGTTCCAGATATGTATTCAAGCAACGACTTGGATATGCACCAAGTAATAAGACCAATATTTTGTCAAAATATCAGTAATAAAACCAGATACATGTTATTGAAATGTTAAAATATGTGGATCTATAAGACCGTGTCGCTAAATGATAATTTCGAGAATTTAATTTGAAACAGAAAAAAGAAAATCAATAAACAAGATGGCAGAAAGTGAGGGTGAAATAGGAGAGAACGATAAAGTTTCCGGACGTATAAAGGAATGTTTGTGTCAGCCATGTTTAATTAAGGATAAGCAAACTGTAGCTGACAAGTTTTGCTCAACTTGTAATGAATTCCAGTGTACTGATTGTTCAAGTGTACACGACTTGCTCCCAATTTTGAAAAGTCATAAATTGGTGAACGCAAAAGAAGCTAATGCATCAAGAGTTTTGCTTGATATGAAGGGATTAGATCAGTGTGATCAACATAAAGAAATTTTGAAATTCTTCTGTGAAGATGAAAACAAGCTTTGTTGCAGCACTTGTGCTATTTCTAAGCATCGTAAATGCCACAGCGTTGTAGAAGTTGATGAGATCGCTGGAAACATTACTTCACGAAGTTCTACCTTAATGGAAAAAATGAAAAAAGCACTTCAAGATGCTGAAGGCATTGCAAGACACATTCTCAATTCTAAAGATCAGCTAGCCCAAAACGTAAACGAAATACCAGTAAAGATTAGAGAAATGCGAGATAAAGTAATGCAGATGTTTGACGATTTGGAACTTTCTGTCGCCAAGAGAGCTAAAGATCTTCAGAAAGAATCATTAGTTAACCTGACAAAGAAACAATCACTAAACGAAAAGCATTTGGCTCATGTAACATCGATTTTTGAAACCATTGATAACGTTTACAAAAATGGAACTTCAGCGCAGAAATTCATAGCAGAACAAAACATGGAAAATGAAGTCAATGTTCTATGCAGGCATGTTCAGGAGGAGATTCAAAACTCAGATACGGCGACCATTACTTTTCATTTTGACGATGCATTAAAACTGCCACCACTACCAATCACTGAATATATTCCTGGCCAACTCATATTAAAGTCGCTTCGACAGGGAGATGCAAATTCGGATAATACGGAGATCACATTAACTCCAGTTTTTTCCATTGATTTGAAGAAGACAGGAGATGACATGAAGGAACCATTCATTACAGGAATAGACTTTCTACCCGATGGTAGACTAGTTGCTGTGGATAAATACAATAAAACATTCTTAGCTTGCAATGAGAAGCTTGAGAAAGTAGGATCATATCAGTTATCTTACGAGCCAATGTCCGTTGTTGCTGTATCTGAGGACGAAGTAGCGATAACGAGTGGCAGCGAATATATTATAGAATTCCTACGTGTTAGTAAAGCTAATGAAATAAGTCTAAGTGGAAAAATTAACGTATCGACGAAATATTTTTCTGTATGTTTAAAAGATAATAGACACTTAATGGTAGGGACTTATGATGAACAAAGACCTGCTGAAATAGTTTCTTTGACAGCGGGACAGATATTTGTCTTCAATATTAACTTTCCGGAAAAAACATATCCTTTAAACAAAAGCGCTTGTACTTATGTTCGAAGCAGTGATAAAGTGGTGCTTACAGATAGAGACGGCCATACTGTCTACATATATGATAACGTGACAAACACGAGAGTCGTAGTTAAGGGTTATCAGATAAAGGAACCATGTGGTGTAGCAGTTGGTCCCTATGATACTATTCTGGTTTGTAGTTTGAGAACAAACTCTATCGTGCAGATATCACAAACAGGTCAGATCTTATCATCACACAAGATAGATATGGATAATCCGTATAGAGCCTGTGTCTCATGTGATAAAACATTTCTTGCGATAACAAATTCATGTGAAGGTGAGATGAAGATACAGAAGTTTAAGATATCATTATAATTATGCAGTCGCCTGTATCACAGAGTACATACATGATTCACACTTTAATGTTAAAAAGTCGATAGTTTCAAAGGTGACCAAGGCAGCACTGTATATGCAGTTATTCGATCTAAGTATTCTTGTTTCTCCCTTGTCACAATGAGACTCTCATAACAAAACTAATGTGTTAACAATGTATTGAGAACTTGTTCAATGAAGAACAAATATGTTATGACCGACCGGTCTTATATACATCAAGAACATCTTATGAGTGAAAACGCTTCAGTAATGATAATTTCTATTATTCATTTCATTTTAGATACATTTTACTTAATATTGAAAATGAAACCATTAACTGACATAATCATTGGAATTTTATGTAGCACTGCAAATATGTTTATTAACCAACGTTATTTCATTTATCTACAATTGTTCGTATAATGCTGACTGTATATAATTGTGTGCTCATTTGTAAATCTATTAATCAATATTCTTTCTGTTAGTTTCAAATGCTTTTGATTTTATTTTGCAGGGACTAATGAACTAATTGTATGATATTATTGAACTACGTATATTTTAATTCAGTTATCATAATCCACATTTCTTTTATGTGACTGAATGCAATTTTCGTGTAATTTTGTTGTGATTAATTCTTCCGAGGGATCACCCTTTTCCAGATTTATAATATGTACCTGTTCGATATATCATTTATCCTACTATCTGTCAACATTGTGATATCATGACAAACACGTAGGTCGTAATAAAGATGTGATCAAATACAAAGACCACTTGGTGAAACAGTTGGTCCGTGTTATATTATTCTTGGAACAAATTTTATTGTACATATTCACAAACAGGTCAGATCTAATAATCATATAAAATATCCGTATAGAGCACATGTCCTGCGTGAAAAATTATGTCTTGATGTTGCAAATAATTGTAAAGAAAATTTAAAAAAAAAATGCAGAAATTCAAAATGTCATGAAAATAAAACAATCATCTGTTTTCTTGTAAATATTATTGTACTTAAGATCATGTACATTGTACAATTATAGATAAACTATATGGTTTGTTCTGTACCACGTATCAACTGATATGAATAAATAAAAAATGGTTATGATGATTAATAAAATACATAATCATTCGCTGGAATTCGATGGAAACATCGAAATTCCTCACAATGTCACAATGTGGCTGTTCACAAAAACAAAACAATGTGCTGAGAAATTGCGCAAAAAATATAAACAGGATTAAAATCAGTGAACAATAATTATTTCTTTAATTGATTTTGGGTAGCAGAGAAAAAACCCATTTTATTGACAGATATAACTTTTAGTTAGAACGGTATATATGATATGTAAATTAACTCCCGTTCTGTTTCAACTAAACTCGTGTAGATAATATTGAGATAATTTCTATTTGTGTGACAATCAGTTTATCTGTATACTGATCATTATCTTACAATGGCAAATGTTATGATATGACTAATCTACGTTTATTTTGAATCATATAGACTACAGTATGAGTATGTAAAATATGACTGATCTATGCTTATTTTCAATCATATAGACTGCAGTATGAGCATGTTAAAATATGACTAATCTACGCTGATTTTGAATCATACAGACTACAGTATGAGTATGTTAAAATATGACTAATCTACGTTTATTTTGAATCACAAAGAAAACAGTATGAGTATGTTTAGATATAACTGTTCTACGTTTATTTTGAATCACATAGAATACAGTATGAGTATGTTAAGATATAACTGTTCTAAGCTTATTTTGAATCACATAGAATGTTAAGATATAACTGTTCTAAGCTTAGTTTGAATCACATAGAATACAGTATGGGTATGTTAAAGGGATACTCAGGCAAAATAATGGCAAAAATATAAAAATGATTTTCTGTACTCAAATCACCCTAAAATGACATTTCTTAAAGTCCCAACATGAATTTCTGTATAAATTCTATATATTTTGGGTTTGAAGTTTAAATATATCTATATATGTTGAACGAAATTTTGACGCGAACAGAATCACCGAATAGTTTAAAAACAAGTCATGCGATTTGAACAAACCCTGGAAGTTACAATAACAAATATTGTGGATATTGTATGATTGAAACAAGTCTAAGTAATTGATTTGACATGTTTTTTAACGTTTCCAGAGTACAGTGACAACTATTGTGAAATTTTAGCGCTCTAACCTGACCCACGCGGGTCAAGTTAGGAAAACACCATTTTATTCTTTATATGGAGAAAAGTTTTGTTCCTTTGACTGTTTAGTGTATTCATTTTGAGGACATTTACAGAATAATGAATGAAAATTTCAAAACTAAGAAATGAAAATTTTGCCTGTGTCTCCCTTTAAGATATAACTGTTCTAAGCTTATTTTGAATCACATAGAATACAGTATGAGTATGTTAAGATATAACTGTTCTAAGCTTATTTTGAATCACATAAAAAACAGTATGGGTATGTTAAGATATAACTGATATACGCTTATTTTGAATCACATAGAATGTTAAGATATAACTGTTCTACGCTTATTTTGAATCATATAGACAACAGTATGAGTATGTTAAGATATAACTGTTCTACGCTTATTTTGAATCACATAGACTACAGTATGAGTTTGTTAAGATATAACTGATCTACGCTTATTTTGAATCACATAGAATACAGTATGAGTATGTTCAGATATAACTGATCTACGCTTATTTTGAATCACATAGAATACAGTTTGAGCATGTAAAGATATAACTGATCTACGTTTATTTTGAATCATATAGACTACAGTATAAGTACATTAATTTATTATTATTCTACGCTTATTTTATATGTATGTAAAGGAATGATTTAAGCATATTTTGAATCATATTAATTACAGTAAGTTTTAAGGTATGATTGATTTACATTTATTTTGAATAAAGTTGTTGTATTGTGCACGTTTGTCGTAAGTTTATTGTTGTTTCATTTTTCTGAATATATATGCATGTATATGTAAATATTTTGTAAATAAAATGCCATGTTGGAAATAAATTGTTTTTTTTTTTCTAATGAAGTCTTGATATGTCACCTTCTCAAAATATGAATAACACGTACTGTCGATTCAAATATGAATGAGAATGGGAACTCTCAAAATTAAAAGTACATAGGGCAGGAAAAAGTCATATACGAAAACACATTACAAGGAAAACAGGTGAATGAATATTATTTGGCCTGATGCCTGTATGCCGAAGGTCGTAAGTTCAAATCCCATAAGGTGGTAATATATTTTGTATTTCATTATTTACTTTTTTACAAATTTTATTTACATGTATATATATATTTCCATATTTTATTCACGAGAATGCTATAGCATTTATGATAAGTTACAATTAATTCAATTCATCAATTCAAACAATGCCTTCAACCTCTGCGGCACTCTCAATCGCGCTGGCGCTGGCGTGTTCGTCTCCGTTGACAAGAGAGTACCACAACAGGTGATTATCAAGGAGAAATGAATGATAAGGTTTTCATCAAGTGTATTAATCAAAAGCTAATCCCTTATCTTTCAGCACACATTGTCGTGGTAATAGACAATGCACCTTATAACACTATTTGCGAGTATTGATTTCTAACGAAATGAAATAAAAAAAAAATGATGACGTCCTTCAAACAGCGCCATAACATACACCTCAACCCTAGCAATAAATAGATAAATTTCGTTGTAAACTATTATGTCTCTTGTAACACAAAAGCTCAATTGAATCGTTTTGAACATGATATATCTTTGGCTGAACATTTAAAATACTATTGTTTTCGTCTTTTCGAGAGAGTAATTAGTGGTTTCCGTAAAATGTCGAATAAAGATTTGTTTATCGTGTTATTTATATGCATGACACACATTTGAAAAGTATCTGTGCATTGAAAAAATATATTATTTAAAAAAATGAAATTGCTAGGATTTGAACCCGCATAAGTATAGTTGATAGACCAGTGAGCTACCACTACACTACAATGTCTCATTGCAAATAATATGCCAAATAAGTATTACAATACTATCGATACACACTTGACGTACCTTTCCTGAAGTGCACTGATCCATGTTATGTTTACAACGGTACCGAAATAAATAAACTTCAACAGTATTTCTATTATTCTTTATCATGTTCCGCATTATTTTTTTCCACCGAGGGCCAGTCTAAAGTCATTTTACCGCCCATGAAACCGAGCCTGCAACATTTACATTTTTGTCGTTTTTGCGTTCTTTAGGGATTCTTTGTTTATCTCTATTTTGACTATCTGTAAAAGTTACATGAAAGAATTGAATATAAGAATATTTTTCAATTGTCATTTAAAATTACAAAATGAAATCTGGGAATCTCATTGAGCATTCTAAAATAAGATTAAAAGGATAGTTCTTGTCATTCTAAGATGGTTCTAAACTAACATGTATGGGATAGTTCTTGCTGTTATGAAATAAAATGTAAAGTTCTAAAATGATATGTACAGGATTGTTCCTTAACTTTCTAGTTAAATTGCTCAAATATTTAAGTTCTGTTTAATAATACTTCCTCAAACACACATGTTACACTGTATTCAGATCTTATTACATTTTCTTGTGAACAGTTTATTAGTCCCCTACCGGTTTACCGGAGGGGACTTTAGGTTTACCCTCCGTCCGTCCGTCTGTCCGTCCGTCTGTCTGTCCGTCAGTCCGTCCGTCCACAAAACTGGATCCCGCGATAACTTGAAAAGTACTGAAAATATTTTTATGAAACTTGGTATATGGATAGATGGCAGTATGGAGATTATGCACGTCTTTTTCTTTTCTTCCTATGTTGAAAATTCTGGTTGCTATGGCAACAAATAGGCTAAAAATATGGCAAATTTTACACATAAACTGGATCCAGTGATAACTCAAAAAGTACTGGAAATATTTTTATGAAACTTGACATGATATGGGTAGATGGCAGTCTTGGAATTATGCACGCTTTTTTCTTTTCTTCCTATGTTGAAAATTCTGGTTGCTATGGCAACAAATAGGCTGAAAATATGGCAAATTTTTACACATAAAACTGGATCCAGTGATAAAGCAAAAAGTACTGAAAATATTTTTATGAAACTTGACATATGGGTAGATGGCAGTCTTGGAATTATGCACGTCTTTTTCTTTTCTTCCTATGTTGAAAATTCTGGTTGCTATGACAACAAATAGGCTGAAAATATGGCAAAATTTACACATAAACTGGATCCAGTGATAAAGCAAAAAGTACTGGAAATATTTTTATGAAACTTGACATATGGGTAGATGGCTGTCTTGAGATTATGCACGTCTTTTTCTTTTCTTCCTATGTTGAAAATTCTGGTTGCTATGGCAACACATAGACTGAAAATATGGCAAATTTTACACATAACCTGAATCCAGTGATAACTCAAAAAGTACTGGAAATATTTTTATGAAACTTGACATATGGGTAGATAGCAGTGTTGAGATTATGCATGTCTTATCTGTTCTTCCTATTTTGAAAAAATATCAGTTGCCTTGGCAACAAATAGGCTTAAAACATGGCAAATATAACAATATTTGTGATTAGTCAAAAAGAGCTGAAAATTCTTATGAAATTGCATCTTTAATTCAAGAGTTATCTCCTCTTTAAGAATTCTGCTTTTAATTTTACATAAGAACTTACTGAATTTATTTATTTAAACTGTGATAGTACATTTTGTTTAAATTTTGCATACATATATCCTTCAAGGCATATACTTTACCAGTGCTTCCTTATTAGTGTCCAATAGGGTGGTCATACCTTAATGTAAAAAGTGAGGACATAGAACGTAATAAGTTTTCATCGATGATAATAGTGATTATCTGTTAGCTTACCAAGATATTTCAATCAGTGGTCGAATATTAAAAGGACTTGGACATCACTTGAAATGGTACCAGTAACTTTCACCGTTTCAAATATGAAATATTTTTCACTTATATACATAAACTAAATAAAGTTGTCAAATTTCATAATCTTTTAAAGCAGTATGATAATATAGCACATGCTTTTACGTTTAAATAAGTCATTATTAATGTTCCTTGCACTGAAAATTATTCTTAATTATTCATGTTTATTATCAGCATTAAAGTGAAAATGTATATAAACTCTTGTAAGTGTCATTAGCGTTTATTGTTGCCACTTTCATTTTAAACCCGGGTTTCGAATTGTGATATTAATCCCATTTTAAACTTTAAAAATATCTAAAAGATCATAAGACAATTGCATGCACATAAAAGCATATTTTAACGAAAGTTATGCTAATCGCATGAACGAACATCGCAAAATGAAAGATTTGAATATATTATAATATCATATCACATAAGTTGTACTTCTTGTTTTAAATATCTATTGTAAACATACGACAGATACAACTTTGATAGATATATGTCAATCGCATGAACGAACATAGCAAAATAAAAGATTTAAATATATATTTTCATATCATATTACATAGGTTGTTCTTCAAATTTAATGTCTCTGTTTCAAATATATATTGTAGACATACGGCATTAACAACTTGGAGAGATATCATAAACGATTTGTATTAGTAAACATTTTTATCAATTGAAAACCTATCCTTTTTGCAATAAACTATTAAACTATTAAACGAAGTTGATATATGATATAGTTTCGCTGATCGGTCAGTTGGTTATTTAAACTTATTTAATTTAATAAAAAAATAAAGAATCGTTGTTTAACAAAATGGCGGACGGTGGAAGTAATACACAAGAAGACGATGAAGTTCCTGGACGTGTCGTGGGAATTTTGTGTCAAGCGTGTTTAAGTAAAGATAAGAAAATTGTAGCTGACACGTTTTGTTCAACGTGTAATGAATTCCAGTGTATTGATTGTTCAGGTGTGCATAACGTGCTTGACATCTTTACAAGTCATAAATTGTTAAACGCAAATGTAGCTCATGTGATCAGATGTGACCAACATCAAAAGGTTTTAGATTATTTCTGTGAAGATGAGAAAAAGCTTTGTTGCAGTACTTGCGCCATTGTTGATCATCGTGAATGTAAAATCATTGTTGAGGTCGAGAAAATTGCCGGGAAAATGATGTCACCTGCTTCTAGCCTAGAAGAGATATTGCAGGAAGCCAAAGAAAATGCTAAAGATATCAAAAGACACATCATCTCTACAATAGATCAATTTGCTCAAGACGTTCAAGAAATACAAGCAAATATTAAAGAAATGCGAGATGAAGTAATGAAAATGTTTGACGAATTGGAAGTTTTAATTGTTAAGAGAGCTAAATCTTTTCAGAAAGAAACAAAGGGTAACCTTGAAAAGAAGCAGTCACAAAACGAAAAACATTTGGCTAATATTACAGCGTATTTATAAACGGTTCATAGCATTTACAAAAAAGGAACTACAACGGAGAAATTTATAGCAGAACAGAAAATGGGACTAGAAGTAAATACTCTATGTAGAAATGTCAAGGAAGAATATCAAGGGTTAGAGGCGGTGACCATTTCGTTTGATTGGGACGAACAATTAAAGCTGCCACCACAACCCATTAATGAATATATTCCTGGACAGCTCACGGTAAAGTATAATTTATGTGAAAATGATAATGCTGTGAATAGTATAATGAAATTAACTCCAGTTGATTCCATTGACTTAGAGAAGACAGAAGATGACACAAGGAAACCTTTGTATTCAGGGATAGATTTCTTACCAGATGGTAGACTAGTCGCTGTAGATAATTACAACGAGAAATTCTTTGTTTACAATGAGAGGCTTGAGAAAGTAGGCTCATATCAGTTATCTTATACACCACAATCTGTTGTTGCTGTATCTGAGGAGAAAGTAGCGATAACAAGTGGCGGACAACACAAAATAGAATTTCTGAATGTAAGTAAATGTAATGAAGTAACTGCGGACCGAACATTTAAAGTGAAGAACGAATATGACTCTATATTTTTGAAGGATGAGAGGCAATTTGTCGTAGGGGTTATTGGTGACAAACGACCTGTTCGAATCGTATCATTGACTGGAGAGGAGAAATATTTAAGTATCAACTTCCCTAACAAAAAATATTATACAGCCAATTTTGCTTGTACTTACATAAAAAACAGCGACAAAGTGGTGCGTACAGATAGATACGAGCATGCTGTCTACATATATGATATCAAGTCAAACACGAGAATCGTGGTGAAGGATGATCAAATAAAGGAACCATTTGGTGTAGCAGTTGGTCCCTCTGATACAATCCTCGTTTGTAGTAGTAACACAAACTCCATTGTACAGATATCACAAACAGGCAGGATCCTATCATCATACAAGCTACATATGATATACCCATCGAAAATTTGTGTTTCACGTGATAACTCAATTTTTGCCATTACAAATTCCTTTTTTGGAAAAGTGAAAATGCAGACGTTCAAATTTGCATGACAATAAAACAAGCTTCTGTATCTTATAGAGGATAGATATAACAATATCATGGGATTATACTAATTTTAACAAAGTCACAAAGTAGTTGTTTTTAAAAATAAAAATAGTCAAACAAAACTATGTTTTAAGAAAGTGTGCGCAATACGTATTATATTGAACAAAATATTTGTTGTAATGGACACTATCAACTTCCTAAACATCCTATGAGTAAATAATTTAATGGCGATAATTTATTTTACTGTATTATTATATGTTTTTCATTTTGGTACAAGTACATAATATTAAATATTTACTATTGAAGTAACAAAATAAACTTATTTAGCACCAGCTACATGTAAGTATTGTTCTATAAGACCTCGTTAATCAAAAGTAAGAAAGTGAGTAAGAAACTGAGTGAGTGAGCGTGTGAGTGAGTGAGTGAGTGAGTGAGTATTTTATTACCGTGGCTTGTACATACTCGTATCTATAACAATAAAATAATAACAAAAAATAAAGAGCGCCCGGCCTTATGAGTCTATAAGTCACCAAAAATCATATACATTGTAATAATAATCATTCAGTATGTATTTACAAATATAATATGTTTTGTTTTTTTTAAAACTTGTTTGAGTCAATTTGAATATTACTAACTAAGTTCAGAAGAACGAATAGTAAATGATAAAATGTAAATAAAACATCGTTCGTGAAAGTCTGACTGTTTATTTGGGTATTCTCTAAACCAATTTTTCAATATACCTTTTTCAAATCCTATCGATTCTTGTGAATTTGTTGTTTTATGATGATTTATACGGTATTATACGATTGAACTATGTTTTAATTTAATCTGTTATCATAGTTAATATTCTTTTTCTCCATATCGTATGTACCTAATTGGTTATGTGTATTAATTTTCATGACCTAGGACTTTATTTGCAGTGAATATTTTTTTCTGTTTTTTTTTAGTTGGCTGTTTTAACAATGGAAAATAAACTAATTTTTAGCTTCTGGCCAGACAAGCGGTTTTACTGGACTCTATGCTATTGTAGCTCATTCTTCACTATTTTGATATTGAAATCCCGTAAAGTTCAAAATTTAAAGTTTTTCAGTCATGGATGCATATTGTAATGAAACATTGCTGCTTATATAAGACAGATTAAGGGTTGATAAAAAGCCAATTTAACTAGATTTCTGTTGTTAACGAACCTTCATTGCCTATAACCGTAGTAAACAAGCTGTTTATTTGCACATATGGCGTCATAATGTTCACTAAATATCATGCAATAGTACCACTTGATGTTATGAGGTTAAAACGAGAGTTTGCGTTAAAATGACAATTTTTAGCAACTTATTATTCGAGAAGCTGTAGTAAAGAAATCAAAGTGCCCCGTGATTCGTTGATCATGTTGCCATGGTGATTGGCGCTTTGTGAATATAACTTTTTTCATGTTTTTTATTTTTTTTTATTTTAGAAATATGTAGCAGATAAATACTGTAGCAACATATTCAATCATCATATTAATATGACTGCTTATTATAAATTTTTTAGCCTTGTCTACGAACTTTCCGGAAAGCCCTCGTATATATGTCAGCTTTACATTGATTCCATTTGTTAAATTTTAGCAGTATTTGTAGATCGATATACATTGTCTACTCGTAAAGTATTATACAAAAATTATTGGCAGAAAATCAAAGTATGAAATACAGTCTTATGGAAAGAATCGTTGTCTATTGAACATGAGATGTTTAGACATTTTTGATGAAGTTTGTTCTGTATGAAATGTTATTTTCATCAGTTATTCATTGGTTTAATAATTTCAAATGGGTTGATTTTGACTTTAGATGTACCCACATGCGTTCATTTTAATGAGCTAAAACGAAATTTTGATAGCAAAAGATCATGCATTGCAAAAAATTCATCTGTATTAAGAATGTAATGTATGCCACTTAACAATGCAGGATTCCGCCATTCAGGTTGCTCTTCCCAACAGCAAATCTGCTAATGCGAAATTCTACGAGACATAATTTCTTCGAAAACTAAACAAACACTTTCAAAAATAAAGACTCGTAACAGGTTAGGCCAATGTCAAATTCCTACATTACAGTACATCATCGCTCAAAGCGTCTACTGTGCAAGGCTTTCTGAAGCAGAAAAATGGCTGGCTTTCCCATCCACCTAATTCACCTGACCGTGCCTCTTATGACATCTTTTTGTTTCCAAAGCTAATAATGATACCTTTCAGCGCGAACACCTAAGTCCTACAACATTTCAGTGCGTTCATGACTTTGGATTGGATGCGGAGACTGAATTTTGCAAATCTGTTTGAGGTCAATACTTTACATATGGAACAAAAAAAATAGTGAAACCTGTGAAGAATCAAATTTTTCTTTCTTACGTACAAAGCATAATCATTAGTAATAAAGCTTGTATCAATACCCATGCATTAGTTAGTAAAAACTCTTAATACTCACAGTAAATATATTAAATATGGATAATAGAATGCGCTTGATATGTACTTACGATTGATAATGAAGATAAATGTGTTTGAGTCTAATATATAAATGCGCTTGGGTTTAAGATGGTAAATTACTGGATTCTGATACGTAAATGTCCTTAATTGTGATTAATATCCTGAATATAGCCGAATATCCTTTCTATTGTTTAAGGGTAACATTGGCCTCCATTTGCCGTCGTTTGGCCAAAGAACTACAATACGCATACGCATAAAATAGTTCAGTGAATTTTCAGTAACTCAAATTGAAAATTTTCAAAATCAAATTTTAACAATTTCTTAAAACCTTTTTTATAGAAGTGCTAAAAAATAGAAATACTAAAAAACAAAAGTGTTTTTATGAGAAAATTATTAGAACTGTTAAGTAAAGGTAACTTTACTTGAAATTCTGGCTTTACGTTATTGTTAAGATATATATGAGTCAATGATATCTGGTGGCACAGACAATAACCAATGCAAGGAAGAAAATGTGTACACATCAAAACTATGACTTATCTGTATTTTAAGTAAAAACGTTTAGAAAGGTAAAATAACAAATCCTAAACAATGATCTCCATCTTGATTCTGTTTGTCATATTATAAAATGTTTGCTCATGTATGAAACAAATTTGTAATGTTAACCTGTTATGTTCCGCTATTTTGAAACGTCGCGGAAAAACTATCACTTGTAACGTTTCTAAGGGGAGAGATGATGACCAAGAGTAAGCATCTCAATCCAGGCATAATGGATTCGAGCACTTCTTGGTTCACGACTATAATCATTCCAATGTACTTAATAAGAAGAAATGACAACATGCTGACATATGTAACGCTGCTTAATGTACCATGTTATAGCAGGTGTGTGCGTTTATTTATTTCTTATATCATAGTTTGGGGACCTTTCTGTTCAAAATGTGTCAGAGTTAAATCGTATGCAAATACATGCACAGTGCGTTAACTGTAGTGCATGTATTAGTTACCCGCACTTCAGAGCATGCTCATTGATTGGCTCAATTTTACCTATTGTGACGACAGAGAAACGAATAGCGACATAAACATCATATATTTAAATACTTGTCCATTGGTAACTATTTTCTGGGCTTTCATATTGTGACAACGGGGAACGTGTTTTTATTTTCGACTATGATTCAAAAAAGAAAAAAACTTCAAAACACTCGGCAATCTGATTTATACTCGGGGGCTACACCCCATTTGTACTAATCAGATAGTTTCGTGTTTTGATGCTCTTTCTATTACTTTTATTTTGATTCAAGATAAAAGATTTTGTTCGGTTACATACCGTGTTACTCGTTTCGCCATGACTTTTGCACAGATATTTTGCGTTACTTTTACACAATTCCGGCGTATTTCTATATTCTTGTGTTACTTGATATGCACAGTGACTTTTTTTATATTTGCATAGTTTTGGAACTGTTTCTTTGTGTTACTTTTTAAAAGTATAAAATCGCTTTTCAGAAACTCAACTTTTTGCACGAAATATTTATCTTATCAATATTGATGTCACATGTCTCCACTGAGTGTCATTATTAAAAAAATTGTTTTAGAGTGGACACAAACTTCTGATATCTATTCAAGATTATTTTCAAGTAAAAGGCCATTGTTTCAGAAAAATTCGTGTGTTTAAAGACAGAGCTTTAATTTTTTTTAATTTTTTTTAACGTGAGTAATAACTAAACATCAATGATCCAGTGTAATTGATCTACTTGATTGAACTGTGCAGAATTAAAATACATGTACGAGGGTCTTTCGGAAATGAATGAAAGTTAGTTTGTTACTTTTGATTGAAAAAAATAAAGCCACAAAGTTTGGCACGTAACTAAAATTAACTCTTTGTGCGTAAGCTCAATTATTTATAAGCATCGTGACGTTAAAACGTGAAATTGCTTATTAAACGAGGATAAGTAAGAGTTAATATATATAGATTTATTTAATAAAATGTGTGCATATACATTTGTGTATATTTAAAAGATTAAAATTGTAGTTAAATTTAACTCTTGTTACACAATTAATTTTATAATACAAATAAACATATATTTTCCTCCTTATCAGCAAACCTTTGTCCAAACTAATGGGACACGTATTTCTGAAGGCGTACTTCATATACCCTGTACAAAGTTAACACCCGCATTCGGAATATTTATTGTTTGATACGACAGTCAGATAATATATGGGCGTATACAATCGTATGACCAATATATTGTGTTAAATCAGTTTAAAAGCTGATATTTTTTATTGAAATGTTGAATTGTTTTAATCTATATATAGTGTCGCTGAATGACAACCTCGAGAATTTCAAGTTTATGTTCATTCTAAAACAGTCACAACTTCACCGTTAAACAAAATGTCGGAAGGAGGGAGTGAAATACAAGAGAACGACAAAGTTCCTGGTCGTGTTAAGGAATATTTGTGTCAGCCATGTTTAAAGAATGAAAAGCATAATGTAGCTGAAAACTTTTGCTCAACTTGTAATGAATTCCAATGTTCTGATTGTTCAAATGTGCACAACAGTTTTGCCATCTCGGAAAGTCATAAATTGGTGAACGCAAATGAAGCTAATACTTCAAGATATTTTTTTGATATGAAAGGATTAGATAAATGTGATCAACATCAAGAACATTATAAGTTCTTCTGTGAGGATGAAAGCAAACTTTGCTGCAGTATGTGTGTTTTTTATAACCATCGTAAATGTCACAGCGTTGTGGAAGTTGAGAAAATTGCCAGGAATAGGTCACAAATTTCTACCTTAATGGAAAAAATGAAGGATGCACTTAAAGATGCTGAGGGTATTGCCAGACAAATTCTCACTTTAAAAGATCAACTTGCTCAAAACATAAACGAAATTCCAGTAAAGATTAAGGAAATGCGAGATAAAGTTATGCGAATGTTCGACTATTTGGAAGTTTTCGTCGTCAAGAGTGCGGAAGCTCTCCAGAAAGAAACATTAGTTAACCTGACTAAAAAGCAATCACTTAACGAGAAACATTTGGCTCATGTTTCATGGATTTCAGACACTATTGATAACGTTTACAAAAATGGAACTTCAGCGCAGAAATTCATAGCAGAACAAAATGTTGAAAATGAAGTGAACGTTCTATGCAAACATGTCAAGGAGGAATGTCAAAACTTAGAGACGGTGACAATTTCTTTTCATTTTGACAAAGCATTAAAACTACCACCACGACCAATAACTGAACATGTTCCGGGACAACTCATATCAAAGTCGCTTCGGAAGGGGGAGATTAATTCTGTCAATATGGCGGTGACATTAACTCCAGTCTATTCCATTCTTTTGAATGAGACGGCGGGAGATGATATCAAGAAACCGATATATTTTACAGGGATAGACTTTCTACCTGATGGTAGACTGATAGCTGTAGACAACTGCAAAAAATGTTCAGTTTACAATGAGAAGCTTGAGAAAGTAGGATCATATCAGTTATCTTACCAGCCACTGTCTGTTGTTGCTGTCTCGGAAGAGAAAGTAGCGATAACAAGTGACGGCACCTATGTAGAATTTCTACATGTTAGTAAATATAATGAAATAAGATCGAGCAAGAAATATAAAGTAACAACGAAATATAATTCTATATTTTTGAAAGATGATAGGCAATTGATTGTCGGGACTATTGAAGACCAAAGACCAGTTCGCACGGTGTCATTGGTAGGAGAGGAGAAAAACTTCATTAATAACTTTCAAAATAAGGCATATCCTGTTGGCGCAAGTCTTTGTACTTACATAAAGAACAGTGACAAACTCGTGCTTACAGATGAAAATACAGTCTACATATATGATATCAAAACAAACAAGAAACTCAAAGTGAAGGATGAGCAGATAAGGAAACCAAGTGGTGCAGCAGTTGGTCCCTCTGATACTATCCTGGTTTGTAGTAATAGAACAAACTCCATTGTACAGGTATCACAAACGGGACAGATCTTGTCATCTCACAGGATAAATATGGATTCGCCATATAGAGCATGTGTCTCACGTGATAAAGCATTTCTTGTTGTTACAAATAATGATAATGGAAGCAGGAAAATGCAGAAATTCGAAATATCGTGAAAAAAACACAACCTTCTACAATGCACATACAAACACATACATATACACACAAAAAGTTAGAAATTAATTGTTGACGGTGACATTTGAAAAGTTTGATTTAGTCATTTATATGTCTGTTACAATGTAGTTGTTCGTAGCAGAATAATTATTTATACTATTTGCGTAGAACATGTGAAAAAAAGAGAACAAATTGTCTACTTTGATATCAGGTTTTAATATAGCAAACATGATATAGGTGGACAATGGTGGTTCTAATATTGTTTTTTTTATTTTAATTTTAGTTTAGGTTCCTGTACCTAATTTTGTAGATAAACCAATAAAGTAACAAATTTAACTTTTATTTAGCACGCATGCAATATATATATTTAACAGTGTTCTGTGACAACATTATTGTTCTGACCTATAATCATTCGACTTTGTTGATTGTATTTATTCATCTGTATAATAATCAACTTATCAATATTATTTTTGTTTTTTAGATTTTGTTTTGAAAATGCTTTTGTTGTATTTGAACATTTTGTTTTGTAATGACTTATAACCATATGATATCTTGTAATTTAACTTCGTGTTTTGTATATCCGTACAGTGTGTATCTGACAAATTTGTATATTATTTAGCATAACATAAAAACGAAACACCATGCTTGATTTGCAGTGCACAATTTGTCTGTTTTCTTTCTTAAAACAAATCTGTTTGAACGTTTTATTGCTGGAATATGACGTTAAAAACTTTTGTCACAAGTTATGAACTCGGCAAGCCTGAACATATGTGAGATCTGATCTCTTCGGATATTATGCTTTGCAAAAGGCATCTGACATGCTAAAGCCATATATTAGAACCTCTTTCAGACACATGGCAACAGAGGGGGGCTATATTTTCCTTTTTACACAAGATCATCAAGGAAAGATGGCGTTCAATGAACACAATTGAACGAAAGAATAACAATGATTTATTTTAATTAATAACAATCAATTTACCCTTCAGGTCAGGCACAGACAAAGTTTGCAAAAGTTGAAGAACGTAACTTCTCCCCACACGAACACTGCGGTGCACCAAAACCCGGGTAAATTGCGATGGTGTATTCGTGTTTTTTTTATGGAAAACCAATGTTTTACTTGTTGATTGTTGCTCAGATTTTGTTATTTGAAATTTTGTCTGTTCAAGATTTTAATCAAGTTGTTATAGGTTAATTAAAACAACCTTTAATAAAATTAAGTTATAAATATGTTTAATCAGTTATCAGTTTCTGACAACATTATCTAGAAGACAATTGAATCACATGGTTATTCTTTGATATGATACATTGTGTATGCCAAAAGATAAAGCTACTAAATATAAACATATCAGTATTGTGAATTTTAACATGAAATTATGTAAGAAATAAAGACATTTTCATAATTATTATGACTTCATTTTTGTGCTCTCTTAATGTTGAATTAATTCAAATAAAGATATCTATCCAGATAATTATATGCCATAATAATTCATGATTGTTTGACATTACATTTTTTAAACAAAGGCTGATTACATAGTTGTAATATTTATACATGTATGTTGTTTCACAATTATTTTATGCGGGTGGCGCGGTTTTCGCCTCCCGTTTAGACGCATTCGGGAAATTTTATTTAAAGTAATGTTACGTTGTGCATTTTTAATTAAACCAAGTCACACAAACACGAAAATTTAGCCATCATTATTTTATCACCTTGTAGAATGAGTATTAATGATGTTATCTCATGATTTAAAATAGCCAAATTTATATTCAAATACATGTACCATGTCCTTTGTTGTCCTTCTTCCTTACTGAGTTCGACATAACATCTAATTCTTACGTAACTTTGGATGATTCATATAAAAATATTTATCCATTTTCTGGACTTCTTAATATATATCATTTTGTTATATATCAGTCATTCATTGAAATAGTTGATATCTTATTTGTTCCTAGAACAAATATATTCAACATGTACCATGTCCTTTGTTGTCCTTCTTCCTTACTGAGTTCGACATAACATCTAATTCTTACGTAACTTTGGATGATTCATATAAAGATATTTATCCATTTTCTAGACTTCATAATATATATCATTTTGTTATATATCAGTCATTCATTGAAACAGTTGATGTCTTATTTGTTCCTAGAACAAATATATTCTACATGAAAAAAATGTTCTTACCTCCCATTTATATATTGAAACATTTCAATTATCTTAGACGTTTATTTGTGCAGATTCAATAAAAACTAAATATCGATTAATCAAATATGAGACTGTTTGAATGAAGAAGGCATTTTTCAAGAGCATTTTAATATTTATTTTGTCCCTTTTGAAACCGCCCGGCCATACGAAGTCGAGTCTTCTTCAGTATAATTTCGGGTAGTTTATCCAATATCCATTTTATCCTCTATCTAAATGCTCTTTAGTTGTATTTCATTCCGAAAAATTCGGTTTTTATTCTTGTTTTAATTTTTTTTTAATCTGTTCATAAGCTCTTAACTTCGGCAAAATTCTGATAAAACATGTATTTTTAAAGTACATGTATCTTATAAATACATAAATAATCAAGTATGCGTGTAATAATATATAATTTTTTATTGATCATATTCAAAACAAAAAAGAAATAGTTATTTTGAAAAGAGAAGGTTTGCAGAGAATAATTTAACGTAAATGCACTGACTATGGATTGTGCCCCTCCCCTTATGTGATAAATAACATGATATGTTCTATGCCCTTAAATAGGTCATACTATGTGCCGTGATTATGTTTATGCGCGTTAAATGCAAATAAGCGTACTATTATCGAATTGAATGTTTATTGTGAAACTGGTTGTAAGATGATGGTGGACCTGTACATAGGGGTAGATTTGTTTTCAAACATTCCAATATGAAATTTAAGTTGAATGTTTTTGATAGTAAAAAACGGACAACATGATTAAAAACAAGAGATTAGTTGAACATGCTATATAATTGTTACATAATTAGAGCATTGGCTATGCTGATACTTCTTTTATGCAAATGTTTTTAACATATAAAAAGGATTTTAGTCAAAAGAGTGAGATTACGATAATATACAACACAATGACAGTTCTTGAAGGTCGACAAAATACCAGACAATTTAAACGTTATAACTTGTAACAGCAGAAAAAAGGTCCCAACCTTTACAAATACCCCTATATACATTTCTATAGGAGAACACCTAAACTAAAGATATATATCAGTCATTCATTGAAACAGTTGATGTCTTATTTGTTCCTAGAACAAATATATTCTACATGAAAAAAATGTTCTTACCTCCCATTTATATATTGAAACATTTCAATTATCTTAGACGTTTATTTGTGCAGATTCAATAAAAACTAAATATCGATTAATCAAATATGAGACTGTTTGAATGAAGAAGGCATTTTTCAAGAGCATTTTAATATTTATTTTGTCCCTTTTGAAACCGCCCGGCCATACGAAGTCGAGTCTTCTTCAGTATAATTTCGGGTAGTTTATCCAATATCCATTTTATCCTCTATCTAAATGCTCTTTAGTTGTATTTCATTCCGAAAAAATTCGGTTTTTATTCTTGTTTTAATTTTTTTTTAATCTGTTCATAAGCTCTTAACTTCGGCAAAATTCTTGATAAAACATGTATTTTTAAAGTACATGTATCTTATAAATACATAATAATCAAGTATGCGTGTAATAATATATAATTTTTTATTGATCATATTCAAAACAAAAAGAAATAGTTATTTTGAAAAGAGAAGGTTTGCAGAGAATAATTTAACTAAAATGCACTGACTATGGATTGTGCCCCTCCCCTTATGTGATAAATAACATGATATGTTCTTGCCCTTAATAGGTCATACTATGGCCGTGATTATGTTTATGCGCGTTAAATGCAAATAAGCGTACTATTATCGAATTGAATGTTTATTGTGAAACTGGTTGTAAGATGATGGTGGACCTGTACATAGGGGTAGATTTGTTTCAAACATTCCAATATGAAATTTAGTTGAATGTTTTTGATAGTAAAAAAAACGGACAACATGATTAAAAACAAGAGATTAGTTGAACATGCTATATAATTGTTACATAATTAGAGCATTATGGCTATGCTGATACTTCTTTTATGCAAATGTTTTTAACATATAAAAAGGATTTTAGTCAAAGAGTGAGATTTACGATAATATACAACACAATGACAGTTCTTGAAGGTCGACAAAATACCAGACAATTTAAACGTTATAACTTGTAACAGCAGAAAAAAGGTCCCAACCTTTACAAATACCCCTATATACATTTCTATAGGAGAACACCTAAACTAAAGACGGAAATTTCGGGATTTGAGATGAAATAACCATTGCAGTTGATTTTCGGATAAAAGTCATTAAAATACCAGACATTCTCACAGATTTAACCAACAGACACCGGTTCAGACTCATTAAACATACAACTAATACCTTACTGTGTAATAGAGCGTTGAGCCAGCCAAATATTTTAAGATTTGAGTTCAATGAATTTTTTTCAATTTTTGATGTAACATCAACAAAATATCAGAGTTTTCCTGACGCATATACCAACAGATACATAGTCGAAACCCTAAGCATGCCACCATATTGTGTTCTGCAGAATTGAGTCTAGAACTCTGATATGATTCAGAATTGGCAGCATTTGATCTTAAATGACCGGTTTGACAGCAGATACAGTCGGATCATGCAATTTTATGGGTTTCTGTGGAACTGAGTCTGTGGATCACAAGAGCCAGCAAAGACGATGAAATTTGAGCGAATATTACAATTTTTACTAAGCTTATAGTCCACAGAATACCTTAGTATTCCTCAACCTCGGAAACACCCGAGTATTCTCAACGGTCATACCTATACCAGCGAAGAAACGGTCAGACCCGTTAATCATCCATTCATATAAGTCTCTCTGGATTTGAGACTGGCGCTCACAGGGGCAAGCCTGAAATTGCGAGACTCGTATTCATGAGTCGAAATAATAATTAACAGTTCGATTTTTAGTTCGACGTCTGCAAAATACCCGAGTATTCCCGACGTACACCTATACCTGCGGAGATCTCTAACTTTAAAATCATATGTGTTTCTGCAGATTTGAGACTAGCACTCACAGGGCAAGCAATCCTGAAATGACAATAAAGAGTGAAATTACCATTTATACTTCGATTTTCGGTTCAACGTCGGCATTATACAAGAGCATTTCAGACCTATAATACAAGCGGAGAAACAAACCCCTTAACCGTCCAATCAAATGCGGGTTTGTGTGTGTGTGTGTGTGCGTGTGTGCGTGCGTGCGTGTGTGTGTGTGCGTGTGTGTGTTTTTTGCGAATTTGAAATTGGGACTCACAGGGGCAAGTCTGAAATGGCGAGATGTGAGCTGGAATGACCATTTTTAATTTTTCGTTTCAACATCTGCAAAATACAAGAATATTGCCGCCGCAAACACCTATACCAGTGGACACACGGTCAGACCATCCCTCTAACATTCTATCATAAAGGGTTTTGCGGAAATGAGGGGTCAGTTGGAAATGTTAAGATATAAGCTGAAATGATTAATTTACATTCCGATTTTCGGTTAAATGTTCGCAAGATATCAGAATATTCCCGACAGACACACATATACCAGCGGTCACATGGTCACACCCTTAACCTTCAATCATATGGGGTTCTGTGGAACTGATAATGTTGCTCACAAGGGTCGGCCGGAAATGACGAGATTTGAACTGAAAAGAAAAATTTATTTTCATTCCGATTTTCGGCTTAATTTGCGCAAAATATCAGAAATTTGTCGCCGGACACACCTTTACTAGCGGATACACGGTAAGACCCCCCAACCCGTCAGCGCAATCGAGTCTGGGTCTCACAGAGGCCAGGCGGCAATGGCGAGGTATGAGCTGAAATGACCATTTATAGATTTTCCAAAGCTCACCAAAACTGTAACATTACCTATATATGCAAGTTATGCAACAAAGCTTATTCATATCTTTCCGGAAAGTATCTAAATCAAACATTTCTCTCAGCTTTGCCGTATTCAATTGTTGTGAACACCGGCATGTTTCCGACTGATTTCAAACTGGTTCTCACATCTGAAGCACGACGCATTTGAATAGGGAGATATTTTGAAAATGGAGTAAAACGGCGATAGTTTTGATATATTTTCGTATTAATGTTAATATTGATCATGAAGTTTAAAATTGACCATGATATTGAAGAAAAAGGTAAGAATCACATGGTATGTCGAACTCATTACAAAACACATGCAATTTGAATGAAAATTAAGCTATATTTCAATAAATTAAATTTCAATTAATTAAATAATTTTACTAATACTTATTCCACAAGAGATAAATAATAATATCTTTATTTAAAGAATGTAAGACATGGAGATACACCATCGAAAACACAAATAACGTATCTTTATTTTAAATGTTGCCTTCTAAACAATGTATAAAAAAAAACATTAAAAAATCAAACAGTAGCAACTTTTCCATTTCTCAATTAAAATTTTGTCCAATAACAAACTTGACATCTCCTTTTCGATATTAAATAAATATAAATAAAATTTAGAGTTATGAGGACATTTATTTGATCTGTAAGATTTGTTTTTTAATACTTTATTTTTAAAAGATGTCAGAGAATTAGAAAATTGGAATTTAAATGGTATTCTATTCCAAATCCTTGCAGATTTGTAACAAAAGTAAAAAGGAAAATAGTAAAAAAACAGGTTTCAGAAGGCGCTAGGTAATCATAAGCTCTATAAACAAGAATGCCATTATGAAAATTACATCGTTGATTGAAAGACATCCACCCAAGTTCTTTTAGTTCTTTCACCTTGATTACACATGTATATATATCTGAGATGTTTATTTAAATAATCTTTGCAGCTCTTAATTAAAAAAAGTATCATTGTTTGAAATACAATTCCCCGAATGAGTCTAAATGGGAGGCGAAAACCGCTAAAAGGAACTATACCGGCATTAGATAATTGCGAAACAACATACATTGTGCATGTACATGTATAAACAATACAACTATGAAATCAGCCTTCATGTCAAATACTTTGTATAATAATTGTATATAATTATCTGGATAGATATTTTTCTTTGTCTGAATTAAACATTAAGAGAGCACAAAAATGAAGTCATAATTTGAAAATGTTTTTATTTCTTACATAATTTCATGTCAAGTTTACAATACTGATATGTTTATAATTAATATCTTTATCTTTTGGCATACACCATTTATTTAATTAAAGAATAACCACGTGATATAATTGTCTACTAGATAATGTTATCGGAAACTGATAACTGACATAAATATATAAATCAATAACTTAATTTTATTAAAGGTTGTTTTTATTAACATATATAACCACTTAATTTAAGTAATGAGTTTGCCATGCTGTAAATGTAGAACAGATAAACAATAATGAAGGGATTTCAAAATCAAAATACTAAAAAACAACTGTATAGAGACTCAATTCCTAAAACATTGGTTCCTCCATACACTATCGCAATTGTCCCGGGTTTTGGTGCGACAGTGTTCGTTTGTGGCAAAGTAACGTTCTTCTACTACCTTTGTATCTGATCCATGGGAAATTGACTGTTAACAATTTCAGAATATCAATGTTTTTCTTTTGCTTGCCTGACTCTTCAATCGTGACAGAAAAGGTTTTTTTTAAAAGTTCTATTCCATCAGTTAAAACGTTAAAACGTATCTGTTTTCAAGAATAAAATATACAAATTGTGTACTGCAAATCGAGCATGGTGTTTTTATGTTATGGTTAATAAAATACGAACTGACCATATACATACCGTGCAAAAATACGAAAAATGTTAAATATAATAACTAATTCTGAAATCCATGTAGCATGAGCCAAATAGTTCTCGCTTTTTAATAATGTTAACTAATGTTTCTTTTTGAGGAGCTTCAGCTCTCTTAACGACGGAAAATTCATAATCGTCAAACATTCTCATAACTTCATTTGGCATTTCACTAATCTTTACTGGAATTTTGTTTACGTTTTCTAAAGGTTGATCTTTTAAAGTGAGAATTTACCTTTAAGAAATGTTAGGCTGAAAGCCCTAGCCCAAGTTAAACATCCGTGAGTTATCCGCGTGCATGGTGTTTTTATGACCGGCTATTTGTTCTCTTTGTATGTAAAGTGTATAAGTTTTCGTAAAAGGACATTATTCCTAGGTCAACTGCTTAAATTCAAATTGTCTAATTTCATTGCGGATTCGATTTTGTACAAATTTAAAGGATCTTCATTACAATATATAAGACTCAAAACTCTAGCCCAAGTAAAACATCCGTGAAATCTCCCCTTGGCATGGTACTTTGAACCAAGGATTTATTCTTTCTGTATATAAAGTGTATACATTTTCGTAAAAAAAATAAACAAACAAAAACAAACAAAAAAAAGAAAATATTAAGTTCATCTGCTTAAACGCGATACCACTAATTTCGTTGCGGATTCGAGTTTATACAAATTTGAAGGGTCCACGTTACAAAAAAATTAGGCTTAAATCCCCAGCCCAAGCCGTCAGATCTCCGCTTGGCGCTAGGTCCTTTGATTGAATGAAGATTTGTTCTTTCTGTATATAAAGTGTATGATTTTTCTGAAAACACAATATTCTTAGGCCACCTTTTTAAACACTGATTTCGTTGCGGTTTAAATTTGTATAAATTCGGAGGGTCTACTGTACAAAATAGCAGGCCCAAGTAAAACATCCGTGATATATCCGTGTGGTATGCCCGTTTTTATGACCTGCGATTTGTTCATTCTGTATATAAAGTACATAAGATTTCGTTAAAAAACCTAGTATATTCCTTGGTCAATTGACTCAATAAGACTCAAAGATCTAGCCGGGAATTCTTCGCGTGGAACGGTCTTTTGTTTGGATCACATATTTGTTCTTTCTATATATAATGTGTTTAAATTTACGTAAAAAACACATTCTTATGCCAAATGCTTCAGCAACATTTTGTCGATTTTGTACATGTATAAATAATAATATCTTTGTTTAAAGAATGTAACACATGGAGATACACCATCGAAAACACAAATAACATATCTTTATTTTAAATGTTGCCTTCTAAACAATGTATAAAAAAAACATTAAAAAAATCAAACAGTAGCAACTTTTCCATTTCTCAATTAAAGTTGTGTCCAATAACAAACTTGATATCTCCTTTTCGATATTAAATAAATATAAATAAAATTAAGAGTTATGAGGACATTTATTTGATCTGCAAGATTTGTTTTTTAATACTTTATTTTTAAAAGATGTCAGAGAATTAGAAGATTGGAATTTAAATGGTATTCTATTCCAAATATTTGCAGATTTGTAACAAAAGTAAAAAGGAATTCTTCGCATGGCACGGTCTTTTGTTTGGAACGCATATTTGTTCTTTCTATATATAATGTGTTACAATTTACGTAAAAAAACACATTCTTATGCCAACTGCTTAAGCAACATTTTGTCAATTTTGTACATGTTTAAAGGGTCTTCTTTACAGAATTATTAAACTTTAAACCCTAGCCTTAGTAAAACATCCGTGAGAATTCCGCGTGGCATGGTCGTTTTTCATCACATGCAATTGTTCTTTCTGAATATCAAGTGTAGAAATTTTTCTTAAAGAAACCTTATACGCTTAGTTGAACTGTTTAAAAACGATTTGTCTGATTTCTTTGCGGATCCGATAGTGTACAAATTTCGAGTGTCTTCTATACAGAAATATAAGGCTCAAATCAATAGCCCAAAAAAACTTTCGTGAGATTTCCACGTGATTTGGTCGTTTTTTTAACCGGCGGTTAGTTCTTTCTGTGCACAATGTGTTTGAATTGGCGTAAAAACACCATTTTCTCGATTCAGCTGTTAATGAGTCCGTTGCGGATTCGTTTTTTTTTATACGTTTGGACAGTGTAATTTCGGTGATATAAGCCCCTAAGCCCTTACACAAGGAAAATGTCTGTGATACGTCTGGGTTGCAAGATCTTCATTTGAACATTCACATTATGGTGACAGAACTCTACTGAAGCTATGGTCTATATGATTTGAATGATCACGAAGCAGTGATCGTGCAACTTTTGTAAATGTATTTACACACGTTGCCAGGCAACTTACCGCGTACATGGTTGAGCGGGGTTATGATTGTTGTTTGGCGGGGATGTGCACGTGAAAAATATGATACATGTATATGGTATACTATAGGTGTGTAAAATAATCATTCGAGGATTTGCTTTTAAGCTATTCAGACGAGTTTTATCTTAACTTTTCACTTAAATTCAAATATGAACTCGGACAGTTTAGATGAGATAAAACCGTATTTTGATGATAAGTTTGCAGATCTTAAGAAAGAGATATGCAAAGGAAGTGTTGCAAAAACTCACAAAGCCACTGTTTTGAAAAACAAAGGGAATCAGGGATTGCATCGTTCAAATTAGCGGATTGATTGAGTCAGGGGAACATAGTGAGGCGCTCGAGTTGGGTGAGACTGCTAAGAAAAAGATTGAACGTCGCAATAAACTTATAAAACTGGCAGACAAGTCACTTAGTGGTTGGTTGACTGTACACGAAAACGAGCAAGACTATATAGCCAGCGATGATGAACATTCAAAGAGAATGAAAAAGGCTGAGAAAGCAGCTGCGTCCATTATCAAACAGCGCAATGAAGCTAAGAAAGCGAACAGAAGGTTCACAAATGGCAACCGGTTTGCTCCGTACACATCTATTCCTCCAAATAGCGTTGGTGGTAACATTCAGCAACCCAGCTCCAATTTTCGTCCCCCAACACCATTCCAGGGCCTCTATTCTAGACAACAGGGTGTCTCCGGAGCTCGACCAACAGATCGATGTTTTTCCTGCGGGAAATTCGGACACTTCAGAGCCAACTGTCCCCACGATTTCTACAACCAGCAGGTGCGCGATGACGTCACCAGAGCCGTGTTAGATACAATCAACGCCAAGAAGCAATGAACAGGAGCTGGCAGATATCACGTGTTTATAAGTTAAGTGTGACTTTTCATACAATTCATTTATCAGTACGTACTATGAGCACAAGAACTATTTTGATTATATTGAGTCTACTTTCATGCCCAATATTACTAAAAGGTCGTTTAAAATCACATGCGACGTTTTGGAATGATATAGGTTGTAATAAAACAATCAAAGTTATTTTGAACGGATATGATATTCCTTTCATACATACTCCTGAGTCTGTGCATTTAAAAAACAATAAGTCCGCTTTAGATAACATGCCTTTCGTTTTTGAGGCTGTAACAGAGCTTGTCATGTCTGGTCGGGTTATAGAGGTGCCCTTTAAACCGTTGGTAGTTAACCCTCTTACTGTGTCAATCAATAGGTCAGGAAAGAAAAGATTAATTCTTGATCTAAGACACGTAAACAAGTACATATGGAAAGAAAAGATGCGATTTGATGATATAAAACTGGGCTTAGACTATGTCGAAAATAACGGATTTATGTTTAAATTTGACTTAACTTCTGGCTACCACCATATAGATATAGCTTCCAAATGTCAGTCATTTTTGGGGTTTTCCTTGCCTAGTAACGGAAAGCTTAGATACTTTGTCTTTTCTGTTTTACCTTTTGGTTTAGCGACTGCGGGTTTTATTTTTACCAAGGTTCTGAGAGAGTTAGTTAAATATTGGCGTACGAACAAAATTAAAATCATAGTATATTTAGATGATGGTTGGTCTGTAGCGGACTGTTATAACAAAGCTATGGAAAACTCAGATTTTGTAAAGTTAACATTAAGAAAGTCGGGATTTTTAGAAAATTCTGAAAAAAGTATATGGATTCCAGTTCAAACAATATCTTGGCTAGGTCACATTTTTAACCTCAAGTCTGGCCTTCTGTCTGTAACAGAAAGTAGAGTTACTGCATTAAAAGGGGAAATAACCGATCTCACAAACAAACAAGCAAAAGTTACCGCCCGTAAGGTTGCTAAGGTCACAGGTATGATTGCATCAATGCACTACGTTCTTGGTGATTTAGCACGTTTAATGACAAGGGCGCTTCACGCACAGATAAATAGGTGTATTAAATGGGATTCAGTTTTCAAAATGTCTTTTGATAGTGCCGAATTTAGAGATCTTATGTTTTGGTTACGAAACATAGACGCTTTGAATAAGCGTAATATGTTTCAGTGCAATCAGCTTAGTCTGTATCAGGTTCACGTGTACGCAAGTGACGTCGCATGTGCAGCTTATTCCCCGTATTTAGATCAGTCTATTTTTATAGGGCTTGGACTGACAGGGTTCTACAATCATGGCGGGAGCTTAAGTGTATAGAATTAAAATCTCTTTCCAAATTCTTACGTAATAAAACAGTACAGTGGTTCACAGACTGTAAGAATTGCGAATCAATCGTTCGCGCCGGTAGCGGGATCTTGCAGTTATTTCCATATTCAACTTAAGTAGGGAGAGTTCCATACGTTTGTCTGTAGTATGGATACCGCGTGACCAAAATGTAACTGCTGATAGGTTATCCAGGTTAATAGATGCAGATGACTGGGGTGTTTCGTTAGACTTTTTCAACTTTATTAGTGGTTTGTGGGGTCCCTATACAATAGACAGATTTGCTGATAGTGAGAACAGAAAGACAATGAGATTTAATTCTAAATTTTGGAACCCCGAATATGAGGCGATCGATGCTTTCACTCAGAACTGGGAGGGGCTAAATAATTGGTTAGTGCCGCCCATCAGTTTAGTCTGCAAAACAATTAAACACGTGATAGAGTGTAAAGCTATGGGTGTCCTGATTGTACCAAGGTGGCAGTCTGCTGGTTACTTGCCTTTATTATTTGAAGATAACAGTTTTACATGGAAAAACTATGTAAAGGATGTCTAAGAATTTTGTGACAGAAAAATATACGTTCATGGCAAAAACAGAAGATCTCTTTTTGGTTCTAGAAAGTTTAAGGGATCTGTGTTTTGGCAGTTAAACTTGATACCAGATTATAAAAATAATGATCACGTTAATTTGTAATCAAGTATTACCGGAAGGACTATATAGTTTCATGGGTAAACGGTCGGAAGGACCAAAGTCTGGCCGGAAGGGCCTAAATATGGCCGGAAGGGTCCAAGTATGACCGGAAGGGTCAGGACATATGCTTATCTGCAGCACAAAAAAAATGCTTGAAAAGCAATAGTTTTATTGTTTCAGTAATTTTTTTTTATATTTTGCTATCATTGTATTTATGTTATTATGTTATTATTATTTTTGTTGTACGTAATTTTCACGTGTATCTATTTTTCGATTTTATGAACAGCGTTTGCCTAAAGTCCTGGTAATTTCCTCAGTTCAAAAGAAAAAACCTATTTCTGCAGAAATTATTGGAGATATGTTTTTATTACATGACAAAGATAACTGTTCTTTATATCATTTAAGATCGCTTGCAATTGTAATCATAGGGTTTTCAGGATTTTTGAGGATCGGAGAACTGTTAAATTTAAGATGTACTGATGTTACATTCAATGATGATTACTTTAGTTTGTACATTCGGTCTAGTTAAACTGACCAGTTAAGTCGTGGTTCGTCAGTTGTTATTTCAAAATCAACTGGTGTTACATGTCCATATAAAACATTACAACTTTATTTTTCAAAGGCTGATTTACCAAACGATAGTGAAGAGCATGTTTTTCGAGCTTTATCTTCATGTAAGAAATCTAACTCTTTTAGATTTAAGAAGGAAGGTTGCTTATCTTATACTCGAGTTAGGGAACTGTTACGTGAGATGCTTGTCGAAGTAGGCTTAAACCCTTATGAATATGGGACTCACAGTTTAAGACGCGGTGGCGCTATCGCCAGCGCTGTTAACAATGTATGTGATAGACTTTTTAAAAAGCACGGGAGATGGAAAAGTGAGCATGCGAAGGACGGTTATGTGTCTGAGGATATCAATTCGATCCTCAGCGTTTCTCAAAATCTAGGACTGTAATTCAGTTCCGTTATAGTAAATAGCGTAAGTTGTCCCGTACTTTAAAATTCGACGCTGGAACAATTGCATATAAATTGTTTACTTGTTTTGTTGTAATTTAGTATATGTAAGTTGAAGGGCTTAAGCTTGTAAATGATTTATGCTCGGTTGAAAGAATTGAATTAGAGCATACTTTTCATTAAGTGGTGTGTGAAAAGAGCCGCTTAAGAGCATATATTTTTATTACACTTACGTACTGTCATAATGCACATTTAGCCTTGGTAAAATGAGCGCTTCGTAAATATGTGAAGTAGTATCTGATCAATTTATTCGGAGTCTCTATAAAACAGCAATATAAGTTCAAAAAGCCTAACCAAAGCAAATTGTACGAGATATTTCGACATAACATGGTCATATTTTGGCTCGGCGAATTCTGCAAATAAAATGTCTAAATTTTCGTAAAAATATCAAAATTCTTGGCAATCCGCTAAAAGCAATTCTTCTAATTCGTTGCGGATTCGGTTTTGTACAAATTTGGAGGGCTTATTTTACAGAAACATTAGGCTAAAAGCCCTAGCTAAAGTAAAACATCCGTGCGATCTCCGTGTGGCGAGGTTCTTTGTTAGGACCAAGTTTTGTTCTTCCTTTTTATAAAGTGCACAACATAGAAATAGTAATACTAATAGTGACACAAAAGAACAATTTATTTGTGTATTTTTTATTTATGGAACTTTTCAATAATAAGAAAGCACTGGACTCTGTAAAACTATGAAATTTTTACTAATTTAACTATTACACATGGACTTAACAACATTCTGGCACTGAGCCAAATCTTATTCTATTTTTAGATTTTTTGTTACTATTTTTGGTCAGTCATGTGACTTGCCATCCTATACATTTTAATACTTCAGGCCCAAATTTCTGTCAAAATTTATCCTGATGAAGACCTCACGGTAGGTCGAAACCGGTAGATAATAAAATAACATAAACATCCCTGGTGTTGACGTGTAATTTTCTTCTTACTTATCCTATCTTGATATTACCTTTGGAAATTAGTATCCCTTTAGCGGGATCCGTCTTCACCAGGATTACCATCTAGGCAAATACGTGATGTGGGCCGGGGCATATTAATTTTTACACCCGCCATGTATCCAGTTTTTTGGATCCATCACAAAATGCAGCATCGGAGCCCTTGGAAAGGGAAATTGCAACGAAAACGAAACCAGATGTATTTACTCACACAATCCGACCAATCAGAAACCGAATTACTTTTACTTTCGGCATCAACGTCCATAACAACACTTCCGGAACAGGAAATGTCTAAATCAAATCCGAAGATAAGACAAACAACGGAAGGTCAGAAACAGCGCAAAATTGACGAACCGAAAGTCTCAAGATTTAAATTCTCAAAGAAACTTCCTGTTCAAAAGACCGGAACACAATATAATATTTTATGCTTAGAAAAGTACATAAGAACAAAATCCATCCTTAAATCATTCATACCACAAGTACCAGTTATCAGCTCAACTTCACAAATAAAGTGGGAAGAAGCACATATTGACTTTGATACCCAGAATTATGCTATTTTATCCATGGCGTACTTAGAAGAGAGATTTCTCGCCACTCAACAAATAGAACCACTCATATGGTGCAGATATATTGATGACATTTTTACCATTTGGTCACATCGTTGTGAGGAATTGTATTCCTTCTTGGCCCACTTGAACGATTTTCACTCCTTTATCAAAATTACATATGAAATCGCCAGCCATGAAAGAATCTCATTTTTTATGTTAGATAGTTAAGAATGTACATGGTAACCTCTATACTAGACTGTACATTAAAACTACTGATGCCAACATATATTTACATTAAAAAAGTGCATAACATAGAAATAGTAATAGTGACACAAAAGAACAATTTATTTGTGTATTTTTTATTTATGGAACTTTTCAATAATCAGAAAGCACTGGACTCCAAATTTCTGTCAAAATTTATCCTGATGAAGACCTCACGGTAGGTCGAAACCGGTAGATAACAAAATAACATAAACATCCCTGGTGTTGACGTGTAATTTTCTTCTTACTTATCCTATCTTTTTATAAAGTGTATAATTTTTCTAAACAAAATTTCTGAGGTCAAATGTTTAAACACCATTTGTCTGATTTCGTTAGGGGCTCGATTTTGTACAACTTTAAACGGTCTTATTTACTAAAAGCTCTAGCCCAAGTAAAACACCCGTGAGATCTTCGACTGGAATGGTTCTTTCTTTGGACCGAAGTTTTGTTCTTTCTGTATATCAATTGTATAAATGTTCGTAAAAAATCTTAGGCCAATTGTTTAAACACAATTTATCTGATTTTGTTGCCGATTCGATTCTCTAACAATTTGGACGGTCTACTTTTTAGAAATATAAGGATTAAAACAACAACCCAGGAAAAACTTCCGTGTGATTTCCATGTGACTTGCGGCGGTTAAATTTTTATGTATATGATTAATCTTTCTGTATATAATGTGTTTAAATTTGCGTTATATCGTCATTTTCTCTTATCAACTGTTAAAACACCATTTGTGTGATTCCTTTGCGGATTCGTTTTGTGTAAGTTTGGACAGTTTTATTTGGGTAATATTAGCACCTTTTGAAAATTTCATTAAGTGTTGTGTGAAAAGAAGCCCTTTAAGAGGACAATTTTACACTTACTGACATTATGCACAGTTAGCCTGGGTAAAATGAAAGCAATGTACTTAAATAAACGCAACGTACTTAAAAATAAAGTGTGCAGAAATTTCGAAGCAATTTAATCGGTGTCTCAACAGCAATATAATGTCAAAAACCCTAACCAAAGCAAACTGTACGAGAGATTTCCGCGTAGCATGGTCCCATTTTGACCCCTTTTTATTTTGGCGTTCTTTTTGTACATAAAATTGATAATTTATTGTGAAAAAACGCACAATATTACGGTTATATCTCGAAAGATAAAAGAGCACTAGGTCAGACTACTGTATTAGTTTTCCCATATACGATTTTTTTCTAAACGAATGATATACTTGTAACATTAATTTAAAATGATTTTGTTATACAAGGTTGACCGACCAAATTTTCGCAAAATGTAACTAAAGATCTTTATCCCACTTTTCGCTGAAATCTTCTGCTGATCACAGGACTGACATACTTTTTAAAATGCATAGATCCAAATGAGAAATCATCCTATAGACTTATAAAACAATTCATTTTCTTAAGAAAACAATGCAGTGTTAGTTTCTTAAATAAACTTCATACTTGTAAGCATTACATTTTTATTCAATCACCTGATGTCACATTGAATCTTATTGTTTTTTCTGCAGTTTTTTTTTTTGCGGTCAATTACTGGCCATGTTACAATACAATAATCTGACCACTAGACCCAATGTCCAAAATGAATGGGCATGCAAAAACTTCGCCTTGCCCTAGAATCGAACCAGCGCCTCCCTGATAATTTGTTAGATCCTCTTCCTATTGAGGTTAGACGACCTGCAACTAAAGACTTGCACAAATAACCGTCTAAGAATTTTCAAATTTAAATGTATGTTAGTATATATAAATGGAGGGTATTTGAACCTTTGCTATAGTAAGTTAGTACGTCAGCAAATTTATTAGCGTGATATTGTGTTGTGTGCAATATTAGAAACATACATATAACAAATTACAACACCCAGCCACGTTTGGTCTATAAGTCACTTTAAACATTATACAATACATAGATATGACTTATAAATAGTTCAATAGGAAACATGTAAAACATAGAAAAAGATTAATGAAAATTTCATATACGAAGTATTGTATTTACAAGCAAAGCATATCAAAATTTCAAGGCCAGAAATTGTATACAATGTTAAGATATAGTTTTATTTCTTGTTATTTTCAAATCATTCTTGAGATGGTTCATATAATAATTTACATTATTAAATACACGCAAGTAAATTGCCATTATGTAATAACATCAGTTCATTTTAAAGATATAACCTTCTTCTTTTCATACGTTCAACAATAAATTTTGCAGCACTAACATATTGATATTTTATCAAATATTTTAGTTTTAGAATATCAGACATATTGTCAAAGTCACTGCTACTCCCTTTACATTTGATAATGAGATTAACACGTAAAACGTTGTACCTAGAGCATTTCAATAAAAAGTAAGTTTCATCCTCAACAACATTGTCAGTACAAGAGTGCGTATTCTTTCATCAACGCGTAATCCAACGTATCCTACGGTTTCCAGTTTGAGCGGAATATTACCTGATCTTAATTGCGCTAAATGAGACCGCTCTACTTTAGTTAAGGAAGACATAAGATACATGAAGTTTGTATGAAAGTATACTTCTATTAAGAATGTCACTTGCTTTCTGTATATACATGTTCCACACATTACCTTCTAGAACAAAAACCGTTTTGTTCATCAGAAAATAAATTTTGCTCTTCGAAGTATGTAGTAATCTGTTATTTAATAACGCTGAATACAATTTGCTAACAAGGGACAGCTATAGTTTAGTGGTGCTCGTTTGTCTTTGGTATTGTCATATGGTATAGGGGCAATTAATGCTTTTCGCCATATACTTGGGATAATTCCTGTTTCAAAGTATAAACAAAACAATGATAACAAAAATCGATTATAATGGGAAACTTTAAAATTTCATAAGGTAATTTATCGTACCCTGTACTTTTCCCATTTTACGCACTTTTAACGATTTTTTCTATTTCAGTTGTATAGGGAATTCAATTTTACAGAAAGGGGGTCAAACAATCGATCTTTTAAGAAACTCGTCCCGTTTAAAATCTGCTCGTAAAATTCCTTGTCAAAATTTTCATTGGTTTCGTTACATTTATAAAGACTTTCAAATTCACTTGACCATTTACATGTATTGAAAACAAAATCATAGTCATTAATCATATTCCCGTCTGCCTCATAGCCTTCCATATGTATAGAACGTTTTGGACCAGATTTTTGATATGATCCCAGAATTACCCTGGATCGTCCGTGCACGGGCACTCAATATCAATAATATATTCAGCATAAATTATAACACTTCATGTAGAATATTTGCGAGAGAAATATATATGAAAAAATCAATGAAAGACAAATAGAACTCTAAATAATATAATGACTCCAGATATATATCTTTATTTATCTTGATTTAACATAATGAGAACATGATATAGTAAAATACATTTGTTATATAATTTCATGCTGCAGTTAACAATACTTCTTGATCATAAAATAATCATACGACTCAAGTGTCGCCTGAATAATGTTGGCAGGCGTTATGATGGATAGTATACCATAACTAATACTAGTAGGTACAAATATGGAAAATATTAGACCATCAGTTTATAAGCAATTGGTAAATTAAAATAATCATCATTGAATTGTTTTCACTCATTAGTTGTTTTCGATAGGCATAACATTAACACAATTGTTATTGATTATATAACTTATCAACACATTGGTTTTGAAATGAAAGTTACATTTTGATATGGGACTTACATCGATTGATATATATATACATCTATGCACTCTCTTGGCCATCCTTGAAACTACCGATCATTTTCACCTTATAATGTGAATCATGGTTTGTACTATGAGATACAGAAGATTGTGTTATCATAATGATATTTTAAATTTCTGCATTTTCACGTTTCCAAAACTGGAATCTGTAACAACAAGAAGTGATTTATCGCGTGAAACACAAGCTCTAAACGGATATATCATACGAGTATCTATCTTGTGTGATGGCAAGATCTGACCTGTTTGTGATATCTGTACAATGGTTCTCCTGCTACAAACCAGGATAGTATCACAGTGGCCAACTGCTACTCCAAATGGTTCCTTTATCTGATCATCCTTCACCACGACTCTCGTGTTTGACTTTATATCATATATGAAGACTGTATGCTCGTATCTATCTGTAAGCACGAGTTTATCTCTGTTCCTTATGTAAGTACAATTGCTTGTGTCTGCAGGATATGCTTTGTTTGATACTAAAAGCATTTGGCTCTCCTGCCAATGTTATTATTTCAACGGGTATTTGGTAATCAATAGTCCCTACGACAAATAGGCTATTATCTTTTAAACATATAGAATCATATTTCTTTGTTACTTTACATTTTCTACTTGAACTTATTTCATTAGCTTTACTAACACGTAGAAATTCTATTATATATTATTTGCCACTTGTTATCGCTACTTCATCCTCAGATACAGCGACAACGGACAGAGGATTATAAGATAACTGATATGATCCTACTTTTTCTAAATTTTCATTGTAAACTAAGAATTTCCTATTGAAATGATTTGTAACAACTAGTCTACCATCGTCTAGAACGTCTAATCCTGAAACGAATGTTTTCTCGGTGTCATCTCCCATTTTCTTTAACTCAGTGGGAGAAACTGGAGTTAATGTCATCACCTTATTTACAGCATTCACAATTTCCTGTTGATGGTATTTTAAAGTGAGCTGTCCAGGAACAAAGTCATTAATAGATTGTGGTGGTAGTGTCAATTGTTCGTCAAAATCAAATGACATGGTCATCGTCTGGAAGTTCTGATATTCCTCATTGACATTTCTGCATACAACATTTACTTCAGATTCCATCTTCTGTTCTGCTATAAATGTTTGTTCTGGAGTTCCATTTTTGTAAATGCTATGAACCGTTTCTAGAAATGCTGTAACTTTAGCCAAATGTTTCTCGATTTGTGATTTCTTCTTTTCAAGGTCACCTATTTTTTCTTTCTGAAGAGATTTAGCTCTCTTACCAATGGAAACTTCCAATTCGTTAAACATTTTCACTACTTCATCTCGCATTTTCTTAATTATTGCTTGTATTTCTTCAACGTCTTGAGCAAGTTGATCCTTTGAAGTGATAATATGTCTTGCAATATATTCAGCATTGTCTTTGGCTTCCTGCAATTTCTCTTCTAACCTAGAACTCGGTGACGCCATTTCCCGGCAATTTTCTCAACCTCAACAACACTGTGACATTTACTATGATCAACAATGGCGCAAGTACTGCAACAAAACTTGTTCTCATCTTCACAGAAAAAATCTAAAACCTTTTGATGTTGATCACATCTGATTAGATGTGCTACATTTGCATTTAGCAATTTATGACTTGTAAAGATGTCAAGCATGTTATGCACACCTGAAAAGTCAATACACAGGAATTCATTACACGTTGAACAAAACTTGTCAGCCACAGTTTTCTTATCCTTACATAAACACGGTTGACACATAATTTCTTTATCACGCCGTTTACACAAAATGTCATCGACACGCCCAGGAACTTCATTGTTCTCTCCACCATCCGCCATTTTGTTTAAAAATGATTCTCTATTTTTGAATTCAAGTTAGTTTATATTCTCAACTCACTATTTAGCAAAACTGTATCAATCCGATTTAATATTTCAATACAAAAAATATATGTTTTAAAACTGATTAGTATAAACGTTTCATATAGCAATATGTATCTGGCATTATTCTATCCTTGTGTTATCTTTCGTATGTTTACAGTAAGTTGCTACAGTAATATTGGAAATGCGGAAGTTAAATTAACACAAAATGTGCGTTTTAATATTAAAAGTTTATCAAAGTCTCGCTAAAATCATATAAAATTCAATATAAATGCACATTACAAATCTAAAAGATTTACAAGAAACTAAAAAGTTGACTTACTATTTACATGTAAAAATTTAAAAATCCATAATCACCGTGTATATCCAGTAACGCTGGAATGTGAAAATAAAACACGATTCGTGCAATAAGTAACGCAGAATTTTGCAATAAATGACATAATACATGATAACTGACAGGATTTCCAACGTAGTAAGTAAACTGGCCAATATATTTTTTACTTAACCGAACTGAAAAAGATGAATAACCGCATACGGCTGCAAAAACATTACTCTTTATCCCTCATCAAGAGTATTTCCACGAAATTGTTTACTTTTCAAGATCATTCGTGAAAATGATGGTTTGACCACCGTTTTGAGCAAGATTTTGGCTTTTTGTCGGCTCTTATAAGTACAACAATGCATTATGACGTATAATTTCGATTTTCGGTATGCAAGTGACATTAACTGAGCTTTTGTGGCATAGAAAATTGAAATAAGCTGATAAAATGTGATTCAAGTCGTTTTTATGATCTAACGCCGATGTACAAGAATTGTGCTTCGCGGTAACGCCGGAAAATGTGATATTTTTTTCATATACGGCGCTGAACTGTTATTCAGGTTTACACGCCTTTTATCGGCGAATATAATCAAGTTATTTGCGACTTAGTCAATGTATTTTCTTCGTAACTTATTAAGAAATATATAATAATTAGATCTTGCCAAACTTGACAATTGTTGCCTGAAATAAATTATTATTTGCAAACATGTTGCCCACGTCTAATCTTATTAGAAAATAAGAACAATAAATTTCCATTGCAAATAAATTGAATATAAAAATAATAGAAAACAATCAAGAGAAGAAGTGTTTGTATATTTTATGCCTGAAACAATGCACCAATAAAGCTTGAAAGTCTCCATATGTCCTTTATTGTGTTGACGTGATATGAAACCTAACAAAAACAAATATTTTGCTGGAGCACTTTGCCTGGTGAACTTCTGTGAAAATGGATTTTTTTTTCCTCTTATATAAAGAAGTGACTTTTATTCAAAAGATGTTTTACTTAGAAACTATAATGCCCAAAACTTGTAAAAGCATTACCTAAATGTCCTCTGCTAAAGTCTAATAAATTATAACCCTTGGGGTAAAAATTTCCCCCTACTTTGGGGTTTCTTATTATTTTAACTTGTAGGGGAAAAAACATATAATCTACCGTAAGAGTTTTGCTGGGCATTACTATGGACTAACAGGACAAATGCCCAAAAAGGAACCCACCAGTACAGAGCCAGGTCACATCCATACAGAGTGACCATTTGCTCACTCAGGTAACTCATTTGCACAAATACATTAAATATCTTATACTAATATCTAAGACTTTGAATGAACTGTTCCAAGTTCACAGCTGAGCAAAACCATTTCATAAATTTACCAGGTAAAGGGTGACATAGACTAAAGATAGGTTGAATATATTTTGGTTTCTTAACTCAATGTACTTGTATATGGAGAGCTACTAGAGATGTGTTTGTGGAAGATTTTATCTATCCATGCCATGAAGGTCTAAAAGTGGACTTCCTCTTGTGTTTACTATGTCAAAAAATTAATAATTAATGAGGGAAAACAATGAAAAATTCTATAATTTAACAAAGCCCATTTTCATAACTACCATCTCAATAGGTATCGAGAAATTGATACTTTGTTGCTACCCCGTTGTTTCCTTGAGTAAGACATTTTTCATTGCTTGCATTGCTTAATTCGTACTCACTTCAACAAAAATTGATTATATTACGAAGCTTATAGCTCTGTGGTTTCAGGGACGGATTCGAGACTGTGTCTTTATTTTCTACCCAATCAATCTAAAATGAATTCTGTATAAAATGAATAAAAGTTCCCCCACAAAAAAAATATTTGAAAAGTGCTGATACTCGCCGATTAATGGCGTTAAATCAGTGTAACAGTTCAGTACTATATATGAAAAAATCGCATTTTCCGGCGTTACCGTGAAGCACTATTGACGTACATCGGCCTTACCTCATAAAAACGAATTAAATCACATTTTATCAGCTTATTTCAATTTTCTATATTACCAGAGGTTAAGTAAATGTCACTTGCCTACCGAAAATTGAAATTATACGGTAAAATATGCATTGTTGTACTTATAAGCGCCGACAAAAAGCCAAAATCTCGCTCAAAACGGAGGTGAAGCCATCATTTTCACGAATGATCTTGAAAAGTAAACAATTTTGTGGAAATAATCTTGATGAGGGATAAAGAGTAATGTCTCCGAAGCCGTATGCGGCTATTCATTTTTTTTTTTCACTTCGGTTAAGTAAAAAATATATTGGTCAGTTTACTTACTACGTTTGAAATCCTGTCAGTTATCCGCCATTTATTGCACAATTCTGCGTTACTTATTGCACGAATCGTGCGTTATTTTCACATTCCGGCGTAACTGAATAGGCACGGTGATAATACCCTGGCTAATTAAACCCGAGTTGTGAACATATGATAAAACGAAATAGCATAAAACACACCATGAGCGTTAAAAAGGTCATGCATGTAATTTCATTTACCAGTCAAGGTCCTGCTATTCAAATTGTAAATCTGTAAATGGCAAGTTTTACAAAGATAAGGTCCTTAATAAATTAAAGAAATATTGCAAAAAACCGTCGACACGCAACTGGTCTCCTTTGTGTAAGGTTGTTGCATGACAATGCTTCGTCACACAAAGCGACCACTGTACTAGAATATTTAAGTATTAAAATGACAAATTTGTTATAACATAAATTATTACATCAGATGTGTAATGTAAGGAACTTGTAAACAGTAATATCAATCGACTGTTTTGTTTGTTGCATTACCGAAATTCCTAATCCATGTAGAGTATCATCACATTCCCTTGCTATAGAAACTGGGAGATAATATTATGATGATACTCCGAGGGAAAATAGAATGTGCAAATACTGTTCAAAAGGAGTTATAGACGCAGAATATCATTTTCTACTCGTATGTCCGGTATACAGAGATAAAATAATGAACTATTTTTAAAAGATATTTTTGCAAATGGTCAACTCTGAAGAATGAAGAAATTTTTAATTTTGATGTCAACAAATGAGAGATTTTTTCCGCTTCGGTTCAACAAATATAGAACCCTGTTTATTAAAGAAAATACATACATACATACATACATACATACATACATACATACATACATACATACATGCATACATACACACATACATACATACATACATACATACATACATACATACATGTACATACATACATACATACATACATACATACATACATACATACATACATACATACATACATACATACATACATACATACATACATACATACATACATACATACATACATACATACATACATACATACATACATATATACATACATACATAAATATACACATACAACTAATGTGGATAACATTTTTTACACAAGGGATATAAATATAAAGATCAGCTGGAATTGATAGTCTACGCCGACTCCTACGTTGACCTGGACTCAACCAGAGCACGCCTCCAGTGGTGGTTGGGAGTCAGGAGTACCCCCGACTTCACGATGAGCCCTATTTACAGGTGGGAAAGGTCACAGTTCCCACTATCTTAATATCTATAGTATACAATAATGTTTAAGTATACAGATGCAGTACTTACATTTAATTGTTTAAAAAGTAAGTAGAATAAATAATCTTTTTATGATAATTCTATTCATCTTAGTACATAGATTTACTTATTATAATAATTAATTTTACTGATTTGTAGCTAAATATGTATGTTCATATAAACTTGATTATTTAGATTATCCAATTCTACATAGTAAATAAAAATGATATCTATCAAAACAGAAGTGAAACATGTTCTAATTTACAAGTGGCCCGACAGTTTTCCGAATGCTGTGTCACCAACAATATATTTATTACATTAAATTTGAAAAAAAGAATATAAGAGGGCGTTCTATATGACACTTTTTTTTGGAAAGGAGCCCATCTACTATTAAATTTATCCCAGTTACACAGTTACAAGAAGAGTATTGGATTCATTTTTTTACAATATAATGAAAAACTAAAGTAGGATGAAATGTTCGTATATTGAAACTTTGGTTATTGTGCCTGCAAGTATAAATATATAAAATTTAACGTATTATCCGTTTTGTTTTGGTCAGTTAACATTTAGTTTTAATGAAAGTTTTTTCAAGTCTGCTAATTGATTAACATATTGACATTTAAATGTCTCTACAATAACTTCTAGTATTATCATCTTTTATTCCAATCTTAGTTTAAATGCGTTTGTTCGATTCCATTCGAATGTTCCGGTAGTGATAGTTCATGTTTCCATTTATTTTGAGATTCCAGAATTTTTTTTATTTTTTTTACATGTATTTCAAAAATAAAATGGCACCCCTTTATGTTTTGTGTGATAACATGAATTGGCTCAGGAATTATTGGTTTAAAAGTGTTAAAAGTTTCAGTATTGATTTCAGTTTAACTCTTGAATTTATTAGGGATCTTAAAAGTCCTTCGTATTGCAGGCTTGTAAAATATCTTGTATTGTATTTGTCAATTTTTTCAGCAACAAAACTGATACCATTTTGAAATAGATTTTTATCAAATTTGGAAAAATTGCATAAATCAAGAATGTTCAAAATCATTTTTCCTTTTTTATACAGAAAACGGCTGTACAAATGTGAGAATTAATGTTATAAATTTGACCAAATATATTTAGTCACAAAACGACCGCTTAACAAATACTAATAGTTGACACGTTATTTTTTTATTCTACTAAATATCTTACACTATTGTATATTGACAATATTGTATACCCTGTGCAAACTATTTCTCATATATTTGTGTCGATTGTTATAGCTAAGAACTTTGTAAGTTTATAGCTAAGCAAAGTGTATTGTATATTGTATGAAATAAGTTACAATAAGAATTTAATTTGCTAGACTTCAGATGTAATCCAACAAATTGTGTGTACAACGCGATGAGATATTGTGCTATTTTGTGTATGGGCAATATCTCCCCTCCATAAGCAGAACAGACATATCTCAGAATCTAGCTTTTGCGTGTCATTATATTTTGACTATGTTCAGATTGTGTTGTTGCAATCGCAACAGCCTTGCTACTTCTTAGGTTTTGAATGTGGAATGTGTCTGCTCTTAAACCCAATGATGGTGCGTTCGAACACTGCTTATTTTCACGACCATGTTTCTTCATGTTACACCAGTACTGGTAAGTTCCAGGACGAACTCAAGAGTGGCTCCGTTACACCGTTATGTAGCTTACGACGTAAATAGCGTAAGCGTGAGTTGTATACGTTGGTTGAAAACGTATTTCGTACTTTACGGTTGGCAGTATTCGTTACTTGACAACTTATACAGCTTGCTTAAAAAGTAAACGTTGGATATGTGCAACAACTTTCGAATAAGTCATTTTGTAGCTCACGCCTATTGTAAAATTTAAAAAAAACCCTATAATTATTATCCTATAACTTTCTTATTTGGAAGGGATATTAATCATCGCCAGAATATAACCCCTTATGATTTTCATGGTAGTAGATCAAACTTTAGGCCATGTTCACTTTGACCAGAACAAAAACAGCTTGTTTTATCAATTACAAAATAATACTTTGCTTCGATAAAAAAAGGCTCTTGGATGCTGATGTAACTGTATTCGTAAAAGTCGTACTTGTAATCCATGGTCGTAGTCGTTGTAGCTGTGGTCGTAGTCGTAGCAGTCGGTGTATTCTTAGTCGAATTCGGAATCATAGAAGTCGTGGTCGTCGCAGATATTATGACTTGTAGCTTTAGAAGACTTAGTAGTCGTAGCGGTGGTCGAAGCCGTACCCGTACTTTTTGCTGTATTCTTTGAAGTTCGTATTCGGGGTCGTTTCTGTAGTTTTAGTCAGTCGTTCCTGTAGTCTTGGTAGAAAGCGTAGCTTTGAAATTCATTATAGCTGTTCTTGTATAAATGGGTCGTAAGTCACATTATTCGTTATCATAGTGGTCGTAACCGTATTTGTAGTCGTGGTAATGGCCGTAATCGTCGGCGAGGTCGTAGTCGTGGACAAACTTGAAGTCGTAGCACTTGTAGAAGTGTTAGTCGTCGACAAAATCGTATTCATTAGAATTGCAGATCGTGGTCGAAGCTGAACTTGTCGTCGTTAAAGTCCTAGTCGTGATCTAGGTCGTAGTCATAGTCGTTGTCGTCGGCGTTTATGTAGTGCGTGAAGTCATTGTTGTCTCTCATCCCTGTAGTTACATGGGTGTACTTGTCTCTTTGATACCAGTTTGATAGAATGCTTTGACATGGAAACATATGCTTTCGTGTTAGAATAAAACTTATGCCTATTCAATGGTGTTCTGGTGAATGGTGATAACTGGCCGTTGGCTATTCAGACAATAGTACAGTCGTGGCCGTAGACCGGGCGGAAAAGGGAAGAAAATCACCATCTTAGTCACTTTACACAAATGAGCCATATACGGTGATATGCAGCATCTTGACGTATACAGCTAGCGATCAGCTGTGTTCGGTATAAGCTGTATACGGTATTATACGTATACAACGTGTATAGTGCAACATTTCTCAATCTTTTAATCTGAAATTTTCAAAATAACTTAGAAAATAACATTAATTTACAGCATGGACGTTGAAATCGTTCATGAACGTTCATAGTTACATTTGAGAAGATGCAAACATACGAGTACTTGTATGTTTAAAAATGCGACATATTTCTTCTGTATCATTATGGAATATTTTTTATTTTTATAACCGATTTTTTTCTCTTTTGTTTCTTTTTTCAGTCAAACATTCACTGTAATGATAATGTGGCGACCTTCCAGCTCTACTTGTGGCGGAAAACTTCAGTTTCCGTTCCGTGCATTATTTCAGGCAATAGCGGGTACCTGAGGTCCGGTAAGCGAGTAGAATAGCTTTCTCGCATGACGGAACCCATTTAAATTGAATGGTTTTAAGTATTCTACAAGGAGGCATCTGCCGTTTAATGTATCCTGTAAAAGAATATTCATATAAAAACAAACTTATATTCCAAAACTTGCAGTGTCATTCAAAAGTAAAATGATGGCAGTACACTTTGCATGAATATCCGTTCTACCAATAAAAACAGCTCTAGTCTGATAGCTAAAATAGGATAAAAAGTCGAAATCTCAATAATAAAAAAACATATACAGCTACACGAAAAATGCTTTCATTTCCCATCATTCTTTTTTTTTTCAATTTAAAGATAGGAAAAACATTTGCTTTTGCTTATTGTAAAAAGGGATCAGTCAATTACAACTTCCACATCTTCAGCTTCCGGAAATGGACCGTTGTTTCATCATCCGTCTGAACGTACTATGGTGTGTCAACGAGGTTGGAGTTTTGGCACAAAAAGGCTGGGTTACAATTTAAGAGATTTTACCATCCGGCCTGTTCGTTCGTGGGATATGGAGATTATTTTCAGGGATTCGGTCATTTGTAAAGATAAACCCTACCATTTCCCGCAGTGGGGTGCGGTTCGAGTGACTGTGCTCATACTTACATAGACTATTGTATAAATCATTTCATAGACATACATTATAATAAATCTAAAGGAAAACCTTAACCTAATTAAAATTGAATATCATGCTTAAGATGTGATTTTTATAGAAGAATAACATGCCGGACTATTTAAATGATCTTGTTTTAAATGGTTGACCGTCCAACTGTTTCGCATAATGTCCCAAAAGATAATTACTCCTCTTTTCACTGAAACTTCTTGCTAATCGGATTGTTATATACTTTTACAAATGCAAATATCCAAAATGAGAATTCATCCTAGAAACCTTTGAAATAGTTAAGTTTCTTTAGAAAGCAACGCAGTGTTATTTTCATAAATAATATTTATACTTGTAAAGGATACATTTTCATTCAACGATATCCCATTGAATCTTAGGGTTTTCCCAGCACTTTCTGCGGCCAAATTGCTGGCCATGTTACAATACAATAATCTGATCACTAGACTCAATGTCCAAAATCCATGGGCATGCACACATTTCGCCTTGCCCTAGAATCGAACCAGCGACTCACTGACAACTTATTCGATCCTTTCCTTATTGAGATAAGACAGCCAAGAACCGACTATGGTGTATAAAAAAGTTAAACTTGCACAAATGAACGTCCAAGATTTTTAAAATAAATGTGTGTCAATATTTAAATATATATAAATTGAGGGTATTTGGATGATTAGAATATATAACACATTTCTTTTTCTCTTCATGTAGAATATTTGCTAGAGAAATATATATGAAATCAAAACATATCAATAAATTGCAATTAGAACTCAAAATAATATATTTTTCCGGATATATATCTTTATTTGTCTTGATTTAACATTGTGAGATGATTTAGTAAAATATATACATTTCCTAAATAATTTCATGCTAAAATTAACAATACTTCAGCTTGCTTACGGAACATCGGTGGTCCCACTCAGGTGCCCGTTTGTGCCTGAAATAATGTACAGAGATTCACCTGGCGTCTTCCGCCACAAGTAAAGCTGGAAAGTTGCCATATGACCTATACTGGTTGGTGCGACATAAAACTCATCCAAAATAACATGTAGTTCTTGCCTTGGCATATACAAATAATGTTGCCATGCCGTTATGATAGATTACACAACAACTCGAATAGGTACAAATATGACGTATGAAAAGTATGGGCTGTGATGATTGATTCAAACTTAACGTGATTCAAAATATTTGAGTATAAGTTTATAAGTAATTTCAAAAAAGCAATTTCATATAGAAAGAAGCAGGTGAAACTAATAGAAATGATATTGATCAATTGACTTTACAGATGAACACACAATTACACAATTATTTGAACACTTGTAGCTGAATAAGTGAATAAGATAACATTGACACAGATCATGCGTTAATTGTCATATTTGCAGTGCTACATAGAAGTTTGATTATTGTCAAATGAATGGTTTGTTTTCAGTGTTAAGTACGATGTATCAAAATGAAATAAATAATAGAAATAATCATCATTGAACTGTTTCACTCATTAGATGTAAGATTCATACAATTGTTCTTGATTGTATAACTTATCAACAAATTGGTTTTGAATGTTAGTGTAGTTATAAAAGTCACATTTTAATATGGGACTCATATCCAATGACTATATATGTATGCACAGTCTTGGTCATCCTGAAACGATCATCATTTTCACCATTGTGAATCATGTATGTACTATAAGATACTGATTATTGCGTTATTAAAATGACATCTTAACTTTCTGCATTTTCGGGTTTCCTGAACAGGAATTTGTAACAACAAGAAATGCTTTATCAAGTGAAACACAAAACTCTATACGGATATTTCATATCTATCTTGTGTGATGACAAGATCTGACCTGTTTGTGATATCTGTACAATGGAGTCTGTTCCATAACTACAAACCAGGATAGTATCAGAGGGACCAACTGCTACACCACATGGTGTCTGTATATGATCATCTTTTACAACTACTCTCGTGTTTGTCATGATATCATATATGTAGATAGTATGCTTGTAGATATCTGTAAGCACGAGTTTATTAATGTTCTGTATGTAAGTACAAACGCTCGTGTCTGCCTGATATGCCTTGTTCGGAAAGTTTATACTTAAAGCATCTGGTTCTCCTGCCAATGATATTATTTCAACGGGTATTTGGTAATCAAAAGTCCCTACAACAAATTGGCTATTATCCTTTAAACATATAGAATCATATTTCGTGGTTACACGATATTTTCTTCTTGAACTTATCTCATTAGCTTTACCAACACGTAGAAGGTCTATCATATATGTGTCGCCACTTGTTATCGCTACTTCATCCTCAGATACAGAAACAATGGCTAGTGGCCCATAAGATAATTGATATGATCCTAATACCTCAAGTTTCTCATCGTAAACTATCAATTTCATATTGTTATTATCCACAGCAACTAGTCTACCATCGGGTAGAAAGTCTAATCCTGTAATAAATGGTTCCTCGATGTAATCGTCCGTCTTCTTTAAATCAAAAGAAGAAACTTGAGTTAATATCTTCACCTTATTTACACCATTCACATTTACCAGTTCATGATATTTTAATGTGAGCTGCCCAGGAACAAAGTCACTTATAGATTCCGGTGCAGATTTTTATTGTTCGTCAAATCAAATGAAATGGTCATCGTCTGGAAGTTCTGACATTCCTCATTGACATCTCTGCATATAACATTTGCATCTTTTTCTATCTTCTGTTCTGCTATAAATTTCTGCGTTGGAGTTCCACTTTTGTAAATGCTATGAATCGCTTCTAGATACGCTGTAACATTAGCAAAGTGCCTTTTGTTTTGTGATTGCTTCTTTTCAAGGTCACCTATTTTTTTCTTTCTGGAGGGTTTTAGCTCTCTTAACAATGGAAACTTCCAATTCTTCAAACATTTTCACTACTTCATCTCGCATTTCCCTAATTATCGCTTGTATTTCTTCAACGTCTTGAACAAGTTGATCCTTTGAAGAGATAATATCTCTTGCAATATTTTCAGCATTTTCTTTAGCTTCCTTCAATATCTCTTCTAAACTAGAACTTGATGACGTCATTTTCCCTGCAAGTTTCTCAACCTCAACAACACTGTGACATTTACTATGATCAACAATGGCGCAAGTACTGCAACAAAGCTTGTTCTCAGCTTCACAGAATAAATCTATAACCTTTTGATGTTCATCACATCTGATTACATGAGCTACATTTGCGTTTAGCAATTTATGACTTTTAAAGACTGCAAGCACGTTATGCACATCTGAACAATCATTACACTGGAATTCGTTGCATGTTGAACAAAACTTGTCAGCCACATTTTTCTTATCCTTACTTAAACATGGTTGACACATAATTTCTTTGACACGCATTTGACACAAAGTTTCTTCGACACGCCCAGGAACTTCATCATCCTCTCGTATATTACTTCCACAATCCGCCATTTAGATTAACAATGATTCTCGATTTCCTAATTAAGTAAGTTTATATTCTCAACTCACAATTTAGCGAAACTGTTACTGTGTCCGATTGTATATTTCGATGCAAAAAAATTAGGTTTTAAAACTGATTCATATCAGCATTTCATCTAGTATCTATCCATGTGTTATCTACCGTATGTTTACAGTACATTGCTACAATAGATATTCTGAAATGTATGGTGGCTGATTTGTGTCATATCGTATGAGCATGTTTTCAGGGCAAAAATGCGAAAACACGAAAATACTTTTTTCGCGTAGCGGGGCGAAAATTACAATTTTGGCCTATTTTCGCCTTTGCTACCTTTTGCCTCGCCACATGAAAACACGCCGCATTCTATATATCATATTACCAACACGGAAACCCGCCACGCGAAAACGCGACAAATCATAACTTTATCGGGATTTTGCGTGGCGACCATTAGCCCCGTCACGCGAAAACGCGCCACATTCTATGTGTCGGTTATATTCTATTAATTTGTGTTTTATTTTTTGCCGCCCCAGCGAAAACAAAAACATTTGAAAAATAATTTGTGTCGTATTTTCATATGGCGCCCGCCCAGAAAGATGCGACATTGCATTTTACTGTTTACTGTTAATCGATATAGTGACGTATGCTGAATATCAGACTCGCAATGAAAACTTTAATACGAGGGTTGTCCAAAAAATTCGTGCACTGCAGTTATTGTCGTGAGAGTTATTGATAAAAAAAACATGAATTATATATCACTTGAAGCTTGTAGGGGAAATCTGTCTCAAATAAGAAAACAAAAGATAAAGCCGTGTAACTGGCATGTTATGAAAATGAATTGTCATACAGTTACCTTAGTAACGTAATACCGGCGCACGACAAAAAATTGGGTTAGTTCATTACTGTGATTGTATTAATTTTTTGTTGCTTGTAAAGTGGCATTTGCTTTTCATGTCATAATTTGTTTTACTGTCAATAGAGGAATGATTGATGCAAAGTATTTTGTAGTTTTTATTGTTCTTATGCAACGTACATGTAACATATTCCACCAGTGCACGAATATATTGGATAACCCTTGTCACATGCGCCGGCCTTACGGACGGACGTCTGCCTGACCGGTTGTAATCGTCTACCGACTCTCGCCCCTCTACAAAGCGTTTATGCCATTTAAAAACCAGCCTTTCGTGACACTGAACTGGTCCCGCATGCCCTTTTAAGTTCTTTGTAGGTATCTCTTTTTGTTTTACCAATAATTACGCAAAATTTAATGATCGTTCGCATTTCCAGACGTTTAGCGACTGACATTTTCACGTAATGACAGTATTAACAACCACACAGAAAGGTTTGTATACGACCGTTACAAAAGAGCAATTGACGTCATATTTTCTAGTGACGTCAGGAATACGTACACACACTTTTCCATGAATTTTGACGTTTATATGTAGTGTTTTAAGGATACTGTAATGCATCAAAGTAATAAACTAACCCAATTTTTGTCGTGCGCCGGTATTACGTTACCAAGGTAACTGTATGATGATTCGTTTTCTCGACATGCCGGGTACACCGCTTATTCTTTTGTTTTCTTATTAGATATAAATTTCCCCTTCAAGTGATATATAATCCATGTCTTTTTATCAATTACTCTTACGACAATAACTAAAGTGCACGAATTTTTTGGACAACCCTCGTACATGTATATAATCTAAGGAAAATATATCTAAATGTTAACAAACGTGTAATTATTCACATCCTATGTGTCTTATTTTTAATTAGTTTGACAAAAATTATGACGATTTTCATTTGGATATTCCAATTATCCTTTTCTATAACGCCTAAAGGAGAATGGAAAAATTTTATGATATTTTGAATGATTATTATTCATTATTTACACAAACAAGATAATTAAGATATGAATTTAATTACATATTTTTCATAACGTTATTCATCTTATTTAGGAAATTGTCTAACTTTTCACAAATTATTGCTCTGTTGTTGTATTTGGAATGTAGCTGTTGCCATAGCAACATCCAGTCTACATTTTATTGTCATAGTCCTCTGAAACAGAAATCGTCCATAACAAAGTAAAATTTAAACATCATTGTGATGTTACTTTACCTTATAATGATGTTGTAGCGATCCGGGCGAATAGTTACTACTTCGGAGTAGGTGTAACCCCGAAAAAAACAACAACATTCCTTGATGGTATTTTTCTCTACGATATGTAAAGTAAAATAAACAAACAAATAACAAAAAATGGAAAATAAAGAAGCCGAAGATGAACATATTATTATTTTCAATAACACCTATATCAAATTGTTTGTTTTTTTTAGTTAGAGAAGAGGAAGGGAAATAGAACCTGCAACTGGCAATGTCGCAATGTCCTCACTTGAACCCCCATTTCTTTCTTTTAAACATTAAAAATGTACATTATTCTTTATATTTCTGTTTAATAATAACTAAACGACTATTAATACTGCATTTTCTTTTCAGGACTTTACAACCGGAACATATATATTGTAAAATTTTATTTTGTAAACCCCTTATGTATTTTATCAATACCTGGGTGAATAAAGATATTTGAATTTGAATTTGCTATTACAAGTCTCGCGCTCTAATCGATTGAGCTATGCTAAATACTAGACCACAGCGCCCGCTAATTGCATCACAGTTTTTGCATATTATATAATATAGAGAGTTCGGGTCTTCACACTTACTTAGACAAAGTATCATCTAATTATATCGACCATACCTAGTGGTGCTAGAATTTACCATAATCCAACCACTAATCAATATGTTTCAAATTAATTTTGGGACCATACGCCGCTTTTCATGGAATGGCACGGAAGTGTTAAATTGAATGTTCCATGACGACCGCCGTATGAATGCATCTTCGAATGTTTCTAAATAAAAAAAATCACTATTTTCATGTTTAAATGTTCAATTCTGCTTAAACCGGTGCTAGCGGCCTTGAACGGATTTCTTGCATTTTCCACTAACGTTCAGGAACAGGCTCAATCAAAATTTTCAATATTGCCGTTTTGAACGTTCTTTAGGGATTCTGGTTTTTTTCTATTTTAGTGTTTATTAGTAAACATTACATTTAATTGTTAAAGAACGGCGCATACTATTAAACACTAACCAATTTCGTGCTTGAATTTTTTTTTATAAAACTGTCTATTATCTAGACTGGTTCAATTTATCGACCCGCCAGGAAAAGACTCGACAATTAAATTAAAGGTAAAATCGCGACAGATAGAATGTGGCCTGTTTTCACAGACCGCCTCGCGAAAACGCGATTAAGTTATGTTTTGTCGCGTTTTCGCGTCGCTGATTTTTTTTTGTACCATACATGATACATAGAATGTGGCGTGTTTTCATGTGGCGGGGCGAAAGATCGTTAGGCGAAAACACGCCAAAACTGCAATTTTCGTCCCGCAACGCAAAAAAGTAGTTCCGTTTTATCACATTTTCGCCCCGAAAACATGCTCATACGACATGACACAAATCAGCTACTATAAAAACGCTGAAGTGAAATGTAGATGAATTGTTTGAAGTACATGTATAACTTATGAAATAAGATATGATAATACATGTATATTTTTCATTTTGCGCTATTCGATAAAGTTCATAGTATCAATGGATAGTAAATCTAAAGTTATAAACTACGTTAAGTGATTAATTTAATTTATTTCATTATACTGTATACTTTTAGATATTTTAGAAATTATTAAAGCGGGATAAATATCAGAATTCGATACTTGCTCTTAAAATAGATTTATTTATGATTGTCAGAAGGGACATATAGCATTAACATTCACAACTGACAACATACATTTTCATATTTAATGTTTGACTTAAAACATAAATCATAATTTATTACGTAGCGACCTATATTTACAATTCATTTTGCGTTAAATAAACGTTAAAAACCCTACAAGAATAAAGGTTAACGTTAACAGAAATATGTAGGATAACAGAAAGGTTTTTATCAAGAGATACAAGTGAGTGACACAAAATGTTGTAAGTGAATAATGTTACACAGAACAATATTTAAATTGATATATGATACTAGTATTGTCCAACTCTAATTCAAATGTCGGATTCGACTAACTTTCATTTTCGATGAGATGGCTTTCGATGAAATGTCATGGAATCATTATTTCAGATGATATCCAATCCTCATAATATATTTGCTAACAGATCATCACTATTATCATCACACAACTTATAACGTTATACGTATTCATTTTACATTAAAGCACCACAACCGTTCATATTTTAGTAGTACTGTTCTTATTGTATGTATATTTTCAAAGAAAAATTAAAACGGATTACGTTCTACGTCTTCATTCTTACAAGAATGTACCACAAATGTTTATATTTCAGTAATATTGTTCTTATCATATGTATACATGTATTTTCATTCTAAACATATTCTAGATAATCAATGTTTTACATTTCCTGGTTAGTGACATTTACATTTACTGTCGATACGTATGTCTTGCTTTCACATCTTTGAAGTCGCTTCCAAACGGCACAATTAAAAATGCCGTAGACTCGGCTGTAGCGAGGTTAGACATGTAGTATATTTGAGTAAATTTTATACATTAACATGGTGAAATTTGGAATTTAGAAATATGTCTGTTGATACGGTGGCGATCATGAATGCAACACTTTAACATTTATTTTTAAAGATTGTTTCCTAAACAGAACTGTTGATAAGAATTTTTGCTCGTGTTTTATCATAGACTAGTATCATATCATTATTATATAGATATTTGTAACCATACAAGTAATCTGTTACTTATCTTGCGTAGAATCATCTTCATTAGAAAGCTTATTTTCCAACACTAACGCGAGTTCGATACATATATGTGCATGCGTTTAATATCGACATGTACATGCAATTCTTACATACTTATATACAAATATATAAATATGATTTATTTAATCCAAATATTTACGAACGTTTAATGATTATATGTACATGCAGATACTAATGACATGTACATGCGCTCAATAATTATATGTACACATGCTTTAAATAGACTCATGTCCACATGCGTTTAATAATGGCATGCACATTTGCTCAACATATACGCAAAAAACTGATATGTAAATCTGCAAAAAAATCATATCTAAACCTGTTTTAAACTGTTATACATTCACGAATTTATTTGTTTTGGTTCGGACATGCGCTTTATACTGATAAATACTACAGGACCAGTCAATTACAGGCCGATGTTTCATCTTCCGTCTGACCGTGCTACATTTTGTAAATGAGGTGAGATGGTTGGGTCACTGTACATTTAATATTGTCACTTTACAATGTCATTTGAAATGGATAAGTTCATATCTTGTTATAGAAATGCTCATTTTTATAAAATAAATAATTTTTCGTAAAGTAAGTGAATAAAAGCAATACTTTTCTGGAAGTTGCTAGTGATTTTTGATGAAAACGATCGAGGGCTCACGGAACAGTAGTATTAGCTACTTTCGAATTATCAGCACATGTATATATCAGGGGATAAGCGCATGTACATTTCAATTTGTTTGGTTCAATTTTTACGCCCATTTCAACAAATATTCGGTTATATCTCGAGAGATAAAAGAGCACTAGGTCAGACTACTGTACAAGTTTTTCCCATAGACGAATTTTTCTAGACGATTGATATACCTGTAACATTAATTTAAAATGATTTTGTTATACAAGGTTGACCGACCAAGTTTTTCGCAAAATGTAACTAAAGATGTTATCCCACTATTCACTGAAATCTTCTGCTAATCACAGGACTGACATATTCTTTTTAAAATGCATATATCCAAATGAGAAATCATCCTAGATACTTATATAACAATTCATTTTCTTAAGAAAACAATACAGTGTTAGTTTCTTAAATAATCTTTATTCTTGTAAGCACTAAATTTTCATTCAATCACCTGATGTCACATTGAATCTTATTGTTTTCCCTGCAGTTTTTTGCGGTCAATTACTGGCCATGTTACAATACAATAATCTGACCACTAGACCCAATGTCCAAAATGAATGGGCATGCAAAAACTTCACCTTGTCCTAGAATCGAACCGACGACTCCCAAAGCATATCAAAATTTTAAGGCCAGAAATTGTATACAATGTTAAGATATAGTTTTATTTCTTGTTATTTTCAAATTATTCTGGAGATGGTTCATATAATAATTTACATGATTAAATACATGCAAGTAAATTGTCATTATGTAATACCACCAGTTCATTTTTAAAGATGCAACTTTCTTCTTTTCATACTTTCAACAATAAACTTTGCAGCACTAACATATTGATATTTTATCAAGTATTTTAGTTTTTTTAATATCAGACATATTGTCAAAGTCACAGCTATTCTCTTTACATTTGATAATGAGATTAACACGTAAAACGTTGTACCTAGAGCATTTCAATAAAAAGTTAGTTTCATCCTCAATAACATTGTCAGTACAAGGAGTGCGTATTCTTTCATCAACGCGTAATCCAACGTATCATACGGTTTCCAGTTTGAGCAGAATAATACCACATCTTAATTGCGCCAAATGCGACCGCTCTACTTTCGTTAAGGAAGACATAAGATATATGACAGAAGTTTGTATAAAAGTATACTTCTTTTAACAAAGTCACTTGCTTTCTGTAATAATGATGCAAGCTGTATATACATGTTCCACACATTACCTTTTAGAACAGAAACCGTTTTGTTCATCAGAATATAAATTTTGCTCTTCGAAGTATATTTTAATCTGTTATTTAATAACGTTGAATACAATTTGCTAACAACGGAAAATTATAGTTTAGTGGTGCACGTTTGTCTTTGGTATTGTCATATGGTATCGGGGCAATTAATGCTTTTCGCCATATACTTGGGATAGTTCCTGTTTCAAAGTAAAAACTAAACAATGATAACAAAAATCGATTATGATGGGAAACTTTAAAACTTCATAAGGTAATTTATCGTACCCCGCACTTTTCCCATTTTTCGCACTTTTAACGATTTTTTCTATTTCAGTTGTATAGGGAAATTCAAGAGCGGTTTTTTTTACAGAAAGGGGGGCAAACAATCGGTCTACTTAGAAACTCGTCCCGTTTATAATCTGCTCGTAAAATGCCTTGTCAAAATTTTCATTGGTTATAAAGACTTTCAAAATCACTTGACAATTTATTAAAAAAACAAAATCACAGTCTTTAATCACATTTCTTTCTGCATCATAACCTTTCATAGGTATAGACCTTTTTGGATCAAGATTTTTTATATGATCCCAGAATTACCCTGGGTCGTCCGTGCACAGGCATTCAATATCAATCATATATTCAACATATAGCATATTTGTTCTTTTCTTCATGTAGAATATTTAAGAGAGAAGTACATATGAAAAAATCAATGAAAGGCAAGTAGAACTCAAAATAATATATAACTTCGGATATATATCTTTATTTACCTTGATTAAACACAATAAGAACATGATAATTAAAATATCTACATTTGTTAAATAATTTCATGCTACAGTTAACAATACTTCTTGTTCATAGAATAATCTTACGACTCAAGTGTCGCCTAAATAATGTTGCCATGCGTTATAATGGATAGTATACCATACCTTAAAGGTACAAATATGACTTATGAAAAAATATTAGACCATTAGTTTATAAGCAATTGCACAACAACAATTCCATAAAGAAAACATATGAAACTAACAGAATGGATATTGATGATTTATTTACAGTACACAACTATTCGAACAATGGTAGATATGAAATAAAATAACGTTGACACAGAACGTGTTAATTATTACATTTGCAGTGCTACACAACAGTTTGATGCATGTCAAAAGAGTGGTTTAATTTTCAACTTTAAATACGATGTATCCAAAATACAAATAACACAAATAATCATTATTATTTTTTCACTCATAAGATAATCTCGATATGTACATGTATACGATTAACACAATTGATCTCGATTATACAACTTCTTCACACTTTGGTTTTGAAACTTTGTGTACTTATGAAAGTCACATTTTGACATGAGACTTACGTACATCGAATCACTATATATACATGTATGCATTGTCTTGATCACACTTGAAACTACCGATTATTTTCACCTTCTAATGTAAATTGTGTATGCCTTACGGAACGTCCTCGGCTATTAACTATAATGACCTCGGAGTTAATACGGATTGAAAGTAGTTCTACCACGTGTTGCACTTATTCATTATCCCTCATGTACAGACTCAATCAAACCGAGTCTGCAATTCTTATGTTATTTTGTTGTGATAAATGCTTCCAACGGATCACTTTGTTTCCAGAATTTCAGATGTAAACAGAAACTTCTATAATGTAAAACGAATGTCCAAAGGAAAATAACGTCTGTTTCGGTACATTTATGATTGAAAATATGCCTGACAACCGTTTTAGATTTACAATTTTAAAAAAATCCGACTTAATATCAACAAGTTGGCATTCTGTACTTTCGGTTTCTACAACCATAATAATATATATATAATATATTGTTTGCTTTTGTATCTATAAATTCACTTATTTAAGGTGGACTTTTACTTGGTATAATGAAAATAAATGTGTCAACAACTCCCGGCATTTAATTACTATTTGTTTTTATATTAAGCTTCTTAGCGATGATTACACCGAATTACTGTATCCGTTCTGTGTATTCACTCTATTGTGTTTGAGGTCCTTATCCGAAGACTAGCGGAAATGGCCGAAAAGTTGCGATCGTGAGAAACAAAAGATTGCGTAATTATAGTGATATTTTAAATTTCTGCATTTTCATGTTTCCTAAACAGGAATTTGTAACAACAAGAATTGACTTATCTCGTGAGACACATATTTTAGACGGAAATATCATACCTATCTTGTGTGATGATAAGATCTGACCAGTTTGTGACAATTCTACAATGGAGTCTGTTCCATTACTACAAATCAGGATAGTATCAGATGGACCAACTGCTACACCACATGGTTCCTTTATCGGCTTATCCTTCACCACAACTCTCGTGTTTGTCTTGACGTCATATATGTAGACAGTATGCTCGTTTCTATCTGTAAGCACCACTTTATCACTGTTCTGTATGTAAGTGCAAGTGCTTGTGTCTTCAGTATATGCCTTTTTCGGAAAGTTGATACTAAAAACGTATGGTTCTCCTGCCAATGATATTATTTCAACAGGTATTTGGTAATCAAAAGTCCCTACGACAAATTGGCTATTATGGTTTAAACATATAGAATCATATTTCGTTGTTACATTATATTTTCTACTTGATCTTATTTCATTAACTTTACTGACACGTAAGAAGTCTATTATACATTCCCTTCCACTTGTTATCGCTACTTCATCCTCAGACACAGCAACAACGGACAATGGATGATAAGATAACTGATATGATCCTACTTTTTCCAACTTTTCATTGTAAACTATCAATTTCTTATTGTTATTATCCACAGCAACAATTCTACCATCGGATAGAAAGTCTATTCCTGAATAGAATGGTTGTTCGAAGTCATCTCCAGTCTTCTTTAACTCAATGGAAGAACCTGGAGTTAATGTCATCACCTGATTTACAGCATTCACAATTTCCCGAGGATGATATTTCAATGTGAGCTGTCCAGGAACAAAGTCAGTAATTGATTTTGGTGGTAGATTTAATTGTTCGTCAAAATCAAATGAAATGGTCATCGTTTGGAAGTTCTGACATTCCTCATTGACATTTCTGCATACAAAATTGACTTCATTATCCATCCTCTGTTCTGCTATAAATTTCTGAGTTGGAGTTCCAGTTTTGAAAATGCTTTGAACCGTTTCTAGATACGCTGTAACTTTATGCAAATATTTCTCGATTTGTAACTTCTTCTTTTCAAGATTATCTAATGTTTCTTCTTGAAGAGTTTTGGCTCTCTTAACAATTGCAACTTCTAACTCGTCAAACATACTCATTACATCATCTCGCATTTCTCTTATTTTTGCTTGTATTTCTTGAACGTCTTGAACAAGTTGATCTTTTGAAGTGATAATGTCTCTTGCAATATCTTCTGCATTGTATTTGGCTTCCTGCAATATATCATCTAAATTAGAACTTGATGACGTTATTTCCCCGGTAATTTTCTCGACCTCAGCAATGCTTTTACATGCACGATGATCAACAATGGCGCAAGTTCTGCAACAAAGCTTGTTCTCATCTTCACAGAAATAATCTAAAACCTTTTGGTGTTGATCACATCTGATTACATGTGCTACATTTGCATTTAGCAGTTTATGACTTGTAAAGATTGCTAGCACGTTATGCACACCTGAACAATCAATACACTGGAATTCATTACACGTTGAACAAAATTTGTCAGCCACAATTTTCTTATCTTTACTTAAACATGGTTGACACATAATTTCTTTGACACGGCGTTTACACAAAGTGTCCTTGACACGCCCAGGAACTTCATCGTCCTCTCCACCGTCCGCCATTATGTTCAACAATGATTGTCTATTTTTTAATTCAAGTTAGTTTATATTCTCAATTGACTATTTAGCAAAACTGTACCAATCCGATTTAATATTTCAATGCAAAAATATAAGTTTTAAAACTGGTTTATATAAACGTTCCATGTAACAATACGTATCTGGTATCATTCTATCCCTGCGTTATCTTTCGTATGTTTACAGTGCGTTGCTACAATAATATTGAAAACGCGGAAGTTAAATTGACACGAATTATGTGCTTTACAACTATTTTTGATAATTTATTAGTTTATCAAAGTCTCGCTTAAAATCATATAAAATACAATATAAATGCACATTGCAAATCTATAAGATTTACAAGAAACTAAAAAGTTGACTTACTACTTACATGTAAAATTCTAAAAATCTAAAATATCCTTGCTAATTTAAACCAGGGTTATGAACATGTGATAAAATGAATCTACCAAATACTGGGGTAACAAAGTACCTTAAATATTCCATATAGAATTTAATATTGTATCTATATTTAATCAAATGCAGTTTAGAAGATTATGAGCAAGGGTATATTCTAGATAGTACATGTAAATCTAAAAACACCAAAAGGTATTTCAAATAATAACAGTTGTATAAGATAAGTTATCGTCTATTCAGTATGTTAAAACAGGTTTTGGCAGTTAAAATACAATATCTGCATTTGAGAGAATATATCTTACTTTATCAATGTCTGCGAGGATATCAAAACCATAGTTTAGCATTTGCGCTTCTCGTATCAAGTCTTTACGTATGGGATCATATAGAGGGAAATATAATAATACCCACTTTTCATCCTCTTCAATAGTTTGGTAGTTGGAGTACAATCGTTGTTTCACTGGCCAACCATTGTAGCGCCCTAACTATATACCTATTGGAGCTGTGCCATTGAGAAATTTAGCCAAAACACCCCTATGTGATCTGTTCAAAACTAACTTACAATAATTTTCTGTTTCAAGTTACTCTTAAATGTTTTATATAATCTTAATTTGTTTCTACAAGAACTATTTTGGCATGACTCTTGATTAACAGTACAGTTCCAATTATGAATGTAATACTTTTGATATATTATAATTATTGATATGTATATATTTTTTCGGTTTACTCTTTAGACGTATTTCATAGTATCAATGATAGTAAGTTAAAGTGATTACCTCATTTACATTTAGCCTCTATCATTAAGTATAATATGAGGGGTATTCAAATATGAATGCAACTAGGCCAATATCTCGCTTAAGTTTAACCACGTTTTGCACGAACTATGTACATTTATCGCATAGATGGTTGTGTAAGCTTTCAATTGATAAAATACATGTGTAAATCAATTCAGTCTAGCTTTACAATAGCTTGATTAACGCTATCTACTCGTGTATACTAAAGCTAAAATAGTTGGGAAAAGGTCTCCATTCACTGACCAAATACGGTCCTATATCAAGATACGCTGTTGTCTTAGTATACAGGTGAAAGACATATTTAACGAAATATGTCCTGTTTATGGGAACAATGAACTTTCTTTTTTCAACTGTCACACGGGGGCGTAAGAAATTTAAAAATGGTGCGGAGTCAGTAAAAGATGCACCTCATGCACGCCTGACAAAAAAGTTGAAAAAGTAAAGGATTTGATTGCTACTGATGCAAGATTTACAACTTGGTATATACCTAAATGCGTTGCTATCTCTTTAAGAGCCACTCGTACAATTCCCAGACGTGATTTAAAAATGAAAAGACTAAGTGCCGGATGAATACCCCGTCACCTTACAAAAGAGCAAGAACTTGCTCGGCTAGGAATCTCCAAACAATTGTTGAAACAGTTCCCTAGATACAACAATCGATCTTTTGCAAATATCATCACTGGCTATGAGACATGGGGTCACTTTTATAAGCCCAAGCGAAAGATACATACAAAAATATAGGCAACCAAAGGAAGTCAAAGACCTTGCATAGCATAAAACACACCATGGGCGTCAGAAAGGTCATGCATGTAATTTTCTTTACCAGTCAATGCCCTGCTATTCAAATTGCAGTACCAAATGATAAATCTATAAATGGCAAGTTTTACAAAGGCAAGGTCCCTCATAAATTAAAGAAATATTGCAAAAACCGTCGACACGCAACTGGTCTCCGTGGTGTAAGGTTGTTGCATGACAATGCTTCGTCACACAAAGCGGCCATTGTACTAGAATATTTAAGTATTAAAATGACAATTTTTTTATAACATGAATTATTACATCAGATGTGTACTGTAAGGAACTTGTAAACAGTAATATTAATCGACTGCTTGTTTGTTACATTACCGAAATTCCTAATCCATGTAGAGTATCATCACATTTCCTTGCTAACGAAACTGAGAGATATGATGGTACTCCGAAGGAAAATAGATAGAGGATATTTGTTTGTTTCAGTGTAAGATCGAAAAAAATATTTCACCGAGTGAACACCAGATGCAATATTTTCCACGAGTGGCGTAGCCACGAGTGAAAATATAATAGCTGGGGTTCACGAGTGAAATATTATTTGATCTTACATGTAAAACAAACAAATTTTCTGTTTATTTCATGATTTTTTAACGATTTTTTTACACCATTTTACTGATTTTTGCCGCGTAACGTCATGCTCTTATCTTCATGACGTCATCAAATAATGACGTCACAATGTTGAAGCAAAATATAATTCCATGATTATTTTTAGATTTTAGATGTTTTTCAGCACAACGTTCGTAAATATTTACGAACTACAGTTTATCACGTACATTTGTTATTATGATTGACTACATTTCCGCTGAAAAAAACATTCATTAATGATAAATATTTTATTTTTTACGCCAAATATAGTTCGGCTACTGTGAAATTATATTTGGTAATCATTACTGTGAAATTATCAGAATATAATTAACCGTTATAATTCAGTAATCTACTGCAAAACATGTAATAAAGTGTGCAAATACTGTTCAAAAGGAGTTATAGACTCTGAATATCACTTTCTACTCGTATGTCCGGTACACAGAGATAAAATAATGTACTATTTTTAAAAGATATTTTTGCAAATGGTCAACTCTGAAGAAATTTCAAATTTTGATGTCAACAAATGAGAGATTTTTTCCGCTTCGGTTCAACAAATAGGGAACCCTGTTTATTAAAAAAATACATACATACATACATACATACATACATACATACATACATACATACATACATACATACATACATACATACATACATACATACATACATACATACATACATACATACATACATACATACATACATACATACATACATACATACATACATACATACATACATACATACACATACATAAATATACACATACAACTGATGTGGATAATATTTTTTACACAAGGGATATAAAGATCAGCTGGAATTGATAGTCTACGCCGACTCCTACGTTGACCTGGACTCAACCAGAGCACGACCTGGGGCCTAGAAGCTCCCATACGGTCTTCCTGCTATAACACGCGCCCAAGGCCGTACCAGGTGCACTCACGACCCTAGACCTCCAGTGGTGGTTGGGAGTCAGGAGTACCCCTGACTTAACGATGAGCCCTATTTACAGGTGGGAAAGAGCACATTTCCCACTATCTTAATATCTATAGTATACAATAATGTTTAAGTATACAGATGCAGTACTTACATTTATTTGTTTAAAAAGTAAGTAGAATAAATGATCTTTTTATCATAATTCTATTCATCTTAGTACATAGATTTATTAATATAATAATTAACTTTACTGATTTGTAGCTAAATATGTATGTTCATATAAACTTGTTTATTCAGATTATCCAATTCTACATAGTAAATAAAAATGATATCTATCATAACAGAAGTGAAACATGTTCTAATTTACAAGTGGCCCGAAACTTTTCCGAATGATGTGTCACCAACAATATATTTATTACATTAAATTTGAAAAAAGAATATAAGAGGGTGTTCTATATGACACTTTTTTAGTAGAGAGCCCATCTACTATATTTATCTCAGTTACACACACACTTACATGAAGAGTATTGGATTTACTTTTGTACATTATAATGAAAAACTAAAGTAGGATGAAATGTTTGTATATTGAAACTTTGGTTATTGTGCCTGCAAGTATAAATATATAAAATTTAACGTATAATCCGTTTTGTTTTGGTCAGTTAACATTTAGTTTTTTCAAGTCTGCTAATTGATTAACATATTGACATTTAAATGTCTCTACAATAACTTCTAGTATTATCATCTTTTTTTCCAATCTTAGTTTAAATGCGTTTGTTCGATTTCATTCGAATGTTCCGGTAGTGATAGTTCATGTTTCCATTTATTTTGAGATTCCGGAACTTTTATTATTTTTTCAAAAGTATTTCATAAATAAAATGGCACCCCTTTATGTTTTGTGTTATAACATGAATTAGCTCAGGAATTATTGGTTTAAAAGTGTTAAAAGTTTCAGTATTGATTTCAAGTTTAACTCTTGAATTTATTAGAGATATTAAAAGTCCTTCATATTGTAGGAACTTTATGTTAACTTGTAAAATATCTTGTATTGTTTTTGTCAATTTTTTCAGCGACAAAACTGATACCATTTTGAAATAGATTATTATAAAATTTGGAAAAATTGCATAAATCAGGAAAAGAATGTTCAAAGATATTTTCCTTTTTATACAGAATACGGCTGTACAAATGTGAGAATTAATGTTATAAATTTGACCAAATATATTTAGTCACAAAACGACCGCTTAACAAATATTAATAGTTGACACGTTATTTTTTTATTCTACTAAATATCTTACACTATTGTATATTGACAATATTGTATACCCAGTGCAAACTATTTCTCATATATTTGTGTCGATTGTTATAGCTAAGAACTTTGTAAGTTTATAGCTAAGTAAAGTGTATTGTATATTGTATGAAATAAGTTGCAATAAGAATTTAATTTGCTAGACTTCAGATGTAATCCAACAAATTGTGTGTACAACGCGATGAGATATTGTGCTATTTTGTGTATGGGCAATATCTCCCTCCATAAGCAGAACAGACATATCTCAGAATCTAGCTTTTGCTTGTCATTATATTTTGACTATGTTCAGATTGTGTTGTTGCAATCGCAACAGCCTTGCTACTTCTTAGGTTTTGAATGTGGAATGTGTCTGCTCTTAAACCCAATGATGGTGCGTTCGAACACTGCTTATTTTCACGACCATGTTTCTTCATGTTACACCAGTACTGGTAAGTTCCAGGACGAACGCAAGAGTGGCTCCGTTACACCGTTATGTAGCTTACGACGTATATAGCGTAAGCGTGAGTTGTATACGTTGGTTGAAAACGTATTTCGTACTTTACGGTTGGCAGTATTCGTTACTTGACAACTTATACAGCTTGCTTAAAAAGTAAACGTTGGATATGTGCAACAACTTTCGAATTAGTCATTTTGTAGCTCACGCCTAGTGTAAAATCAAAAAAAAACCATAATTATAATCCTATAACTTTCTTATTTGGAAGGGATATTAATCATCGCCAGAATATAACCCCTTATGATTTTCATGGTAGTAGATCAAACTTTAGGCTATGTTTACTTTGACCAGAACAAAAACAGCTTGTTTTATCAATTACAAAATAATGCTTTGCTTCGATAAAAAAGGCTCTTGGATGCTGATGTAACTGTATTCGTAAAAGTCGTACTTGTAATCCATGGTCGTTGTCGTTGTAGCTGTGGTCGTAGTCGTAGCAGTCGGTGTATTCTTAGTCGAATTCGGAATCATAGAAGTCGTGGTCGTCGCAGATATTATGACTTGTAGCTTTAAAAGACTTAGTAGTCGTAGCGGTGGGTCGAAGTCGTACCCGTACTTTTTGCTGTATTCTTTGAAGTTCGTATCGGGGTCGTTTCTGTAGTTTTAGTCAGTCGTTCCTGTAGTCTTGGTAGAAAGCGTAGCTTTGAAAATTCATTATAGCTGTTCTTGTATAAATGGTCGTAAGTCACATATTCGTTATCATAGTGGTCGTAACCGTATTTGTAGTCGTGGTAATGGCCGTAATCGTCGGCGCGGTCGTAGTCGTGGACAAACTTGAAGTCGTAGCACTTGTAGAAGTGTTAGTCGTCGACAAAATCGTATTCATTAGAATTGCAGATCGTGGTCGAAGCTGAACTTGTCGTCGTTAAAGTCCTAGTCGTGATCTAGGTCGTAGTCATAGTCGTTGTAGTCGGCGTTTATGTAGTGCGTGTAGTCATTGTTGTCTCTCATCCCTGTAGTGACATGGGTGTACTTGTCTCTTTGATACCAGTTTGATAGAATGCTTTGACATGGAAACATATGCTTTCGTGTTAGAATAAAACTTATGCCTATTCAATGGTGTTCTGGTGAATGGTGATAACTGGCCGTTGGCTATTCAGACAATAGTACAGTCGTGGCCGTAGACCGGGCGGAAAAGTGAAGAAAATCACCATCTTAGTCACTTTACACAAATGAGCCATATACGGTGATATGCAGGCATCTTGACGTATACAGCTAGCGATCAGCTGTGTTCGGTATAAGCTGTATACGGTATTTATACGTATACAAAAACGTGTATAGTGCAAAACATTTCTCAATCTTTTAATCTGAAATTTCAAAAATAAACTTAGAAAATAACATTAATTTACAGCATGGGACGTTGAAATCGTTCATGAACGTTCATAGTTACATTTGAGAAGATGCAAAATACGAGTACTTGTATGTTTAAAAATTGCGACATATTTCTTTTGAATCATTATGGAATATTTTTTATTTTTATAACCGATTTTTTTCTCTTTTGTTTCTTTTTTCAGTCAAACATTCACTGTAATGATAATGTGGCGACCTTCCAGCTCTACTTGTGGCGGAAAACTTCAGTTTCCGTTCCGTGCATTAGTTCAGGCAATAGCGGGTACCTGAGGTCCGATAAGCGAGTAGAATAAGCTTTTTTCGCATGACGGAACCCATTTAAATTGAATGGTTTTTAAGTATTCTACAAGGAGGCATCTGCCATTTAATGTATCCTGTAAAAGAATATTCATATAAAAAACAAACTTATATTCCAAATCTTGCAGTGTCATTCAAAAGTAAAATGATGGCAGTACACTTTGCATGAATATCCGTTCTACCAACAAAATCAGCTCTAGTCTGATAGCTAAAATAGGATAAAAAGTCGAAATCTCAATAATAAAAAAACATATACAGCTACACGAAAAATGCTTTCATTTCCCATTATTCTTTTTTTTTCAATTTAAAGATAGGAAAAACATTTGCCTTTGCTTATTGTAAAAAGGGATCAGTCAATTACAACTTCCACATCTTCAGCTTCCAGAAATGGACCGTTGTTTCATCATCCGTTTGAACGTACTATGGTGTGTCAACGAGGTGGAGTTTTGGCACAAAAAAAGGCTGGGTTACAATTTAAGAGATTTTACCATCCGGCTGTTTCCGTGGGATATGGCTTTTTCAGGGATTCGAACATTTGTAAAGATAAACCCTACCATTTCCCGCAGTGGGGTGCGGTTTCGAGTGACTGGTGCGTGCTCAATACTTATACATGTATATAACCGACTATTGTATTAATCATTCCATAGATTTACATTATAACAAATCTAAAGGAAAACATAAACCTACTTAATATTGAGTATTCATGCTTAAGATGTGATTTGTATAGAAGAATGCCAGACACATTAAATGATCTTGTTTTAAATGGGTGACCGTCCAAATGTTTCGCATAATATCCCAAAAGATGATTATTCCTCTTTTCACTGAAACTTCTTACTAATCGGACTGTACGTTATATACTTTTACAAATGCAAATATCCAAATGAGAAAAATCACCTTAGAGACCTTTGAAACAGTTTATATTCTTAAGAAAGCAACGCAGTGTTAGTTTCTTAAATAATATATTTTCATTAAATCACTTGATGTCTTATTGAATCTTATTGTTTTCCCAGCACTTTCTGCGGCCAATTGCTGGCCATGTTACAATACAACAATCTGACCACTAGACTCAATGTCCGAAATCAATGGGCATGCACAAATTTCGCCTTGCCCTAGAATCGAACCAGCGACTCCCTAATTATTTATTACATCCTCTCCCTATTGAGCTTAGACAGCCTACGACCGACTTAGGTGTATTAAAGGTATGTCAATATGTATTGGAGGGCATTTGGACCTATGCAATATATAACAAACTTGTTTCTTTCCTTCATGTTGAATATTTGCAAAAGAAATATATATGGCATCTAAAAATTTAAATAAATTGCAAATAGAACTCAATTTCTAATATAATTTCATGCTACAGATAAAAATATTGATTGCATTTTGTCATGTTATATTTCTTAACCAAAATATAAGCAGATAAATCATATCTTGTTAATTTTTGCGCACGTGGTTTCGTCGCCAGTTTTCTAAAGTACAAAGCCGTTCTATCAACTCACCACCTCTTTTACAGTTTACCAAGATCTAGGTCTTTAAAGAGTTTGATAGTTGCTGTATTACTTAATCACGTTTTTTTAAGTTTGATGTAGTCATTCTTTTTCCCTTATGTAATTACATCATTTCATTGCATCTTTTTTGTACTTTGTACAGGCAGATTCTGCCTTTCAGTCAGATTCTTTCGGGAATCCAGGCGGTTTTGTTTTTCAATTAGATCCTTTCGGTAATCTTTCGGTCAAAATAATATATAATTTTCTAAATCCAGAGGGGAAAAAATCCCAATTAAAAGTTACAAAATAAATGATATTGAATAAAAAATTCTAAAATCATTGAAAATAAGGACTCCTTTACTGCTATATATAGCACTTAAATGTTTGAAGATGCCATCTTAGCAAAGATTGTTTGCATTCATTTAATCACTGCAAACTTTCAGTCATGCACTTTCCCCATTTTTTTAACAAAACATCATTCCATGGATATGGGTCATATTACCAAAATCCAGAGTGTATATAATATAAGCTTATGGCATTTCCTTCGCATCATGTGTTTTGTTTCCCTTTTTCCTTAACAAGTTCGACGTAGTCTGTGATTCTCAGCGTGATCTTGAACAATATATAAATGTGAAAATATTTACATTTCCTATATAAGTCTATGCTAAAATTTAAAATGACCAAATACTTCTTGATTTGGCATGTTTTATTAAGGATTAATCATGCGACTCAAGTGTCGACCAGGCGTTATAACTGATAATATACCATAGTGAATAGGTACAAATACGTATGGAAAAATATGGATTATGATAATTGAATCAAACTTAAACGTGTTTCAATAATATTAGACCATTACATTATAAGTCACTGCAAAACAATTTCATATGGAAAGAACACATTCGAAACTAAAAGAAAGGATATTGATCAACTGATTTCCAAGTGAACACACAATAATAATATCAGCATTACTCGAAAAATTAAAGATAAATAAAATAACGTTAACACCGAAAATGCGCGTGTAACAGTGCTATATATAAAAGTTTAATTAGGATCAATGAATGGTTTAATTTTCAGTGTAAAGAACGGTGTATACAAAATGAAATAAATAATTAAAATAATCATTACTGATTTGTTTTCACTCATTAGATGTTTTCGATATGTATAAGAATAACACAATCGTTCTTGATTGTATAACTTATCAACACATTGGTGTTTAATGTTTGTGTAGTTATGAAAGTCACATTTTGACATGGATTTTACATTGAATGACTATATATACATGTATGCACTGTCTTGGTCACCCTAAAACTATCATTATTTTTCACCTTATAGTGTGACTCGTGTATGTACTATAAGATACAGATGATTGCGTCATCGAAGTGATATTTTATATTTCTGCATTTTCTTGTTGCCTTTACAGGAATTTATAACAACAAGAAATGATTTATCACGTGAGACACACACTCTTTTCTATCTTGTGTGATGATAAGAGCTGTCCTGTTAGTGATATCTGCCCAATGGAGTTTGTTCCTTCACTACAAACCAGGATAGTATCAGATGGACCAACTGCTACACCACATGGTTTCTGTATCTGAGATCATCCTTCACAACTACTCTCGTGTTTGCCTTTACGTCATATATGTAGACAATGTGCTCGTATCTATCTGTTAGCACCACTTTATCACTGTTCCGTATGTAAGTACAAGTGCTTGTGCCTACAGGATATGCCTTGTTCGGAAATTTGATACTAAAAACGTATGGGTCTCCTGCCAATGATATTATTCCTACAGGTATTTGGTAATCAATAGTTCCTACTATTAATTGGCTATTGTCTTTTAAACATATAGAATCATATCTATTTGTTACATAACATTTTCTACTTCACCTTATTTCATTAGCTTTACTAACACGTAAGAAGTCTATTATGTATTCGTTGCCACTTGTTATCGCTACTTCATCCTCAGATACAGCAACAACGGACAGTGGATAAAAAGATAACTGATATGATCCTACATTTTCAAACTTTTCGTTGTAAACTAAGAATTTCTTATTGTTATTATCCACAGCAACTAGTCTACCATCGGATAGAAAGTCTATTCCTGAAAAGAATGGTTGTTCGAAGTCATCTCCCGTCTTCTTTAACCCAATGGAAGAACCTGGAGTTAATGTCATCACCTTATTAACAGCATTCACAATTTCCCGTGAATGATATTTCAATGTGAGATGTCCAGGAACAAAGTCAGTAATTGATTTTGGTGGTAGATTTAATTGTTCGTCAAAGTCAAATGAAATGGTCATCGTTTGGAAGTTCTGACATTCCTCATTAACATTTCTGCATACAAAATTGACTTCATTACCCATCTTCTGTTCTGCTATAAATTTCTGAGTTGGAGTTCCAGTTTCGAAAATGCTTTGAACCGTTTCTAGATACGCTGTAACTCTATGCAAATGTTTCTCGATTTGTAACTGTTTCTTTTCAAGATTATCTAATGTTTCTTTTTGAAGAGTTTTGGCTCTCTTAACAATTGCAACTTCTAACTCGACAAACATTCTCATTACTTCATCTCGCATTTCCCTTATTTTTGCATGTATTTCTTGAACGTCTTGAACAAGTTGATCTTTTGAAGTAATAATGTCTCTTGCAATATCTTCTGCATTGTCTTTGGCTTCCTGCAATATATCATCTAAATCAGAACTTGATGACGTCATTTTCCCGATAATTTTCCCGACCTCAGCAATGCTTTTACATGCACGATGATCAACAATGGCGCAAGTTCTGCAACAAAGCTTGTTCTCATCTTCACAGAAATAATCTAAAACCTTTGTGTGTTGATCACATCTGATTACATGTGCTACATTTGCGTTTAGCAGTTTTTGACTTTTAAAGATGGCAAGCACGTTATGCACACCTGAACAATCAATACACTGGAATTCATTACACGTTGAACAAAACTTGTCAGCCACAATTTTCTTATCTTTACTTAAACACGGTTGACACATAATTTCCTTATCACGTCGTTTACACAAAATGTCCTCGACACGCCCAGGAACTTCATCGTCCTCTCCACCGTCCGCCATTTTGTTTACAATGATTCTCTATTTTTGAATTCAAGTTAGTTTATATTCTCAACTCACTATTTAGCAAAACTGTATCAATCCGATTTAATATTTCAATGCAAAATTATAAATTTTAAAACTGATTTATATACACGTTCACATAACAATATGTATCTGGTATCTTTCTATCCCTGTGTTATCTTTCGTATGTTTACATTACGTTGCTACAATAATATTGGAAACGCGGAAGGTAAATTGACTCAAAGTGGGTGAAGTACAACTATTGAAACATAATAATTATTGATATGTATATTTTTAGACTGATTTCATAGTATCAATGATAGTAAGTTAAGGTGTTACCACATTTACATTTAACCTCTGTCATTAAGTATAATACGAGTGGTGTTCAAATATGAATGCAAGTAAGCCAATATCTCGCTTTTTAACCACGTTTTGCACGAACTATGTACATGTATCGCATAGATAGTTGTGCAAGCTCTCAATGTAAATCAGTTTATTTTAGCTTTGACAATAGCTCGATTAACGCTATCTACTCGTGTGTACTAAAGCTAAAATGGTTGGGAAAAGGTCTAATTTCACTGACCAAATACGGTCCTATATCAAGAACCGCTGTATTCTTGGTATACAGACGGTAGACATATTTAATGATATTTGTGTTTATGGGAATAATGAAATTTCTCTTTCATCTGTCACACGCTGATGTAAGAAATTTAAAAGTGCTGAGGATTCAGTAAACGATGCGCCTCATGTATGCCGTCTGAACTGCAACCCCGCTAAAAATGGTTAAAAAGTAAGATTTGATTGCTACTGATGCAAGATTTACACCTAGGTATATATAGCTGAATGCGTTGGTATCTCTGTAGGAGCCGCTCATACAATTCTCAGACATGATTTAAATATGAGAAGAATAAGTGCCAGATGGATACCTCATCTCCTTACAAAACAGCAAAAACTTGCTCGGGTAGAAAATCTCCAAACAAGTTTTACAAAGGCAAGGTCCTTCATAAATGAAAGAAATATTCCAAAAACCGTCCACCAGCGACTGGCCTTCGTGGTGTAAGGTTGTTGCATGACAATGCTTCGTCACACAAAGCGCCATTGTACGAGAATATCTAAGTATTAAAATGTCAAATTTGTTATAACATAAATTATAACATCAGATTTGTATTGTAAGGAACGTGTAAACAGTAATATCAACCGACTGTTCTGTTTGTTACATTACCGAAATTACTAATCCATGTAGAGTATCATCACATTTCCTTGCTAACGAAACTGAGAGATATGATGGCACTTCGAGGGAAAATAGTGTGTGCAAACACTGTTCAAAAGAAGTTATAGACGCCGAATATCATTTTCTAGTCATATGACCGGTATACAAAGATAAAAGAATGAAATATTTCAAAAAATATTTTGCAGATGGTCAACTCTGAAGAAATTTTAAATTTTTATGTCAACAAATGAGCGAATTATTGTGATAAATATGGCTTAATAAATATATTTATTTTTCCACAAAGCCAAAACGACAGCTTAACAAATAGTTGCTATGTTAATATTTATTCTACTAAATATCTTACATTATTTTGATGGTATATTAACAATATTGTATATCCTTTACAATTTCTTATTGTTATTGCTTCATAACTTTGTAAGTTTATAGCCAAGTAAAGTGTAGTTTATATTTTATGAAATAAACTTGCAATAAGAATTAATTTGCTACACGTCAAAGGTTTTGCTTTCCGTTGTAACAACATCGATATTTCGTAGGTTTTGATGTTTGTGCTTTTAAACCCAAAAATGGTGTTTTCGAGGCCTGCTATTCCGACCATATTTCTTCATGTGTTAAGTTTCCGGAGACTCTGCTGCACCGTTTACAGCTAACGATGTGTACAGCTTACGTGTGAGGTGTGTACGTTGGTTGAAAACCTATCTCGTAGTAGATAAAAGACTTGTAGTCATAAAAGATTTAATACTCAGAGCCGTGCTCGAAGTTGTCCGTACTCTTTGAATTAGTACTCGTGTTCGTTTCTGTAGTCTTAGTCAGTCGTTTCTGTAGTCTTAGCCATAATCGTTGTCGTAGAAAGCGTAGCTTTCGTAATCATCGCAGCTGTTCTAGAATCAATAAGTCGTAAAAGTCACATTCGTCGTTATCTTCGCGGTCGTTGCCGTATTTGTAGTCGTATAATACGTAGTCGTGATAATGGCCGTAATCGTCGGCGAAGGCGTAGTCATAGACAATCCATTAATCAGTTATTTAATAACGCTGAATACAATTTGCTTACAACGGACAGCTATAGTTTATTTGTGCACGTTTGTTTCTGGTATTGTCCTATGGTATCGGGGCAATGCTTTTCGCCATATACCTGGGATAGTTCCTGTTTCAAAGTATAAACTAAACAATGATAACAAAAATCGATTATGATGGGAAACTTTAAACATTCATAGGGTAATTTATCGTACCCCGCACTTTTCCCATTTTTCGCACTTTAACGATTTTTTCTATTTCAGTTGTATAGGGAAATTCAAGAGCGGATTTTTTCTTACAGAAAGGGGGTCGATCTTCTAAGAAACTCGTCCCGTCTAAATTCTGCTCGTAAAATTCATTGTCAAAATTTTCATCGGTTTCGTTACATTTAGAAAGACTTACAAATTCACTTGACCATTTATTGAAAACAAAATGACAGTTTTTAATCACATTCCCGTCTGCATCATAGCCTTCCATAGGTATAAAACTTTTTGGACCAAGATTTATTTATATGATCCCAGAATTGCCATGGATCGTCCGTGCACAGGTACTCAATATCAATAGTATATTCAGCATATAACATACTTGTTACTTTTCTTCATGTTACGTAGAATATTTGCGAGAGAAATATATATGAAAAAATCAATGAAAGGGAAATAGATTTCTAAATGATATATGACTCCGGATATATATCTTTATTTACCTTGATTAAACATAATGAGGGCATGATATAGTAATATATCTACATTTGTTATATAATTTTATGCTAAGTTAACGATACTTCTTGATCACAGAATAATCAGAGGACTCAAGTGTCGCCTAAATAATGTTGACAGGCATTATGATGGATAGTATACCATAACTAATAGGTACAAATATGACGTATGAAAAATATTAGACCATAAGTTTATAAGCGATTAGAAAAAATCAATTTCATATGGAACGAAAGCATTTGAACTTAACAGAAAGGATATTGATCGATTGATTTTCAAGTTTTCAAGTTTTATTGATACACTCAGTATATTTACATATGATTAGAGGTGTACAATAATATATAAACAAAATTACTAAATGTGTAATCAGGTTGTGTATACAAATTAAATGAACTACTGTAGTTTTTAAAAAAAGTGTTTATAACTACAATATTTCATAACATACAATGTAACTTTTTCATTGTGTACAAGCTAAATTTTGCAAAATAGAAAAATATTTATAGATTATAAATAAAAAAAAAACAACAACAAAACAATATGACTAGCCAGGTGGGTTCTTAAAGTATTCAAGTATAACATAAACATATTTAACTAAGTTGCTTAATTTTTGTGGATCTGTTTCATTCATTAATTTTTTAAACGTAAACATATTTTTGTTTTGTTGGTTAACTTGTGGTAAAAGTCGTTTTCGTTTATTTTCAAAATAACTACATGAAAAAATGTAATGGAATTCATATATTTTCTTTCATTTCTAACAATACCTAACCACCTTCCTCTTTCTATAGGGAGGGGATTGTTACACAATCGAAAATTAACAAATGTTTTTAAATATTTGTCTGACAGTAAACAAAGGTACGGTTCAAAGCAATGATCAGTTTTGTACATTCTATAATTTAAACATTTTGGCATTGAGGCGACATCTCTACGAAATTTTTGTACATATTGGTTACACATTGATATATCAATGGTTTTTAACAATAAGCATTTAGAACCACTAAAATTCTGATTTAACCAAATATAACTCATACCTGTTTCGTCAAAAATACTCTTAACATTCAATAACCATTTGTATTCCTTACCATTTCTTACAAAATCTTCATATACAAGCTTATAAATATTTGACGATAATTTTTGTATTGAATTACTGTTAACTAAATCATACCAATAACCAGCAATTCGTTTCTTAATAGTAATTGATAATGGAAATCGCCCAAGTTCGCCATAAACCATAACATGCGGTGTACTTTTCTTAACACGTAATACATATTTAAGGAAATCTGTATGCACTTTTTCTATAAGCGACAAGTCACCATTACCCCAAACTTCACACCCATAAGTTAAAATTGGTACAATTGTATGATCGAATAACTTTAACTGACAATCAATAGGTAAATCTAGATTTCTTATTTTCTTATATAAACCAAACATTGCCCGTCTTGCTTGATCAACAATATGTTTCTTTGCAACCGCAAATTGTCTGTTCTTAGAAAAAAACAACACCAAGATATTTAAACGTGTCTACGATCTCTAAAACGTGATTATCTACCGTAATATTCCTGTTTCTATTTCTTTTATCACCAAATACCATTACTTTTGTTTTATCAAAGTTTATATTTAATTTCCAGGTTTGACAATAATTAGAAAAGGTGTTCAACACAGATATAATGTCTTGTTCTGTTTTAGCAAAAAAGAATGGCATCGTCAGCATATTACAAAACAACTAGTTTCAAAAATATTTCAATGTTATTATCTTCTAGTATAACTGAAACATCGTTATTACATAACATGTAATTTTCTAAGTCATTTAGGTACAGAGAAAAAATTACCGGTGACAAATTTTCTCCTTGTCTTAAGCCCCTATAACAACCAAAACAATTTGAAAATTTGCCATTTACAGATACACATGACTTGATTTCACTGTACATATTCTTTATTACATTTAAAATCATTCCAGAAATATTATATTTGACAAGTTTACACCAAACGCCTGCTCTCCACACAGAGTCAAAGGCTTTTTGAAAGTCAATAAAAGCACAAAAAATGTTTGTTTTCTTATGTTTAAGGTAATCTGTTAACATGTGGAGAATAAAAATATTATCAACAGTTGAATGATGCTTCCTAAATCCAGCTTGGTTTGAATTTAATAAATTATAACGTTCTTAATATTTTGTCACTCTTTCATTTAGTATACTTGTAAATAATTTCCCTATACAGCTAAGCAATGTAATAAGTCTATAGTTTTCAGGCATTTCAACATTACCTTTATTTTTATAGATTGGTACAATACATCCTGTCAACCAAGAATCTGGCAAAAAAACAGTGTTTAGAATACAGTTAAACAATTTGTGATATAGTGGTATAAGTAAAGTACTGCTTCCCTTAATATATTCCTTAGTAACTTGATCCAGACCAGCCGCCTTACCATTCTTAAGTTTATCTATTGCTCTTTGTATCTCAGAGATTGTTATGCTATCATTAAGCCCATTATCAAAATTGATATTTGGAAAATCTGTTTCTGGGTTGTCATTTGCATCTACAGTACCTGTATTAAGCTGTCTATAAAATCATAAAATGCTGAAACATCAATATCAGTCATTTGTTTTTTCTTACTTATACTATTAACATAATTCCAATATTCTTTAGGCGATGAGTATTTCATGCTTCGTTTTTTTTTCTCTGCTCCCTTTTAAAATTGACAATACTTTTTCTCATAATATACTTATAATTTTTACTAGAATTATATAAATCAGACATGTTACGTTCATTTTTTGTCCATTGGTATTTTCGCTTACATCTATGATATAACGTTCTAGCATTTCTGCAATCATTATCAAACCAAGGCTGTCTACAGCCATCTGAAATATTTGTTTTCATTTTTTGTATACCAAATGTTTTCTTTGCAGATACAAGGAGTGTATTTTCAATGTTTCGAAAAATACTGTTAATAAAATCTTTATCAATTTCTTCGCAGTTTTCGATTTCTCTTAACATATCATCAACTTTATTACTGTTAATATTGTCACGAAATACATTTGCTTTGGATTGAGTCCAACCTTTAATTTTCTCATTGGAAGAATAAGTCTGCCTTAAATTATTTTCAACAATATGTGATAAATTGAAATTGATTGGACAGTGCACATCAGAGTATAATGCGTTAAATTCGTCTATAGTAAAACCGTTAAATAGTTTTAGTGCGTATGCTGAAGCTATAACATAATCAACAATTGAAGAGTTTTTACAAGTAAACCTACCTACATTTTTATCTGTAAACGACCTTCCGTTTAAAATCACTGTTTCATTCGATTTACAAAAATCTACAAGATCTCTTCCTAAACGATTAGCAACTTCATCCATTGAAATACGTGCTACAGAAAAATCATTTTTCCTCAACACGTTTAAAATATCTACATCAAAATTAATATACTGTTATATTCAATATCTATAATATCAAACAGTTTTTCATCAACTTGCAATATATCATCAACATTACCAGTTCTAGCATTGAAGTCACCAAATGTAACTACATGTTTAGAATTGGTACAGAATTTTTTATACTCTGTGTAAAACAAGTCATTTATATTTTTGTTGAAATATTTAGTATTTTCTGGTGGGATGTAAACAGATGACCACAAAATTACCCAATTATTCGAACAATGGTAGATATACAAGATAACGTTAACTCAGAACATGGGTTAATTATCATAATACAAGTTTAATGTCAATGAATGGTTTAATTTTCAATATTAAGTTCGATGTATCCAAAATGAAATCAGAAGTAAATTAAAATAATCATTATTGAATTGTTTTCACTCATTAGTTGTTCTCGATATGCATAAGATAAACACAATTATTCTTGATTATACACCTTATCAACACATTGGTTTCGAATGTTGGTGTAGTAATGAAAGTTACATTTTGACATTGGACTTATCAGTACTAGGGGGCGTGAGGGATGTTGCATCTTTTCATTATCCCTCATGTACAGACTCAATCAAACCGAGTCTGCAATTCTCTTGTAATTTTGTAGTGATTAATGCTTCCGGGGGATCACTTTGTTTCCAGATTTTTTACATCGATTGATATAAATACATGTATACACTCTCTTGGTCATTCTTGAAACTACCGATCATTTTCACCTTATAATGTGAATCATGGTTTGTACTATGTGTCACGAGGGTAATATACCGACATGTATAATTTATTGTTTGTATGTATGTCTTATATATTGTGTCGTTATATATTCCCTGTACGTTTGTCATTTTGTTATATCATATATGTCCTATATATTTGTCCTATTCATCCCCCATATTTTTCTCATTTTCATTCATCCTTTTCATTCATTGCAACATGTAACACTTAATGTCATTCTATATAATTCATAACAACTAATTTCTTCTGGACGGGCCTCCTAACATTTACTCACCCGGATTGGAAGGCACGCATGCGCACATTGAATACACTTCCATTGGTTTGCTCCACGAAGTAGCTGTGTTGCGTTTTCTTTCATCCTAAGTAAATTGTTTTATTTGTTTCCGTGCCATTACAGGTAATTTTGGTTGTTATTTATTACTCGTAATGTATTCATTCAATTATTGAAATGACATGCGTGTTGCATTTTGTATTTTGCACATTGAATACACTTCCATTGGTTTGCGCCACGAAGTAGCTGTGTTGCGTTTTCTTTCATCCTAAGTAAATTGTTTTATTTGTTTCCGTGCCATTACAGGTCGAAACAGCCCCTCCTTTATTAGGAAAGAGGAACCCTACGACATATGAGATACAGAAGATTGCGTTATCATAATGATATTTTGAATTTCTGCATTTTCACGTTTCCAAAACTGGAATTTGTAACAACAAGAAATGCTTTATCACGTGAAACACAAACTGTGTGTGGGAATTCCATATCTATCTTGTGTGATGACAAGATCTGACCTGTTTGTGATATCTGTACAATGGAATTTGTTCTCATGCTACAAACCAGGATAGTATCATAGGGGCCAACTGCTACACCAAATGGTTGCTTTATCTGATCATCCTTCACCACGACTCTCGTGTTTGTCTTGATATCATATATGTAGACAGTATGCTCGTATCTATCTGTAAACACCACTTTATCACCGTTCCTTATGTAAGTACATCTGCTTGTTTCTTCAGGATATGCCTTGTTAGGAAAATTGATACTAAAAGCATTTGGCTCTCCTGCTAATGTTATTATTTCAACAGGTATTTGGTAATCAATAGCCCCTACGACAAATTGGCTATTATCTTTTAAACATATAGAATCATATTTCTTTCTAACTTTACATTTTCTACTTGAACTTATTTCATTAGCTTTACTAACACGTAGAAATTCTATTATATATTCACTGCCACTTGTTATCGCTACTTCATCCTCAGATACAGCGACAACTGACAGAGGCCTATAAGATAACTGATATGATCCTACTTTTTCCAAATTTTCATTGTAAACTATCAATTTCTTATTGAAATGATCCATAACAACTAGTCTACCATCGGGTAGAAAGTTTATTCCTGTAACGAATGTTTTCTCGGTGTCATCTCCCGTCTTCTTTAACTCAATAGAAGAAACTTGAGTTAATGTCGTCACCTTATTTACAGCATTCACATTTTCCCGTTCGTGGTATTTCAATGTCAGCTGTCCAGGAACAAAGTCAGTAATTGATCGTGGTGGCAGAGTTAATTGTCCATCAAAATCAAAAGAAATGGTCACCGTCTTGAAGTTCTGACATTCCTCATTGACATTTCTGCATACAACATTGACTTCATTTTCCATTTTCTGTTCTGCTATAAATTTCTGCGTTGGAGTCCTATTTTTGTAAATGCTATGAAGCGTTTCTAGATAGCCTGTAACATAAGCCAAATGTTTCTCGATTTGTGATTGCTTCTTTTCAAGGTTACCTAATGTTTCTTTCTGTAAAGATTTAGCTCTCTTAACAATGTTAACTTCCAATTCGTCAAACATTTTCACTACTTCATCTCGCATTTTCTTAATTTTTGCTTGTATTTCTTCAACGTCTTGAGCAAGTCGATCCTTTGAAGTGACAGTATGTCTTGCAATAGCTTCAACACATTCTATGGCTCCCTGCAATATCTCCTCTAAACTAGAACTCGGTGACATCATTTTCCCGGCAATTTTCTCAACTTCAACAACACCGTGACATTTACTATGATCAACAATGGCACAAGTACTGCAACAAAGCTTGTTCTCATCTTCACAGAAAAAATCTAAAACCTTTGTGTGTTGATCACATCTGATTACATGTGCTACATTTGCGTTTAACAATTTATGACTTATAAAGATGTCAAGCACGTTATGCACACCTGAACAATCAATACACTGAAATTCATTACACGTTGAACAAAACTTGTCAGCCACATTTTTCTTATCCTTACTTAAGCATGGTTGACACATAATTTCCTTGACACGCTGTTTACACAAAATGTCCTCGACACGACCAGGAACTTCATCGTCCTCTCTACCGTCCGCCATTTTGTTTAACAATGATTCTCTATTGTTTTATTCAAGTTAGTTTATATTCTCAACTCACTATTTAGAAAACCTGTAGCAATCCGATTTAATATTTCAATGAAAAAATATAAGTTTTAAAACTGATTTATATAAACGTATCATATAACAATATGTATCTGGTATCATTCAATCATTGTGTTATATTTCGTATGTTTACATTACGTTGCTACAATAATATTGGAAAGTTTAATTGACACGAGTTGTGTGAAGTACAACTATTGAAATATGATAAATATTGATCAATCTTAAATATCCTGTAACACAATTTTTTATGGTTTTATATCATAAATATGATGCTCAAATTAAGATTTATCAATTTTGTAAGTTCCAAAAAAGCATTATTTATAAAGATATTACCGAATTTTACATCATGTAAATAAAGGGAGGTAATAAAAGTTTATTTTCTAAAAAGTCTAAGTCATTTTTTTCAATAAGAAATGAATGCATATATGTATAGGTTAGAGTGCATATTGGGTGTTCTTCGTAAATAAGAAAGCTAAAAAGGAGCGGAGCTTGCGAAGCGACTGTAGCTTTCTTATTTACGAAGAACATCCGATATGCACTCTAACCAGCTTAGTGCTCCGCCCACTTGCGTTTTATAATATAAAACGTCCAGTTTATATAAAATCTGTTCTATTAAGATTTGAAACCTGAAAATTTGAATAATCCTCGTCGGTGACTGGCTTAAAAAAAATGGCGAGCACTAATTTAATGATTATATATAATATGTACACATATTTGCAGTTCATATTTTACATATTTTTCGATATTTAAAAATTGTTTTATAAGCATAATTATATACATATATATAATTTCACTTAAATGATTCAACATACAGGATCTTCAAACACAAAGTGTGAATTTTTATTGAGTGAACATTTTAACAATGTAACTCCCGGTCACTTCGTTTTGGGTTCTTGATTGTTAAAATTTCACTTAATAAACACTAGCATATACAAAGAGAGAAAAAATCATGAACAAAAATGAATGACAGACTATATAAGACCATTCTCCCCCTAACCAATTCATCATCCTGACGATTCTTCCATAAACTGTTTCTTCCCCTTAATGTAAAATTTAATCAGTTATCCCCCCCCCCCCATTTATTTATTTTCATCATTTTCATAAAGGTGTTTTATTGTTGTTGTTGTTTTTTTTTTCAACATAATAAGAAGTATTGGAAGTGATAGATTTACTACATTTACAAGTTGTACATAGATGCATGAACCAAGAATCTTTTAAGAATTTATGTACAATCATGTAAAATCTAACTAAGACTGTTTAAAGTGTAAATTTTGCAGAATATATGATCATATATAAATTTATCATGTGAAAAACACATGAAAGTTTACATACATTTAACATATGAAAACTTATTCATATGAAAAACATGTGATAACCATGAGTTTAACATTATATGTTTGTTGACACATATTTTTCATGTTTTTCAAAACACATGAAACACATATGTTTTACATAAGGAAAACATATGGGGTACCAAACATACAGCAAACATGTGGTGCATATTTACCTGTGTATTTATTTTGCCACAAAGCCAAAACGACTGCTAAATAAATAGTTGATATGTTAATATTTATTATACTAAATATCTTACATATTCATGATGGTATATATTGACAAATTGTATATCGTTTACAATTTCTTATTGTTATTGCTTTTTTAACTTTGTAAGTTTATAGCCAAGTAGAGTGTTTTGTATATTGTATGAAATAGATTTGCAATAAGAATTAATGTGCTATAGTTCAGAGGCGTTGGTTTCCATTGTAACAACATTGATATTACGTAGGTTTTGATGTTTGTGCTTTTAAACCCAAAACTGGTGTTTTCGAGGCCTGCTATTCCGACCATATTTCTTCATGTGTTAAGTTTCCGGAGAATCTGCTGCACCGTTTACAGCTGACGATGTGTACAGCTTACGTGTGATGAGTGTACGTTGGTTGAAAACCAATCTCGTCGTAGATAAAAGACTTGTAGTCATAAAAGATTTAATACTCGGAGCCGTGCTCGAAGTCGTCCGTAGTCTTTGAATTAGTATTCGTGTTCGTTTCTGTAGTCTTAGTCAGTCGTTTCTGTAGTCTTAGCCATAGTCGTTGGCGTAGAAAGCGTAGCTTTCGTAATCATCGTAGCTGTTCTTGTATCAATAAGTCGTAAACATCACATTAGTCGTTATCTTCGCGGTCGTAGCCGTATTTATAGTCGTATAATTCGTAATCGTGGTAATGGCCGTAATCGTCGGCGAAGGCGTAGTCATGGACAAACGGACAAACTTGTAGTCGTAGAAGTTGTAGCAATGGCAGTCGTCAAAGTCGTATTCATTAGAATCGTGGTCGAAGCTGAACTTGTCGTCGTTAAAGTCGCAGTCGTGATCTAGGTCGCAGTCATAGTCGTTGCCGTCGGCGTTTATGTAGTGCTTGTAGTCATTGTTGTCTCTTATCCACTCTAGTCACGTGGGTGTATACTTGTCTCCTTGATACCAGTTTGACATATAAATATAATAATTATGCTTTCGGTAGTTATAATTATGCATATTCAATTGTGTTCTGGTGAATTGTGATACCTGGCCATTGGCTATTCAGACAATAGTACAGTCGTGGCCGTAGACTGGACAGAAAAGTGAAGAAAATCACCATCTTAGTCATCTTACACAAATAAGCCATATACGGTGATATGCAGCATCTTAACGTATCTTAACGTATACAGCTAGCGGTAAGCTGTATTCGGTATATGATGTATACGGTGTTACTGTCAACTTATACAGTTCACGCGTGAGCTATATAAGTCGTAAACTGTATACGGTACAACATAACTCAATATTTTATCTGAAGTTTCTAAAATAACTCTAGTAAATTACATTAATTTACAGCAGGGACGTTGAAATCGCTTTTGTTCATGAATATTCATAGTTACATTTGAGAAGATGCAAACATATCAGTACAATGCGACATATTTCTTTTGTATGATTATGGAATATTTATTATTTTTATAACCGATTTTTTTTCTTTTGTTTCTTTTTTTCCAAGTCAAACATTCACTGTAATGGTAATATGGCGACCTTCCTGCTTTACTGGTGGAGGAAAATTTCAGTTTCCGTCCCGTTTATTATTTCAGACATGAGCGGGTACATGAAGAAGGCTCACACCGTACGATCAACTGGGCTAAATAAATGAGCATTTTAAATGCACAAAAAAGTTTTACACTTTCCTAGTTACTGTAGCACAAAAGCCTTGAAAACTGTTTCCTTTAACGGTTTTCAGCGTTATTCATTCTTGCTGATGAGTGAATGTCGATGTTATCATTGAAAAGAGGCGAACGGTTGATGACGTTACTCAAATTTTGAAGACATTCGAACGTAAATACCCTATATTTTTTAAAAGAAAAGCATTTATGAAGGTATGGTTTGGAATATTTAATGACTAAATGTTGACGTTTACGAATCGTATTATTATCATCATGAGCAAATGTAAGTTTATGTGACTTTTTAAAAAAAATGCCGCATCTCATCGGAAAGTGTGGATATTTTCAGTCAAAATTCACGTAAAGTAAAGCTTGCACAGGGCCAGAAATTTGTTGGCATGCTCCTTTGGATGTTGACTATGAATCCATAACATAGATTTACTCGAGCACAGTTGGGATATGTTAAAAATAGATAAGTACTTACCGTCCGTCAATTGTATTTTTTACACCGACATGTATATACTACAATGTAGTACGGCTGTTGACGGTTTGAACGGTTGTCTGCCCATTTGATTGTACGGTGTGAGGCTAGCAGGATAGCTTTCTCACGTGACGAAATTCAAATTGAATGGTTATAATAAGTATGCTACAAGGAGGCATCTGTCGTTTGAAGCATCATGTAAAAGAATATTCATATAAAACAATCTTATATTCCAAAACTTGCAGTGTCATTCATTCAAAAATGATGGCAATGCACTTTGCACGAATATCCGTTCTACCTATAAAAAACAACTCTGGTCTGATACATGTTAAGTCGCTGCTAGAATAAGATAATATGTCGAAATCTCAATAATAATAAAATAAAACATATACAGCTACACGAAAAAAGCTTTCATTTCCCACCATTCTTTTTTCAAATCAAAGATAGGAAATATATTTGCCTTTTCTTATTGTGAAAAGGGCTTTGACCAATATATAATTTTAGTAATGTTAAAACAGGATTACGAGATATTTTCACGAAGACAAATATAATTCTTTTAACCATGTACTTGCCCTTTATATGTTTGTAATTCAATATGACGCGGAATGTTATGCATCTTAAGCTACAGTCTTACTGACATCCCGGCAGAGCCCCGGCAGACGTCCGGGGTGATCTGGGAACGACCGGGGTACGACCGGGAACAACCGGGGTACATCCGTAACTCTGCCGGCAACGTCCGGGATGATCCGGGAACATCCGGCATTCGACTCCGGGACCCGGCAGAGCCAGGTTCATTTAAAAAGAATCACAACAATTTGCGATGATTGCTCTTGTTTATATTAAAACCCTTCCCATTTCCCTTCTATCCAGTCTTGTATAAGGATTTTTTCAGAAAATCATTATGAATTACTATTCTGGAACAATAGATATTATATTAAATAAAAAATATGTATCAATGTAATCATTTTCGCGCGTTTTCAATCCACCGGGGTTCTACCGGGGCTCTGCCTGGATCGTCCTGGGCTCTGCCGGGGCTCTGCCTGGATCGACCGGGGCTCTTCCGGCGTCATCCGGGAACGACCGGGTAAGCACCGGCATGAACCGTAGCTTCACTGATGATCCGGAGCGCATCCTGGTGGTTAGTTGGGAATTACCGTAGTGCTGCCGGGGTTAGTGTGACTGCAACAATAATTTCATCCCGGATCGTCCCGGATCATCCCGGTAACTTACCAGAACGGTCCTGGGCTCTGCCGGGAGTAAGTGAGACCGCAGCTTTAAAGGCACATTATGTCTCAGAACTATTTATTTATCAAATTTTTGAGAAATGTCAAACATGTGTTAATTTATGTTTTAATTGTTGATTTAGAGCATGTTAAATGTTTAATAACTAAAGAAAGTATATAGCGCTGAATTTGCGGAAGTGTGTTGGAAAGGTAGCAAAATGTAAGCAAAGTAGTATTTTGACTTCCATACAAAACGCTTATTTAATATAATTATACCAATTGTCAACAGGGCAAAAGCAAAGATAGTTCATCTATATTTGTTCGTTCGTTTGTACGTCCGCGTCCGTCCCTCCGTCCGTTCGTTCGTTTGTCCGTTCCTGCCTTCCTTTATTAAATTTATTTATTTATTTATTTATTTATTTATTTATTTATTTATTTATTTATTTATTTATTTATTTATTTATTTATTTATTTATTTATTTATTTATTTATTTTATTTTATTTTATTTATTATAGTCTAATCTGTGCACAATTACATACATTACAACATAAAAGGTAAACATTACATTGTACATAGCCATTCTTTGAGTAGAACTAATTCAATTAAAGCCTAATAGATATAAGGAAATATTTATGAATATACACATAGTTTGGCAAATCATATGTCAAAAATAAATATAAATATAAATTAATTTTTTATTTACTTTTATTATCGAAAGAAATATCGTTTTCTAAAAAAAATATTTATATATTTAACTTTGCTCGCAGTAGGAAACTGGATATTTTTGCTTTTTTCAGACATAGTACAGAAAGAAAGCAACGATCGTGTCAAATAAAAATGAAAAACAGTTACCAATTTGATTATTGATCTTAATAATTTCAAATCATTTAATGTTTGAGATACAAGAAATATTACTTAGTCGTGTCAAAATTGCACTTATACGCCAATCTCAATCATTTATCAATTCATTTTTGATGATCTGTGCATCAAATTTGATTAATTTCATCCAAACATCGTCAAAGTGTCAGCCATTGTTACTTAATTAGTCACGTGATTTAGATTGTTTCACGGTCAACGCGAGAATTCGTGTCTGTCATTACGTACTTAGAATTGTTTGCCACGGGTAATTAGTTTTCTATAGAAACAGATCAAATACTATCAAGTGAACGATTGCGGATCAATGTGTGAATAATTGATCTTTTATCGATGACCACTTAATCTTTTGATTGTCGAATCGTGTGAGCTAAATTCATCAGTTAAACATGTATGTTTGCAAAATTGTTTGCCGACTATTGCTGGCACGGATGAATCAAACAAGTTCCAAGTTTGAGTCGTGTCAATTTCGGAGTTATATTTTCTGTATAAAAGGACAATTTTACTCCAAGCTGTATCAAATTGCTCTACAACTGTGCACAAACAATACAAAACGATTAACAAAGTAAGCTAAGAAGGACAAACGGCTTGGAATCATGCATGAAAATGTAAGTACTTTTTTAATTAATGATCTAATTATTTAGCTTCCTTTTAACTTAGAGCTTTTTTCTATTTTTCATTACTTGTAAGATTAAGTAACAACTTTATTTTTGTAACTTAGAGAGCACAAATTTTAAAATTCTACACGCCTACAGTTTAATCATATTACTTGAAGGATAAAAAACAGTAAAATACCGTGAATATTCAAATTTATAATTGTTATAAATGAAATATTGAAAAATATTAAATGCGTAAATAAAATTGCGTATTTTCATTTTCCGTAGTTACATTGCAAAAATTAAATATTTATCACTGTAGTCAGAGATGTAGATAAAATCTGTTATCTATGTCTGCTGCAGTGAAACATATCTTCTTAAATTTCCACTGATATCTTGCCCAAAATTTAGGCATTACACAAAATTAACGGATAAATCTTAAGATTAAGTCAAAAAAGTGAAAAAGTACATAATAAACAGATTTTTTAACAAGTGAGACATGAAGAAGATATCATATCTGACTTATGACAAACGCCACTTTAATTGTGAAATGTAAAATGTATTCATGTTCATACCACTCGATGAAAAACTGAAAAAGAATATTTAAAACACTTTTATATACAAGCATCTTTTCATCCCGAGTAATTTATGAAAGAATCGACTAAATTAAGGAATTATATTAATTTTATAACTGAAATCGTATTAATAATTTGCATATTAGTCCGTAGATTATCGCCTGAAAAGTGTTATAAATGACGTTTTTTGTTGCTGTTTTTTAAGCACGTGTTTTTATAGTGTCTTTTTTACATAATACATTCATTTTACATTTTCAATTAATACTTTTACATAGCATACATTACAATATAATATACATATGTTGTTGTGTTAGTACACATTTTTAAATAATTTTAAAGAGCATAAACGTGAATCACTTTAAGAAAAATGATATTATATTTTAAACAAGATAAAGTTTTGTTGAGTCAATTGTAAAATTTTGATGAGTCGTTTGGAAAAATGACGAAAAAATAGAGGGGGTGCTAAATAATATAAAAGGATTTTTGCGAAAAAAAAACTATAGAAAACAAAAACATGTTTCTGCACAAACTACGGTAAGAAAAAAGGTAATATTCAGACAGAAAGGCTGCTTTGGTAATATACTACTGATATATCTTCAATCAGTACTTATAACATTATCAAAAAGTTAACAAAAAACCTGTACCATATTGCATAGCACCGGAGTACGTTGGTGTAAATTAAAAAAAAAAGCTTCCAAGACATGTCAAAGTATTCAATGCGTGGAAAATATGTGGATAACCTTCTGTTTATATTTCAGATTCTACAATCAGTTGGAAATCGCCAACAACATGTACCATCATCATTTGGTTTCTCGTCCCTGGATGATATTTATTCCCGGAAGTCGTCTGCTGTCGTACAACCGATGTCCATGTTTCCGACTTCAAACACGCCTGAAAAAGAGAACCAGCCTCTGAAGCCACTCAGCATCTCCCCGGTGTTACCCGGATCTGGCAGTGTAACACATAACATCACGCGCATGCTCGGAAATTCAGTTCAGCAGACGAGAAACCAACTTCCAAGTACGGCAACCAGGGCGTCACATTTTTCGCCTTACAGCACTTCACACTTTTTATCATTTAGGCACAAGATTCTAAATGAAAACAAGTCTTCAAAAACACATGAAGGTAGGTTTTTATTTTATTATTTTTTATTTACTCATTTTTTTATTTACTTATTTTTTTATTTACTTATTTTTTATTTATTTTTTTCATTATATATGCGCTTCATATTTTCCATTTGTAAAAGGGAGATAACTGGGAAATATTTGACTGTTGCAGATAAGGGTCATCATTATGCAGTCTACCAGAGCAATAATGTCTTTAATTGTATTGAAAAAGCTTTTTGCGAGAAAATCTTAAAGGGACATGTGGCAAAATTATTTGTCCATAATTACGTTACTAGTGTTTCTAAAACATTATTTCAAACAACGTTCACTTGGACCACCATTTAATTATTTTTACACAATTATTGTAATTTAGACGTTTTGTGCGCAAAATGTAAACGGTTATTTTTCAATTTGAGGATATTTAAAAAATGTATTCATTTTCTGTTATTTTCAGAGGACAATGTCGTCGATGTTGAGAACGACAGTCAGGACCAGTTCAGGACCAATGACCTACCAAACACCACAGATATGTCTATCTCCACGCAGGGATCCTCATCTCCGCAATCAGTTGGGTCAAGGTCATCACCGTCTGGCTCCACAAACTCCTCACCTGGATCTACGGCTGACCCTATCACCAGCCCGGAAAACAACGAAGAGCAGCCGAAGAAAAAGGCGCGCACTAATTATACAAATGAACAGGTGCAGACGCTGTTGAAAATTTTCCACGAGAATCCATACCCCGATTCAGAGCACATGGAGACTATTGGAAAAGACTTGGGCATTCCTGAGAACAAAATTAAGGTAAAAATAAAGTTTAAGTCTTTCATTTCCATAGTTTCGTGACTTTTGCTACTTAAGGCGATCTTAACCCTTTAAAATGTCAATCTATATACCGCTAATTTGGATCTTTTTTCTTGTTGACAAATACAATAAGCAAACTTTTTTTAATGAGGATAACAATAAGCTCATATAATAAACAAACTTATCTTAATCTGCTTTATATTCAATTATCATTTCATTGTTTAAAGTTTGTTATCGATACTTGCCGACTTTTTCAATGGGACAATGCAAATCAGTACCAAATACTTGGTTTATATATATATAATCCTAAACATGATTTCTTTACTTTTTAATAGATCTGGTTCCAAAACAAGAGAGCAAGATGGCGCAGGCGTGTCAACGACGCAAACAACTTCCCACAGCCATTCCTACCAATGTCACCAATGATGTCACCAGTTACGCCCTATGGATTCATGCCAACCGGTCACATGATGACGTCATCACCATCTCAGGCAATGCCAGGATACTTCAACTACCCTTGGATGCAAAATTCACTGAGTCCAAACAACAACCAGCAGCTTCCATGTCAATTCCCAACCAATCAGACTCAGTCTCGACTTCAAGCCACCAATCAAGGAGCCGGTTTGCAAAGTCAACATTTTCCCGCCATTTCAATGGCACCCACAGCAGTGTCGTCTGCTTCTGGATACGGTCTAAAAACTTCTCCACAGCAAATGTCGCAGACAAACAGACATTCATTCCAGTATCCATTTTTATATCAATCTGGCATGGGAACATCCGCATATGGTCAGAGTTTACAATGAAACTGACAAAAATAGTGACTATGAATAATGTTGTTATGAATTTAAATGTAAATATATTGTTAAAGTATTTCGTTAAATTCTGTATAAGAAAATGAATGAAGGCTTTGCAAATGAAAGCCTTCAAAATCTGTTTTGCAAATAGTCTGCTTTCAATATCTTAGAGAACAATGACTCTATATAAACTTTGTACACATTGTAAATTATCTTTAATTTTAATTTATTCCTCTCATTTCAAAGTCTTCATTTGAAGTTGTATATATCAATTAATAAATACATGTCAAATTAAACAGTCTTCTGGTTGTATATTTTTAGTTTATATATCAATTCCTTTTCTTCTATAGAACGAATAGATCTATCATAATTTCTACTGTCATTCCCTAAAGAATGTAACTTGAAGTGTAACTTGAAAAACACCAGCCAATTGTATAGGAATAAAGAAACAAAAACAATAAATACTTAATATTCCAATTTTATTATCCTATGTTCATTTCATTATACCATATTTACATATATATCACAATCAATAGTAAATTTATCCAAATCCTATATGATATAAATGACTTAGATTTTACAACAAAAATCCTATACTGGTACTGAAAGTAAGATATAAAGTGTATCGAACGGTAATAAACTACATGTTTATCATTTAAAAAATCTTTAATGATAAACAAAACAAAACAAAAATTATTTTCCAAATACAAATTGTTGAAATGATTCCAGAGTAACTCGAAAACGTAACATTTGTGCTTAATTTTCTTAGGGCCCAAATTTTTCCCCTAAAAACAAAACAATTTCTGTAAAATATTTGGTCATGCTACATGTACAGTCCTCCAGAAAATACTTTTAAAACTCTTTCCATGCTGTGTGTCTATAATGGAATAGTCCTGATTTGAATTTGGGAACAGTCCATTGTGAGTAAGAGGTATGAAAAAATATCAAATTACAAAATTTGAGCTGCCAGCAGTATAGAACATGTTCAGATAAGCTGGCCTGACAAGATTTTACTGTTGCATAGATAATATAAATCATAAAATGTATATTATTATTTTCTAAAATTAATGTTTTTATAGTACACATGATAACACCCATCCAACCCCTAAGGAAAAAAAAATATTTCATACCATACTTAACAAACAGACATTTTAACTCTGTGTTTCTTGGGTGATGTCCAGCATTGAGTTTTGAAATGTTTTTGAATTTCTTTGGGGATTTTAATGGAGTAGTAGAGTCTGAGAAAATTTGCTCATATTGTGAGCAATCAGGCTCTAAAATTATGGCTTATTTCTGTCCTTATTGTGGGAATTATAACATGATTTCCCAACACTGACAAATCACTCATCTTCCGAGTCAACTCACCCCCTAATAAGTATTTTACCCCATTTTAATGATCACTATTACAGATGGGTTAATGATCACTAATCTGCGGTAAAATATTAGAGTGGAAGCAAATCAGATTTGGGTGAATCATTATCAATTTGATATGACTACTTACTCTCAAGTCTATAAACAAGAGGGCCATGATGGCCCTGAGGTCGCTCACCTGTATATAGGCCCCCCAAACCCCCACCCCCCAACGTTGCAGGGCCAATTTAACCCAAGGGCTTTTATTTGCACAAACTTGGTAGACACCCATAAGAAGATGTTTCATGCTAAACATCTAAGCTCTAGCTCATTGGGCTTTTTAAAAGAAGATTTTTTAAAAGTTTTTACTATACACATATAGTTAAAAACAATGACACCCCTGGGGCCGGGCCAGTTTTTGACCCCAGGGCTTTTATTTGAAACAAACTTTGTAGACACTTACTAGAAGATGTTTCATGCTTAATATCTAAACTCTAGCTATTTGGGTTTTTTCAAAGAAAAGATTTAAAGTTTTTGCTAAACACATATAAAGAAAATCAATGACCCCCGGGGCGGGGCCAATTTTGACCCCAGGTCTTTTATTTGAACAAACTTTGTAGACACTCACTAAAAGATGTTTCATGCTTAATATCTTAACTCTAGCTATTTGGGTTTTTTCAAAGAAGATTTTTAAGTTTTTGCTATACACATATAAGGAAAATCAATGACCCCGGGGGCAGTGCCAATTTTGACCCCAGAGCTTTTATTTGAACAAACTTGGTAGACACCTATTAGAACATGTTTGATGCTCAATATCTTAGCCATAGCTCTTTGAGTTCTTTAAAAGAAGATTTTTTTAGGTTTTTACTATATGCATATAGGGAAAATCAATGACCCCCGGGGGCGGGGCCAATTATGACCCCAGGGCTTTTATTTGAACAAACTTGATAGACACCCATTAGAACATGTTTCATGCTAAATATCTTAGCTCTAGCTCTTTGGGTTCTTTAAAAGAAGATTTTTTAAGTTTTTACTATATGCATATAGGGAAATCAATGACCCCCTGGGGCCGGGCCAATTTTGACCCCAGGGCTTTTATTTGAACAAGCTTGGTAGACACTCACTAGAAGATGTTTCATGCCAAATATCTAAGCTCTAGCTCTTTGAGTTCTTTAAAAGAAGATTTTTTAAGTTTTTACTATATGCATATAGGAAAATCAATGACCCCCCGGGACGGGGCCAATTTTGACCCCAGGGCTTTTATTTGAACAAACTTGGTAGACACCTATTAGAACATGTTTCATGCTAAATATCTTAGCTCTAGCTCTTTGGGTTCTTTAAAAGAAGATTTTTTAAGTTTTTACTATATGCATATAGGGAAAATCAATGACCCCCCGGGGCGGGGCCAATTTTGACCCCAGGGCTTTTATTTGAACAAACTTGGTAGACACTCACTAGAAGATGTTTCATGCCAAATATCTAAGCTCTAGCTCTTATGGTTTTTTAAAAGAAGATATTTAAAGTTTTTTCTTTCGGTTGCCATGGCAACCAGAGTTCTGCATGGAATTAAATTCTTTGAACAATTTTTAAAGGTGACCACCAAAGGAACATTCCTGTGAAGTTTGGATGAAATTGGCTTAGTGGTTTATGAGGAGATGTCATTTAAAGTAAAAGTTTACGGACGGACGACGGACGGACGACGGACGGACGACGGACGGACGGACGGACGCCGGACGAAAAGCGATCACAAAAGCTCACCCTGTCACTTTGTGACAGGTGAGCTAAAAACAAAATTACAAAAGTACCATAACATAAAATCTTGGATATTGTATTATGTTGACTTAAGCCAGTTAAGCACTGATTAGATTTACATCAATTGGTTAATGTTAAATCAAACATAAATCAAAGATAATAACAGTCTAATATCATTCAAACATATAGATTAAAGAAGACAGAATTTGGCCTTAATTCAACATTTCGTTAATGATATTTCCAGATAAGGGAAATGTACACAATGTTGTTTGTTAACTGATGAAAGTTCTGCTTACACAAGCTATTATCTAACAAAAGTTGATTAGCTATAAATTAAAAGGTTTTAAAACAAGATTGCATTTGAGAAAAATGCTATGCCACCGCATTAATACAACACTAAATAGTAGTGTAGGAACATATTTTTTTTTTTGTTTCTATACAATTGAAGATTGTCATAATGCATAGATCCCTGACCTATCTAATTCTTATTATCAGATTAGTGATTAAATCTATTGTTAATCAAATAAAAGATCAGAGCAGGAATATATCAATGCACTTGATTCTAGTGAATTTGGTGGTGAAGGTCATATTTCACACAGCCTAAATTTCATGACTTCATCAAAGGACAACACAGTAAGACACTTTGTCAAAATCTAGGTAAGCTGATATCAAAGTCCACTTTACATCTTAATCTGTGCACATGGTTCAAATTTCATAGCTGTAGATCAAAGCACAAGAAAGTAGGTCACATTATCAAAATCTAGGTCACCTGATATCAAAGTACAATTTTACAACTAAAACTGTGCACATGGTCAAAATTTCATTGCTGTACATCAAAGGACAAGAAAGTAGGTCACTGTCCCCTTGGTCAAGGCAAAATTTTGACCCAAGGGTTTAATTCAAAACAATCTTAATACAGGTCCACCAAACAACATTTTAAGTCCAATATCTAAGCTGAAGCTTTCTCCCATTCAGAAAACATTTGTTTTATTTTCTGTTTTTACTATGAGAATCATGCCCCCCGGGCAGGGCCAGTTTTGACACCAGGGGAAAAATTTGAATAACTTTGGTAGAGGACCTATAGATGATATTATATAGCAAACATGAAAGCTCTATGCCTTGTACCTTCAGACAAAAATATTTTTTTATTTTTTTACTAGATGTACATAATGTAAATCAATGACCCCCGGGGCAGAACCAATTTTGACCCCAGGGCTAAAATTTGAACAACCTTGGTAGAGGTTCACTTCGCAAAGTCTCATGCCATATATTTAAACTCTAGCCTTTGTCAATTCAGAGAAGAAGATTTTTCAAGTTTTTACTTTATACATATAAGGAAATCTAGCGCCTCTGGGGCAGGGCAATTTCAACACTAGGGGCATAATTAAAACAACTTTAGTAGAGGACCCAAATATGATATTATATACCAAATATCAAAGCTTTAAGCCTTGTACCTTCAGATAAGAAGATTTTTTAATTTCTTACTCTATGTTCATAGTGAAAATCAATGACCCCTAGGGGTGGGGCCAATAATTTGAACAATCTTGCTAGAGCTTCACTACACAATGTTTCATGCAAAATATCTTACCTCTAGCATTTGTCAATTACTAGAAGATTTTTTAAAAAGTTTTTACTGTAAGTTTTTACTATATACATATAAGGATAACCAATGACCCCCGGGGCGTGGTCGATTTTGACCCCAGGGCTATAATTTGAACAATCTGGGTAGAGGACTACCAGACAATGCCTTATGCAAAATATCTAAGCTTTAGGCCTTTTGGGTCCTTATAAGAAGGTATTTTAAGTTTTAACTATATGTACATATAGTGAAAATCAATGACCCCTGGGGCGGGGCCGATTTTGACCCCAGGGCTATAATTTCAACAATCTTGGTAAGGGTCTACCAGACAATGCCTTATGCAAAATATATAAGCTCTAGCCCTTTTGGGTCTTTACAAGAAGGTATTTTAAGTTTTTCTATATGTACATACAGTGAAAATCAATGACCCCCGGGGCGGGGCCCAATTTGACCCCAGAGCTATAATTTGAACAATCTGGGTAGAGGTCTACCAGACAATGCCTTAATCAAAATATCTAAGCTCTAGGCCTTTTGAGTCTTTACAAGAAGGTATTTTTAGTTTTTACTATATGTACATATAGTGAAAATCAATGACCCCTTGGGCGGGGCCGATTTTGACCCCAGGGCTATAATTTGAACAATCTTGGTAGAGGTCTACCAGACAATGCCTTATGCAAAATATCTAAGCTCTAGGCCTTTTGGGTCTTTACAAGAAGATTTTTTAAATTTATTCTTATAATTCCTTTCGGTTGCCATGGCAACCAGATTTCTGCATGGAATGAAATTCTTTGAACAACTTTGGAAGCCCTTCACCCAAGGATCAATCCTGCCAAGTTTGGTTTAAATTGGACTTGTGGTTTTTCACAAGAAGATTTTTTAAATTCACTATATAATCTATATAACACACACACACACAAACAAACACACACACACACAGGTGAATTGCTATATGCCACCGCATCGCAGATGCTGCGGTGGCATAAAAAAGTTAATAAAGGGGGATAACAACAAATAAACTGATTAATAAAGGGGGATAACCACAAATAAACTGAAGAATCAAATTTACATATACAAGTATATTACAAAACTGTTTTCTCGGCTAATGGTTTGTCTTAATAGTAGCCCTCACCCTGCTTGAACCAAAAGTGATGAGCCTTAGTCACATGTATGTAGCCCAGCAAGCCTGCACAACCATGCAGTCTGACCAGGCTCTATACTGTGGACTGATTTTCAATTTTTTTCTTCATATACCCAGCACGGATAATGGATGGTTCCAGAAACTGAAGCTGAACAAGTTTATTCAAGAAATTCAGCAGGTAAAGGGTTAATTTAAAGAATGATAATGTTTGATCTGAGATCTATAGGAAAACCTCGAACAACAATGGCTGAACACTTAATTATATATAATATATATGACTATTGAAACAAATATAATCCACGAACATTATCACCAAAATTTTCAATATTTATCTTGTTTGATAAATTGACTTAATAAAATTTTCTATAAATAATGTGCTCTTTTTAATAATTAATATGCCCTCCAGCAGAATGCTAGCAAAAGATAATCGGAAATCAGGAATAAGTTTTAAGGAATAGGTAAGATAAAATAAGGGGAAAAAAGCATTGATACCAATGTAAAGATGGAAAACAAGGAACACTGGAGAGTCAACCAAGCCAGTGACACAAGTATTGATGAAATCAGCTAGCTAAAGATCCCTGAGCAAGGTGGTCATTCTATGATCATCAACCTTTTCATGAATTTTATGATGTTGAAGTCTGAGCTAGATCAAAAGTTATGAAAATGGCACTAGGTGAAATACTGCCACCCTAAAAACATCTCACCAACGTAAGAAAATTTGACCAATGGCAAAGCTGATCTCCAATCTTAATACATAGCTTTATATAGAATCCCAATAGATTTGAAAATATAATTCCCTGCCCCCTCTCGCAAAAATTTCTCCATTCTAAAACAATAATAGTTTCATTCTTATTCTTGAAAAAATTCTCTTTCTCGATGTAACATATTCTATTATCACTCAAAACAAATTAATTACCCTCAACATAATCAGTATCACAACTAAATCTGGCAAAAAAATAGCAATTATAATTTGGTCAATGATTGTACACTAGCTTCTATAAAATGTTTCATTTAAGATTTTCTATTTATAGAACAGTACATCAAGACTTTGGTAGCAAAGAGACAACTTTTTGGGCAGCGTCTGCCATATCCGATGCGGTTGTAATGTCCAAACCACTGTCCTTCAAAATTTGTAAAGCAGATGCAGCATTCTGACCTAGAATAAATGATAAAATCGCCAATGTATTTTACAAATTTTTATTTGTAATTTTGCATTTTGTATTTCAAAGTCGAAACAAAAAAATCTTCGTAAGCTAGGCAATGTTTTAAGAAAAAGTAGAAAATTCTATTATTTGTATCAGTGACCATAACCTAACTGACCTTGAAACCACATCAGAGAATAGTGGTACATAGATGGTATCAACATATCAAATGTCAATAAATGAAAGTGCTTTGAGAAATGAAAATGGCAAAGAGCAATGAATTATAGAGAAAGACATGGAAGCAAGTTTCTTATCTAAGAAACAATATTCTGTATCTAAGAAACAATAATGACTTGAAGATAATGTACAGTTACATCAAAATCTATGTTAGCTGCTTAGTTTCAAATTCTCTTTGGTCATCATAATGACTTGCTGATGTAGTACATTATACAAATGAAACATAAAAAATATACAAGGAAAACAAACTAAAGAACAAGAGCTGTCGGTAGGACAGCAACGCTCGACTATTCTTAGTGCTTGATAGTAAAAAAAATGCTTGATAGAGTTACCTCCTCCTGTTTACAGGTTGGGGTCATGATGGTGAACAAGTGTGCAAAGTTTCAAAGCCATATGTCAATGGACTTTGAAAATATTTGAACTATTACAAAAACTTTAACGTAAATTCTAAGTCGAAAAAGGGCATAATTCTGTCAAAATGCTTGATAGAGTTACCTCCTCCTGTTTACAGGTTGGGGTCATGATGGTGAACAAGTGTGCAAAGTTTCAAAGCCATATGTCAATGGACTTTGAAAATATTTGAACTATTACAAAAACTTTAACGTAAATTCTAAGTCGAAAAAGGGGCATAATTCTGTCAAAATGCTTGATAGAGTTACCTCCTCCTGTTTACAGGTTGGGGTCATGATGGTGAACAAGTGTGCAAAGTTTCAAAGCCATATGTCAATGGACTTTGAAAATATTTGAACTATTACAAAAACTTTAACGTAAATTCTAAGTCGAAAAAAGGGGCATAATTCTGTCAAAATGCTTGATAGAGTTACCTCCTCCTGTTTACAGGTTGGGGTCATGATGGTGAACAAGTGTGCACAGTTTCAAAGCCATATGTCAATGGACTTTGAAAATATTTGAACTATTACAAAAACTTTAACGTAAATTCTAAGTCAAAAAGGGGCATAATTCTGTCAAAATGCTTGATAGAGTTACCTCCTCCTGTTTACAGGTTGGGGTCATGATGTTGAACAAGTGTGCAAAGTTTCAAAGCCATATGTCAATGGACTTTGAAAATATTTGAACTATTACAAAAACTTTAACGTAAATTCTAAGTCGAAAAAGGGGCATTATTCTGTCAAAATGCTTGATAGAGTTACCTCCTCCTGTCTACAGGTTGGGGTCATGATGGTGAACAAGTGTGCAAAGTTTCAAAGCCATATGTCTATGGACTTTGAAAATATTTGAACTATTACAAAAACTTTAACATAAGTGGTTAACATAAGCGGACGCCGACGCTCGGGTGACTGCAATAGCTCTACTTATTCTTATCGAATAGTCGAGCTAAAAATGTACTACCAGTTTCAGAAAAGTAAAAAGATTTAAGTAATTATTTATATATGTTATGTGCAAATACATGTATAGACTAAATTTGCAGTAACACCAAATTTCTACTGCGTGACTATTACAGTAAGGTCTATTTTTGCATAATTTTGTTTTTTAGAAATTTACCTGGATTTTAAATGCTGTCTGCAATGTGTAACTTACTTTCTTTGTTCACTTCACAATATTTTACTTTTAAATACATTTGTTTTCAAATTTTTCATGAAAATTAGCATAAATCTGGAGGCAAGCTGCTTTAAACTTTTAAACAGTTCCAAAATCAAAGCAGTGCAAGTCTATTTCACACACTGAGCACAGTAAAGGTTGGACAACTTACCTTCAAGTCTTACAACCATGGGAACAGTCATATGAGCTTCTGTGTAGGCCTTTATTATCCCATTAGCCATCGTCTCACAATTCACTATACCACCAAAAACATTTATCAATATCGCTTTAACCTTTAAAAAAAGAAATTTATTCAACATTAAACTAGCATTATAATTTTGGTAAATATCTTACTTCTCCAGTTTAACTTTAATCCTCATCTGATCATGGTCTGCACTTTAAGCTATTCATTCACTACTTATTTTTAAATTTTTCCCCCAAAAAAATGATGAATGGTTTTGTCCAGAATGTAAAATGAGCAAATCCATATTAGATATTCAGCGTGGTAAGGGTTAAATGTATATTTTTAAGGCTGGATAGTGAAATAGAACATACAGCTTTTATTTATGGCTTCTGGTTTCTCCTAATGTTAACTACTGAACTGTCAATATGATAACAACCCTGAAGAAGGTAAGAACTCTTACATGAGCATCAGCAGTTAGAATATGGAATGCGTTATACACTTGCTGTTCTGTAACTCCGCCTCCAACATCCAGGAAGTTGGCTGGTTCCCCTCCAAACAACTTGATAATGTCCATCGTAGCCATGGCTAATCCAGCACCATTTACTGCAAGCAAATACCAGAATTTCTTTGGAGAAAATGCAAAGCAAAACATCTTTTTCTTTCAACATTTGTATTTTAATAAACATTAAAACGCTGTTGGAATCTGTAATTACAATATATATTTTTTTTTTTACTTAACATTTGTATTTGATTGGTCAACCAGTAACTTATACTATATCCTGTAAAGTTATTAAAGAATGATTTCTAATAATAGATGTTTAAATTCAGCATTTGTTTACATGAATAACACATAAGAGTCTGGTCAATGTCACTTTTTATTTGACTGTCATGTGACTGCATCTCAACCAATCGTCACATGGGGAAATTTTAATGTCATTTTACTACGCATTAGATGATGACAGTTCTGTAAAAGTTAGGCTGAGATCCCTGGAGGACTGTAGAAGGTCTTGCACATAGACCACCTGCAGTAACAAATCTTGTAATTAGATTTTTAGACCATCTGCAGTAACAAATCTTGTAATTAGATTTTTAGAACCATCTGCAGTAACAAATCTTGTAATTAGATTTTTAGAACCATCTGCAGTAACAAATCTTGTAATTAGATTTTTAGAACCATCTGCAGTAACAAATCTTGTAATTAGATTTTTAGACCATCTGCAGTACCAAATCTTGTAATTAGATTTTTAGAACCATCTGCAGTAACAAATCTTGTAATTAGATTTTTAGAACCATCTGCAGTAACAACTCTTGTAATTAGATTTTTAGAACCATCTGCAGTAACAAATCTTGTAATTAGATTTTTAGAACCATCTGCAGTAACAAATCTTGTAATTAGATTTTTAGACCATCTGCAGTAACAAATCTTGTAATTAGATTTTTAGTCCATCTGCAGTAACAAATCTTGTAATTAGATTTTTAGAACCATCTGCAGTAACAAATCTTGTAATTAGATTTTTAGACCATCTGCAGTAACAAATCTTGTAATTAGATTTTTAGACCATCTGCAGTAACAAATCTTGTAATTAGATTTTTAGAACCATCTGCAGTAACAAATCTTGTAATTAGATTTTTAGACCATCTTCAGTAACAAATCTTGTAATTAGATTTTTAGACCATCTGCAGTAACAAATCTTGTAATTAGATTTTTAGAACCATCTGCAGTAACAAATCTTGTAATTAGATTTTTAGACCATCTGCAGTAACAAATCTTGTAATTAGATTTTTAGTCCATCTGCAGTAACAAATCTTGTAATTAGATTTTTAGAACCATCTGCAGTAACAAATCTTGTAATTAGATTTTTAGACCATCTGCAGTAACAAATCTTGTAATTAGATTTTTAGAACCATCTGCAGTAACAAATCTTGTAATTAGATCTTTTCCCCTAAGCATGAGTAAATCTGTCAGATTTTCTTCTTTTCCCTAAGTCCTTTCATTTAATAGGCTAACCTAGACATCCTATATTTCCCTCAAGTCCTATATAATTCAGGTGATGCTCTGTGGCCTCAACCTCCCTGGGATCCATTTCTGATAAATCATCCATGTCAAATATTTCTTTCTGTCTGTACTCAGCGTTATCATCAAAGTTCATCTTTGCATCAAAACAAACAACTGAAAATCAAAACATGATTAATGAATGAAGGACAACTTTACAGACAGTAGTGGCATGGCTGAGTGGTTAGCTTGTCAAACTAGTAATCTAAGAATTGCTGGTCGGGTGGGTTCAAACCCCGCCACGGGAAAGCCTTTGTTTCCGGAAAAAGAAACTTTAAGCTCATTCCTTAGAACAGGTTTGTTTCAGGAATAGATTCAAAATGTTTCAATAAGCTTATAGCTTTCAATAAAATCCAATTAATGTTTTTATGTTCTTTACAGTGAGCTCAACCAAATGGCATAACTATGTAAAATTCTTCTTTGTAAAATAATGAAAATATTAAACCCAATATTATGATGAAAATAATCAATTGATTTACCTCGTCCGTCTGGTGTTTCCACAAATGGGTTGATCTCGATCTGAGTGGCATCAACATCAATAAACATCTTATAAAGTTTTAACACTTGGTCTGATGCCTATATTAATACATGAACATAAATGTTAGCTTAGAGCACGTCATGTAAACAATGATCAAGACTTGAGGCAATCATTGCGGATTTTTTTTTATTTTCAATGCTGGATTTAAGTTTTAACACTTGGTCCGATGCCTCTATTAAAACATGAACATAAATGTTAGCTTAGAGCATGTCATGTACACAATACTCAAGAGTTGAGGCAATCAATGGGTTTTTTTTTTTTAATTTTAAACACAGATTTTAAGATACGATCTACAAATACTACAGCAATACTGATTCTAGGACAAGTTGTTTTTTTATGCAGGGTTGCAAACAAAAACTTAACAACTGATCCTTTGTGAACCTGGACAGCTTACTTACATAAAACCTTTAAGGTAACTAAGCAAGATTTGAGCCCATAATTGTAATAAATGTAAGTCACCTTAAGAACTTCATAACTTATGCAAAATTGTTATGATTTTTAGTTTATTAATTTTCATGGTTTTCGTGGATAAGTCAATCCACGAATTTAAGATCCGATGAAATTTCAATTAATCTACTGTAAGATTATTTTGCATCTAATTTTTTACATTTTACCTTAAATAAACAGTCTACAAATTTAACAACCCACAAAATGTTCGGTGTGACATAATCACAAAATTTAATGCCCACAAAATTAAGTGAATACACTCATTGTCAAATATTGATAATCATTTCAAAACCTACTACAGTGTAATCTCAGCAGAGAGGCCCTGTGTAGAGCAACTAACTCTTCACAACTACAGTTACCCCTCTATATTAAAACCAAATCTTGGTCTCACACAAGGTGTTGCTTGGCAGAGGTTGTGCTGTAACTTAAATATGTTGTGTGACCACAACTTTCAAGATTTTTACCTTTGAAATCATTCTTAAAACATCAACTTTTGTGTTTAAATGTACATCAAAACAGTCTTTACCGATCATTCACAGTAGGTACTAGTAAACTATGTTTGATGGCAGAAACAAATCAGGATCTTACCAGAGCATGTTGTTTCCCTTTAAATCCAAGCTTTTCAGCTATCTTGTCTGCTGTTTCCTTACTTAAACCCTCCATGATATCAACTGGTTCCTACATAAAAATAAATCAGAATATCATTGATGTCAGTAAAAAGTACTCTGCTGTTCTTCTTTTTTTATGAATTCAAATGCCACACAGACACAGCCAGACAATGTAATGGTCATATGGCGACATGCAAGGTGTTCTAAAGGAGGAAAACCTGAGGTGCTAGAGGGCTAAAGCAAGCAGCCAAGTACAACGATCTAGGATCCAAAAGATTGCTGGATAGCTTCTTCACATGAAAGATTCTTGTTCAGCAACATTTTCAAGCAAATTCGATTCACCTTATGTGCCAAAGAAATGAAATCAATTCTGTGAAAATACATGTAAGCCAACACATCTATATACCAGGGTCTACATTTATATGACAACCTGAAGAATGGATCAACCATCATGAAACCAATTGGTGACTTATTCATTTCTGTCCATACATTTAAGTTTACTTGTTTATAACTTTGATAGTGAAGAAAATATGTAACTTCTTTGAACCACTCCAAGTCCCCTTTTCTAGAACTAACCAGTACCCTGATGACATATGAGAATACATAGTAATACCAACAGGACTAGCAGGGTTTTTTTCCACAGGCAAGGGAAGGGATTGAATTCCCTTAAATTTTAGTGAAAAATAACTCAGTATTTACACAAAAAAAAATAGAAACTCTTGAGGAAAATTGAACTTTAACAGCACAAATGACGGAAACTCGGAAAGGCCATATCCATTTGACCCCCCCCCCCCATATCCACAAATTGGGTACCGTAATAAAAATGCTAAGTTAGTAGCAAGTTGCCTGTAATACGTTTTATATTATACAGTGCCTTCGTAATATAACAACATTCAAAATTAATACTGAGAATACATTTTAGCATTTTTAACATTTTTACTACATTACATACATGAAATATGGCTTCTGGAGTTTTTACAGCTACTTCTTCTATGTCCACTCCACCCTGACTACTTCCTACAATGACTGGTCCATTATACTGTCTGTCTAAAAGTATGGCAAAATATGTTTCACGCGCAATATCAAGAGCCTCCGCGACCATGACTTTCTGTACGAGAACACCATCTCCGTGTGTTTGTTTTGTGACAAGTTTGTGACCCACCATGTTCGAGACCAGCTCTGAAACTTTGCTTGGGCTAAAATAAACAAATTTCTTGTACACAAGTAATGCAAACTTTCGCCACCATTTTACAGGACATAGACATGTATAATATATTAGTTAGATATCAAGTTATATCACTTAAGTGCAGCCTTGTAGAAGAGACCTTATTTATACCTCTACCAAAGAAATATACAGATTTTTTAAATTCTGTTTCATACTTCAGGGGAATCGGAACTAAGTACATATTTTAATCCAAATAAAAGTAAAGATATTAAAGACATAAACTGATTTTCTTTATTTTGAAACGAGAAAGATAAAACACTGTATTAAAGAAACAATGAAAGAGAAACAACTTTATTGTTACTAAACAACTATCTGGAGCATAATCTCTAAAATAGTGAAAGTATACAATGGTGTACAAAACTACATATTGTACCATTAGTATATTTTCTATATTGATCTTTGTCATGACCGATTAAAAATCAACAGAAGCCATCCAGTGTACATGATGGGTATCTACTTTGCATTCTACAGCTGGGACTAGATGACTTATAAATAATACAGTAATGCCCAAAAGTATGCAAGCATAAATAAAATCAGCAATTTCTTACAAATGAAAGGACTTCATATTTTTTTCCACATTATTTTGCTTCGCTAAGCCCTTTCTGATGAATGTAAAACTTGAAATCTAGTTAAATCATGAGCAAATTATCACTAAATTTTTATACATACTCTTTGGTAAGCTGCACACCTCCTTTAAATCCATTAGAGAATGTACCTTTCCCTCTTCCTCCAGCCAAAATTTGAGCTTTTATCACATATTCAGAAGCATCTATACAAGTAAAAAAAAAATAACAACTCAATATATACCGAATTCAAATACTATGTTTTATACAAAGGTAAAGTTAATGTTACTTTTCAACACCAATACAAATTAACCAAGATGAAACAAAACTTCACAAATGAACAATCACAGTTTCTTTCCATCTTCTTAAGCAAGAAAAATTTGAAAACTAGAAATTTACAGAGATTTACTCAATTTTTTTTATAATATTCAACTCAAACACTTACTAGAGCATTTACCTCCATTTTGTAAATCATATGCATGTATATGTATAATTTCTCAGCTCAATAAGCATGTAATATCTGAATGCTTAATTCCAGTTTTATGTTCTGATAGCTCAGCTACAGAATATCTCCCAACAAGAACTTGTATTTCTTTAAACATGCACTTATGATACTCTGTGAATAAACAGGACTGTGAATGTTAGTATTATTCATCTTAATTAATAATAGCTCTATATATGCGGCATGTGATTGACATTATCTTTGCCAACTTCTAAAAGATTATAAGCAATAAAGAAAATAACACCCACTGAGTCTGGAAGGCACTGACTTGGCAGCGTCGGCATTGTCAACAACTTCAAAATGCTGCACCTCAATATCATGGTCTTTCATCAAAGTCTTACTCTGGTATTCTTGTAGATGAAGCCATCTTTTCTGAAGGCAACTTGACAGCACCTGCAATAGAAAAATGTAAATAAGTCCAGAGTCAAAAGGTTATTTGTACATCCATACAGTCTGATTAGATTTAGACTTCATGCTATTGGTTGATTTAATTATTGGTTTGAACTTAACAAGACACTAAAATTCACAATGAACAGTTCCAAACTATTATAATGGAAGCTGGACAAGTCCATTTAAGAAATTCAGCAAGTTAAGCAGGTTACAGAAGCCAAGCACCTGATGATCAGAGGAAGCTCAATAAAGAAAATTTGACCCTGAAATACTGAAATTTCTGTCACAATATATTCTGCCTTGTTTGAAGATAGTCAACATGCCTTGTTACAGAGTTTGTTTAATTCAAAGTTAATTTAAATATTTAGTAACAAACATGCCTTGTTACGGAGTTTGCTTAATTCAAAGTTAATTTAAATATATAGTAACATTTCCAAAAGATAACAGAGCTATTACACAAAAAACACAACATTCAAAATTATATTCTGGTTTTGATTGGCTATTTATATTATGATTACAGTGCAGATCATACAAGAGATTTCTTGGATTTTACATTTTTTATAATTTCTGCCTGATCTGGCATTATTAGAAATGTAAACATTCTTTTTGTAATATATTCATGTGAACACTGGAAACCAAAGCGAGGGATCTGTAAGCTAAATAAAATCAATATTAATCTAATGTCAGATCTAGACCTTCTGACCTTTTGTCGACCTCATTTAAAGTTAAACAAACAGGTAATGGAGCATTGACTGGTCACTATGCCAAAAAAAAAGGATACATATTATTTCGTAACTGTATGCAACTCGCCACTCATTTTTCACAAAATTTCAAGATCTTGGTACAAAATGGTAGGGACTTGATTACTCTTAAAGGAAATAAAGTGTCATTTCAATGACTTCAAGAAATAAATAGACAACTAATCATCTGGCATCATATGAAACTATAACAAACTTTTTTTCCGATAAGTCAAATTCTCAATGGTAATGATAGTAACTGTTGCAACTGATTGCTCCCTTTTATTTTCGTATAAAGTATTTTCATTGGCCGTGAGAAAACTGCAGACCAATGAAAATAATCCATTGGAAAATAACAGGGAGCAATCTGCTGCAACAGTTACTTTCATTATTTGACATATCGGAAATAAAGGTTCATAAAAATTTCATATGAATAATGATGAGTTGATTGAACAGTTATTGCAAATAATAATTTAATTTTATCATAATTAAATGCGCAATACAAAAATTTCTTCATTCATTTCGAATAACTGCCATTCAGTCAGGTTATTTTCACAAAAACACAGCAGTCACATTTCTGTTGTTTCACACTTGCAGTGACTTCAAGTTTCAATATCTACTTATTTCTTGAAATCATTGTAATGACAGCTTTATTTCACTTCACTACCATTTGGAACCAAGATTTTGAAGTTTGGTGAAAGAATGTTTAAGTTATGGAATTCACATTAAGATGAGTGCTGAAAAATAACCAGTGAGTTGCATATCTTTACTAAATATACTTCTCAAAATTTGCCAAGGTTAACCTTTTTGACATTGCATATTTCAGTCCTATTATCATCATATCAAAATCATATTTCCGCTAAAGATACACCTGTATGAGGACCTCATAATCGTGTACTTAAGTTATTGATTTGTCATGTACACCTTGCACGATAAGCACGTGGAAAAGCAAACCATGGAAATTTTGTGTTTTATGGCCTTGTGCTTTCACTTAATCGTGTACAAGCAGCAAGACTTCTCTTATTTTATTGTAAAACTGTGTTCGAAATTAACAAACTATGGCAAATCGACAAGTTCGACGTCATCTTAGTGAAGATGAGATGAACAGGGGCATTGGAATGTTGAAGGCTAGCCGTTCACAAAGGCATGTTGCCCATGTCCTTGGAGTATCCAAGAGTTGTTGTCTCCAGAATGTGGAACCGATTCCAAATGACTCAGTGGAAATGTCTTGCAGGGCCATGCTGGAGGTCGGGAACGTTCAACGACTCAAGCCCATGACTAATTTATTGTCCTTCAGGCCAGGCGCCAATGGTTCTCGAACACTACAACCTTATGTAACAACTTCCAGAATGCAACTGGTGTGCGTGTAAGCACACAAACTGTTAGAAACAGGTTGCATAATGCTCAGGGTTGAGGTCACGGAGGCCAGCAATTCACATTCCTTTGACGCAGCGCCATATTGAAGAGCGTTTGCAATGGTTGCAGACTCATGTCACATGGACAGTTTATGATCGGACCCCGGGCCTCTTCACTGATGAGTCAAGGTTTTGTGTGGACTTCACGGACAGATGGGCTAGGGTTTGGAGAAGTCCAAATGAACCCTTGGCTCCAGCATGTGTTGCAGAACACGACCGTTTTGGCGGGGGTTCAGTCATGGTGAAGGCGGGAATAAGCGCTCATGGGAAAACAGACCCACACATCATTGAAAACAGTAAACTGACAGCTGTAAGGTATGTCAATGACATCTTAGACGTCCATATACACATGTACGCTGGCGCAGTCAGCCCTGATTTCATTCTTATGGATGAGAACGCCCGTGCACACAGAGCCCACATCACAAACGGATATCTTGTGGAGGCAACTCCAATCTCATGGATTGGCCAGCGAGGTCCCTGATTTAAATACAATTGAGATATGCTGCAGAAAGCCATTTCTTCACGTCCAACCAACAACAGTTCAGTTCAGGAGCTAAGATATGCAATCATAGAGGAATGGGCACAGATTCCTCATCACAAGGTCCTCAGGCTCATCAGCAGCATGCGGTGGCAATGCCAGGCCGTAATTAATGCCCGCGGACACAATACTTGGTATTAAACACCATACTCCAACCATTTCCTGATTTGCAAGATTTTTTTTATTCCACTATGTGATCTCCAAAATGTTGATTTTTGTCCAGCACACTGACTCTCTGCAACAGGCACACATCAAGGAACACTTCCATTGTCATTATTTTCATAAAAATCAATTCCTAACTAATTATATTTAAATTAATTCCTTTTAATCAAATTCACATTAATTACAAATACACAAAAGTAATGCAGTGTAGAAAAAGTGCTTCTTAGCAAATTTTGAGTAGTATATATCTGTATCTTATCTTCTTTTTTTTTTTTTTGCATACTAACTAATTAGATCAATGCGTCGAACACGGTGATTCAACACTTTTCCTGAAAATAAAAAATTAAGCTTGAATCTAATAGTGAGCTTGACGAGCTGGCCCAAAGGGCCTGCTCACAAAGCGAGCTTTACGGTAATGCGAGTAGCTGCTAGGTGATGGTTTTGAAAACTTTTGTCCAAAGTACCGAATTGACACATCGCAACTTTTCGAATTACAAGATAACGATAAAAGCTGATGTACTCTGAAAACGGAAGCGTAGACTGGTGTCCTGCGCACTAATATGGGAACCATAATAGAAAGGAGGAACCAGAATAAACGGAAGCAGTGTATAAAATACCGAATGACAATTTTTAAACGGAAACTGTAAAATAAAAATGAACAATTATTTTAGATTATTTCACGGTAAAAGGAAATCGAGCTTGCCTCTTTCATATTAGTGAGCTTGAAGTGCTAGCCCGAAGGGCCTGCTTGCAAATTGAGCTTTACAGTAACGCAAGTACCTGCTAGATAGTGATGGTTTTGAAAACTTTCGTCCGAAGTACCGAATTGACACATCGCAACTTTTCGAATTACAATAGAACGATAAAAGCCAAGGTATTCTGATTGAAAAAGGAAGCGAAGACTGGTGTCCTGCGCACTTATATGGGAACCTGAATAAATGGCAGCAGTATGTGTATAAAGTACGGAATGACAATTTTAAAACCGAAAATGTAAAATAAAAATGAACAATTATTTTATACAGGGAAGTCAAAGCTGGCCCGGGCTTTGGCTTGCCCGGCTATAGACTACATGTGTATATTTAAAAGGAAATCAAATAAAAAACAATAAAAAAATATATAGAATTCTATACCTATCAATGAAATTTTCAGGGCCAGTTCTAGCTGGGCGCCGCCATTTTCAATGTAACTCAATGATATAAGGTGAGGTATTCCAATAACGGACAATCGCAACTTTTCGGATTATAAATAATCATCGAGGGTTCCGAGTGAAAACGGAAGTGGTGCATGAAATACCGAATGACACCTTTAAAACGGAAAAATAAATTATTTTTAACTGACTTCCCCGTTCATCTAGGCTTTGCCTAATTTCATATTACTATTTCACGGTAAAAGTAAATCGAGCTCGCTTTGAGGCTTTGCCTTTTTCAAATTAAATAATGAAATTCAAAATTACGGTTATCAATTATCCATTAACAATACTTTCAATGTAAAGCCCATTCATGTGTTGGCTTGAAAACCACTCATCATACAATAAGCGTTTCAATAACACAGATTACAAATTTGGACAAAAACTTTTCTAAGATTTAATCCGCAAAGTAACGACTGTATACATTTAATGCAGAATCCTTTAGGTAATAAAACGGATAATTTCACAATTCAGACAACTGAAAAGACTTGTCATACCCGAGTCTTTTGTGCTGATCTTAAAAATTTTCTTGACAGTCCATGACGGAGTGAACTCAAGGGCGCGGCCATCTTTCATCACGTGACAATTTTATCGCACGATCACTACTTTCGCCAAAAATTAAGTTCTAGTATAATTGTTTTGAAATATAAATTGTCAAATATTAGATAAAAAAATAAACACAATTATTCAAATGTTAGTTATATGATACATACATTTGATACAAATACTTAATTAAATGATCAGTAAATTTATGAAACGTGTTTTATCGTAAATTTTTATTCTTCCGCGACAACCATTCCATCCTGGCTCTTTTAAAATCGCCCGGACGAAAACAAAGCTTGCTGTGATACCCACGTGTTTTTAAATGTAATGACAACCCGAATGTCAAAAATTTGAGTTTGAGTATAGTTGACAAGTTTTCGTTTGTTTAATTTTACATCATTTATATTTATAATAGTATATCGTTGTTTATAAATTCAAAATGGCGTTGCCATGTTTCCTTGTAGGTTTTTGTCTGTTTCTTTACCATGTTAACAGGTTAACTTAGCTCATATTATGTTTTTTATCACCTCAGTCAGCTAATCAATGTGGAGAGTATAAGAGTTTGTGCCAACTGGCTTTGCAAATGTTGTATGCATATGACTTGACATTACTTGATGAAATTTTTTTAGGATTTTTTCAATTATCTGCATATTATCTATTTAAAAATAGTCTTCAGACTCAGAGGAAGAGCATCTGCTTCTAGGAAATTAATTAAACCCCTCCAGAGAAATTTTATACCACTTTTTGTGTCCCTGATCTCAATAATAACTGAGGTTTATGCTAGGTAATATTTGTGTGCAGTTTGGTTAAGAATAAGAGCCTCTTTTAATAATAAAAGTACTAAAATTATGTGTCAGCAGGTTCAAATGTAATGCTACTATGAAACCCCTTGGTTGAATTACAACATGTTTGTGCATAAAATCACAAGAAGATTTAACCCATTATAAGTGGTTTACATGAAAATAGAATTGAAGAATAATTTAATTATAGAATCAAGGGACGAGACAATCTTATGTTGAAAGTGTATGAAGAACATTTTAGGGCAGTAATGAATAAGATTATAAAATTAATACTCCTGTAAATTTATCATAAACAGAATTGACTTTTTATGTGCACAGTTATTTACTTGAAGATAATCCTGTGACCATGTCACAAGTTTTACTGTAACTCTAATTGGCAGATATTTCCATCAATAGTTATTTTTATCAATTTTATGTCTTTCATCATATAAACACTTTACAGCAGTGACTGATTTATGTTTTTACATTTAAAGAATGAATGATGGAGAGGAGGACAGTACCAATATCAGCTCAGAATCTCTCACAACACCACCTGTTACTGTACAGGTAATAAAAGAAGGCCTTTCATCTGGACAGGAAACTCTTTCTCAGAATGAAACTTTGACAGGTATAATTATTTTTAAGTCATTTAGATAAGGAATTTTTAATTTTGTCGAAATGTTAAGGAAAAGGAATTATTAGAAGGTATTATATTCATTAATTTCTCAGTATTTAATATTGGAGAGAAAAAAAACCCTCTCATCATCTGGATTGAATTGTTTTGATTTATTTATGTTTACTTTTATCATATTGTATGGATATGTTTAGATTATTTCCTTTCCTGCTGTTTATATTTAAAAATACATGGAGAATCTTACATAAATTTTTTTATTAACTTGTAATTAATCTTTTAATGATCAATATTGACACAAGTTTATTGTAACTGTTCTGAGAATACTATAGTTAAAAGTTGCAAAAGAATCTTATATTGCAATCTAAAGTGAAAAAAATTTGGCTACATTTTTTTCCATTTTTTAGCTCACCTGTCACAATTTGACAGGGTGAGCTTTTGTGATCGCTTTTCGTCCGGCGTCCGTCCGTCCGTCCATCCGTCGTCCGTCCGTAAACTTTTACTTTAAATGACATCTCCTCATAAACCACTAAGCCAATTTCATCCAAACTTCACAGGAATGTTCCTTTGGTGGTCACCTTTAAAAATTGTTCAAAGAATTTAATTCCATGCAGAACTCTGGTTGCCATGGCAACCGAAAGAAAAAACTTTAAATATCTTCTTTTAAAAAGAGCTAGAGCTTAGATATTTGGCATGAACATCTTCTAGTGAGTGTCTACCTAGTTTGTTCAAATAAAAGCCCTGGGGTCAAAATTGGCCCCGCCCCGGGGGGTCATTGATTTTCCCTATATGCATATAGTAAAAACTTAAAAAATCTTCTTTTAAAGAACCCAAAGAGCTAGAGCTAAGATATTTAGCATGAAACATGTTATAATGGGTGTCTACCAAGTTTGTTCAAATAAAAGCCCTGGGGTCAAAATTGGCCCCGCCCCGGGGGGTCATTGATTTTCCCTATATGCATATAGTAAAAACTTAATAATCTTCTTTTAAAGAACTCAAAGAGCTATGGCTAAGATATTGAGCATCAAACATGTTCTAATAGGTGTCTACCAAGTTTGTTCAAATAAAAGCCCTGGGGTCAAAATTGGCCCCGCCCCAGGGGGTCATTGATTTTCCCTATATGCATATAGTAAAAACTTAAAAAATCTTCTTTTAAAGAACCAAAAGAGCTAGAGCTAAGATATTTAGCATGAAACATGTTCTAATAAGAGTTTACCAAGTTTGTTCAAATAAAAGCCCCAGGGTCAAAATTGGCCCCGCCCCGGGGGGTCATTGATTTTCCCTATATGCATATAGTAAAAACTTAAAAAAATCTTCTTTTAAAGAACTCAAAGAGCTATGGCTAAGATATTGAGCATGAAACATGTTCTAATGGGTGTCTACCAAGTTTGTTCAAATAAAAGCCCTGGGGTCAAAATTGGCCCCGGCCCGGGGGGTCATTGATTTTCCCTATATGCATATAGTAAAAACTTTAAAAATCTTCTTTTAAAGAACTCAAAGAGCTATGGCTAAGATATTGAGCATCAAACATGTTCTAATAGGTGTCTACCAAGTTTGTTCAAATAAAAGCCCTGGGGTCAAAATTGGCCCCCCCAGGGGGTCATTGATTTTCCCTATATGCATTTAGTAAAAACTTAAAAAAATCTTCTTTTAAAGAACTCAAAGAGCTATGGCTAAGATATTGAGCATCAAACATGTTCTAATAGGTGTCTACCAAGTTTGTTCAAATAAAAGCCCTGGGGTCAAAATTGGCCCGCCCCAGGCGGTCATTGATTTTCCCTATATGCATATAGTAAAAACTTAAAAAATCTTCTTTTAAAGAACCAAAAGAGTTAGAGCTAAGATATTTAGCATGAAACATGTTCTAAAAAGTGTCTACCAAGTTTGTTCAAATAAAAGCCACGGGGTCTAAAATTGGCCCCGCCCCGGGGGGTCATTGATTTTCCCTATATGCATATAATAAAAACTTAAAAAATCTTCTTTCAAAGAACTCAAAGAGTTAGAGCTAAGATATTTGGCATGAAACATGTTCTAATAAGAGTCTACCAAGTTTGTTCAATAAAAGCCCCAGGGTCAAAATTGGCCCCGCCCCGGGGGGTCATTGATTTTCCCTATATGCATATAGTAAAAACTTAAAAAATCTTCTTTTAAAGAACTCAAAGAGCTAGAGCTAAGATATTTAGCATGAAACATGTTCTAATGGGTGTCTACCAAGTTTGTTCAAATAAAAGCCCTGGGGTCAAAATTGGCCCCGCCCCGGGGGGTCATTGATTTTCCCTATATGCATTTAGTAAAAACTTAAAAAAATCTTCTTTTAAAGAACTCAAAGAGCTATGGCTAAGATATTGAGCATCAAACATGTTCTAATAGGTGTCTACCAAGTTTGTTCAAATAAAAGCCCTGGGGTCAAAATTGGCCTCGGCCCGGGGGGTCATTGATTTTCCCTATATGCATATAGTAAAAACTTTAAAAATCTTCTTTTAAAGAACTCAAAGAGCTATGGCTAAGATATTGAGCATCAAACATGTTCTAATAGGTGTCTACCAAGTTCGTTCAAATAAAAGCCCTGGGGTCAAAATTGGCCCCCCCAGGGGGTCATTGATTTTCCCTATATGCATTTAGTAAAAACTTAAAAAAATCTTCTTTTAAAGAACTCAAAGAGCTATGGCTAAGATATTGAGCATCAAACATGTTCTAATAGGTGTCTACCAAGTTTGTTCAAATAAAAGCCCTGGGGTCAAAATTGGCCCGCCCCAGGGGGTCATTGATTTTCCCTATATGCATATAGTAAAAACTTAAAAAATCTTCTTTTAAAGAACCAAAAGAGTTAGAGCTAAGATATTTAGCATGAAACATGTTCTAAAAAGTGTCTACCAAGTTTGTTCAAATAAAAGCCACGGGGTCTAAATTGGCCCCGCCCCGGGGGGTCATTGATTTTCCCTATATGCATATAATAAAAACTTAAAAAATCTTCTTTCAAAGAACTCAAAGAGTTAGAGCTAAGATATTTGGCATGAAACATGTTCTAATAAGAGTCTACCAAGTTTGTTCAATAAAAGCCCCAGGGTCAAAATTGGCCCCGCCCCGGGGGGTCATTGATTTTCCCTATATGCATATAGTAAAAACTTAAAAAATCTTCTTTTAAAGAACTCAAAGAGCTAGAGCTAAGATATTTAGCATGAAACATGTTCTAATGGGTGTCTACCAAGTTTGTTCAAATAAAAGCCCTGGGGTCAAAATTGGCCCCGCCCCGGGGGTCATTGATTTTCCCTATATGCATTTAGTAAAAACTTAAAAAAATCTTCTTTTAAAGAACTCAAAGAGCTATGGCTAAGATATTGAGCATCAAACATGTTCTAATAGGTGTCTACCAAGTTTGTTCAAATAAAAGCCCTGGGGTCAAAATTGGCCCGCCCCAGGCGGTCATTGATTTTCCCTATATGCATATAGTAAAAACTTAAAAAATCTTCTTTTAAAGAACCAAAAGAGTTAGAGCTAAGATATTTAGCATGAAACATGTTCTAAAAAGTGTCTACCAAGTTTGTTCAAATAAAAGCCACGGGGTCTAAATTGGCCCGCCCCGGGGGGTCATTGATTTTCCCTATATGCATATAGTAAAAACTTAAAAAATCTTCTTTCAAAGAACTCAAAGAGCTATGGTTAAGATATTTAGCATCAAACATGTTCTAATAGGTGTCTACCAAGTTTGTTCAAATAAAAGCCCTGGGGTCAAAATTGGCACCGCCTCGGGGGGTCATTGATTTTCCTTATATGTGTATAGCAAAAACTTAAAAAATCTCCTTTGAAAAAACCTAAATAGCTAGAGTTAAGATATTAAGCATGAAACATCTTTTAGTGAGTGTCTACAAAGTTTGTTCAAATAAAAGACCTGGGGTCAAAATTGGCCCCGCCCCGGGGGTCATTGATTTTCTTTATATGTGTATAGCAAAAACTTAAAATCTTCTTTGAAAAAACCCAAATAGCTAGAGTTTAGATATTAAGCATGAAACATCTTCTAGTAAGTGTCTACAAAGTTTGTTCAAATAAAAGCCCTGGGGTCAAAACTGGCCCGGCCCCAGGGGTGTCATTGTTTTTAACTGTATGTGTATAGTAAAAACTTAAATAAAATCTTCTTTTAAAAAGCCCAATGAGCTAGAGCTTAGATGTTTAGCATGAAACATTTTCTTATGGGTGTCTACCAAGTTTGTGCAAATAAAAGCCCTTGGGTTAAATTGGCCCTGCAACATTGGGGGTGGGGGTTAGGGGGGCCTATATACAGGTGAGCGACCTCAGGGCCATCATGGCCCTCTTGTTTTTAGTCCAGTTACATTATAATGCTATGCATCCGGTGTTCTTCTTAAAGTTCTAAGTGGCAAGTGAAATTTAAGAGACATCGGTAGTTATATATTCCTAAGTGATTTTACAGTTCTTATGTTTATCGAACATGTCATAGGAAAAGTAGGTGGTTGTAATTCTGAGAATAATTGATATCTGGCTGGTGATTATGGAGAGCACTGATTGATAATGATGATTTTACAAAATAATATAATTGTTTTGTCATACATGTATGTTCAGATTTTGATATATGTGATTTATTTTATGTGAATCTTTTAATTTATAGTGAGTGAAGTTGATCCTAGTAGTTTGATATCTCTTGAATCAACTGATATTGTGGGTGATAGTGAAGATGGAAAACAGTTTGTTATTGTTACACCCTCTGGAAATGGTAGGCAAATTTCAAATGAATGTTTTAGTTAAGTTATGAATTTGATTGTAGTGTTAATATTGCATGACAGAATCATCTCAAAATAGACAGATATATTATATAGAAAACTACAGTCTGTACATGACCATATGACCAGTCAAATACTTTTTATATTGAATAAAGCCCCTTATGGCTGAGAGGTTGCCTTTAATGGTTGAGCCATTAGATTGCATTTGCAGCCACTGTTTAACTCTGCTTGATTATAAGAGGCAACTAAATAACGAATAACTGGAGCCTGTGCATCTCTTATCTCCAGCAGGTGATACTGTATTAAACCCAGGTGTTGCTTTGAAGTTTGTAACACCTGACTGAGGTTAGCCAAAATCATCTTTCCTGTTTCGGCGCCATATGACCTACACTGAGTTGATGCGCCATAAAGACAAATAAACATATAAGGAATTTATTATATATGCTCAATTATTTTCTTTGATTTAAATTTTAATGATTCATTAAAGTGCAGCAGCAGGAGTGTATAAAAATGAATTAACATCCAGAATGCAAATATTCAGTACATGCTGCAACTATTTATCTTTTTTTTATGTCTTGGAAGATTTTTATACTAATGCTGTATTTTAAGTTATGCCCCAATTGCAGTTATAAATTATAAATTTTAGGGATGTCAACAACAAAATAATAAATTGAGCTGCCACTGTATAGAACCTGGTCAAATAGTATGGATAATCATAATAAAGGCTATAAGGCTGGCCTGCATATACGTTGTATACTGATAGCAAAGGTCAATCATAAGCTTTCTAAACGTTAACAGTTAAGATAATATCTCTTATATTTTTACAGCTACATTAGGTATAGGAACATTGGCACCATTACCGGAAGTAGAGACCCAAGATGGGGAACCAGCATATAAAAGATACCGCATGCTGGGAGAAGATGGGCAGTCATACATTTTGACAGTTGCAGGTCAGTATCTAGTTTTTGGCACTCGTTATATTTAAATGACTTTAGTAGATTTTATGTATCTGTAGGACAGGGATTTTCAATCCATTTTGTTTATCTAGTTGAAATTCACTGTATTTTACAGAATTAGTAAGTGTACAACTTATAAGGCATGGCCCTTATTATAGGGGACTGGGGCCTGGGCCTTTGGAAGGGGAATTTTGTGGCATTTTGAAGAGAAGAAGGTTATTTTGCCTGTTAACAATAATACTCATGATGTTAAAGTTTTACATATTCTTTTTAAAAAAATTTGAGGGGAATTTTCTTCAAAAGTAGGGGAAAATATGTAATCACTGGAATGGGAACGCCCCAAAAATAGTGATAGGAGAGACTTGGCAGAAAACTTTCTGATTTGCAAAAGAATTAGATATTTTTGCATATGATAAAATACAGTTGTAGATTTTGCTTAAAATTTTGTAATATATACATTGAAATATTGGAAGTTGAATCTCAAATTATATCATGTTTTCTGTTTCAAATACTATTACAATTAAGTAAATATAAACAGTGTAGATGAAAAAAGAAAGTAAATTATGTATGAATATTATAAACACAGCCATTACAAGAATATTTGAAACGATTATGATATGAAATGAGTCGCGTCAAGACAAAACCAAAGTAATGCATCTGCGACCAGCATGGATCCAAACCAGCCTGCGCATTCGTGCAGTCTAATCAGGATCCATGCTGTTCGCTTACAAACCCTATTGCAAGTAGAGAAACTGATAGCGAACAGCATGTATCCTGATCAGACTGCGCAGATGCAGGCTGGTCTGGATCAATACTGGTCGCAAACGCATTACGTTGGTTTTGTCGTAACACGGCTCAAATGTTTATTATTTAACTCAGCTGATCCGGTAGAAGAAACTGGACCAGAGACAACAGCGAAACAATTTAGTGAACATCAATATCAGGCTAAGCAGGTAAGCTTAGAATTTTACATGATTAGTTGGTGTAATGTCTATGGTTTGACGTCTGCTGCAGTGAATAAATGTAGAAGGGCTTTCAAATTATTCGTTTATGAGAAAGCCAAGTGTTTTTAACAAACAACCATAAATAGAAAAGAGAAAAACAGAAGAGAATACTCTGCAATATGCCAAGAAATTTGTGCAAACAGGATTGTTCTTTTGATTGCATTTAGTGTAACTGAAACCTATAAGAGCAAAAAACTGAGTATAAAGTTGATCTTTTATGCATATATTTCTTAAGAGCCGTAAAATTTTAAACCTAGATGATTGCTGTGTAATGTATTTCTCTTTTTAACTTGACCTAGTTGAGCTTTGTTATGTGTAATATATCATAGTTTCTGTTTTATTGAGATCTCTTTATGTTTGGCATTGTGTACGCTGTTACATAAAGTAAGGAAATAAGTTCGGAGTTTATAACAAAAATAGCTTGCTTTTTCCAAAATAAGAAAATGAGAGTTTGGTCCTAACTTCCAATTTTCATTCTGTTTTTATTATAATTCCCCCCAGAATAGGTAGGCATATAGCTTTTGTAGCATGTGTCCTTCGTCAGAACTTTGTTTGGTCTATAAATTTGTACTTTATGGACAGATTTTAAAACATTTTGGCAAACTGTTGTTACTGGCAGTGCATGTAACGATGACCAAAGTGAACTTTTATTATAATTACTGTATTATTAGGAGGAGCTGACCAGTGAGACAGCAGCTGCCAGGAACCAGGAGAAACGGAACCAGTTACTAAAGTCGGACATTTCACAGGCGTGGTTCACCACTAGGGATGATAAATACATCTTGCAAAGCTCTGGTAATCTTATGTTCATATACCTATATCTCTAAAAGCTCATTTACTGTATTCAGTGATGAAGTAACAAAAGCTCAAGTCATCATAATTTTAAAAAATATATTGAAGCTTTGGTGATCAGTTGATTAATTTCTTACATGTTTGAAATATTTCATACCCTCTTAAATTGATAAAATGCACTTTTGACCTGCATTAAATATGGAGGTAACCATAAAGATTGGAAAATTTGGTCAATGTGCAGACTTTTCTGCTTCTTTATTGGTGGTACAAGTCTGTCGTCATGACTTGGTTGTTTGTTTCATGGACAGGTAATTTAAGTATTTGTATATATATCTAGTATGATTTATGATTCAGGTGCAACATGGAAACAGGGACAGTGGTCTAAAGATGAAATAGAGCTTTTACAGTTAAACATTTCTGAATATTGCAGGGTATGTATTGATTACTCATTCCCAAGCATTATTAATTTCAGCAAAGATAGCCTTTTGGTATTTCACATTGGTAAAATTACATAGTAGACAGTGGCATAACTTGTTTTTATAGCATCTTAATTATGCAACATGCTTTGAATATTTATTGTGATGTCTTGTTACATAGTCTATGCATATCTTAGCTCCAGGGTTGTTTTGACCCCTGGTGTTGCTTAAAATTTGTATCATCCAAGGTCAACCAAAATTATCTTTCCTGTTCCAGTGTCATATGACCTAAATGTGTGTTGGTGCAAGGGATTTTACACAATTATTATAGACTGAAAAGTTATAATGAAATATTTTCTATAACACAAAATTCTTACAATAGCTTACAAATTTACACATTAAATATAACAGCAGCAGCATGATCTTATTCAAAGCAGGGCCTCAATTTAAACCAAGGTGATTAAAATGACATTTTACCAGCACCATATTGCACACCAGAAAATCCAATCATATATGTAATAAAAGTAAATAAAATACAGCTTTCATGATATTGCAGCAAATTATTTGAAATGGTCCATGTCACATTATGATAAGCATGTCCTGTATGTTTTTTCCAGAGTCACAATATTGGGGATCCCACTGAAATCATATTTGAGATGACCAAAGATGATCGGAAGCAATTTTACCGCACCATAGCAAAAGGTCTGCAGCGGCCTCTATTTTCTGTGTATAGAAGAGTTACCCGTATGTATGACCAGAAAAATCACATGGGCAAATACAGTTATGATGAAAAAGTCAAGTTGAAAGAGTAAGTGTTTATATACCTTACCACGCTAAATATCTTAAATAGACAAGTTCGACTTTCAGTCTTGACAAAACCATTCATCATTTTTGGTTGGGTATATTTCAAATTATGAAGAGTGCAGACCATGATTGATATTTTTGTCAATTTCTTAAATAAAACTGCTCTTTTATACTCAAATTATGCAATGTGCATAGAGATTAATATTTAAATGTTGTTGTTTTTAAAAACTTACAAATTCAATACAAATCTCCAGGCAAGAAAGTTGGTAGTTCTATTAATGTGTCAGCTTATGCCTTAAAAAAGTGTCTACCTCCAGAAAGGCTGGAAAGTAGCCAAATGACTTGCTGTTTTGAATTTAGAGTTTTAGACTTATCATAAAATAAACTTTTCTCTTCAAATTAAACTTTGTGCTCGTTCTTTTTTTGTGTCGCCTCTACGGAGTAGTGGCGACATATAGGGATAACTTCTCCGTCGTCCGTCTGTCTGTCCGTCCGTCACAAAACTTGTTTGGACTACTCCTCATAAACTACTGGTGCAATTTCATCCAAACTTTACAGGAATGATCAGTACCAAGTCTAGTTGTGCATATTGTCAGCATTTTCCGGTTCAATGATTTTTGTCAGAGTTCTGACCCTTTAATAATTTTTATTTTTAAAGTTTGTCCGGACTACTTCTCTTATACCACTTATGCAATTTCAATGAAACTTTACAGGGTTGATCTGTAGCTCAAGTACTTGCACATATTGCACAGGTTTTCCGGTTGAATGATTTTTGGTCGAGTTATGGCCCTTTGATAAAAAGGTGTTTTTTTCTGTGTGTTGCCAGATACACAAAGCTTGTCTGGACTACTCGTCATAAACTACTGGTGCAATTTTATACAAACTTTACAGGAATGATCAGTACCAAGTCTAGTTGTGAACTGTCTGTCCGTCTGTCACAAAACTTGTCCCAACATGAAATTGGCCATCATGAGGCGACACATGTGATCACTGATCGCTCTTGTTACTGATGTATACACAGCTGATTACATTATTGGCAATAATGAACTTCTTGGTTTATAGGTTGCGAGCCAAGCATGGTAATGATTGGGCAACAATTGGACAGGCTTTGGGTCGGAGTGCTTCCTCCGTTAAAGACAAGTGTAGATTAATGAAGGAGACATGTAACTCAGGGAAATGGCTGCCAGAGGAAGAGAAACGTCTCACGCAGGCTGTTTATGATCTCTCTGGTGGACGACCAGGTAGGTTCTTGCAAATTTCTAGAGCACTGTCTATACACAGTGTCAATAGCCATAAGGTTTTGAGAGCATAAAAAGTTATGTTAGTGCTACACTTAAACGCTTACTGTCAAAAATATAATCAATGTCCCCTTTTCTAATAGTGTTATAATCAATCTTTAACAGATGTAAACAAGGACCCTCAAAATTGTTAAAGGCTGTTCTTGGTTTTGATTTTATGGTTATTGGCAAGAACAAAATAAAGGGCCTTAATAGTTTATTTTAAAAAGTATTTAACTCAAATGCTATGTTTGTGGCACTTTTGATTCAGTTTTTTTCTTTTGAAAAGTAAATTACCACTCTTTCTCTTCATGTCTTTGTGATTTAAATGGAATGTTGACACACATTTAAGGACTTGTTAACGTGTAATATTACATTTCAGGTGAAGATATAGTCCATGGGTTATCATGGGCTCTAGTTTCAGAAAAAGTGATAACTCGGTCAGAGAAACAATGTAGGACAAAGTGGCTGAATTACATGAACTGGAAGATGAAAGGGGGTAAAGAGTGGACACGAGAGGAAGATATGAATCTCATTATAAGGTAACTTTGTGAAAATATTGTGGAGAAATTGGTATATACTGGTTAGTTATCAAGGAAAGCCAGTCAGGCGGACTGACCGCCAAGATATGACAAAACATATGTTGAAAATCACGTAAATTCTTGACAGTCAAACAAACACATTTCTTATAAAATGTATAAAAAAAATATGCGTATTCTGACAATAATTTACATATATTAATTATAATCATTATGATGTATTGTTTAAAGGAGATGATTTTATTTTGACTTTGCTGCTATTTGTTTTAATTTTGACATTGTTCCAATGTGATTTTATTTTGATGATCCATTTGTGATTTATATTGCCAGGACAGTTAATATAATTATAACAAATCATTTACAGAATAGCAGCAATGGAAGTAACAGATGATTCAGAAATAGATTGGGATGATTTAGCAAGCAACTGGGAAAGGTAAAAGCTTAAATTATGAAACTTAATTTGTCAGTGATTATTATCTTGAAGGTTGTTGTAGAAAGAGACATTATTAACTATCTGAGGGCCTCAAATTGATATGTTATAATTCTAAGATATATTTTGTTTACATCTTTCTCCGAGTCTGTAATTTAATGTCTTGCAAAATTGATGGTTATTCCAAATTCCACCTTTTCCTTGATCCCAACCCTATTCTCGTTCATGTTTCAAAGTCATTTGACTGGAGAACATTGAAAATATTATAAAATACAATCTAAAAATGTTGATATCAAGTGGTCATTCAAGAATACTTATCAATGGTTCCAACAAAATTTTATACAACCTGTGTTGAGTCCATTATTATTGAAATGACCAAAGTTATGACCTGGGTATTTAACTTAAAGCTTTTACTTTTGTAAAATGAATTGACCCAGTACATTGGTTAATTAAATTTTCATAAAACTTATTGAATGAAGACCTGATGCATGTATATCTGATCTGATTTTTAGTGTAAGATCTCCACAGTGGTTGAGAGGGAAATGGTGGTCTTTGAAGAGACATATTCCAGACTACCAGATACTACCTTTCAATGGTAAGCTGAGCAGACTGTGCATTTATTTTTTCACAATTTTAATGATAAAACTATGGATCTTTAACTTAAAATATTAAACCAATCTTAAACTTTTGAATCTGATTGGGACCTTGAAATCACTGATACAAAATTGGTCAGTGGTAGAGCAATATTCACTTTATTGTCTTGCCTAAATTCGACAAACAATTATGTTATCAGCCAGATCATTCAATATATTGTTACAGTTTTTAGCTCGCCTTTTTTTTTTTTTTTTTTAAAGTAGAAGTATTGTTATAGTCGCGGCGGCGTTGCCGTTGCCGTCCGCAAACTTGTACCTGGATCATAACTTTTTTATTTCTTGGTGTATTGTCTTCATACTTGGCCACAACAACTCTTGGGACAAGACCTTTCAGTAGACCACACTAACCTTGACCTTCATCCATAAATGACCTTGACCTTCAAGGTTAAAAGTCCAAATTTTGCTTGTTCATGCTGTTATTGGCTGTAACTTTGTTATTTTTGAATGGATTGTCTTCAAACTTAAACATAATAATCTTCAAGGATATCCCTTAAAAATAACCCGACAGACCTTGACCTTCACTCATAAATGACCTTGACTTTGAAGGTCAAATTATTGAAATTTTCATGTTTTTGGCTATTATTGGCTGTAACTTTGTTATTTTTGAATGGATTGTCTTCAAACTTAAACATAATAATCTTCAAGGATAACCCTTAAAAATAAACTGACAGACCTTGACCTTCACTCATAAATGACCTTGACTTTGAAGGTCAAATTATTGAAATTTTCATGTTTTTGGCTATTATTGGCTGTAACTTTGTTATTTTTGAATGGATTGTCTTCAAACTTGAACATAATAATCTTCAAGGATAACCCTTAAAAATAACCCGACAGACCTTGACCTTCACTCATAAATGACCTTGACTTTGAAGGTCAAATTATTGAAATTTTCATGTTTTTGGCTATTATTGGCTGTAACTTTGTTATTTTTGAATGGATTGTCTTCAAACTTGAACATAATAATCTTCAAGGATAACCCTTAAAAATAACCTGACAGACCTTGACCTTCACTCATGAATGACATTGACTTTGTTTTGGCTGTAACTGGCTGTTACTTTGCTATTATTGAAGGGATTAACTTCATATTATAACAGAACATACTTAAAGACAAGACCTTTTTGTTTATCGTGACTTCACCACGTGACTCCACCACATGACTTCACAACGTGACTCCACCATGTGTCTCCACCACGTGACTACACCACTAACTCCACCACGTGACACCACCATGTGACTCCATCACATGACTCAACCACGTGACTACCACATGACACCACCACGTGACTTCACAACGTGACTCCACCGCGTGACTACACCGCGTGACTACACCGCGTGACTACACTAGTGACTCCACCACTGGACTCCACCACATGACTTCACAACGTGACTCCACCACGTGACTCCACCACGTGACTGCAACACTAACTCCAACACGTGACTTCACCATGTGACTACACCACTAACTCCACCATGTGACTCCACCACGTGACTCCACCACGTGACTACTACATGACTTCCACATGACACCACCACGTGACTCCACCACGTGACTTCACAACGTGACTCCACCATGTGACTCCACCACGTGACTCCACCATGTGACTCCACAACGTGACTCCACCACGTGACTTCACCACGTGACTCCACCACGTGACTACCGCGTGACTTCCACGTGACTCCACCACTGGACTCCACCACGTGACATCACCACGTGACTCCACCACGTGACTCTACAACGTGACTCCACCATGTGACACCACCACGAGACTTGACTAGGTGACACCACCATGTGACCTTGAATTGGGTGTCTCTATTTATATATATATAAATTAGTAAATTTATATAATAATAAAATATATAGACAAAACTAATGTGACAAAACAGAATGATTTTTTTTATAAAAAAGGAAACGTTAATATTTTGTTCAAACATTTCTTTGTTTGCTTTTAGAGAAAGTAAAAAGTCGAGCGTTGCCCCCGCCTGGCGGTGGCTCTTGTTTTTGTGTGTGTCAGAAAAACAATCACTTTGGCACTTATACTTTTAAAATTTATTTCATTACTCTGACCGCTGTCATAGTTTTGATGAATAAAAAGTCAAAATGGTATATTGATAGTCAGTAGTTCTACTCAAGGACCAGCTTGTGCTTCACTTTATGCAAAAAAGGGGAAGTACTTTTTTTTAAGAGACTGAAAAGTTGCCAAGGAACATAATACTGTTTATGCAAAATGCATGAACTTGTACCTTACAAATTATAGAAAAGTATTTAACTTTATTTCTGAAATGTAAAACAATTATGTTTGTTGTTTCAGAATTATTACAGAGCATGAAAACATTTTACCTACATTATGTACGTATACGTAATGCTACAAGCAGTACAGCTAGAACTAGGAAGATTGTATCGTCCCCAGGACAGTCAGTTCAGTATGTTCCTATAGCAGTTAATGGTAAATGTCTGTTTAAATGTCATTATGCATGTAAGGACCTCTGCGGGCGAGTGGTTTATGTCCCAGACTTTAATCATTTAACTGTCACGGTTCCGGGTTCGAGTTTAGTTCAGAGATTACAGATATTTTTATGTGAGGGAGCTTTCTAATCTGTTCACAGAACACTGATGATTTTACTCAGATTCCAATTTGTTCTTGAAATAATGCATAGAGGGGTGCCTGAGATCTTCTTCCCCAGTAAAGGTAGAAAGTTGTCATATGACCTTTACAGTGTTAGTGATACTTAAAACACAACCAGAGATACAGAAATTCATATATATATCATGGCATTAGATGAAAAAGTCTTACCAGTAATGTAGACTTAAATACATGTATTTATATTGTATAAGTTTTATAAATTTTGTTTATATAATTTGAGCCTAAAAGTTTTCAATGTGAATGTGAAAGGCCATGCCATGATATTAATTTGTATCGAACATAAAGATGTTAGGGCTCTATAAACATTTTAAAGAGGACATGAGTAAGACTTGAATAATTATGTTTTATTGCAGGATTAACTACAGTAGACACAAGCAGTATTGATGATATAGATGACTCGAGTGTAGCATACGAAGTTCTCCAAGAACTCCCCAACAATGGCGGATCGTTTATTATAACTCAGTCTGGAGTTACCCAATCTTTACAGACTTCATTGTCTGAGCATATTATTGTGCAGACTGTACCATCCTCGGAGGTGAATATTAACGGACCTTGATGTTTTTTATGACTCAGAAAGCTCAAAAATGAACAGCTTATTACTGGACAGTATTTTTGGATTTATGCAGCACTTTTACGTGATATCAAATTTCAAAAAGTCAGTTTTGACCTCTTGAAAAAAGCAATTCTCAATAATTTTTATATTCTATTCCTTTACCTTATATCTTTTCATCCGGGAATGGATGTGTACATGTACACCATTTGATTCTACTATTGCAGTACTAATGATATATTTGTACTTCATAACTTTGATGATTTTCAAAATTTGAAGTTACATTGTATTTTTTTTGAGGATTTAGAAGAAAATTGTCTGTTGTCACACACATTTTCATAGGGTGTCACAGTGTATTGGTTGTTTCAAAAGAAAAGAAAAAAAACACCACAAATTTTAATCTCACATAAAATAAGAGAGAAAGGGAGACACAGGCAAATAATTCATTTCTTCGTTTTGAATTTTTCATTCATTAATCTGTAAATGTCCTCAAAATAAATACATAAGGCAGCCACAGGAACAAAACTTTTCTCCTTATAAAGAATAAAATTGTGGTTTCCTAACTTGACACACGTAGGTCAGGTTAGAGCCTTAACATTTCACATTAGTTGTCACAGTGAACTCTGGAAACCTGAAAGAACATGTCATATGAATGAATTAGGTTTGTTTATATCATACAATATCCACAATATCTATTATTGTAACTTCCATGGTTTGTTCAAGTCACATGATTAGTTTTAAACCTACTTGGTGATTCTGTGGGCGGCTTAATTTCATTCAACCAACATATATAGATATATTTATGTTTCAAACCCAAAATATATAGAATTTATACAGAAATTCATGTGGGGACTTTTACAAATGACATTTAAGCATGATTTGAGTACATGAGGTAATTTTGATATTTTTGTCATTAATTTTCCCGAGTATCCCTTTAAATGTAAACTGACTAAGGATCACTTTTGTAAGGAATGGGAAATTTTGCTTATGATAACTGTACACACATGCCTTGACTATGATAAATCAAGTTTTGACAAGTGTATCAAAAAATTGAATTATTTGCGTGATCTTTTAAAGCATTGTGTTTATTTGCTGTTAGCTGGAGTCAGGAATTCAAAGACGGATTCTTTCTGATGCATTTGTGTTTTGTAAGAACACATTTATTAGTATCCACCATACTTACATTTTCTCCTTTGTTGATATTAGTTTCTACTAATTTCTGATGTAGTTTAAAACTGAAACTTTTTTGATTAATAGGCAAAACTTCACTTAATCTTCTGATTAAAATATCATACACAAAATGAATAATGTTTAATAGCATTTATATATTCTTTTCCTCCTTTCAGGTGTCAAACACTGATCTAGAGTTAACAAGTCAGTCTCGTGTTGTTATACGTGTGCCGTCTGCCTCAGATCTTAGCGAGACTGCTCTAGAAACAACAGATCTTGGTACAACTATACAGCTTCCAGAAACAATAAGTCACAGTCAGCAGGGTTAGTGTGCTAGCTCTTAGCTGAACTTTTCCTTAATGAATGGGGCATGATTTGAAATAATACTAAGTTTTGACAATAGTTTTGTTAGCTCGACTTTTCTATGAAAAGGGGAGCTATCCTACTCGCCCCGGCGTCGGCGTCGGCGTTAGCGTTGGCGTCACACCTTGGTTAAGTTTTTCGTACCACCCCACTTTATTTCAGAAGTATTACAAGTATGGCTTTGAAACTTACCATACTTGTTCACCATCATAACCTCCATCTACAGACAAGAGTACATAACTCTGTCAAGGTTTTTGACAGAATTATGGCCCTTTTTTGACTTAGAAAGTGTATTGAGCTTGGTTAAAGTTTTTTGTACCACCTCACTTTATTTCAAAACCATTGGAGGTATTGCTTTGAAACTGACCATACTTGTTTACCATCACGACCTTCATCAACAGACAAGAGGACATAACTCTGTCAAGGTTTTTGAACAGAATTATGCCCCTTTTTGACTTAGAAAATACATTGAATATGGGTAAAATCCACTTATTGCCTTAACCCTTTGAGATATTGCCTTTGAAACTTTTAATGCTATTTCACATCATTACCCCCATCTGTACGCAAGAGAAGGTAACTCTGTCAAGGATTTGTTTTAAAAATTAAGGCCTTTTATCGACTTAGAATCTTGGTTAAGTTTTTAGTACCAGTCCACTTTTTTGACTGAACTGTTTGAGATATTAATTTGAAAGTTGGAATACTTGTTTACAATCATGATTCCCAAACATGTCCAGGAGAAGGTAATTCTGTCAAAGATTTTATTTGAATTATGGCCCTTAACTGTCAATGTTTTGTATTATAGGCAAGCACTAAAAAACTTAAAAAATCTAAAAAAATTCATTCCTATCCACTTGTTCACTTTACCATAAATTATGTCATATAAACATTGCTGTAATATTCAAGGGTATCAAACAACTAGTTCACTTTAAAAATACAGAGATTCTTGTATTGCCTTTTACTGCAAAAACTTTTTTTATTGGCAAGCAATAAAAAAGTCGAGCGCGCTGTCTTACGGACAGCTCTTGTATATTTATCTGTTTAAATATGTCAGCAATAAGAGGGAGTAAATACTGTGGATAAATTTACTGTTTGCGCAAATATTTTGAGAATAGCAAATTTTCAAAATGTTGATTTACATTCCAATACTTAAGATTGTTTGCTGCATAAATAATGAGGGAAATTTCCAGTGTCAGGGATTTTGTGAGGAACAAAGAATTGTAAAGTGAATGCATTTGTACTGTACAGGAAGGGAATAATAATGGCTAGTGGGTTGTTATGAAATATATTGAAGACTTAAGACCCTCTTTGTTTACATAAGATTAACTAATAATTTAAGAATATAAAATGTAGACCTTGTGACCTTGTCTTATGAGTTGGAAAGTAGATACAATACTCATAAATAGTTTCACAGTTATATATTAACGGCACCTGTTAATTGTTCATGTCATTCATTCTATGATACATGTGATTTATAATGATTTTGTTGCAGATTTGGAGAGTCTCACTGAAGAGCATGTGATATCCACACCTGTGTCCCTAGCTGTTGATTCAACATTCCCTTCTCATGTAAGAATTGTTGTACAATCAAACCTGTTCGTGATGACCACTCTGTAAAGAACTATATTTGATCTTTTGCTTTGAGTCACAGGATAAATGCATAGTACAAGCTGACACTATAAAAGGATAAATTTTGAGTTTTTAAGGAGACAGTGTCTCCTGACCAATGGTCTCAAACAAAGGTTTCACTGTAGATGTTAGTACTTGAGGAATTTGTCAAAAAGAATTTGTGCATGTTTTATGGTGTTTGATTGTTTATCTGGTTTAGTTTAGCATATTCTAAGGATGGAGTGAGGCCAGCTGGAATTTGAAAAGTTCATTAAAGAAGCTTTAAAAAGTTCAGGTTTTTATGCCCCCACAAAGTGGAAGCATATAGCGTTGCACTTGTCCGTCCGTCCGTCCCAAAATCTTGTGAATGCAACTCCTCTTAAACAGGATGGCAGATTTTGCTTAAACTTCCAGGGATGAACAACCTTGATGTGTAGATGGTAGGAAAGGAAGGACTTTTTGCTGCGACCAAATTTAACAGAAATATGGCCCTTTGTTGATTTTTTCACTATATAATATGTACTATGAAATTTTGTGAACGCAACTCCTCTTAAACCGGATGGCAGATTTTGCTTAAACTTCCAGGGATGAACAACCTTAATGTGTAGATGGTAGTAAAGGAAGGACTTTTTGCTGCGACCAAATTTAACAGAATTATGACCCTTTGTTGATTTTTAGTTTTCAACTTGTGGCACATGTAGTCCAAAAAATATTTGACCTAGAGTCATAAGATTGACAGAACAGTGGCGTGTGGGGGCATCCGTGTCCTATGGACACATTTCTAGTTTATTTCAGAGTTTCCATATTTTGCTTAGTGTGAGATTTAGCTATATACATTTTATGTGAACATCAAAGCATATATGACTAAAGTAAATTTATCATAAATTCCTACTTTGAATCATAATGTTTTCTGCTAGGTGTAATATACATAATAATAAATTATGCATATGACTATTTCAGGGCCTTGAAGAGGCAGTGATATCTAGTCCAGGTGATGTAGTCATCGATATTAAACAGGAATCATATTCTCAGTCAGTCAGTAACAATGGTCAACTGATGACATCATTCTCAGGTAGGAACATGGCTTATAAATGTATTTTATGTTCGCATATATCTCCGTATGATAAAAAGTTAAGTTTTGTAAAAAGCAGTTTCTTGGAAAATAAAGTTTTATATCTGATGCTATGATCACAGTAGTGCCTACTTCTGCATATGATGATATATGAAAGAAGCAAATCTATGGTCTTGTCTGTATAGCTTGTTATGCAAATCTATGGTCTGTATAGCTTATAATACAAATCTAAGGTCCTTAGACATTACATAAATCTATGACCCGTAGACCTCAAACAAATCTATAGTCTGTAGACTATACGCAAATCTATGGGCAATAGTTTAATAAATCCAATCTTGTGAAAAGCTATGCAGACCCTGTACTTGTATGTATAAGCATTAACTTGTTATATTTTTTGTAAAACATTTAAAGATATCCTCAGTCCTGCACCCCTCATCACAAGCCCAACAACCCACATCACCAGTCCCACATCCCTAATCACCAGTCCCACACCCCTCATCACAAGCCCCACATACCTCATCACTATCCACATACCACCAGCCCCTCATTACCCATTCCACAACATATTACCAGTCACATACCTTCATCACTATCCCCATACCCCAATCACCAGAGCAACAGTCCAATACCCCCACCACCAACATCATACCTTCCACCATAAGACCCACAACCATCAGCTCAAGCCTTATACCTTGTACTACCATAAATCTCTAGATTGTGTTCAATAAATTATTAAGTAAGAAAATTACATTTTAGATCCTATGTTGAACTCAGACAGTATAAGCCTGATGGGATCAGCATCTGATGTAGAGACTGAGCTTGTACAGATGACATCATAGGAGTATACAGCTTGTGACATCATTAGATGACATCATAGGAGTAGAGTATACAGCTTGTGACATCATACAGCTTGTGACATCATAGGAGTAGAGTATACAGCTTGTGACATCATACAGCTTGTGACATCATATGAGTAGAGTATACAGCTTGTGACATCATTAGATGACATCATAGGAGTAGAGTATACAGCTTGTGACATCATACAGCTTGTGACATCATAGGAGTAGAGTATACAGCTTGTGACATCATACAGCTTGTGACATCATAGGAGTAGAGTATACAGCTTGTGACATCATACAGCTTGTGACATCATAGGAGTAGAGTATACAGCTTGTGACATCATACAGCTTGTGACATCATATGAGTAGAGTATACAATGGAGTAGATAACTTGTGACTTCATTACAAGACTGGTTTTCTTTTCATCTTGAAAAATGTAACTCGGCATAAATTATGAATAATTTATCTAGTCATTTAGATAGAAATGAATGTATAGACAGTCAATTGGTATTGTTTAGTAAGTTATTCATAAAAATAGTGAAATTGATCTGAAACTCAAAGTGCTTTTGTTTTACAAATTTATTCAAATATACATTTTGTGTATATGAAAGATTTGATGAACATAAACCTGAGGTCATTGGTCTCTAACTGCTGATCAGAAATAACTGGTTAGTTATCCAGTGTCGGATAGGTGAACCAACCCCCAAGATAAGAGCAAAAAAAGGTTAAAATAGGGATTGAAACCAACAGAACAAACAAACTAACATTAATAAGTGAAAAAATTTCGTTCACTTAGGCAGTATTTTGAAAAATTTCAAAGGAGAATTATATTTTATATGCACCATTTTCTGTATTACTGGTATGTGTTGACATTTTATTGTGCATGTGATTCTCAACACTGCATTATTGTTTATTTTTTATAACAGGAAATATTTAATGTTAATATTAATGTCATTTTCAACATTGTTTTGAAACTATGTTTTGTATTGTAACTTGAATTTTTCGTAATTTTTATGCTTCCAAATGGAATATACATGTATAGTTGACAGTTTGACCTTTTTTCCATCACATTTATTTGACCTTTCCTCAGATCACCATTATTTATTAATTGTTATATTACATTATTGTTGTGTTAGTGCATTCCTTTATCATCGGTTGGAATTTCAGTTTGATAGGGTCAAGGTCACTGTGGCTAAAAATAGATTTTTCTGCTGTCGTCAAGGCAACACCAGGGAGCATCCATATCTGTTGTCAGTACTCTTGTTTTCATCATGTTTGATTTTTATTGATTGATAAAAGAAAAAAATGAAACTATTGTTCTGTATTCATTAGCACGTGGGGATCCTTCACATTAATATGCAATGACTTGCTTAGTTTATTAGTCCCCTACCGTTTTAACCGGAGGGGACTTTAGGTTTACCCTCCGTCCGTCTGTCCGTCTGTCTGTCTGTCCGTCTGTCTGTCTGTCAGTCCGTCAGTCCGTCCGTCCACAAAACTGGATCCCGCGATAACGCAAAAAGTACTGAAAATATTTTTATGAAACTTGATATATGGATAGATGGCAGTATGGAGATTATGCACGTCTTTTTTTTTTCTTCCTATGTTGAAAATTCTGGTTGCTATGGCAACAAATAGTCTGAAAATATGGCAAATTTAACACATAAACTGGATCCAGTGATAACTCAAAAAGTACTGAAAATATTTTTACGAAACTTGAAATATGGGTAGATGGCAGTCTGGAGATTATGCACATCTTTTTATTTTCTTCCTATGTTGAAAATTCTGGTTGCTATGGCAACAAATAGCCTGAATTTCAAGATTTCTGATTTAAATTTTTCAGCTTTTTCACTATATGTTCTTTATTTCTTAAGGTGTTTACTTCAAACTTTAAATATAAGTTCCTGGTCATCAACCACATCATATGTGACAAGGTTTATAACTCTAGCACAAAAAATATTAATATTACCTCCCTTGAACTTAGATTTTTTAGGGGAAAAAAATGTTGTCTTTTTTAAATAACTTCTTTATTTCCTAATGTATCTACTTCAAACTTCATATATATGTTTCTTATTATCACTCGACATTTTTGAGAAGGTTAAATACTCTAGCAAGACTATTTCCAGAATTATGTCCCCCTTGAACTTAGATTTTTTTCGAGAAACTGGTATTTTCCCTCCAACTTCTTCATTCCTTATAGGATTTACTTTAAAATCCCACATCGTAATAATATGACAAGGTTGTATAAACATAATTTCCTTACTAAGCATGGAAACTTAACACATTACTGTGATATAAACAAACTTATTTTATTATGTTTTGTGGTCGATATTTTCAAATACAGACTTCATCCTCAAATTCATTATAAATGGCAATACACAGGAGTGTATGACAATTAAAGAACTTTTTGAGGGACCGGTAGGGGACTACTGTATTGCCCGCAATACTATCAAATGCTTGTTTAATATGATATTATGTATTATAATTCTTGTATCTTTTTTGAGGTACCATAAGTGTTATTGTTACTGTATTGTTAAACTGTGAAATTTGTGTTTAAAAAACAAGTTGAATAATAAAAAAATCTGTGATAGCTGTGTTTCTTTGTTTATTACTTTGATCATTTTTTCTCAGGGTATTAAAGGCCCTGATTTTTTTATTGATGACCCAATTAGCTGCAAGCATTTAAGATGGCATTAAAAGAACTCCATTGAGCATAAAAACATGAAATTTGAAAATCTTACAAATCAATTAAATCACTTAAAAGGGAAAAATCTGCAAATGATAAGAAAGAAGTATACTCGGAATCAAATTGAAAATCAATTTTATATGCAATCATTAGCCGAATTTGAGAGAGAAAAGTCTTGCAACGCTTTTCATTTTTGGACTAGTTTTCACAATAAAAATTATTATTCTGCAAAAATAGGATGAGGAAATGAGCTAAAGATTTGCAAGACGTACACGCAAAAAAAAGTGTTGTGGAAAAAAAAGAGTCGGAGAGTTCAACAAGCAAGCCAATGTAAAAATTCCGGGAAAACGACAAAATCGTTTGATATATAAAATGGGTAATGATAATGTAACATTGAAATGCAATAATTTTCAGTTAGTGCACATTAATTTTAGTTCACATTTTCAAGCTTTTAGAATAGAAATGACAGAAAATGCCACATATAAACGTAATTATGATAACTTAAACTAGTGACAGAATCCGTCAGTGCCAATGAATATTTTCATTATGTCACTTTATAGCCATAGAGATCATAATTTTGGAACTTTATGAAATCTAAGGATGATACACTAAAGCACCAGTCAAATGTCCCAGCACCAGTCAAATGTCCCAGCTCCAGCGCGATGTGGGGGCAGGGACTTTCCCGACTGTTCGCGTAGGACCGGGCCTTCACCAGGGTTTACAGTCCCCGATAGTCCCTTCATCGGGGATGGAGTGCTCTCTAACCTGATACTAAATGTTCGTTTTTGTTAAGGATGTGAATTAGGCAGCCTACTTTCAAATAGTCATGTGCAGCATCTATTCTTCAGTCACGTTGGTTTGCATACACTGCACGAAAGATTCGTGTAAACTACCGGTACAATCGTGTTATGCATACCGGTCCCCGTACCCACAGCTAAACGGGGGATAGTGGGTGAAAAAAAACCATGTTTTTTACTTTGCGTGAGTCCCCGAACTGACTGGTCAATGCGTAGGATATGTTAGTACAAAAAAATAGAGGGTGAAAAATAGAGGATGAGACTCAGTGCGGGGACATTTAACGGTGACTTTATTATCTAAATGACAGGGCCTTTAAAATGGGTTTGGTAAGTCTACGTTAAACCCCGGTGGTTAGAGGCTGGAATGCAATGCACGGACACTTTGATAGCCGGTGTGTTCCTGAAATACCAAGGACCTGTATTTATATTATTCTTTTCAAAATCAGCAGAACTTTTGCATGAAAATAAAAAATAATTTCTTATTTTTAATAAAAAAAACACCCACAAATAATGGCTAATCTGTGGTCTTAGCAGAGACGTTGAAATACTATATATGTCTCTAGCCTTAGCGTACACAGATTATTTTACACGCCCACGCATGTTTTAGTATATTATTCTGTATTTCAATTTTTCAAACACTCGGTTAGTCGTCAACTTGAATCAAATATAAATATTTTTTTTAAAATGCCTCGAACAGACGATGACGGAGCTTTTAGCAAAGAATTTCTAGGAACAATAAGAAGATCAAATAGAACGCAAGTTGAACGACAATCAAAGAGCCTATGTAAGGTATGTAAAAAGTCGTCTGCTTTAAATCAGTTTTTCAGAATAAGTTTTAATATGGTTTAAGAATGTTTGATATTACAGTAATCTTATGAAGGTAAACAAAGTGTAGATTTTCGACGTACATTGGTGATCGAAGCGTAAAGTTTTATTTATGTTATTTTACTACACTAAAATTAGTTTTACGTATGAAACATATATATGGGACTTAAAATGACGTATGTCCCAGATGAAACACAAATATATTTCAAAGATAGCCTACAGCCAAAAACCCTTTATGAGTTACACCGTGGAATTGTTTAAATGTTTGCTTTTACCTGAGACTTAAAATCCTAAATTTCCCAGAGTATTATTACCACTGGGCTTTTGTCCCAGGCACAGAGATATATAATCTGTATTTAAAGTCCGAGGATTAATTTAGGCTACACATTTCATGATGTAAATGTGTGATTAAAGTCATTAATTTTTAATAAATGCCTTATATATATCGTAATACAAGATAATTAAGTTATGTTAAGTTGGGATTCGTTAAGTATAAGATATTAGTATAAGCCGACAACAATATGATAAAAACCTCATTCGTAATTGCTTTAGCTTCCGCATTAGGATCGAGGCTGTCAAAATCACAAGTTTTTCCAAAACATTGAGTTTTGTTCTGTTTAATTAAAATATCTGTAGAGTTAAACTTATTTGTTCATTATAAAATATTTAAGTAGATCTAATTTAATGTAGAAAACGTAAATGCAGCTGATATTACATACATAAAAATCAAATACATTGAATTAGGAAAAAAAAATAACACCGACTGAGTCAGTCGGGCATTTGAAACTGAAAGTTAAAACGGAAAATTTGATATACCAAGCTAGCTTTCAGATGAGGTAAATATGGCATCAAGGAAAGACTATGACGATCCAGCTTCGCGACCCTTGTTTGGGGAAACTCACCCGCAGGTATACATGTTAGTCGAGTTAGTTAGTGGAGTTGGTCATATATTTAATGAAAGTAGGGAAAGCCTATGAATGGGGAAGTAAGATAAAAAAAATTTCGTCACCTTCTTATTATACATTTTTGTTTTAAAGGTGTCATCCGGTTTCATGCACTGCTTACATTTTCAATCGGAACACCTCGACGATTATTCATAAGCCGAAAATTTGAGATTGTTCCATTATTGAAATACCCTGCCAATTATCATTGAGTTACATTAAAAAAAACTAGGCAACTTCTCTTATTCTACTACGTCACATCTAAGGATCAAGGCTGATGGAAGTGGCCCATATTTACAATTATTTCCCTAACTAAGAACCCCCTCTTTGTTTGAAAGGACTGTGAAATTTTACAAGAGGACATTAACAAGTTAGGGCAGTGGGAAACTACTTGGGGTATGAGGTTTCAACTGGTAAAATGCAACATGATGACTCTAACTAGAAAAAGGAAAATAATTTCCTACAACTATACATTACAAAGGACAAACTGGAATTTCTACAATCTATTAAATATCTTGGTGTTCATATAAGAAGTAACTTGCACTGGGGAAAACATGTGGAAGAAATCTGTAACAAAGCATACAAAACTCTTGGACTTTTGAAAAGAAATCTATCAACTCGTCCGCTAGAAGTAAAATTACAAGCATATAAAGGACTTATTAGACCAGTTTTAGAAAATTGTAGTGCAGCTTGGGACCCGCATCAACTTTATCTACAAGAAAAATTAGAAAGTGTTCAAAAGAGAGCAGTTAGATTTATAACATCAAATTATAACTATGATCCTGGTATTATGTCAACACTTTTGAAAGAACTAAATTGACCATCCCTTAAAGATCAAAGACAACAAAATAGACTCATATTAATGAATAAAGGTGTAAACAAACAAGCACATATAAACATAAACATTTTACAACGTAGTAAAAAATCTACCAAGAACCAACATAGTCAACATTTCCTACGTATCCAGTAGCATACTGATGAGTTAAAGTATAGTTTTTCCCCAAATACTGTGAAAGAATGGAACTCTTTACCTCCAGACATTTTAAATAATAATGAAAACACCCTAAAGGACACATCCAGTTCATTCGCAAAAATCATTAGAGAGGGTATCATGTTGCCCTAAGCCGCTTGATAATTGCAATGACCGGTGTAACCAATATGTCTATGACGTCACACCGTATACATATCAAGATCAAGCCTATTACAGTGCAAATCTAGTGCAGCACTTCACATTACCTTCCTTGTCTATGAGCAAAGTTCAGCTTCCAACAGATTAAAGCGTCTGCTTATACCAATGGTCATGCCTATGTATACCTGTTAATCACTACATTATTGATCTGTAAAATCAGATAGACATCTTGTTATTAATTTTGTCTTAAACCTTAACATAACTTCTTTTTTTCAGACAATATTCATTGTAATTATTTTTATGCTTGTTTTTTAGAAAAGCAAAGGGTATCTAAGTAACTAACATTCAGTCTCGAATAATAGTTACAACATATAATTGTTTATTATAATATGTCACACAAGTAATCAAGACATACTCTTATTTCTTCTTCAGGACAGAATTTGTAACCTTGTGGTGGCAACATTTACTGGGATTCTTGTAGCAGTAAGTATTAAGAAGAAGTGGGTTACTTAATTTTTGTTTTTAACATACAGTTTATATGTGTACAATCGATTATGAATATGAATGGCATACACTTTAAACATTGTGATACCACTCTCATCACATATCATTTTGAAAAACCAAATCTGTCTGATTGTTTTCTGATGTATGCTATGTTTGTTATAAGTTTAATTTTACTTAAATCTTAACCTGCTGTCTTCCTGATTTTCCCAGCTTTGAAATTAGAATAGTCGATTGAAAGTTAAAGGGATTTCAATATCGTAACACCAATATCATAAAACCAAAATTGAGCTACCAACAGTATAGAGCCATGTCAGACTACACAGTTTAGCAAACTGTTGTGTAGGGCTCCCACGTTTACAATTTTTTGAAAACGTTTACTCGATTGCTAAGAAACGAAACGATACCGTTTAAACGGTGGTACTTCTATGTACTATACTACACCATGTATTCGAGTCGCCAAAAGATGACTTACTTTCTATTTTAAATACAAGTACAAGTAAATAATGTTCAGGGCTCATTACTATTGAGTCGGCACACATTTTCTGCATTGTATCCCAATTTGGCTATTTGAAAGATCAAAGGAAAATCAACTTTACCAAAAATGCATTATGTCATGAGCAGTTATTGCATGGTGATATATACTGTGTTGTAAACACCCATTTTTTACTTTGGAATAAACCAATTAGAAAAGATAAAATCCATTATAACGGGCAATGATTAAGATACTTTGTAAGACAATATTGTCATTTCAATTAAACGGTAAAACATATTGTAACCGTTTACGATTGAAAATCGAAACAAATCCGTTTAAACGTGTAACCGTGGGGGCCTTAATGTTGTGGCTCTTTATTGGTGGCAAAGGTTAATCACCTTTAGTTTCGGCCTGTTAAGGGTTAAAAGATAATTACTGAATTATTAATTTGTATTTCAGGTGACATTAGTCAGTGCGTTTATTTTCCCTAAGTTCCCACCGAATGGTGTCAATGTATTCTTTGCAGTGGTCATGTTGTTTGTAGGTCTGGCGCATTTATTATTGGTTAGTTATTTCATATTTTATAAGTTTCAAAAAAATGGTTTAAATAGTAATACATGTAATTACACTTCATTATTATACACAGCTTTTCCTTTTTGATTATACTTATTTTTAATGCACTATGCCACTCTTGAAAGAAGCCGGGCTACATGTCAGCACACCAGCCATGTCTGAACTGACTAACTTTTTTGGATTTAGCTCAATACAGGATTGGAGCAGTACCTCTAGACGCTTGCAGAAATCATGATCACAAAATAGACAAATATCGTTTTTTTCGCTGATTTTTACATTTTTCATGCATTATCATACATAAATCAGTGTGAAAAGATGAATTAGACCTATTAAAGTTCATTCCGTTGCGTAAAAAAGCAAGATTTTGGCATTTTACGATTCAAGCGCCTTGCCCGGTATATACCGGAATACGGTATTTAGTTTGGTGCGCCAATCCTGTTTTTAGTCTCACTCAACTTTTTTGTTGCTTGTATTAGGAAATGTTGATACTGAAATCATTTCAAAATAAGAAGGTAAAGAATTTAAAGCAGGATGGTTGTTACATAAATTGAACATGGTTAAATCCATAAAAAAATACCATTCTATAAATAGTAATGGAGTATATGTCTATTTTTCGTTAATTTCATGCAATTTATCATTACATTATTTCTTTCCAGATATACTGGTACAGACAAGGGGATTTGGAGCCAAAGTTTTTACGGTTGATATTTTACAATGCATTTACTATGATTTTACTATGCATCGCTGGAAATCTCTATATACATAAAGTATGAAAAAAAGGTGATGCCGACATGAAACCATGGCATCTCAATAAAATTTGAAATAAAAAACAAAACAAAAAAACGTTTGTGAACTTTGAAAAATAGAAATATAATAACTATTGTAATGTTACATCAAATAATAGTGTTATTATTATTTGGCTTAAAAAAGCAAAGCAGTGAACTGGTAGCAGCTCTTTATAGGCTTTTTTTGATGTCAATCATGATACAAAGGGTGGTTACTGTGTCATTACCAAGAAATTTGTTGTCACGGTAATGCAGAACAAAGACTGTGATACAAGATGCATTATTTTAAATCATTTAAATCAGTGTTCATTTTAAATATAAACCATTATTTTGTTTTTATCATCTTTATAGTTTTATTATACATGTATATGAAAAAAAAATCTGACAATGTGTCCTGTCCAAGATTTTGTTGATATTTTGGTAAATTTTATAGTCTTCTGATATGTTAAGTAAGAGATATTTGAGCCGTGTCATGACAAAACCATTATGATGCGTTTGCGACCAGCATGGATCCAGACCAGCCTGGGCATCCGCGCAGTCTGATCAGGATTCATGCTGTTCGCTTATCAACTCTATTACAAGTAGAGAAACTGATAGCGAACAGCATGGATCCAGACCAGCCTGCGTCAGGGCAGTCTGATCAGGATCCATGCTGTTCGCTTATCAACTCTATTACAAGTAAAGAAACTGATAGCGAACAGCATGGATCCTGATCAGACTGCGCTGATGCCATTATGTTGGTTTTGTCGTGACACGGCTCATTTAGACAACAGCTAAACTTAAACTACCATGACAAACCATAGTAGTATAGTTAAAGAGAGAAAAAACATCAACATTAAAGTACCATGCCTCCAGATTTTATTTCAATTTTTATGAAAACTTAAAATTTGTTTTGTTGGCAAGAGTATAAAATAAGAAATGTAGCCGAGCCAAAGGCACTTACTACACATAGAAATGCCCAGAAGTTGTCAAAATATACAAAAATTTCTCTTACTTTATCAAGGTGTAACATTTTGGTGGTAAAAATAAATTCTTTCATATTTTTATGTAATACAATTATAATTTTGCAGTGATTGTTAATATTATTTAAAACATGTCTTAAACTACTTATCAATTTTTCTTTTTTCTTCAGATTGTGTTTTTGTTTGTTTGTTGTTTTTTACTCATCTGGAGGCATGCCACTTTAAGCAATACAGAATTGTGTTAATAGTTAGTGATATAAAGTTACATCATGACCTAGATATTATTTTATATTTCACTGGTTTGAAATATTTCATCTTGTGCTTTTTACTTACATTTTTGTGAGCAGGTGTGACTTATTTTCTCTGTTACAGGATAAAGAGCAATGTTATATTTATTCTATTTTAAATTTTTTGCACTTTTGTAAGATTTGGTTGAATGTTAGAGTTCATTTATTAATTTATCTATCAAAGAATGAGATTTAACTTTCAGTTATAAATATTTGGGTCAAAAGTTGGGCTTACTGAGCAATTTGCACTGTAAAATGGGTTTTTTTTTAAGCCCAAGAGATGCATGTATTCTTCCAGTCTTACTGCCTGGCTAGTGATAATATCGACCCCTGATCTTGAATCTGTTGACTTAAACTGTCTTTTTAAAGAATAATTTCAATAACTTCTTTCCAATGTGTAGATATTACTGGAACTTTGCATGGATAAGTAGTTTTTGCAGTTTATGATATATTTTTTTTTGTATAAATTATATATAAAAATATGTACAAGTTAGTTGTTAATTAGTTAAATATCTGAAACAATAGACTGAATATTTGGATTAACTTGTGATCTTTACTCATATTTTATATTGTGGTATTGTAAGAGGGGATGCTTAAACCAGATTCTGGGGAGTCTGTGATTCCCAGATACTGTTATACAAAACATGATTGTTTACATTATAAAGATAAAAGAAAAAATATTTGTCTGAGCAGTGTTTATGGGCTTTTTAACACCGGTTTGGAGTTTTGATGCTTATTATGCTTATTTAAATATACAGCCCATTTGTTTACTATGAAATAGTAGGTAATTTTTAATTCCTTCTACATTTCATAGATATTCAGTAGCATTTTTATTTAAGCTGACTTTCAACTTTAACCAGTACTTGTGTCATATCATGTAAAATAAAGCTTTGACTTCAAATAGGGTTCAACCTGATATTTCTGTGTGAAGTGGTGTGAACGTTTTTCCTAGTAGGTTACCACTGTTTTGCAATAAAAAAAAAACCCTAGATAAAATTTTAGCATGAAGTTAAGTTGTTTCCGCCGAAATACACATTATTGTACGATATTTAGTGCAAGAACTTAGTAACATAATTTGAGTAATGTTTGTTTATTATAAATGAATTTTATTTATTATAAAGTGAATTAAGACGAGAAAAACAATAGCAAGACACAGTTAGTGATAAATATCATTTAGGTTTTTCGGACAGTTTTATGATGAAAATATGTTGGAACAAAAACTTTTTTTTTCATTAGGTTTAAACATACTTTATTTGTCACATAAGGACATATTTACATACATGACATTTCAATCAGTACAAAAAAGGATTAGTCTGGAAGCGATCTAATGCTTATTGAAGTTTTTCCCCGATGTATAATAAGTAGTAGTACATGACGAGGCAAATAATTTTATCACTTGTTGACGAAGACGACTTTTGTGTTTCATCTAACATTGAAAAATAAGAAAATATTTACTTTGATGATACATTTCTTTGGCATTAAAAAAAATAAGAGACCTACTTATTTTCAGAAACTTTATGTTAATACCACTTATTTCACAATACATTGACAAGGAATTGACCTGGTATTTGTTAAATATTAACCACATATACTATTGACATTGTCCCACTCAAATTGACACTGTGTTAAATTATCAAAGACTCGTATTTGGTTGACATCTTCCTCTTATTTTTATTGACATAGGCTTAACTAAAAAAATTGACCCAGGTCACCAAAGTTGACATTTTCCACTTATTTGGTTGATTTTGATCATTTTAGCTGACATTGTCCACTTATAAACTAGGTTGAATTTGGCCACTCTGGTTGAGGCCTTATGTTAATATTGAAAAAAAAAACATTGACCACAAGTATATTGACATTTCTCATGCTTAGCAGGTATATCTTCATTATTTGTATACAAATTGTGACCCTTTGCATTATTTGTATACAAATTGTGACCCTTTGCATTATTTGTATACAAATTGTGACCTTTCACACCAAGCTTTCAGTGTTTCACTGTTGTAATTGGAAAAGAAAAAAATATTGGCCTTTTTATGTATAGGATATTGAAATTATTTGATTTTATCAAACATGTATCTTATACATGTACCTATACTGTGTAACATTAAACTTGTTGTTCTTTTTATTGTGCAATACATGTATTTTCACAGCAGATTTTGTGTGTATGTTTTAGCTTGTAAGAATATCATCTTTTAGTAAAAAGTGAACAGCGCATGTCATTTTTTTTTACATGTTCACTGTTACATTTAACGCTTACCAGGCATAAATATCTTAAATAGACTTGTCCATATTTCAATTGGATAAAAAACATTCTTTGTTTTAAAGTAAAATTTCAAAATAGGTACAGTCTGAATAGCAAACAGTGCAGACCGTGATCAGGTGACACATAGGTGCTGGCTGATCTTGGACTGCACTGTCGGCACAAGTACAAGTTGCCGCCAGCAGGCTCAAGGTTAAAGATTGTAAAGTAAATTTCAAGGATGACATAATGTGAAAGTCTCATTTAGCATTTCTAGTTTTCCTATAGCTCAGTCAAAATACTCCCTTGAAATAAAAAAAAATTGTTTTGTTATTTAAAGACAAAAGTGCAAGGGGAGCTTATTCTTGTATTTCCCAACAGAGTTGTTGTTCTTGCAATATTTAATACTTGTATATTCCTATTGTTGCCATATTTGTGTAGCACATTTGTAAATTTAGCACCATATATGAGATGGAGATCTAATTATTATTGTAGTGTAAACATGTACACTTTGTATATAAAAGGTTGTTTTATTAAACAAAATGTTTTATTTTCAGTTGCTTTCTCATTATTTATGTTCATATTTCCCATTATGGCTTCCCTTTTATTTTATTATAACTTTCTTTCATATTCCATACAGGAAAGTATTATGTTATGCCTTTGTCTGTCTGTTTATTAGAGATTTCATGTCTTTCCTATATCTTGCTTACTTGCTGAAGAAAGCTTTTGTTAAATAAGGGACAGTGTTATAAAGCATTTAATGAAAAGTTGTAGAGATACTATTGATCATAATTATACTTCTTTCAATGTTAATTTATACATTGCCTTTCCTATTATAATTAATGATATGTGACAGCTCTTGTATACTGTTTGATACTGGTGCTTATAGGAACAGACCCTATCTCATCTTCCATGCAACTGCAGGACAAATTCAACAGAGCAGGTTGACCCCCGTTTTGTTTATATAATGTGTATAAAATCACATCTGCCTTGATTACCTTAAATACAGCATATAGTCCCTGCATTGTCTGTTCGTCACACTCATGAATATATTGACTAACCTGCTGATTTTGTATAATGGATTTGTCCCAATTTGGATCAGTCCATTTAAAGTCTTAAATGATTTCAATAACAAAATACAAGAGCTTTCCCAAAGACTATGCACTCAACTATTAGGAGTACTTGCCAGGAGATGGGGATGATGGTCACCAATGTATTCAGAGATTTATAGCAATATGCCTCAAGGGATATAGGAAATAAGTTGGATAGTATGAAAAACTTAAAAGTTTAAGACAGAAGGCAGCAACAATGCGGTAGTGACAAGGATAGCTCTCCCTATTATATAGATATGTTATTCTTGCATATCAGACAGGATTATCTACCGTTTACACCGGTGCTAGAAAACCCTGTCTTACACCCCCCATGTAAGACAAGTGGCGTGCTTTAAATGATGTCATTGCTGCGCGCCTTTTATGAATGAATTGCGTTCTTAGGATGACGTCACTTAACCTTCATGAATGAAGTTGTACTTTCATACGCTACTATTAGAAAAAAGTGCGAAATGAGAATATCAATTTTCGTAATTTCTGTTCAGAAAAGAATTGATATGCAATATGCAAAAAAAAAAGAATCAAACACCGGCTGTCGGTACAGACGGGAATATCTAGCTCTTGCGTAATTGTTTAGCGGAAACTCGGCAGAGCCTCATTACGGCCGTAAACAGTCACCCTCGAGCTAGATATTCCGGTCTGTACCGGCAGCCGGTGTAAGATTCTTATAGTCATGCTAAAAATTGAGCAGCCAACAGTTTAGAGTCTGGTCAGATTGCATGGATCTCGCACAACAGCAGGTGTCACGTGCTGTGTGGTGTTTGTAAAAAGTTGCCCCGTACTTCACTTCAGTGTTATTATATTTTTCTGGTCCTGCGGGATTATTGATTCCAGCGCTATTAAGTGTTGAAAATTGAGTCCTGCTCCGAGTACTGCTCCAGTTGGTGCTAGGGAGATGTTGTAGTCTTTCATAATCCCTCATGTACACACTTAGATCAAAACGAGTGCAATTTTCATGTAATTTTGTTATGATTAATGCTTCAGAAGCTCACACTTTCTCCAGATTTTTGCCTTGCTCTATACTGGTGGCAAAGGCTAAACACTTTCAGTTATGGTTAACTTAAGAAAGAACAAACGAAGTGTTGTAATATTTGACATTCTGTTTGTATTTTTTATTCTCCATGTACATATATGAGAATGTAGCATGTTTATCATAGTGAAGAGTAACATTATCTAGAGTAAATATCTACAATCATTCTTTCTGTATTCTCTAATGATTATATACATGCTGTGCAAAACAAATTTTATACATGAACATTTAATTAATGGTACTGCTTAACATTGTACAAACCTTAAATCATGTAGACTTACCCAATAAGCTAAACTGATGTATGTTCTCAAAATAATTCACCTCATATCACTTAAATGTATGAAATAATTACTTCATATCATTTAAATTTATGAAACGATATTTTCATGTAACATATAACTACCTTGTATTACTTAAATGGATTGTATCACATAAATGTATCAAATAATTGCCTTGTAGCTCTTGAAATAGCAAATTATTATCTCATATCACTTAAAATTACCAATTAATTATCTCATATCACTTAAAATTACCAATTAGTTATCTCATATCACTTAAAATTACCAAATGATTACCTCATATCACTTTATATTACCAAAATATTACTTTACTTTAGTATGATTACTTTAAGATTATAAAATAATTACTTTGTATTACATACAAGAAGCAGCATGATACCCTCCAGAACTTGTATACTATACTGTATGCAATGAAAATATTATTTTCATAAGTTATGAGCATTAGTATACATAATAATTTGAGCGGCGTCACGACAAAACCAACATAATGGGTTTGCGACCAGCATGGACCTTGATCAGCCTGCGCATCCGCGCAGTCTGATCAGGATCCATGCTGTTCGCTTACCAACCCTATAACAAGTAGAGAAACTGATAGCGACAGCATGGATCCTGATCAGACTGCGCGGATGCACAAGCTGGTCTGGATCCATGCTGGTCGCAAACCCATTATGTTGGTTTTGTCATGACGCGGCTCATTTGTACTACCTTACTTAAAACGATATATATAGAGATTTTATGGTTTGTATTTTGTTAAAAAACATGAACTAAGCTGGTATGAAAGTTACACATTTGTGTATTTTATACAGAAATAACTGTTCTATCGATTAACAACTGTAAAAATATAATAAATATCATCTAAAACATCATATTTTACCAACAGTGTATGATGTATAAAAAGCTTAAAAAGACTGGTATAAAACTTGTTTCCATAATTTTATACACAACAAGATTGCATTTGAGAAAAATGCTATGCCACCGCATTAATACAACACTAAATAGTAGTGTCGGAACAGATTTTCTTTGTTTCTATACAATTTTGAAGATTGTCATAATGCATAGATCCCTGACCTATCTAATTCTTATTATCAGATTAGTGGTTAAATCTGTTGTTTAAACTCAATAAAAGATCAGAGTAGGAATATATCAATGCACTTGAGTCTAGTGAATTTGGTGGTGAAGGTCATATTTCACACAGCCTAAATTTCATGACTACATCAAAGGACAACATAGTAAGACACTTTGTCAAAATCTAGGTCAGCTGAAATCAAAGTTCACTTAACATCTTAATCTGTACACATGGTTCAAATTTCATAGCTGTACATCAAAGGACAAGAAAGAAGGTCACATCATCAAAATCTAGTTCACCTGATATCAAAGTTCAATTTTACAACTAAAACTGTGCACATGGTCAAAATTTCATTGCTGTACATCAAAGGACAAGAAAGTAGGTCACTGTCCCCTTGGGCAAGGCAAAATTTTGGACCCAAGGGTTTAATTCAAAACAATCTTGATACAGGTCCACCAAACAACATTTCAAGTCAAATATCTAAGCTGTAGCTTTCTCCTATTCAGAAAAGATTTGTTTTATTTTCTGTTTTTACTATGTGAACATAATGAGAATCACTGCCCCTGGGCAGGGCCAATTTTAACACTAGGGGCATAATTAAAACAACTTTAGTAGAGAACCCATAGAATATATTATAGAGCAAACATCAAAGCTCTATGCCTTGTACCTTCAGACAAAAATATTTCTTTTTTTTTTTTACTATATGTACATAGTGAAAATCAATGACTCCTGGGGGTGGGGCCAATTTTGACCCCTGGGCTATAATGTGTACAATCTTGCTAGAGGTTCACTACATAATGTTTCATGCCAAATATCTTAACTCTAGCCTTTGTAAATTTAGAGAAGATGATTTTTTAAGTTTTTACTATATACACATAAGGAAAACCTATGGCCCATGGGGCGGGGCTAATTTTGACACAAGACGCAAAATTTGAACAACTTTGGTAGAGTACCTATAGATGATATCATTTAACAAATATTCAAGCTCTAAGCCTTGTACCTTAAGACAATAAGATTTTTTTACTTTTTACTATATGTATATATTGAAAATCAATGACCCCGGGGCAGGGGCAATTTTGACCCCAGGGCTATAATTTGAACAATCTTGCTAGAAGTTCACTTCACAATGTTTCATGCAAAATATCTAACCTCTAGCATTTGCTAGAAGAAATTTTTTTACTATAAAGTTTTTACTATATACATATAAGGAAAACCAATGACCCCCGGGGCAGGGACGATTTTGACCCCAGGGCTATAATTTGAACAATCTGAGTAGAGGTCTACCAGACAATGCCTTATGCAAAATATCTAAGCTCTAGGCCTTTTGGGTCTTTACAAGAAGGTATTTTAAGTTTTTACTATACCGGTATGTACATATAGTGAAAATCAATGACCCCCGGGGCGGGGCCGATTTTGACCCCAGGGCTATAATTTGAACAATCTTGGTAAGGGTCTATCAGACAATGCCTTATGCAAAATATCTAAGCTCTAGGCCTTTTGGGTCTTTACAAGAAGTTATTTTAAGTTTTTACTATATGTACATATAGTGAAAATCAATGACCCCCGGGGCGGGGCCGATTTTGACCCAAGGGTTATAATTTGAATAATCTTGGTAGAGGTCTACCAGAGAATGCCTTATACAAAATATCTAAGCTCTAGGCCTTTTGGGTCTTTACAAGAAGTTATTTTAAGTTTTACTATATGTACATATAGTGAAAATCAATGACCCCCGGGGCGGGGCCGATTTTGACCCCAGGGTTATAATTTGAATAATCTTGATAGAGGTCTACCAGACAATGCCTTATACAAAATATCTAAGCTCTAGGCCTTTTGGGTCTTTACAAGAAGTTATTTTAAGTTTTTACTATATGTACATATAGTGAAAATCAATGACCCCCGGGGCGGGGCCGATTTTGACCCCAGGGTTATAATTTGAACAATCTTGGTAGAGGTCTATCAGACAATGCCTTATGCAAAATATCTAAGCTCTAGGCCTTTTGGGTCTTTACAAGAAGATTTTTTAAATTTATTCTTATAATTCCTATTGGTTGCCATGGCAACCAGATTTCTGCATGGAATGAAATTCTTTGAACAACTTTGGAAGCCCTTCACCCAAGGATCAATCCTGCCAAGTTTGGTTGAAATTGGACAAGTGGTTTTTCACAAGAAGATTTTTTAAGTTCACTATATAATCTATATAACACACACACACACAAACAAACACACACACAGGTGAATCGCTATATGCCACCGCATCGCAGATGCTGCGGTGGCATAAAAATGCTACATTTATTAACTTAAGGTTTAAATGTCAAATCTTGATAGAGCCTTTATTTTATACAAATTTTTTTTTATAATAAAACCTGTTATACAAAAATCAGAAAGTGGTTTATTATTAAACATACCATAAAAATATTAACAAATCTTCAGAGATTTTGCGTATCCAACTTTCTATGAAAATCGGAAGAAGTTTACGTTCAAAATGAAAAATCATGGAGAAAACAATTCATTATATAACAAGTGTATAGCAGCTAATAGTCTTTTAATTTAAAACAAGAATTTCCAAGAGACACAAAAACAAGACACATAAAATTATTTAACTTTTGAGATTGCACTTTTTCTTATATAAAAACATTCTATTTACACTATCTACATCAATCAACACACATACATATTATACATTTCCACATGGCTGTTTATTTTTAGTATAACATTATACTCTTGTTACATAATCAGTTTTTAATGCTTCCACTGCTAAATTTGTGAAATAGACTCATCTGGCTTTGAATTAGGAACTGTCCATTGTTATTTCATAGGGAGTCAATATGTTATTGAGTTAAATTTAAATTAATTAATTAATTGATTGATTAATTAATTAATTAATTAATTAATTAATTAAGGAGCCATCAGTGTACAATCTTAGGACAGGTTGCACAGATGTGGCAGTTGGTTCTGCTCTTTACTATGGCATTATCTAGTTACATGACAGCTAATATTCAAGGGGGATAACTATGAACTGCTAGTATTCAAGGGGGTTAACTATGAAATGCTAGTGTTTAAGGGGGTTAACTATGAACTTATTTTATTCAATGAACTTATTTTATTCAAGGGGTTTAACTATGAACTGCTCAAATTCAAGGGTTGCACAGATGTGGCAGTTGGTTCTGCTCTTTACTATGGCATTATCTAGTTACATGACAGCTAATATTCAAGGGGGATAACTATGAACTGCTAGTATTCAAGGGGGTTAACTATGAAATGCTAGTGTTTAAGGGGGTTAACTATGAACTTATTTTATTCAATGAACTTATTTTATTCAAGGGGTTTAACTATGAACTGCTCAAATTCAAGGGGGGTTAACTAGTGAACAAGTTTTAATACAACATTTTCTGTGCACTGACACGTTAAAATACTTCTTTAGACTTATTATGAGCCCAAAGTTTGGAAAAGTTGATGTACAGTTTAGAATTTTATTTTAAACGAAACAATAGGAGATGTTTGCTACTTTCTCTATCTGTATCAAAGCATTCTAATTTATATTAATAGAAATTTGCCACACAAAAAATGGCTTTAGTGGAAAAATCATGTTCAAAACATGAAAATGTTTACTTGTACATGAGGTATCATTTTATGTTTGTAATATATTATGTTCTGTAAATGAAATTAAAGTACATGACATAACATGTACATTTTCTGACATTTATGTAAAGTATAACACAAAATGTACACTTACTTATATTCATGTATAGTAAACAACCTGTACACTTTACTGAGATTCATTTACATGCAATGTCATGTACACTAACTGATATGATTCATGTACAGTAAATAACATGTAAACTTAGTACTGACATTTCATGTACAGTAAATAACATTTTACACTAACTGACATTCATGTACAGTACACAACATGCACTTACCAATATTCATGTACAGTTAACAACTTGACACTTACTGACATTCATGTACAGAACATGATATTTTTATAATACACAAATATACAAGTTATCAATTGTTATACGATGACATATCTATGCAATGCATAAATTAATTCATAAAACACATTCATGCACAGAAAACGATAATCATCTGTTTAGAACTGCTTCAAAATGATACTTATATAGTACAGAATATTCATAACATTTGAATAGAATAAACAGTATCATTAATTTTATAGTAAATGTTTGTGTCACTTATGAACAAGTTAACATTAAGTAATGATGAATATTTCTAACACTGCTTCTGTTAATTCCAAATAAGCTTTTTGATTATACATTTAATGATAACATGACTAAAACACCTAAATCTATTCAGGGACATTGAAATAAATCTACAATGGTGCTGCACAACAGCCTCTAATTTTTCAAGTGTTTAAACAATAATTATAAAATTAAAGTAGTTCCCAAAATGCAAATTTAAGAATTAAGCGTAAAAATGGATATGCAATATCATATATATTAATATGATCATAAAACAATACGAAAAATAAATGATTGTATGCAAAATCTTTAGTAATGCATATGAACAATTATGCATGTAAATGAATATGCAATATATAATTATGAATATGCAATTTATATGAATATGCATATACCTAATTATGCAAAAAATTAATATGCAAATGAATGATTTTGAATATTGATAATTTTACATATACATTAATATGCAATATAAATTATAATGAATATACATGAATATGCAAAGGAAATGATTATGCATAAACATGGATATGCAATATAAATGATTATGCATATTTATGCATACACATGAAAATACAAAATAATGATTTTGCATATACATGAATATGCAATGTAAATGAAAAGTTGGTGTTGGAACAGACTATACATGGAATTGTGATGTGAAAGTATCATGAATTATAGTTTTATAAACTTGAATCTAAACTAAGTATTTCTGAAGCATTATAAAAATAATAAAGGTATGCAGATCTTTACCCTGTTTTCCATATTTTGATAAAAACTGGGATATACAGATATTGGATGTTATCTATTTTATTCAATGACAGACTAAAATACATACAACTTCTTTGTGCAGATAATATAACATGTATTGATATTGTAAACTATATACTTGACATTCTGACATTAAATAATATTGATAAAAATAATGGTTGAGTAAGAAATAAAATAAATACATCTATGAAATACTGAAAGGTACAACAGTATTTAACCCATTACTTCATGAGCATTTTGTGAAAAATGGCTGTTTTCATTGAAAAGTCTCCCTTTACAAGTTCAAATTGCTATAATACTATAAAAACTGCTTCAACACTAATCAAACTTGGCACAAATGTTGACTGGACCATTGTCCTTGCAACAACATGCTCAGGCTTAAATTTTCTGTTACCATGGCAACGAGGGGACATCTCAAAATTGCCAAAAATCACTATTTTGCGTTGATTTTTTCCATCAAAATTGATTTCAAAGTGCTGCAACTTCTCAATGGATTGAGATAGAGTCAAATGCTTTTCAGCGTTGGTTACACGTTACCTTATGATCAATCTGGGGTCATTTACAGCCTCTCACAAGTCCAAAATTTTCTTGGCGATGAGGGGGACTCCGCCCCCCTTCAAACCCCCCCAAACAGAAGGGGGCACATCCCCCTTCTGGCAACCCCCTGATGTATCTTTTGGTTGGGGGGCCGCGCCGAAAAAAGGGTCATTTTTTTTAACAACATTTCTCAAACAAAAACAAGTGTTTGGGGCCTAAATAAGGCATTTTTTCATCATTTGAGACAACAAAAAGGGGGGGGGGGGTGAAAAAGGCGTTAAAAGGCGTGTATATGAAGTAATGGGTTAATAAGGTATATTGTAAATTGAGTAAGTTTCATGTACACATATCTTATCCATATTGTATCCAAACAATCCATATTGTATCCAAATACATGTATTTTCAAAACTGTGACACAAAGGTTTAAGAAATATCTTTCTGCTAATTTGAAGCTACGTATTAATAATATTCCAATCTTTTGCAACCATATTTTTTTACTTTATCTGTAAATAGTTTGCACATTTTATACTTTGATTTTTTTTCAAAATAGTTTGCACATCTTATACTTTGATTTTTTTTTTCATTAAGTATTATTTCAATACAAGTAAAATATACAATATAGTAAAATTTATGATGAAAATTACACAATTTACAATACAACAGTGATTTTGCAATAAAATGGAAGACATTGAAAAATATATATCTGATCAGATCCCTTTAACAGAAAACAAATCTATTTTGATTTGAGAAACTGTCTATAAGCTTATAACTTCCTACACAATTGGAATTTTAAAGCAACACTTTAGCATATCACTTTGCTTCATGTCTATTTTTAGAACTGGGTTAAATATAGAACCTAGTCAACATAAGTTATGTGTTATTTTGGCAATACTTTTACACACATACTCAAACAATCTTTTCTATGCTTTTTATGGTAAAAGCCTAAAAACAGGCTCTTAAAGGTGTATGAAAGTCCATTACATAAATTTATCAGGGGTGAAAGTTAATTATGCTTTCATTATGCAAATGAAATATTCACAAATGAACAAAAGACATGGCATGTTTCTAACATTAAATTACAAAAAAAATGAAAATTTTATATCTGCTTTTTTATTTTTCATTTGAAGTTTAATAATGAGGTGAGCATATGAAAGATACAAAAATGCAAATAATTTCTAGAACACATATGTATTTTTACAAAACAAATTGCAGTATTCAAAAAACTAAACCATTCTCTCTAATCCTTAAAACTGCCTGAACTTTGCCACCATTTTAGAGCCTGGCCAGTCTGCACAAAGCATCCAGACCTTCTGACCAAGCTCTTTACTGTTGATAACTCAATTTTTGCATTTTGATATTTAAAATCCCTTAAACTTTAAATGGACAGTTCCAAATACAATGTTGAGCACATACATTAAATAAGTTCAGTAGGTTAAGAGCTACATAATTTTAATGGAAGCTTTTTTAATGTCCCTTAAAAACCTATTGAGTACAGTTTTAAAGGGGTGTAGCTTACATAACAATCCATGGGAAGGCGGAGTTTTGATTCTGAAGCTCCTCCCTTTTTTCAAAAAATGTGAATCAACACTTCACAGAACAATTAATACGGCTGTAGAAATATTTTCATTAAGAACACAAAAACAAGTACAGGTTAAAGACAAAATGAATGTCTTCAGGGACCATACATAAGATCTTGTTATAAATTATCAACTTTCTCCTGGCAGATTTAATACCAGCACAGAATATGGCAATTTTATGACTTAAATCAGTATTACCTAATTCCAGTCCTAAATTCATCATTAAACTATTTGTACATAATTCTAGCGTGCTTTTCTATATAACATATTGCACATATGAACTATTTACTGTCCTCTAATGTGAACAATTTAACGTTAACGTAACATTTTGACTAGATCAAATCGTATCAAACTCCTGGAGGAAAATAACTAACATAGCTGTTAAACAGGGTACAAATGAAAAGTTAAAAATAAATACCAATAAAGCAATCACTATTCAAATATAATCTCTATATTTTTAACTGGTTGTTGCAAAAACAAGATGGCCGACTCATATTTGAAAATTTCAATCTTCTATCTTTTAGAAATGGAATAAAAACAACTTTTACATGACAAGTTTAAAATTGCTGTTTTGTTTTTATTAAACATTATCGAGTGCTTGCTTATTAAAGTCTTAATTCAAAAATCTGTACCTCATAGCTTTTAATTTTAGAAAACAAAATTAAGACACATTTTCACTAAAATAACGGGAGAAAAAATTCTATTATGCATCTGAATAAGAAAATGCTTCTAACATAAATAAATGCTGAACTGAACATTACTAAAGAACGCAGTAAACTTTCAAAGTTTACTTAAAACTTGACGGGGACGAGGATTTTGCTGGAACATTGTCCAAGTCGGTTTCTAATCTTCTTGAGAGATCCGGTGACCTAGTTGTCGGTTTCTTCATGACCGGAGGTTTTGCTTTAATTGGAGGTTTAGGTTTTTCCGCAATTGGGGGAGAAAATGAATGCATGTGAGGAGTCTGCATTGATTTTATATGATGCTCCTCTAAGCTAAACTTCCGGCCCGTTGATGGAACAGATGTTGACATAATTTCCTCTTTTTTGAAGTTTTGAAATGTTGACATCATGGGAGCTGTTTTAATAAGATTTGAATCTGAAGTCCTCTGAATGTCACTCGAGTATACCTCGGAACTTGAAATATTCCGTGGCATTGATGACGCTTTCTTCAATGTACCTTGATTTGATTTCGCAAATGTTTCTGCAGCACTAATTGGGCTGTCTCTATCACTCCCATCTTGTGGTGAAGAAGAATTTGACCCCTCAGGGAGATCGAGCACCAAATCTGGAGTATGTTTCGAAGCCGCTTTCGACTTCTGTACAGGTAAACTCATCCTTTTATCAGATGATTGTTGTAGTTCCAACGACCTTACATCTGACATAATCTCGGCCAAAACTGTATCCATACTTGTTATATCGTCAGTTGCACTTGAGCGATTTGATGACTCAGTCTGTCGGTCAGGACTCGACACTTGCCGTTTCAAAATTTCAACACCTTGGCCAAGATTTGATCTCGGCCCCGTGTCGCTTCTGACACTTGATCGACTATCAGATATGCGAGTACTTTCCGTGTACATTGACTGGCTCATAACATGACCAGTGCTTGTGACATTACCGACAATAATAGTTTGTTCATGCTTCTCATTTTCAGAATCTTTTATCTCCGTCTCGAGGATGGGAGGCTTCAAGCACGGTGCTGATTGTGTCGACAAATGGTCTGTGGATTTCGATGTGAGTGAAAGCAAGGAGGATGAAGAAGTACTCTTTGTGTCTTCAGATGAAATACTTTTCTTGTCCTCCGGTCTGGAAGAAAAAAATCAACCAAAATATTAATAGTTTCATCAATTTTAGCTCATATTTTACGGTGAAATAATTTACACATTGTATTACATTTCATTTTTTTGTGATATACTCTGCAAAAGTCTTTGAAAATAAACTCATGCAAATAATTCCCATTCTCTCTACATATAAATAATCATTTGAGTCTTGTCAGTAATTTTCAATGAGCATGTCAAAAATCTATTCCTTAAAATCAATGTGTTCAACAAAATTGTGAATTTTTTTGTACAATAAATATTAATGTCATATAAAAGTTCCCAAATTTTCTAAACAAACCATGACTTAAAATGTTACTATTTTTTCTTCCTCTTTTATATTCATAGAGAAAAGTAACCAAATAATCAAAAACTTACAAGACTGTATGAAATAAAAGTCAGTTGATCTAATATTATAGGTTTATAAATCATTAAAATAACCATCTGGTACTTACTGATGCTTTATGGCAACATAATTCGTCGGAATAAGACCTTCCTTTCCAGCAAATGCCCCTTCCCACCACTCCGTTGATGCCTTTGTATACAGAACTAGATTATCTCCCTTCTTAAATGACAGTTCTCTTTCTGTTCGACCTCTAAAGTCATAGAGTGCAGTTGCCTCGTATACTTCGGTATCTAAATGACAGATATAAGAAAGAGTCAGTAAAATTTGCTATGTCAAAGAAACAACATAACATTTACCCATGGAATCAAAATGTTTATTGATAGCTATTACAGCGATGTGAAGTGTTTCACTTTTGTGAAATTTCAAATTTAGCAATGTACATGAGCACAAACATTCCAGATCAATTCCCCTTCATACATGATAATATGTACAAGTGGGCACCTGGGTAGAACTAGAACCCCTATGTATTTTGTATAAACAGTATCAATTCAATATGAAATTTTCCACTCAAGACAATTATGATATTATAATATTGATATTTATGGCTGAAATGTTTCAAAAAGCATAACAAGTACATGTATCTTCAGAAGGGTCATTGATATGGAATTTCAAAATAAAAGTTCCTGTAAAGTTCACTAACTCTAAACAATGGTTTTACTTTCTATTGTAGCAGAATATACATGGAAGTAAATGTTAACTTATCAATATATAAATGCAGTACAGTCAATCCTATTGTTTAGTTCAATCAATAATGGACAATATCAGAGAAAATTTCCTTACACCCATATACAATGCCTTTTCTAACCTTCACATTTACAATACCATACATAGAACATATATTACACTACGATATATTGGAGGCCAGTCCAAAAACCAAGGTCTCATATTGGTTAATTTCATACATGTGTTTGAAATCAACCATTAAAAGACCGGTCTCTATTCTCTGTAAACTAAACTGCCTCAATCACTTCAAATCAAGATAAAGAAGTTAAATTATTAAAAATAAATTCTTTTCTTTTTTTTTTCTTTTTTTTCATAATGAAAAATCAGTAAATCAGTTAAAAAAAAATCAAAGAAATCCATTCTTACAGGAACAATGTCCACACTAAAACTGAATTAAAGGGCCAAATGGCCTTAAATGCTCACCAGAGTAAATGGAAAATTTGATGAAATCTTCAACAGGTCAGGGCAACATAAGTTTCAGAAGATTTGATGATTTTAAATTCAATGTTAGTCTATGAATAAATATTTTAATTCAATGTATTATAAATCAAAATTACTCCCAGAATATATCTATGTTTGACTCAATTGTTTTGATCTACATGAGTTTTGTGAAAGCCCACCAGACAATGACCCATAATTATGACATAAAATGTATTTAAACTCTAGGCCTTTTTGTTTCTTACAGAAATCTCATGACCTACTTATGCATCACACAAGAACCATTTATAGAAGTTTTTCAGAGAACCACCTAAAGATCACTCCTGTAAAGTTAGTAAATTTCTACCCAATGGTTTAAGATTGGATGTTGTTTACAGAAATTTTGGACAATTACTCTTGCACGATTATGGACATCATGCCATCACAAGAGCTCATGTCTGAGCACTGTGTGCCCAGGTGAGCTAAAAAATGCATGCCTGATAGTCTAAATGAAAATGATCCAACAGGAAAAACAAAATTTCTACGATAAAATGGTAAACTATTAAACATTCTGACCCAGTTGTTCAAAGCTTAAGATATTAAAGTACGACTCCATCACTAAATTAGTACAGTACTTAGTTTGAACAACTGCGCCTTTGACATAAATCAGAAAACATTTCACGTTAAGATATAAATTATTTTCTTTTTACAAATTAGTCTAAAGCATTAGCATAATCTACAACTGAAAAAGCATCATCTTTACAACTTCTGACTAGAAGAAAAATAATTAAAACACTGAACATTAGAGACAAAACATTCTTGGGTAAGAGGTAATCTTCTTATATAAGGCAACCTCAAGTTCACTGGTATTAAAGAATCTAGGGCATTTGCCCACCAGGACATTTGCCTCCCCCCACTTTTCCCCCACATTCTAAAAATACATCATTGGACATTTGCATTTCAGTGGAAATGTAAACCCCCAAGTTTAGTCATTTGCTAAATGTATGTCAAATGCAATTTTAAGCTTATGTTTCAAGTAATGATGCAATACACACATTATTATTGAAATAAATGTATGGGGAGCAAAATGTCCTATGAACCAAATGTCCTTCTACTGGTGGTATACATGTATTGCTGTGGTCAAATATTTTCCGATACTATAAAAAAGCTGAATGGTATTTTGTACAAAGGAACGTTTATAAGTTGTAGGTTTGAATAAAAAAACAACTAATATCACATTTTTAGACAGGATATCCCCCAAAAACCATCCCAAAGCTCCATTAAGGTGACAACGGAGTCAATTATTACTGAAAATACCTAAAATGAGATTCTTTGCTTAGTAGATTTATCAACCTTTTCTGAACACATTCGTGATTTAATTTTGGAAGCAGTTAGTCCAAAAAATGTGTTTTTAAACGTTTTAAAACGGTACCTGTACCATTTTTATCTGCTATTCGCGTAACTTGTCAATTATCGATAACGCTCCGCCCCCTGTTGAGGCATCAATGAGGGAAATCGGTAGTTCCATATATCCGTGAATTACCCGTCCATACTGGTCCATACTACTCGTAATTCATGTATCGTACAAATACCGTACATCTTTTATGAATATCGTCTACCTTTTATTAAGCATTTTTATAAAATAAGAAATTGTCGGCCAATGTACGTAACATAATGTATGAAACATAAATAATTAAGCATAGCGGCAAATCGCACGACCACGGGTTGATTTAAAATATAGTTGCTAAAATATCCATAATGTGTGAAAATAATTTGTCTGTCCCGTTAATCTGATAGATATTACATTGAGTTTATGGACTTTTGTACGGATTCATCGGCTTGCTTTACATTCAACCTCGTTTTCTAACAATGTCAAGTAAAACAACAACAAAAACAGACAACATTTTTTATGTGAACGCCTGTATGACTTGTGGTAAGGTGTCACCATTTTAGATTGTTTAAGGATGATCATTTCTCTATGAATCAATAAAAAAAGATATTAATATATACTATCAGTGAATGCTCTGAATAAATTGTTCGCCAGTAAATCGAACACAGTACTAATAAACCTGGGACAAAGTATGGAATTTATTGTATATCCCAGTAGAAACTGGATATCTATGCCGTGCATAGATGATTTTCATGATAAAAGAAGTCATAAAGGTTAGATCATAATGATCGAGTGATACCTTTTATTTCTATTATAATATGTCAAGCATTTATTTCAATTTGGAGGAAGAAATATATAATATCTCGTTTTTATTTTTACATTTACCATGGACTTTAAAAGACCATCAGAAGCTCAGTTTTTTGTTATTTTAATTTATATTTTAACGGAATTTCATACACGAATACACAGACAGAGTGACACTGGTATAATATAATAATAATGCTGATGATAATAATAATAATCTTCAAAAGTGAAACAATTAAATACCCCGCTAGCGGTGCGCAAATACGTTCCATTTCCCCCCACCGAGTGCCTCAAATTTTACCGAAAGTCACGTGACATGTGCGACCGACAGTAAATCACGTTAAGATTTGAAGAAATTTCTGTTATAAACTGATATTAATCCGCAACTTTTTAATTGGTCAGATGTCACTGGGTCATAAAATGTTGTTAGAGTATGTTAGCGCAACTTGTGACCCTCTCTGGTGCGATATTTGTGTATTATGCAATTATTTAGCGTGAAACGTAGGGGTCCGAGAGAGAACAGCCGATTTATGACACTTCGTTTGATGCGGGTCGGACTTACTTTGAATCGGCATAACTTTTTTAATAATCAAGCAATTAACATGCGGTTTAAAGCACATGAAAGGGAATTTATTTACGGAGGGAACCGTGTCAGGGATTTTTGTTTGCTCAATCAGCGACTTAATTATCTTTAATTACGTAATATGTATGGTGAAAAAAGTCGCATAAAATATTTGACGTTACGTAATATTTTTTTGAGAAAAGATAGAAAAAATTTGAGACACGGTTCCCCAGATATTATAGGTATGTTTATTTTCCAAAAGTTTGATGACAAAAAAGTAAAAAATGACTTTGATATGACGATTTAAAATTTTAGGATTTTTATTAAAAATCAATCATTTACAAAGGCATTTTTTTCAAATATGTTATTTTTTATGTTGATCAACGACATTTAATGCACAAAGATTAAATAAATAACAATTATTACTAAAATAAGTTGGTTTAAATGACATTTATGTGAGTACCACGGAAAGTGTCTGTTGTCACCTTAATAGGGTACAGCTGCGTTATTACAAAAAATTTGTAATATTACATCTTTGCTTACATAGAAACACCAATACTTTTCACAAAACATTGTCTTTAAAGCTACAATTCTTTAACAAGATTATTGTTTTTTTCCTCAATGAATAAAGAGAAAAAAAACCATCTAGTTACTTCATGTATTTCATTTTTTGGCAAGATAAATATACAGAGAGGACAATCATAAGTTAATGCAGCTCTTGGTCCAATGCCTTTCTCGATTAATGTATAAATACCTACACATATATATCTCTTGGATAAAATTGTATTCAAAAATGCTAGACTATATATTCCCATCCCAACAAACACTGAAAGCACACTTGTACACCAATACATAATATTATCTTTTATACTTGTTTTCCAGTCTGGTTATAAGTCATATAAACATTATGGCTTTTTTGTAGGTTTCTTTTTTCTTTTTTTTTTGCTTTGCTTGAAGTGTCAGACTCCCATGGTCACTCCCCCCATCCCGTAAGGTACATCATTTCAGATAATGGTAGGCACCAGCGTACAACCTTGTCCTTATGTAAGCTAGCTGGATAGCTTCCTCCGAGTAAAGGCTTTAATACTAAACAAAGTTCAAATCCAAAGCAACGAGGCGCAAGTAAGTCTAAAGCCATAACCACTGAGAAACGTTCAATATTAAAATATTTTAAATGACCCGTAAATGTTTTTATCGACACATGACTGTGACAGCATAAAACATCAAGTTCAAAACCAAACAAAAATAGAAAAACACAAAACTGTTCAATGAGTAGCAAAGACAAGATGACTTCAAAACAATGCTATAAAATTGCCTAAAAAAAAACCCAAAAAAAACTTGTAATAAAAAAGAGAGAACACTATAAAAATATCAATGTCATAATACTGACACGTAGCAAGAAGGAAGGCAACATAGGGATTAAGTAAGAGTATATAAAGTTTCACGAGGAGTTTGTCACAAAGCTTGAGATTGCCTTTATTTTCACATAACTGGGTTAACAAGACAAAGTAGCATAGTTCAAATCTTACCCATGATTGAATCTAATGTAATCATATATAAACAATATTGTTATATTCTGCATTAAAACACATTCCTAACATTAAGAAAGAAAGTTCACAAACCAGTCTAAAATTGACATTCTCTACCATTGGTCAATTTAAAGAATAAATTCAAAATCAACCAATTAGATGCTAAGTCTTTGACTGGTTTGTTTTATCAAGCTTTAAAAACTTATGATAAGAATAATTTTGAATTTTATAATAGAGACATAAAAATATATTTATCAAACATTAAAAATGTTTATTGAACATTAACAATACATGTATATCTCAAAACTGAGTAGACTGCCTTTTGCAATATATCTTTTATTATTTAGCTCCTTCTTCATCACCAACAAGAAAACACAAAAGTAGCACTAACAAAGCTCAGCTGAAAATTGAAATCTACAAATTCTTGCCAACTTACATAATATTAAGACTAATTCATTGACTTAGTTATGTGGAAAAAAAAAGATTTATATACAAAAATCCATTTAACAAACATTCAATTTTGTTAGTTTCAGAAAATAATAGTTTACAAATCACTTATGCCTAAAGAATTATATGTGGAGGACAAAATATTCAGTAAATCAACATATAACTTCCTATGATATTATATCATTAAAAAACCGCCTTTTTTTTTCAAATTGTTAAAGGTCATATCTAATCTGTTAAAGAATGTTTTACCTTCATCATCATCATCACTCTGCATTGAACTTTCTCCTTCCTCATCCTCCATTCCATCTAACGAATCTTGTCTGTAAATTTTAAATCATATATTCATATATAATGTATACTTTAAATCGCATAAATACATGCATATCATATATTGTATCTACAACATTGATCTATGATCTAATTTTAAATAATCATATTGGATAAACCAGTCAACGTTCTTTTTTTGCAAGAAAGGTACAAGTTGAAATTCAATTCAAAAAGTAAGGCATGAAGCATGTAAAAACAATGCCTATAGCACAAAACAATTTAATATTTGAGCCGTGTCACGACAAAACCAACATAATGGGTTTGCGACCAGCATGGATCCAGACCAGTCTGCGCATTTGCGCAGTCTGATCAGGATCCATGCTGTTTGCTATCAGTGTGTTTACTTGTTATAGGGTCTGTAAGCTAACAGCATGGATCCTGATCAGACTGCGCGGATACGCAGGCTGGCTGGTCTGGATCCATGCTGGTCGCAAACATATTATGTTGGTTTTGTCGTGACGCGGCTCATTTCATGATATGGAGCACAGAGAGTACATATATCATCTACTAAGAATGGTACAGCTATTGCTTGTAATCAGGACATAATACACATTAGATTCAATAGACTTAAAAGAATTGTTACAATGACTTTGCTTATCCACTGTGGTGATTTTTGCTACTTTCTCACAACATTAGCATTAGTTTTAAATTAATTTAGTTTCAAATCTGACACAATTTACAGTTCTATCTTTTGAGTAAATATGTATAATTATCTCCCTACAAAATCATGAAAATTGCCAAAAAGATCATCTCACCCCATATCCACTATACATTTCTCATACACCTCTCCCGCGTCGTTAGGGAATATTTCATCCTGGTTACGAATGATAGTTTTAATGACTTCATTAACGTTGGTCTGGAACGTGACCTGGTCCCTGTCTGGAGGTATTGGGATCAACGTGGGCCCAAAACATATGGCAAGATTATACGGGTCCATCATGTTCTCATCAGAATACTCAGATAAACTGAAATATACAACATTTACACATATGAAATGTGATGATGGATAAACTGAAATATACAAGGTACCTTTGAATAAAATTTGAAGTAAATAAACTGAAAACTCTAAGTTTACTCAGATAAACTGAAATATACAAAACTTAATGAGATAAACTGACATATACAAAATTTACTCAGATAAACTGTAATACATTAAGTTTACTCAGATAAACAGAAATACATAAAATCGACTAAGCTGAAAAATACAAAGTTAACTTGGATAAACTGAAATATACAGTTATCTCGGAAAAACTGAAATATACACAGTTAACTTGGATAAACTGAAATATACACATTTAACTTGGATAAACTGAAATAAAGTTTACTCAAGATTTACTAAAATACACAAAGATTACTCAAATAAACAGAATGAAACACTAATTTCAATGCCAAAAAGGCAGACAGTGCAATCCATGATCAAACAGCACAGATGTGGCATAGGTAGAATGAGCATCTGCCAGTAGACTAAGGGTTACCTTTTTATTTTTGGTTGGGTTTTACATCGCACTAACACAGTCATTATAGGTCATATTGTTGACTTTCCAGCTTAACTGGTGGAGGAATACTTCAGGTACACCTCTGTGCACCTGAATAGAACCACCAACCTTTCATAGGCTAGCTGGATGACTTCCTCACATGAAAGAATCCAAAGTGCCTGTCAGGACTTGAACCCAAAGCAGTGAGGGGCAAATGGTTTGAAGTTAATAACCTAAACCACTCAGCCATGGAAGCCCCTACAAAAGCTATAATCATTGCCCTTGTCAGGCTAAAGGTGAATATTCCGAATCAGCGCCCTTGTCAGGCTAAAAGTAAATAGTCCGGAACAAAAATGCCAAATTTGTTTAGATGCTATTAAAGACTTACTGATTAAGGAATGAGAAGAGGTATCGCATCACTATAATAATAGGTCGTGGTAATGACAGCAACAATTCTTTTATCTTGTCAATCTTAGCTTGTTCATCTAGCACTGAAAACATAACATAATACCCAGTAGTGATATAAAATTAACATATATTTTGTATGCCATAGTATTGAAAATTACTAATAACAATGATATACTGGAATTTATTTATTTTTTTTTTTGATTTTCACATTTTAGATTCCATGTTTTGGCATAATTTTTACAGTAATTTCATATAATTATATATATTATAAACACAAAACAAACTGTCATTATGACAAACAAATAATCCAATCTTGTTCTGTAACATTGGTGTAAAGTAGCAAAAATACGATAGTATTTCAAAATTTATATTTTCTGTTGTATTGATTTAGCACTAATTTACGATAATACACTGGAGAGCAATTCTCTGAAGCGTGCTCTTTGATTCTCAAGGCATTAACCTGGATTTTTTATGCAAGTAACTGCAGACTTTTCATTATCATTTAAAAGTGACCTTCAGCCTTTTTTTTGTTGTTGTTGAAAAAACAATTCTGTATTTCAGTAATTTCATCTCTGAAGAAGTGCATCGCATCTCTGTTAAGCCTTCCTCAAAACAGCGTCCCTAGAGTTATTTATAGTGTAAGGTATGTTCCTTTCTTAAAAATAGAAGTTCTGGAAACGAATTGACCGCTCAACTAATTTACATATAGAGAGTGGACCAGTTGATTAGAGGTATCAAGGGATTTCCTTATTGTTTATGTATTTTATCTGCAGCCAGCAAAAGTCATTTTCCACCTCAATTCTTTTAATTTGACAATTATATGAAACAATTTATCTAAAAATAACATACATTGAATTTTACCTTTAGGAAAACTGAAGGCCGCTTTAAACAGCAGTGCTGGACAAAATAGTAAAATTAAATTAAAAACTTTTCTTGTCACATAAAAAATATACTGGTTATTCTATGTAAGATTTAAACAGCCGATATGATATATGACTACTCACTACTGCAGGCTATAAGCTCATCAAATAATGGTAGAGGAAACAATGGCGGTTTAAGCTCGCGGAAAAACATTTTTAGCACGCCTGCTGCGGAGTTTATCTTCTCACAGGCATCCTCTTCATCGGCTAATGGGTCGTCACCTACAGATAATAATAATCATTTTTTACAACAAAATCTTTAATATTTTTTACATATAAAAACAAAAGAAAACTTTGTTGTACACAATCAACATTATTAAATTCAAATGATTTAAATTTATATATCATAAACATTTAAGAAAAGCTGTTTATTAAAACACAAAGACTAATAACAAGATTTTTTTTTGTTAGGTTTTAAGTCATAATGTAAACGCCTTTTTAGCTTACTGGTCGGGGAAAACTTATGTACCGGTACTCACCCATTTATGCATTATTTCAGGCACAAGAGGGCACCTGAGTAGAACCCCCAATCTTCAGTAAGCTATTTGGATAACTGACTAAATACAAGATTAATATGATAAGATAGGAAAGTAACGAAAACATCAGATGTCAACTTTTTAATACATGTATTACATCTCTTTCAAGAATACAAGAACACCTTTTATTCATTCATTAATAATAACGAAAGACACCAACCTTTTTCAAATGCATTCTTAAGGTCATTGATTTCGACCTGTGAGCCGGGAATTCGGAAAATACCCTGATGGTGCATGCCATAAAGATTTAACACTCGTATACAACTCTTGATCACCGTGGGTATCTCATGTCCGGTTGCCTGTAATATATAGACATAACATGTACACTTTGACATAATATATAGACATAACATGTACACTTTGACATAATATTTTTGTGATTTTTTTTTACACATGAAAACTAAACTTCTTCTGTTAAAGTTAGTAAACGTCTATGAAATTGAATACTTTTTAATTGTACACCTTTGTCTCAATAACTCTAATATCTATTTATAACTAGACTGTTAAATACACACCATAGTAATAAATAGTTGCTTCTGATAGTATAAACTTCGGATTTCTCAAGTTGATGAAACTTTTGCTTCTCTAATAATACCATCCCATTTTCTGGCAGAAGACATAACCATGTACTGTATTGCACTACAGATACAAACTTTCTCTTTTGGTCTAATCAGACCACATGGATTAGCAGGCTGACCTGGCTCTTTACTAAAGGTATATGCCAGCTACATGTACCTTTGATCAATAGCAATGTTCTTACCTCTATATACTCTTCAAGGTTGCCACCAAAAAGTTTTGGTTGACCTATTTGAGGGTTTCTACCGATCCTCCTTTTCTTTGGTTTTGGAGGTAGAGATGGGGGTCTAAAAATAATACAAAATATTTTTTTCTTCATTTTTTACCACAATAATGATTATTTTTGTCACAATATCTAAACTCTTTCAACAACTTCATATGTTTCTTTCGAATTGTTTTTACAAAGTTATGTTTTTCATTGATATTTCTTAATCTTGACACCTTATCAAATGTCTACTGCATTAATTAACATAAATTAAATCAATTCCACTTTGATCATTTTAAACTGAATTAACAAATTCCTTAATTCAATCTTTACAAAATTCTTTAATTCAATCTTTACAAGGATTTTCCTGAATTTGACCAAAAAAAACAACTCAACTTTTAAACTTAAGATTAACGCTGGACATGGATTCCTAACAGTGAGGGTTCATTTTAAGCGTCATATCCCAAAATGCAATTGCTACGTAAAAGCTACAATATCCATTGGTTGGGAATTCAATGCGCATTTTTTTTCTTCTCAAAAAATGAAAAAAAAAATCTCTGCATGCCACATATTTTGTTATAGTTTGCTCTACTGATATACATATTAATATATTTCATCATGCACTTCAAACGACTAAACTTTTTTCATTGTCAAGTTGGTTATGGTGATACAAACAAGTATAATCAAGTCCTATTCATGAAAAAAAATCACATTATACAAGGATAAATCTTTCACATCAGATAAATTATACAGAACTAACTTTTTTTTTCATGCTTACTGGTGTGAAATACATGTATAGCCTTTATACATTATAGAATACGAACAGAAAAAAAAAACGTCAATGAAAAAATAATAAAAAAGGATAAATTTAGTGAACTATCGTTACAATCATTCCCAACATGCATGTGATGTTTATAAAGACAAGTTTATGAACTAGTGTACACATTTTATTTAATATCTATAGTGAGCAGAAACTGATTATAACTGTCAAGAGAGGAGCTAAAAATAAATGTGTTGTTTTGTCTTTTAATGCAGTCATACTGTAAGGTGTTACACAAAACTAGCGTAACGTCACAAGTCGGAACTCGAGTTACAACAATTTTGCGAGACGACCTTGACAATAACTACCTGTGAAGGTGTAGTCTTGCACAAAGCTCGAACAAAACTCGTTGTTCCGAGCCTTTTCTGAAAGTAGCACATTAAATAACACTTAAATGTAGCATTATATAATTCCAATTATTCTTAAAGCAAGAATGCTGTGATTAATATTCGTCAATTATTAGTTAACAAAGATTTGAAGAATTTTTCTTGAATTTTGACAGTTTGACCCTGAAGGTCAAATTTGACCCCGAAGATCAAAGTCATTCAGAGATTAAAGTCATACTCCAGACTCCTCAAGATATGTCTAAATGTAGATGTAAACCACAGGTAGGAAAGGTCCAGGTTTGAAGGCCCTACCTTACAGGAATAATACTTATTATACTTATAATAAAGTTATCAATTAGGTTTTTTTGCCATAGTACAGACAAAAAAATACAACCCTGACCTACCCACAGATGCATGGCTATCCCTATAATTCATTTATATATATATATATACATCATGATAGTTAAACATGATACAGTCTTTAACAAAAACTTGAAGAAAAACATTGATGACAGTGAAGCAATGGGCAATGGTCTGTAAACGTATTTAAATAAAAAACGTATTTAAAACATTTTTCCTGCCAATTTTTCCTCCCAAGTTTCTATAGTCGTTCAAAATATTCAAAATAATAAATTATCACCCTACTGAACTTTGTTACCAGCCCTCAAATTCCTAAATGATAAAATCAATAACAGTGTGTAACAGTGTCAAACACTGCACAATTACTGACTCAGGGAGCAACTGAATGTGGATATTGTACTCTAACATGTGCTGCAGTTCATTATTGAGCAATATTTCTATATATACACACACACACACCAATAACCACCAATTCTCTATATATAGCATATCTTAACCTTTTACCCCTCTAAATATAATAGACATGTCCTGTTTTGAATTTGGAATATTCCATTATTAATTGTTACATTATTATTATCAAAAATAAGCAACCAACTGTAAGTAGCCTGGGTGGGCTGGCCCTGGCCACAATCATCACCAACATTACTACATGTTAGAGGGACTGATCTTTAAAAAAAAATATTCAATTTTATGTACCAAACATTTTTGAGGTTTTGTTTAAAGGGTTGGATATGAAGTTACACAAAATTTACAGTAAACATAAAACATAGACTTATTTCACTTTACCAAAATATTTGTTTATATGAAAGGACATTAAAATGAATTTCCATAAGACTTCATTTCTCTTTAAAACTTCACAATTTTTCCACAAGATATTCATTAATACATGATATATTCATTATAACTGGGATAATAAATTATCTATGTTTATGAAAAGTTGAAATGATAACACAATACAATAATAATCTAGCATAAAACTGCCATTGTCAATAAATTTCAAGGATAACCAACCCCCTTTTAATACTGTTGCACTCTCAAAGAGTAACAAATTGTTCAAAGGAATTTGTACAGTTCAAGCATAACCGGACATGGCCTTCAATATTAATATTTAAAAGGAAAGGCAAGAAAAAAAGCTTTAGAACTTTGAAATCAAAATTTTGAAGCATATAGTGAGTAGGACACTTCCTTGAACAAACAAGGCCAATAGTTTTTGTTTATTTGTTCTTATTTTTTGTATGGGTTTTAAGATTTGTTTACTTCTCAGTTTTTCTTTTGTTGGTTTTACCTGTACAGTAATGGTCAACATTGACTTGTTAGCCTTTAAACTCATGGCGAAAAGCTTCAGGTTCATTGTTTAAGATACAAGCAAGCCAATGAATAGAACCACTGATCTTTCATAAGCGAGCTAGAACAGGTCATATTAAAAGACTTATGTTACCATCTTATTCATTTTGGACATTTCTTATGCTAGAACCAAATCAACAGATGCTTGTTTTTTAATGATACTTGTAACATCTACAGATCCTACCTGCAGCAGTCTTCTCCTCAACAAAACATGTGACATTAATCCTTACCAAGCTAAATATCTTAAATGGACTTGTCCATTATTCAATCTGGACCAAACCATTCATCATTTTTAGGGAAAATTTCAATATATGTACAGATTGAATAGCAAACAGTGCAGACCATAATAAGATTGCAGATATGCAAATAGATCTTGGTCTGCACTGGTCACATGGGCAGATGCAGTAGCCGCCAGCAGGCTAAGGGTTTTAATTAACCTTCAGATAATTCCCTATAATAATCAGCTGATGTTACATGAAAGAGAAAAACAAGCACCTGTTGTCTTTATAGTAACAAACAACATTTCTGACGAGACAACATTTACACTAATACTGCACATATACATGTATATTCCTTTATATTAAACACAACATGAAAAAAATAAATATCTTTTGTAATAAAGAACAGAGCTGAATTTGAAACAAAATATACATATACTTCCACTATTCAAAACAAAATTTTGACAGCGGTTATATACAATAATGATTTTATTTTTACTGGATTCATCACTTTAACAAGGGAAATATATGATAAAAGAATGGTGTATTAAAATATAATTGAAGAGTGATTTATATACTGGATTCAGGAATCATATTAATTTTATAGTGCTAATGTATGATAATCGACTTATATACAGAATTTTTTTGCTAAGTGCAATAACTGGTTAACTCCTATTAAATTTAGAAAGACTTAACTCATTACTGCACTAAGAGGATGAGTATTACTTTGTAAAAGAATGATTTATTTACCTGATTCTAACACCAGATGATGACATATCTTCACCTAAAGCCTTCTGTATGGCACTATACTTGGCCTGTAACCTGGCTATACGATTGTTACTCAATGTATATGACCTAAATTTCTGTAAAACAAGAAAAGAATACTTTAGTATACACCAGTATTGTTAATTTGAAAGCCTAATTACATGTATTTATTTCTTCAATTTGATTTTTAATTTAAGCCAAGATAAGTACACAATATTTTGTTGATAATTATGTCTCCTCTATAGGTCTCTCAATCTACCATAAAAGATTCAGGGCGTACAAAAAATCTTTTTTAGTTGTATAGCATTCTCATATGAAAGCACCAGCTGTGAAGACAGGCATAAAATTTTATGCAACTTTTTTTTTTAGAACATAAACCCACATAGTAAAAGTCTGGTCAAATTGTGACTTCTGTTTAAGATATACCGGTAGTCAAAGCTGTGCTAGGATCCTAGACTTTAACAAGAAATGTGTCCAAATGACCCTGTTTTGTTAGTCTATGTACAGACAGCTGGACAGATGGAAAAGGGCTAATCTATATCCCCTCCTCCCCCTCAAGTGGAGGCTTATCAAGAGCTGTCACAGGAGACAGCGAAGCTCGACTAATAAAATACTGGACGCAGTAAGGAGGACAAAACTATGAAAGAAAAATCAATTATGTATAATTATGTATTAAGTTATAGTAAAAAAACATTTGTTAACATAAATTCCAAGATCAAGGGGAATAATTCTAGAAATAGTCACACAAGAGTTATGAACCTTGTCACACAACATGTGTGTAATGATAAGAAATATATATTTGAAGTTTGAAGTAGATACCTTAAAAAGTAAAGAAGTTATAATATTTCTTAAAGAAAATCCTAAGTTCAAAGAGAGATAAATCTGTAAATATTGCTTCAAGAGTTATGAACATTGTCACATAAAATGTAATTGATGATAAGGAATAAGTATTTGAAGTTTGAGGTTGATCCCTTAACAAATAAAGAAGTAACAGTAAACAAGAGCTGTCGGTAGGACAGCATGCTCGACTATTCTTAGTGCTTGATAGTAAAAAAAATGCCTGATACAGTTACCTCCTCCTGTTTACAGGTTGGGGTCATGATGGTGAACAAGTGTGCAAAGTTTCAAAGCCATATGTCAATGGACTTTGAAAATATTTGAACTATTACAAAAACTTTAACGTAAATTCTAAGTCGAAAAAGGGGCATAATTCTGTCAAAATGCTTGATAGAGTTACCTCCTCCTGTTTACAGGTTGGGGTCATGATGTTGAACAAGTGTGCAAAGTTTCAAAGCCATATGTCAATGGACTTTGAAAATATTTGAACTATTACAAAAACTTTAACGTAAATTCTAAGTCGAAAAAGGGGCATAATTCTGTCAAAATGCTTAATAGAGTTACCTCCTGCTGTCTACAGGTTGGGGTCATGATGTTGAACAAGTGTGCAAAGTTTCAAAGCCATATGTCTATGGACTTTGAAAATATTTGAACTATTACAAAAACTTTAACGTAAATTCTAAGTCGAAAAAGGGGCATAATTCTGTCAAAATGCTTGATAGAGTTACCTCCTTCTGTCTACAGATTGGGATCATGATGGTGAACAACTATGCCATATGTCAATGGACTTTGGAAAGATTTGAGATGGTACACAAACTTTGATGTAAATTCTAAGTAAAAAAGTGGCATAATTCTGTCAAAATACTTGATAGAGTTACCTCCTCCTGTCTACAGGTTGGGGTCATGATGGTGAACAAGTGTGCAAAGTTTCAAAGCCATATGTCAATGGACTTTGAAAATATTTGAACTATTACAAAAACTTTAACGTAAATTCTAAGTCGAAAAAGGGGCATAATTCTGTCAAAATGCTTGATAGAGTTACCTCCTCCTGTCTACAGGTTGGGGTCATGATGGTGAACAAGTGTGCAAAGTTTCAAAGCCATATGTCAATGGACTTTGAAAATATTTGAACTATTACAAAAACTTTAACATAAGTGGTTACGCCGACGCCGACGCTCGGGTGACTGCAATAGCTCTACTTATTCTTATCGAATAGTCGAGCTAAAAATAGTATTTTTTGAGGAAAATTCTAAGTTCAAGGGGAGATAAATCTGAAAATATTGGTGCTAGAGTTACGAACCTTGTCACATAAGATGGGGATGATGATAACGTACATATATTTGAAGTATGAGGTTCATCCCTTGACAAATAAAGAAGTAACAGTAAAAAATAGTTTGTTTTTTTGGAAAATTCTAAGATCAAGGGGAGATAAATCTGAAAATATTGGTGCTAGAGTTATGAACCTTGTCACATAAGATGGGGATGATGATAACGTACATATATTTGAAGTATGAGGTTGATCCCTCAACAAATAAAGAAGTAACAGTAAAAATAGTATTTTTTTAGGAAAATTTTAAGTTCAAGGGGAGATAAATCTGAAAATATTGGTGCTAGAGTTATGAACCTTGTCACATAAGATGTGGTTGATGATAAGGAACATATATTTGAAGTTTGAAGTTGATACCTTAAGAAATGACAAAGTTATAGTGAAAAATATTTTACTGCACCAAAACTTAAACCTGAAATCTGGACGCGGACGCCGGGGCGAGTAGGACAGCTCTCCATATACTTCGTATAGTCGAGCTAAAAATGCTTCAAAGAATCCATTCACTATATAAAATTGTATAAACCTCACGACAAAGACTTAAGAAAAATTTCATCATGACCATGATTATAATGGAACTTTATGGAAAATTTATATCATAATCATAATCTTACATGTAGATAATATCCTTCTGTCTCGAGCCTCTGTGCTCGTTTCTTGTCGCTCTCATGTGGAGACCTAGGTGGCGTGTTTTCGTCGGTAAACAAACTGGTTACATCTATATCTTTCCTATTAATCAATTCTGTAAGGGACTTCTCTGTAGCCTCAAGGGATTTCCATGTCTGAATAAAAACAAAATACAAATGAAGCTCAGATCATTAAGCTGTACGTAAATGACCTTACTGATAATAAAGTAACATTGTTATATAAAGATGAAAGCCAGTTTACTGGAAAAAATCATACATGAATAAAACCAGTATCATTAAATAAATATAAAGTTATTCTTCAAAAGTGTTACACAACTTTATCTCAGAATAATTAATAGAAATAATAGAAACGTTTTGAGCATGAACAAACTCGGGTGCTGTGCCCCTCAGGTGTGGCCTTAACCTTGGTAACCTTGACCTTGACCCTGCGACTTCTAAATGAGTCTGCTGACAGTAATGAGCCAAGCCAACCTGCACATTCTGTGAAGTCTGTTAAGGCTACCGATATATACTGTTTGTAGCTTATTTTGTAAAAATCTTAACTTAAAATTTTTAACAATATCCAAAGCAGGGAAAACCCATTTTCAGGACACATGTTATTATGTTACCTCATCATTATCCAGTTTGAGCTGTTCTAGAACTTTCTGTGAGGATTTATAACTCTGTAATAACTGATCCTGTACGGGTTTCTGAGCACTGATTTGTCGAACCTGTAATACAGTAAAATTACATTTATCAACCTTTTTTAAAAATGAACTACATGTTTACATGCTTTAATGGTGGATGTGAAAACTGATTTTCCTCTGAGCATTTTTTCAGGTTCAGGCTTGCACTTGATAAGAGTTATCCACCTTTAACAAGCTTGCTCGATAGCTTACTGGTGCCTACAGTATTGTCTGTAGGAAAATAATAAAAACAGCCCTTTGCAAAATCAATTAACTTTTAGGTGAAAGAAAAAAGCTATGATAGTTTCTTTAAATTGAGAGTTCAAATGATCAACCCTAAGTATGTTGGTTTTTCTACCATAAACTGCTGATTTTTCAAAAACATACAACTGCTAGATTATAATAGTTTCATACCTATAAGCCTATAAAAGGGTCTAATTTAACACAAAGTACTGCTAAAACTTGATATTTATATGTTTGTTTTTTGTTTCAAAATTTTCCCTCACATAAAACAAAGCCCCTTTTTGGGATTTCCCCCCGGGGTGGGACAAAATTTTGTTTTTCAAATCATCCCGGCCCAAAACAGCGCCCCTAAAAATTTAAATTTATCTTTTAAAAAATTTAATAAAAGAAGTAGTCCCCCCGAAACTAATTTAAATTTTTTGAAAAAATGCTTTGGTTATTTAGCTCAAGGGAAACTTGTTTTTTTGTTAACGGGTCCATTTTAGATATGACTCATTTAATGAATTATGCTGCCGTGTGCGAGTTACGATGTTACGTGAGCGTTGAAAAATCATCACCGTTTCCCCGTTATAGAAATTTTGATAACCAAATCCATCACTGAAAAAAATATTAAAATATTTATATTTCATATTAGGATTGTCATTATCATAAGTGAATTTATAAGAATTATTCCAACAAATTTCTCATTTATCAATAATTTGTGACTGTTTATATTTGCATCAAATGATAAACATATTTCTTCAATTAGTTTGTGCATTAAACAAACCATTCTTCTTAAAATTCTGAAAACACTTCAGTCATTGAGTCAAAAGATTTACAGACATATTAAATTTCCATGATAATGTTTTTAATAAATAGCCACTTCAAAAGACCAATGAGAATTTTCAGGATCAACCCTCAGAGGAATTTTTGCACCATCCCTATCTTGTTATAAAATACACATATTTATGTTAAGTATGTTAACAATCACACCTGCTGCAGAGGAACATTCACACAATACAGTTATGCATATGACAGGTGTTAATAAGTAATTAAAAGAATTCCCCTGCATCAATATACCTCTCTTGTAAAGGCAGACTGGTTTATACTAAATACAGTGAAACCTCCATACAGTGGCCCTCTGTAGAACAACTACCTCTGTACAACAAAAGTTCAATTTTTTCCAATAGTACAAGTTCACAAATAAATGTAACCTCTCTAGATCAAACACCTCTCAACAACAACCAAAATCTTGGCCTCTCCAAGGGTGTTGCTTTATAGGGGTTTTACTGTATTACTGTATCTCTAAGTAAGAAACATGTTGAATAAATTCATGCTCAAGAAAATCACAAGATCACAAAACAGCAATATGTTCAGCATCAACTTATATCTGCAGATTATCTTTTCTTATTTTAGTTTTTGATAAAAACGAAAATAAAACAAGGAGTAAAACTGCAAACTTTCCTTGAAATGCCTAACAATTTTCGAGATAAAATAAACAATTTTCAAATTCCTGCAAATATTTTCTAGAGATTTTATATTTTGGCATTGCTGATTTTTTGTAACATAAGTTTAACATTTTATTAAACAGTCTAATTTTGACATCTGGAACAGCTGATTATTCATTAAGGGGATACTGACTATGAGAAGACTGATCTTAATCAGCAAAATATTCAAATGTCTGCTGCAGAGTGACCAAACCAATGAGTCAATGAGGTGATTTTGTTAATGCACTAAAACTATTGGGAAATATTCCAACTCTGTGAGTGCACAAAGTGCAGTTAACTAATTAACAGTCCACACAGGGAAGGGCTTTACAAATAGTTGAAAAATCTAAGTCAAATGTCCCCCCCCCCCTTCCAGTATTCCCTGGGGCGGGTTTACAATTAGCGGGTACTTTAAACTGTACTGTTGTTATTCAAATTGGAACTTAAAATGATAATCATCAATATCAAGTTCTTTTTATTACATGACCATCATTTTGGTGGTGTAGTCTTTGTTTCAGGACAGGTTTGACTATAACACAAGTAATACATAAAGCCTATGTTAAAACACATTAAAATACTTACATCCATTAAATCAGAGACATCGTCTGAGAAGTATTTATTTATAGCTGCATTGGCGACCTCTATATTCAACAAATATTCATTCCTAGCATGCAATGCTTTTAATTTGTTCACGGAGTATTTATCTTGTTTCTGTAAAAAATAAAAATAGACAAGTACAGAAAACATGTTAAAGAATGAACTGTAAGAATTTTTCTATTAAATACATGTGTACATATACAATTCAGGTATTGCATAAATGAAACTACTCAAGACTAGAACAAAAGGATATAGCCTTCAAACATGTACATTTTTCTTGAATTGCAATATTATATTCCTGACATTATTAAGAACCCCTTCTGGCCTTCCCCACTACCCCCAGCTTACCCCGCCTACCCCTCTCACTTTAAGAGAAGTATCTTCAATTATGATAAAATTGCTTTGATAACAACTCAAAGCAAGTTCCAGTATAATTTAGTACTTAGTTCCCAGTTTTTGCAGACATACAGGGCTGTATAGCCTAGCCACGTCCCCTGTTGATCCCCTGGAATAGCAGGCATAGATCAGGTCATCCATCACCAGTGGTGATCCAGCCAATACCAGTATCATTTTGTTATATCCTAAAGATACACAGAACTGCACCAGCTTCAGTTTGCTGTTTCTGAATATTTTTTCTGATCACCCTCACTTGAACATGTATAAAACATTTTCAAATAACAATGGCTGTTCCATGAATTGAGCTAGATCTACAAGATCCTCGTCTAGAATTGTCCTGGATGTTTAAAGTAATTTTTATGATACTGTATGAAAGACAAACAGCAGACAACCGTCTTGGCTCTTCAAAAATAAAAGCATAAACAAAAAACATTCTGCTTAATTAATTTTGTTTTCCACTCCATAAAGTCTCTTGGTTTAAACATATAAACAGATTTACCTAGAATAAACCTCTTAGCTTTAACAGAGTTCATTCTCAGTACACATTATCCTGTTACAGACAAACAAAAATATACAAGTGCAGAAAAACATTCTTAAAATCAATTTTTACTTTAGATGCTATATAAAAACGCACAGAAGAGAACCAGCTGTGAACTTCTGCTGTCCTTAGTCTTCTTTTTGTTAACCTTTGTGATTTGCACATGCACTGTTTTGAATTGCTTATTAAATAATGGTCTTATGCAGCCAGCAGTACAGGAGCATGGCTAAGGTTAAAGGCGGCTGGCTGTGGCCTCTATATGGATGACATTTAGCATGTCAATTTCATCACAAGCAGATGAAATTAATCATGTCAATATGATCACTTGTAGATGACATTAATCATGTCAATATGATCACTTGTAGATGACATTAATCATGTCAATATGATTGCTTGTAGATGACATTAATCATGTCAATATGATTGCTTGTAGATGACATTAATCATGTCAATATGATTACTTGTAGATGACATTAATCATGTCAATATGATTGGATGACATTAATCATGTCAATATGATTGCTTGTAGATGACATTAATCATGTCAATATGATTGCTTGTAGATGACATTAATCATGTCAATATGATTGCTTGTAGATGACATTTAGGACACCAATATAGTTTTCAGTGGATGTTATAAGATATGCCTTTATAGACTTTAGTAGACATTAGGGAGTAATATTATGCTGAGTCATTGCTCTGACATTTCATGCAGCATCATAAAATCACATGAGAACTCATTTATTTTCTTAGGAATAACAAATGGTCAATTATATCACATTTCAAATGCACACAAATAGACATTGGTAAAGTTCAAAATATATTCTGTATAAAATAAAATACTAATATAGTATAGCTGCTATTTATCTTGACAAAATAAATTACTTTTTAAGGAAGAAGTATGAGGTAATTGTGAGTAAATATTACTATTACTAATATTATTCTAGGGAATCAGTTTTATAGGTTGATAACCGTATTTCTTAAAATGGAACATCATCTATTTATACACTGGACAGAGTTCATACAATCTACATGCCAAAAAACATTCCCCCTCATAGGGAAATTTTTCTACTTTTGCCCGCATTTAACTTTAAATTTTTACACCCTTGATTTTTCCCCCTAAAATTTTGATAACCAAACGGCTCCCAAAATTGGAATAAAACCGCGTCGGCCGGGGTTACTAGATTAACTATTCCTTAACTTTTGATTTTTAAATTGACATTTCCCTTTCACCCTTTTTAAATTTTTTCAATCTTTTTAAAATTTTCGGCTTCCCGACAAGGTTTTTCCCCCCGGGGAGTGTTGTTTCCACCTTTCGCCTTTTTTGGACTGGGCCCTTTTTCAGGGGCCTTTTTTAGCTTGCCTTACTCCCCCCATCTGATATTGATGTTTTGTCCCATCGGGCCTTTTAAAATAAAACATGTAGAAATGTCAGCCCCAAATATTTTTGGCTTTAAAAAAAGGGGGTTTGGGGATAAAGGGGGCCAAATTTTAAACATTTACAAACATTTCCCGGGGGAATGTTTCAAATTTCAAAATTTCACCCATGATAATTGTTTTAAAATAAAAATAATATCCCCATGGGGGATTTTGTGAAAGTAGCTTAATTTTTTTAAAAACCAAATTAATGTCAATAAAAACTTTTCCAAAAATAAAACCGGGAACAGTTTGCTTTTTTTTAAAAGGTTTCCGTAGTGAATTTCATTTTCTTTTTCTTATTTAAGGGATCAATTCTTTTGTTTTCATTTTCTTTTGTTGCAGTAGATGACCACAACACCTTATTCTTTATTAAATAAATAAAGTCCAATATTCACTCAGCAGCAAGTACATGTACATTCATTTTATTGTATATCCCAGTTTATAAGCAAACCAAAATTATCATTATCATAATAAACTTTGAAATAACTTTCATTTAGAAATACAGACTTTGGAATTTTCAAATTTAGATCAAGGACTAGGCTAAAATATTCTCAGGAATTTACGTACATAAATCATTGTGTGTGTTTATATTGCAGCTACCTGATAAGAACATGAAGAAAGGAACAAAAATCAAACAAAATCGTTGCGATGCACTTTTTGCTACTTCGCATACACAACTGGGCATGAAAATTCTTAAATCTTTCCAGAACATCTTTATTTCAATACTTTGATGAATAAACATGACAAGATTTTTTGTCACTCACAGATCCTTTAGAATATTTCAAGAGAAGGTTGCTTATTTCCCAGAGAACATAACATATGACTCATCAAATAATTTATTTCTCTATAAAAACACAAAATCTTAGCATTAAAATGAAATGTAACAAAATTTACAAGAACATTTTGTTTTCAATTTGATTTCACTTATAGGACTTAAACGTCTTTGAATTTTGAAAAACTTTTGAATTGTACTTATTACTGTGGCTACTAGAGCTTAAACAAAACATTTAATATTCAATCATTCTCAGTTCCAAGTACAAGGACAATTATTGCTGGTCTACACTGTAGAGGTCATGTATCAACTTGTCCTGCTTTTCTGGTTGAAGTACACTTAAGGTGCTCCTATCTACAATATGTCAGGCATAAGCTGGCACTACAGTAGAACCACCAACCTTCTGTAAGTTAGTTGGATAACCCTCCTAACATGAAAGAATAAAAAAACCTGGACAGGACTTGAATGGTTAGTGGGGCAGGTGGTTTCATGTCAGCAACTTTAACCAAACGGCCATGAAGGCTATGTGGCAAGAAAAACATGGACTCAAATCAACCAACCTGACATCTGTAACAGCAAATCATTCTGGACAAGCTATTTTAACAGTTAATTTTTCCTTCCTTTTTAACATGTAAATTATATACGACTCTAAATATAGCACTCATTCTATGATATAGCTTTTATTTATCTAAAGAAAAGTTCCATCTGTTTTAAAGCTGACTTCATCAGGAAATGATTTTTTGACAAGACATTGTTATATACACATGTACACATAAACAACAACATTAGAATTACATAACAACACAAGAATATATGAAAGTTTCTGACAAAACCACATCAAAAGGGACTATGATGTTTATACAGCGAGCAAATCATACAGGAGGTGGATATAATCTACTGTTTGATCTTACATTTTAAAAACAAGGTTCCCCACAAAGCCTTCCCAGTTTCTATTGATGATATAACACGAGGACTTGAACACTTGTATTACAAAGTTCTATATAGAAATCAAAATACTTTTTCAAGATTTTTTTTTCTTGCCATTCAACATTTACATTCACCATCTGTAGTTTATAAACTAAATGAAACATTTTTTCTTTCATTAAGAACATTCGGCATGTGAAACTTAGGTTTGCAGTATACTGAAGTATATTTTCTTTTGTATTTATTGATCATTTTGCATTTCATTAAAAATTTAGGGTGTACCTACATTTGATACATACAAATTTAAAATAATTGTGGACACATTTAACTTAGGTAGTTAATTAGGAGATTTTGGACAGATTAACCTTCTGTAGTTCATAAATAAATTTTGGACACAATCATTTACCTTTTGGAGTTCATATGGAGATTTTGGACACATTTACCTTAAGTAGTTAATTAGGAGATTTTGAACACATTTACCTTTTGTAGTTCATAAGGAGATTTTGGACCACATTTCTTTTGTAGTTAATAAGGAGATTTTGGACACATTTACCTTTTGTAGTTCATAAGGAGATTTTGGACCACATTTACCTTTTGTAGTTCATAAGGAGATTTTGGACCACATTTACCTTTTGTAGTTCATAAGGAAATTTTGACACATTTACCTTTTGTAGTTCATAAGGAAATTTTGACACATTTACCTTTTGTAGTTCATAAGGAAATTTTGACACATTTACCTTTTTGACTTCTAAAGGAGATTTTGGACACATTTACCTTAAGTAGTAAATTAGGAGATTTTGTACACATTTACCTTTTGAAGTTATTTACAAATTTTGAGCACATTTACCTTTTGCTTTAATTAGGAAATTTGCTTATATTAACCTTTTGTAGATTATATAGGTTTTTTAAGCACCTTTATTTTTTGTAGATCATAAACAAACTTTGGATATATTTACCTTTTGTAGTTCATACAGAATTTTGAGCATATCTTCATGGCTTTCTGACCCTATCTCTCTACACTGAAAACAGAAAACAATCATGATGACCAAACATGAGCCTTCAGCCAACAGAAGAAAATTTATAAAATGGAATATAATCATAACTGACTGGCCTATAGTAAACCATTCTCACAATTTTGGTTTTATTTTAAATAATAGGGTTTTCCCTATACCAGGCTTAATAAAATGTAAGTACCCAAAAATTTAACCCTTTGCTTCATCTTATTTTAATTGACATTATTTTGTTTTAAACAATTTTTAAATGCAAATAAATAAAATTCAGAAAAAATATAAAGTATTTTTATACAGATATTTGAAAAAAAAACCTTTCTGTCAATAGAAAATTTAATTCATCACAATATCCATATAAAACATACAGAAAAAAATATCCTACAAGGCACTGATCAATACCTGACAGACATTTCCAATGCGATTATATTCCCTGAAAGTCTGTCGAATTAATTCAGTTTTGGTTAAACATTGATCTCTGAAGAGAATTTAGTTGCTAGGGAAAATTTATTGAGGTAACAATATATGTTATATATATATTCTCATTTTAATATATTGTCAATTGGTTTCTATAATTCACTTGTGTCAAAGTATGCCTGAAACAAGACAAAACTACTATTTCAGATTTTACACAAATCTGTAATTTTCCCTACTCCTCCCAAGTCATTTTTTAACAATTGTCACGCCTAGTGGTTAAGGTGTCTGCCTCTGAACCCAGGGATCATGGGTTCAAGACCTACTCGGGTCACGACCATGTTTCTTCATATGACACCAGTACAGGTTGGTTATAGAAAGAGGACTCAAGTGATTAAATTGTTTCGCAATCGATCCTGAGCTGACTTGAATTCATAATAAGAGAGTAAGATACCAAAATGCTACAGGGTTAAAGCTGATAATTAAACTTATAAATAATCTTGAAATAATTTTGACCAAAAAGGGCCATTGAGCCTATAATTATTACCTTTTTAAATATTCGTTGAGAGTTTTCTTGTATCTCTGATAATCGGTTGAACACATGGGAGCCGCAAATTTCTGCGAGTATTCCATGGTCATGACTCTGTTTACGTGTTATTTCCAATAATTGTGACCAACAATTGAAAGTGCTGAATTTGTCCCAATGTTCTCGTCTGAAATAAACAAGTTCCTGAATTTTATTGGTAAAGTTAACAACCTTCCATAGCCTCAGATTGTCTTGTAACATTTATGGTTAGAAAAATGAGAAACATTCATGTTAGCAAAAATATAAAATTCTGCATTAAAGATTAACAGACTTCAGCCTGTCCTCAAAACCTGATATGTGTTCCAAATTTTCCAAAGAGCATGGTATTGTTTTGTTGTTGTTCTTTTTCACAATGTTTATTGACCATAAATATGCTTTTTGACTATTCTCAATATTTTGACGGCCTTGACAGATTTTACAAACTGATATTACATAGATGTTGGTCTTAATGAAGGGCGATCATTGTCTATATAATAAAAAGCCCTGGCGCACAATTTGTTGTGATAACTTTTTGTCATACAGCATTTTATAAGGTCCTTTTTTTACCCTAACATTTCTAAAAATTGCGCTATATATAAAAATAGCATTAAAGCCCGCTATTAAATGTTAGCGTTACACTATAGACGCGTCGTTGAAAAATTACTCATTTAAACAATTTACTGTTCTTATTTTGTATATGTGATAAAAAGAATATTATATTCGTGTAGATTCAATACAAAATTTATTGAACTCGTTGAAAACAACAATACTATGCTCGCCAGAGGCTTGCATAAATAGAGGATATTGAATGAGTGTAGTTTAATACTAAATTTATTGAACGAGTTGAATAAAATCATATTATGCGAGCCTCTGGCGAGCATAATATTGTTTTATTCGACGAGTTCAATAAATTAAGTATTAAAGGGATATTCAGGCAAAATAATGACAAAAATATTTAAATGATCTAATGTACTCAAATCACGCTAAAATGACTTTTCTTGAATTTTCAGTATGAATTTTCTGTTTAAATTCTATATATTTTGGGTTCAAAGCATAAATATATCTATATATGTTGTACAAAATTTAGACGCCAATAGAATTACCAAATAGTTTTTAAACAAGTCAAGTGACTTGAACAAACCCTTGCAGTTACAATAACAAATATTGTGGATATTGTATGATTGAAACAAGCCTAAGTCATTCATTTGACATGTTTTTAACGTTTCCAGAGTTCACTTTCACAACTATTGTGAAATGCTAGCGCTCTAACCTGACCCACGCGGGTCAAGTTAGGAAACCACCATTTTATTCTTTATATGGAGAAAAGTTTTGTTCCTTTGACTGTCTAATATATTCATTTTGATGGCATTTATAGAATAATGAATGAAAAATTCAAAACCAAGAAATGAAAATTTTGCCTGTGTCTCCCTTTAAATCTACACGAATATAATATTCTATTTATCACATATATAAAATAAGAACAGTTAAGTGCTAAAATGAGTAATTTTTCAATGACGCGCCGATAGTGTAACGCTAACATTAGCGCGCTTTAACGCTATGTTTCTATATAGCGCAAATGACGTCAGGTCAAAGTGTTATTACACTAGTGTAATATCGTTTTTATTAAATGGCTTAATTATACTCCTGCGCCGCGGTTTATGTGATAATATGATTTTATTCAACTCCTTCAATAAATTTATTATTAAACTACTCTCATTCAATATCCTCTATATATTTTATATAGTAAACGGGTGCTGGATAGCATTTTGTACTTGATAATCGAGGGGTGATTATTTTATGATAATTTGACCATTATTGGCATGGCAAATGTGCCCAACGCCTGTGTGACACAGATGTGCCAGCAGCTGACCTGGCTCTAGTATAAGAGAGTCAACACTTACTTCTTGAAGTCATTATTTATATAATTTGTCTGAGCCCACATACTATCTTTTATTACAGAATTCTATTATAGCATAAAGACAATAATATTTTCATTTACAAAGACAAATTAGATTTGGAACCTTGCCCTACTCTACCATGCATTATTACACAAGTATGAACTATTTCTGTAATACTGTTTCCTCATTCACATCTGTTTCCAGTAATTTTTCTCTCCATGTGATGTTTCTCCCCCCTAATTTTTCCCATCATAATGTTTTGGTGTATTAATCTTTATCCCATTAGTGCCGCTATATTGTACAATAAACCAGCACTATTTGATATATTGGCTTAATTCTGTTACAAACATTGTATGTATAAATAGAATAGATACAACATGATGTAATAACCCTTAATCTGCCAACAACTCTCTTTAATGGACTTCTGACTCACAGGGACTAAATTAGCCCAAGCGACCAGTGCTGACCAAAATCAACTGCAACATCCATACAGTACAAGGAGTCATCCTATGGCCACCACTGTTTTACCATTTTATAATGACATGATATTTTCCCTAAAAATGATGATGGTTTTGTCTGACAAGGTCATCAAGGCTTTTACAAGATAAGGGCTAATTTCTAATTTTAAACAGTTCAGTATCAATTTTAGGGATATCTGAGGGTTTCTTCAGCCAACAGTTAAGCTCATGGTCAGACTGCTTTAAATGTATTAGACCTACCATACAATGAATGGTGGCTACTGCTTTGCAACTATGTTATCTTACAGTATCAAAAGGATTTAAAGTGAATTTTTTTATGAAATACATGATTTTAATATTATATTCTTCAAAGCTTTGTTGTAACATCATCAGAACAATGAAGGTAAAACTGAAAATTAACTGCATAAATTATGTGATATCACTTATGCATTATGAATTTTGTTCACTATCTAATTTATTAACCAACCCTCAAATTATGCACACATTCACAACTCACTTAATTCATACACACAGAGATTCTCCTTTGAACAATATAATTCATCATATTTGAAGGATCTACTTCAGTCAGATGTAATTCGGTTTTTCATCTGCATCAACTGTTAACATCATTACTGGCAATAGAGGTTTGGTTTTCTATAAATAACAAAGACAAGATCTGGTGGCAGGTGACTGATTTAATTATAGCTTCGCCTAACTGGAGTTTACTGTTTTAAAGATAGAGACTTTCAAACCAATTAAATTATAGCAGCAAGGAAATAAACTAATGCATTTTGTCCTGGATTTTCAAATTAACCCAACCTGTCCTTAATTGATGGATTTGGTACATTTCATAAGTACAGTACATTTCATAGGTACAAGTAAATTTCAGTATCAAAACACAATTCTTTGATATAGAGCTGCAGCAAAATGGATTTGCCCTGCAGTCCATTTGAAGTTAAGTGAATACACAAATTGAGTTACCAACAGTTACAAGACTGCACAGATGTGAAGGCTAGGCTGACTCTATACTGGTGGCATATAGGCTTATAATCACTTTTGGTTTCACAGCAAGTTTCCCCATTAAAGTCAGAATGCAGGGACATGCAAGCTGGACTGGTTCAATGACTGACTTCATTATTAATATTCTACAGGCACCGAACTTAGTAAAAAGTTCATATTGGAAAATTAGAACATCATTTAAAAACAAATTCACAGGACTTTTTTTATACCCTAAAATACTCTTTGGGGTTTACAATACTTTAAAGGATTAAGCAATGCTCAAGTGCTTGTGGTATATACCACATGAACATTGAATAGAGTTGACAGCTGTTAATGTTGCTGTAGAGATTATTAATAGGTTTAGAGATGTCAGCCCTTGAAATATTTAGACACAATGAGCAGTGAAAGACAAATATTAAATACTTTTTCAACAATTTACATCCATCTTGTTTCATCAAATCTTTTCTTTTCACAAAGGGGTCATTTTGACATTTAATTTTTTTGCCAATAATGATTGTGCCTGGTGAGTAAATGCATCTTACTTCCTGTGATTTCAAGAAATGATACAAGTTAAATTAAGTTAGCTTGCGGGAGTAACAGGTGCATATTCAATTCAATTCAATGTATAGAGACTCACAATAAATTATAGTGATTTTGTTTAAAATGGGTGTATAACATCAAAGAATAATGGCCCTTGTTTTACAACTGCACCTTGTATTGATAAGTAAGTACATTTGTATTCAAAGTTAAGTGCTGACTTTTTTGCATGACAACAACAACCGAGTGATCACAATAACTAAAGACTTTTCTTTGAACTAACAGACAAGCTGAAAACTGAGCTATAGGTTAACAGTTTAGAGGTTAAATTGCTTTGGTAAATAATGTATCTCAGGATTGATTAGTAATATATGATGCATTGGTCAGGATTTTTATATTCATATAATTATACCTGTATTTGTTAGATTTTCCCAGTGATACAGTCATAAACCTGTTGTCAGTTAACAATCAGTAATAATGAAAACTAAAAACTTCCATAACTTAGATCAATACAGAGGGTACCACACTATTACTTTCTTGATAAAAAGGTATTGGATTTGTATGAACAATACCTAAAATTTTGAAAATCCTATAAGGAGGAGCTGCCAACTGGGAATGAAATGGTCATACTGTATGGATATGAAGACAGGCCTAGACAGAGTGCTAGGTCAATTGCCCCCTCTCCCACCCCCTTTCCTGAACCATCTTCTCCCAGGGGATATCAGGGGTAAAATCAATGTTCACCAGCACTACAGCATCAATGCATTTCAGGATGAAAATAGTGGGAGATATATCATGCAGTGCAGGGACTTAAGTGGGGGATTTACCACACGATTGCCCCAATGGGTATGGGGGTGGGGCATTTTGGATTTTAATTGACTTATGGGCTAAAATACATAAATGTATTTTAAAGCATATGTAAAACTGACCAGGAAAAATGCAATAGAATAATAAATATACAAGTCATAATGCAATAGAATAATAAATATACAAGTCATAATGCAATAGAATAATGAATATACAAGTCATCCATAAGCCATGTGATTTCATTCATAAATAAATGTTAGTCCAACATGATTCTGTCTTTTTTCCTCTTCCTGTTCCCACACTGCTCCATCCTGAATAGGTTAAGTTTTGTAACTTGGTGGTGTAATTGTCTATAAGTACTGGAGCACTTTGGTGTAATAGGCGTAAAAACCACTTCACATTCTACGACAGATATTTTTGCCTGCTTGACTTAAGACTTTTGACTTTGATCTTTGTATTATTTTTAAAAAAAATTCTAATTCACTTTCTTTGCAAATACTTCAGAATGTAATCTAAGTTTTCCTGTTTTGCTTTTCATCTTTGTCTTCAATTCTGATGAACTAAAGTCTTTTTCGGGTTGATTAACTTCGCAGTTATAATAATAAGTAATATGAAAGTGTCACAGGGCGCCAAATGTCACAGGGTGAGAAAAATGTGCAGCCTGACTGGGACTCGAACCCGAGACCCTCAGAATACCATTCCGCAGTTCTACCTACAGAGCTATCCAGCCGCTTACATACCTTCTCCCCGAACAGTTCTGAATTGTGATAAAAGCCAACACGACATAAAAATCTGGTCAGACTACACTGATAGGCTGATCATTTAATACAACAACAATATCATGGACTCATATGCCCCTTATTTACTTGACCTTCAACCAATAATACAACTTTTGTGATTTGAACACTAAGATACCTGATTAACAGACATATTTTTGTGAGCCAAGATTGGAGGTGTGTGTATTATACAACCCAGGCATCAGTAAGTTAAGTTTGAAGTTAATTTTTAAATAAACTGGTATTATGCAACCTTTTGTACTTGCTATAGAAAATCCTTCTGGAGGAGGTGCGCATCCATCAAAGGTTTATATAACTTTGGCAAACTACAGCACTTAAATACTGTGAGTATCCAATGCTAATAAATAAAAGTATTTAATTTCACTTCGATACATATATGAATATTTGATCACTCAGCTTATTCATTAAATGTCTCAATACTGCCGACGCCTGAATAATAACCATCTTGGGCTTAAAATTCCTAAAATTATCAACAGGTCAATTCTTTTAAAATAGAGCTTAATAGCAGGGAAAAGTTAGACTAGTACACAACTTACTTTTGTTTTTCTTGTTTATGTTTAGCCCAGGTACTTTTTACGAGTTTTTCCAAGTTTCTGGAGTATTCTGCCTCCAGGTCGGCTTTCCGGCGGTAAAATTCCTGCACCTCTTGAACCATGGCCATCTGAGATTCTAGCCGAGACTCGAGACATTTTAATTGTTCGGAAAGTTGTTGTCTAATATCTGAAAATATAAAAACGGGGAGAATTAGATATTTTGTCTAGAGCTTCTAAACAAGAGTGTGTTCCAAATCAAGTTTTAGAAAGCCTTAAACTGCTGTCTAGGCCCATATTTCAGGGCCTCTTTTATCCTCTCTGAAATAAACTTTAGTTGATCCAGATAGCTGGAAATGCATTTAGTAATGACACAGAATAAAGAATTCTATATGAATTCTATTCAAATTTTTAGATTGTATTCCAGTTAGTTTTGACAGTTTCTTTGATATAATGTTACAACTACAGGCCTAGGCCTATATGGCCAGATAGAGCTGCTAACTGTGTATGAATGACCACCACAGCCTTGACAAATAATAATAATGGTCAGATAATTATGATAATATAATGTGCATGGTATTATACACAATGTAAATAAATAATAAGCGACAGCATTAACCCTTTGCCCACAGGAAGCAATTAATTCTATCCTGCAAGCATCCCCTTTAAAATGTGCCACCACGATCTATGTCTGTGCTGTTTGCTATTCAGTCAGAAAATATGTTGAATATTTTTATTAAATTAACAAATAGTTTTGTCCAGATTGAAAGATGGACAAGTCCATTTAAGATATTTAGCCTGATAAGAGTAACTACATTTAAAAAGGTTTTATGTTACACTAAAACAATGATATTGTTTGACTTATAAATGTTAAGACAGATATATTTAACTACAATGAAATATACCAATATAATACCAATGTTTGACCTATATACTTACAATTTTGCAAAATCTGACCAGCCTTAAAGTTCATTCTGACAAGTCATGGACTTTATTAGGTTAAATCAAAGTAAATTTTCATTGATAATTATAGAAAATTTGATCATTTTTTTTCTCTCAAGTTTTCATCTGTCAACAGTAAGAAAAATAAATGGCTAGTTAATGTGCCCAAAGGCCATTACTGAAGTTTTTCTATAAGGAAATCACGTGATATTTTAGTACATTTATATATTTTTATATGTAACACTTTGAAATGTCATAACTCGTGATTCATCACTTTTAAACGGTAGATGAATAGTTTAAGTGACAATTTATTGCAATTTCACTCCACTTTTAAACACCTTCTTGATGCTTATTGTTTGAATCATGCTTCTAAACTACACAGAGTTTATAAATCATGTTATTAATGACATAGTTTATTTATTAAATTGGTTTGAACTGCTCTGTAGATCAAAGAGGGAAGCCCTACATACCTCTGTTGGTCACACTGAACTTGTTGACATTAATAATGACAACAAGACATAATTTTTATCCCATTAGGGGTCATTTCAAAATTTATCTAACTCACAGTAAGTGATAAATATGACATGGGGGCATCTCAAAATGTATTTACCCAAATGATGGATAATCCAAAATAGAGGTCATCTCAAAATGTATTTATCTAAGCCTACATTGTAAATATTAATATTAATGGGTGTTTTCAATAATGTGAAAAGTTATGAACATAGATGTACTTTTCTAAAAACATATTAAACTTTTTAAAATAGAAAACAGAATAATTTTGGTGTTTTGAAGGTGTTTGATTTAAATAAACTTTGTACACATTCAGCTGACAAATCAATTGTAACCTGCTCCAGTTAGTACTTTTTTAGTGTTTTTTTTATCAATTTCAGGTCAATTCTTCATTTAGTCAATATTGAAGGACAAATAATATAATTGGTTGGGGATTATACTAAGACTAAGTTTAGGATCTAGGCCATTTGATTATATTTTAATAAACAACTTAATTGGGGTGGCAGAATGATATTTTAGTACCCCCTCCTACTCCACCGCCCACAAATACACCTGAGATCTAACATCAGAGACTTTTATTAAAGAAGGATTATAAAGCAGCTCTAAAAATAGATTTTCCCGTCAAGACCCACAATTCCTTGTGCGAAAATTATACGCCCTTGGTTTTGGTCGATTTTGTTCATCTCGTTTATATATGGCAAAGTTATCTACCAAATGTGTTAACATTTCCATCCATTACTGATAATAATTACATCTTCCTAATACATTTCTTTTAAACATTTTTACAAGTTATTTACAAGATTTTGCATTCCCAGAAAAATCTCATGAAAATTTGAAATTGTGAGATTATGTTATCCCCATTATAGATTTTTAGTGTATGACATCTATGTTATATAAAGCTGCATGCTTTTACATTAACTAATATCTCTACTAAATGCAGCTTATATAATTATTTTGAAGAACATTCCTTGTGAATATAAAACAATTCAAAGCAAACTCTACATGAAAATGATCCTGATCTAAATTGTTCTGTACAAATATTATAAAAATGTCTTCCAGAATGGCTTTCTTTATTACTGACATATTAATATATCAAAATAACTGATACAGATATCAGCCCAGATGTGGAGGCTGATACACGGCAGTCAAAATGGCAGTCAAAACGGCATAAAAATCTCAGCACAGAATTTTTTACACAAAAGAATAATGTGTCAGCAGGATGTTTGAAAGTCGGTTATAACATCTGCTACTTTACTTTACCAAGATGTTACTGCAGAAACTAGAGAACTGTGAGACATCAAGAGAAAAGTTTGGTTTGTAAATGTAAACAGACGTAACAATAACACCAACAATGTCATTACAGAACAGGGACTGACATTGACAAAATAACGTTGACAAAATATTTAGTGTACAAAATTCAGTTTGATACAAGTTCAGTTTTTCTAACACTAATTTGTAATCGATATATGGCAATCAAATGCCCAAAAAAATGGCATATTCTGAAACTTGTCTGACCCAGACATGGCAAGCTTACACCAGCCTTGCTTTTAGAATATGAAATGTCTTTGTCCTTAACAATCAAGTAATGTGTTTTGTCATTTAAAAAGTCAAAGATTAAATTTTACATGTCTTGAAACTGAGAAAAAAATGCACCCCACAAAATAAAGCATTCTAAATTTTGTTTACTTTAAATACTTTTTGATCAAACTGCAGAAAATAATGTAAATTTAAGAGAAGTCATTTAAAAATAACTTAAAACAAAATAAATTTAGGCTAATGACTCATTTGCATGTGTTTTTCTCTTTCATTTTCATTTTTAACTTTAATTTCCTACATGCATAATCCCGAGCATTATAATATTCTGCACTTATACAGTCGTCAAAAAATTGAGATAAAGAATGAATTCAAATGAAGATTATCTTTTTTTGTGGTGTTTAGCATAATGCAGTTGTAATTGTATACACTGTGTTAAATTGTTAGATAATTGTTGTATATTGTAGACTTAAATTTCAGCGTTAATGTGTAAAAACCTGTCATTTGTAGGCAATTTGATAGATAAACATAGACATTTCCTTCTAAAACTTACATTTAAGTAACATTTCCTGCATATCAATTAGGCCCGGCTTTTGAAAATAGATACAATTAAAAGTAGAGGCGACCCAGTAGCCATTTGATTTGACAATAAACTAACTGTTTACAGTAAAGATAACAATCTTAACTGTTTGATCTATTACATGCATACAGGAATTTACCATTAATTCAATCACCCTGTAGTATCCTGATCACTATTTATTTACTAATTAAGGACTGTGAATCATAATTATATACTACTTAATTTTGTATTTATTTTTCCTACCTCCCTTTCAGAATGAGAATATTCTCAGTTACTAACTCAAGATGTCATACCCACGCATAAATTTAAATTATGACATATGCAAGTGTTTATAAAAGTTAGAGATAAAGCAATTTTATAGGCTGTCTAACAGACAGACTCTGCAATTTAAATTTATGAAATTATTTTTTTTTTGCTCTTTCCCTTTTCAGAAATTTTTCAATCTATTTCGAGACCTAGCCATCTCAGAAAAGCAATTTCACATGTACATAAGACACAGTAAAAAGTTTTTACAAGAATCTAGTGATGATTAAGTCTCGAAGAACTGCACTTAAACAACTGTGAAAAAACATCAATTTAATCCAGGATGCTTTATTTAATCTTACAATTCGTACTTAATGTTTTACCTTGCTTTGTTTTTTTTCGTGCCTTATTTTCGGCACTTTAAAGAAACATGGTGAGACTACTTTGCCAACGGATGCTGCGAATGATAATACAGATAACATGCAGACGTCTTACGTCTGTTACCTTTAGTATCTAAAATAGAACTCATGAATTCCCCAATATCCATGAAAAATTGTGAAGAATTATGAAAGGAATTTATTAAAATGTCATGATGTACCTTTACAATTATAATCTATGAGTCATGACAATTACAAATGTATGTATGTAGTATCTTTTAGTATTCTTTCTTACAACCCGTAACCTGTTGAACTTCATGAATTTGGAAGGCTAACAGTGTTGAGCAGGTGAAAACTGCCTGATGTTAGTACTTTGGTACATAACTCTATTACTTCTTCTTTGTCTGTTACTAGAAAGCCTGTGTCTAGGCTGAATGAGAAAAATGGCCAAAGAAAACAAGGAAGTGTTCAAAGAGCCCCTGGAGTATGCAGTATGGCTTAAAACGCAAGCCCTTTGCTTAGCACCATCATCATATTACTCTATGCACAGCTGCACAGTGACCTACTTTTGAGTCAAACTGTATCCCTTAGGCTAATACTCTGTGGAAATTACACACCACTTTGAGCTTAAATAATATCTTGGACATGCTGACCTGACATGTTTGGAAATATATTTTTTGGTTTAGAAAATAATATATTATTTTGTAGGAAGCTGAAAAGCAACTAATGAATGTTTATACAATGAATTGATACATCTATAAATATAACACCCAAGTTCTTTGAACGATCACTTTTAAATGTGAATGGCAATGACATTAAATAACAAGAGCTGTCTGTAGGACAGCATGCTCGACTATTCTAAGTGCTTGATAGTAAAAGAGCTTGATATTGTTAAATTTTTTAAGTTCACAAAAGGGCTAATTTTTTTTTATAAATTCATGTTATAGGCATTAGAGAGAGTCTAATTATACAGAATTGGCTTGACTATTCGGAAGGTAATGTCACAAGGGTTTTATATTGAGTATAATAATACTAATTACCTATGAATACATAAATTTGACAGAAAAGGTACAAAGGCTTGTTATAAAGATGTTTTATCAAGTAAATCACTGCTTTATTATTATGAATGCATAAAATTGTCCCAAAAAAGGCACAAACCCTTCAGTAGTTATTGAGATAACAGCTTACAAGCAAAACTTTACCATGAATTTCTAAGTTGAAAAAGGGGAGAAAAATCAGCCTAAATGCAAGATAGAATTATGGATCTTTGTCAGTGACCTACAATTATGACCCTAAATGCATATGTGAAGTTTTAAATAAATATCTTTAATAGTTATTGAGATATGTAAAACTTGCATGTAAACATTAACCAAGAGACTAAGTAGAAAAGGGGATATGAATCAGCCTTAATGCAAGATAGAGTTATGGAACTTGGTCAGTGACATACAATTATGACCCTCCAATTATGACCTTAAGTGCATGTGTAAAGTTTCAAGTAAATATCTTTGAAGACTGTTAACCTTTAATCAAAATTTCTAAGTTTCAAAGGGGCAAATAATTCTGCAAATATTGTAGACAGACTTATGCAATTTTGCAAACTGATGTACATTGTTACTATAAATAAACATTTTAAATTTCAATTGAATATCTCAAGCAATAATTGAGATATTTGACTTTACAAAAAAACTTTAACCAAAATTTCTAAGTTCCAAAGGGGCATTATTCTGTCAATATGGTAGGCAGAGTTATCCAACTTGTCAATCTGATGTACATTGTTACTATAAATAAGTATTGTAAGTTTCAATTGAATATCTCAAGCAATAATTGAGATATTTGACTTTACAAAAATCTTTAACCAAAATTTCTAAGTTAAAAAGGGGCATTATTCTGTCAATATTGTAGGCAGAGTTATCCAACTTGTCAATCTGATGTACCTTGTTACTATAAATAAGTATTGTAAGTTTCAATTGAATATCTCAAGCAATAATTGAGATATTTGACTTTACAAAAAACTTTAACCAAAATTTCTAAGTTAAAAAGGGGCATAATTCTGTCAATATTGTAGGCAGAGTTATCCAACTTGTCAATTCTGATGTACCTTGTTACTATAAATAAGTATTGTAAGTTTCAATTGAATATCTCAAGTAATAATTGAGATATTTGACTTTACAAAAAACTTTAACCAACGCAGACGCCGACGCTGACGCCGACGCCGACGCCGACGCCGGGGCGACTACAATAGCTCTCATATTCTTCGAATAGTCGAGCTAAAAACTTCAAACGAGTACATGGGACCAAATATACCCCATTGCTCATCATCATGCCATTAACATTTTTTACCCAGCATCAATCCGGCATAAAAAAATCAACTGTTCAATATTAACATAGGAAACAGCTGCCTATCTTCAAACACCATCAAAAAGCATCCCCTGTTTTCATTCTCACAATATGTGACAATTTCATTGACCCAATTAACATATTTCTCAGCTATATGATTCAAGATACTGTATCATTGAATCAACACGCATATTTCACTGAAAATGCATATTTCACTTAAACGTGCATACGATTTACAAATACATTTAGCAACAAAAGAAAAATATTGATTATGGAATTATGGGAGATTATTTTCATGGCATATCACACTCCATCGAACAAGAGTAGTTTTAAACTTGACATAGGCTGCTGTCAAGATTGAATGATGAGTAATCAATTCGCAGTCATTCCTTCGATATCGCCTCAAAACCTCAAATCATTCTAAGATAACAAAAGAGCAAAATGCGATAAAACTGCTGTTTCATATATTATTATGCCAAAAATACGATAAAGGATTGCCACTTACCATGAGCCTCATTAAAGGGTTTTTGTTTTGTATGGGTGTTTATCAATAAGACAAATCATACAAAGTACAATGTTCGCGTATATTTTATGTAAAGCAGGAGTTTTACAACCGATATATATTTATTTTTATGACCACTGTAATAGGAATGTTTAAACGGTCATCTTTTATTACTTTTAAGCCCATGTAATGTGTCCGAGAACAGCAACATAACATTTTGGTTATAAATATATAAACAAATAAAAGATTCATTTAATTTACTGTTTATGTTAACTGTTTTACTGCCTAATGGGAAGTAAATGTACTCAGAATAGACAGAGACTGTAATCTTTAAAGCACTACAAACTAACGTTTAAATAAAAGCGGAAATAATATATGGAACACTTAAAAGATTTACCAAAATATCTGTTTTTCCGCCTAGACTCCGAACGGTTAGATTTAAGTAAAGAATCCATCATTTACACACTGAAAATTAATCCATGATTGTATTTTCCCCCCACTGAAACACACTCTGTTCTGACAACACTCACTCAATGACTGAGACATACACATAATATTGGGTGAGGGTCGATCAATGAGTAACGGAGTGTAGAAAATTTGGCCTTCTATCAACAGTCATGATCTCTTTACTACCCTGTGGTTTATTTTGGTAAACATCTACATGAGGTAGGTAAAATAAATAAATTCTAGACATGGGAAGGACTTGATAATTTGTATTTATATTCATTTGAAAAGAATGATTCATATTAATCTATGCCTTACTTAGTACTACCGGTATTTAATTTTCAACAGAATTGAATGTGACTGGTATATTAAAGTACTTTATTCTATTTTTGGCGATCCTATGTTAATTGTTTTTCTTAGAAATATTCAATTTTCAACAGAATTTAATGTGACTTTATTAAAGTACTTTATTCTATTTTTGGCTATTCTATTGTTAATTAATCATTATATCCTGATTCATTCTATTTTTGGTTATTAAGTACTGATACTCTGTTGTTTGATTTGTTGATTATTATAATTGCCTATCTTATTGTTGTTTTTAATGATGTTTTTTTTGTAATTTTGGTCCTTATTATACATTAGTTGGTTTCTTATAGCCAATTATTTCACTGCTGGTTGTGATGGCAATTTTACTGGAGGTCATCCCAACAGCTACTTATTTTCTTTAACATTACAAGTTACAGTTCCCATTTTCAATTAAAATTACACTGGTAGTTAAAATGAATATATTGACCGAGCTATTGTTTTTTATGTGTGATTCCCCCTACCAACACTTTTAAAAGATATTTCAACCTGCTTAAATAAATGGTAATTAGTACATACACACACCTTAAACAATGCCACAAAACAACCAGCCAGCATTTCTTGACGTAGAAGTGTTTTGACATTTTGTCTCCAGAATTTTAAGTGCAATAATAAAACATGAAGATTTTAACACAAACCCATTTGTAGACTTAGTCTTTAATTGAAAGTGTTAGTCAAATATCTGTATAAAAGTGGGGGATTACACTGCACTAAATGTAGGAGTCATTTACATTATAATGGCAACTCTCCAGCTTTACCGGTGAAGGATTTAGACCTCTGGTGCCCCTCAATGCATTGTCTCAAGCATGAGCTGGCACCTTATAGTAGAACCAACAATGGTGCATAAGCTACCTGGATAGCTTTCTCACATGAAAGAATCCAAGGTCCCTTGTGGCATTTGAACCTACAGCAGTGAGGGGCAGAAGTTACATACATGTATATTAATAAGTTTTTCAAGATGGCAGTCATCTTTAAGTTCACATATCATAAACTGTCATAAACATTTTCATAATTGTTCAAGTTAATGGCTAGTGTAATTTTACAACAATAAATAAACTGAAAACAATCTCTGACTCTGATCTATAATTGTGGAGATAAATAACATAACTTCCTGTTTAAAGATCTGGGTTAATGATAATGACATGGTGTTTCTGTTTCAAATCCAGAAAAATGAAATTAACTTTATCTTTTATAGCCAGGCTACAGTCAGATTCAAGCATTAATTTGATATATGGTTAAAAACTCTAAATTTTAGTGTTCTGATCACTAAGTATTCTTTATCTCTTTGAATGTAGGTTTGCCACTTATAACAAATTGTACTGTAAGACAATTCAATTGTTTTCCGTCCCATGATCAAAACGCCCATCTGCACTTACGAAAATTGTACACAATGTTGTAATATAACCCATCAAAATTTAGCTAATTTACAATAATATAAATCCTAATCATATATATATAAATGTTTGTTCTAAACTTAGATGCTAAATATAAACATGTGCATTACAAAGAACAAACAAAAAATCACCCCAAATTAAAATCAAGCAGAGCAACAATATGTTTCCATCAGAATAAAATCAAGCAGACCTATAAAATCTAATTAATAATCACTGGAGAAAAGGTAAGTGATCCAGACATAATTCAGACAGCCTTTGTGTTGTGCACATTAATTAGCATACAAGTATTTCTAGCCCAGTGCAATTACTGTTTAAGACATATCATCACCTATGTACTCCAATAATCAATTAATTGTTCTATTTTTAGTAACATGGTATACACATTAATATCATAATGCAACATGTAAATAAAGGAAACTTTCTTAATGATCATAAATATTTTATGACCAATTTGTTTTCAGTAAACATTTATAGCCAGGTATAAACATTTGTGAGTTTATTAGTCGCCGGTAGAAACCGGCGACTATATTTGTAACAGTTTAATATTATACCTATGGTAGGAGAAGGTATTAATTTCTGTAAATAAAAGCATAACAATTACTGAACAATTAAAGACTACAATTGTTTTCAGTAATCTCAAAAATTCAAACATACAATAATGTTGCTCAATGAAATGAAATATTCAAATATTGATATCGTAATAAGCAACATTACAATTTTTATAAAATGAAATAATGACGTATCCCTATGGATCAGTCATTGAATTTAGGGATGTTTTTCCTTTTTTTCAAAGTGTCAAGCGTTGCTATTTTATAATTTATAAATCATGCATGATATTTGAAATGACACTTTTGAATTATCTGGTTGTTTGTATGTTATGAGACCTATTCTATTTTTTATCTTATTTATTATAAACAGCTTCTCCCAGAATCACGTGACTACACGTTGTATGTTAGTGTTATAAGATCTATTAATAGTAACAAATTGCTGATAAGACAGAAATACAGGTAACTTATGAATGGTTGGCAGCTGATAAAAGTGCAAATCAAAGTAAGTAGGGGCCGGAATCCTATTGGATACACAGAGAAAACTAATAAACTATCTTTGTGTTGATAGTTTATCGCACTGAAAGGCAATTAAACGTTAACTAGATTGTATGCAACGACAGGAATATTGATTTTTTTTTATGCAGACACCACTTTTACAGTAGAATTGCATTGTTTTATGCAATAATTAAGCATATATATTTGCATAGTCACTTTGCAAATATTCGATGATCGGGTAACTATCGGAATCTGAAGTAAACCATACGGAGTTCAAATGTATGGTACAACGGTATTATATATAAAGTAGAATTACAAGTAGAATTATAATCATATCACATGATTTACAAGCTTCGATGACAAGGTGTTAGATTTTAAGTTAGTTTCAAATTGAAGACTGTAGGTTCGATAAAGTAATTTTTTATGTTTTCTTTTATAATACTTTTTTGTATTTTGCAAAACTTGATCATTTATCAAAATTATAAAATAAAAAGGTGCTAGAAATGAAACACACGATTTATCAACTTATGTTTCATAAAGTTAAAAGATATAATAAAAAATCAATTTATGAAAACTACACACAGGATTTGTCCAAGATTCGAACTTGCGCCTACTACATGTAGGTTACAACTTCGTCATACTTACCACTAGGCCATCGATCAGTATTAATTGATATAATTATACATGTAATTATACTTACAATAAAATCGTTAACATTAATCATAATAAGTTATGTAAGCAAACGAAACAGCTCCCGGAAATTATTGAGTCTCGGGTAAATATTGCCAAACAATACTTGCTTATTTAATAATGATAACAGTTTCTTGACAAAATTGCTAAGCAAGTTTGCTTCAAATATGATGTTTTATTATAACATAACATAAATTTATTGAATAAACTCTTTTTACAAAGTTTATATCAAAGAAAGATATAATTGTGGCAAGTACATGAAAACTTGTTTATGAATAAACATTACTCAACTTATTGTTCCTGTTTTCTTTATACTCGAGCCATTAAACTGATATTTTCTTTTATTTATGATAATACAATCATATTTCTATCCGGCGACTTGATGCTTTAGCATCAAAATCTCTACTTGTTAACTTTCTGTAGTAAGTACTGCCTGACCAAAGCCAGACTCCCCGAAGTCATAAATCCAATTACTAAACAATTACAGACGGCCCAGCTTCCCACGCTGATAAGTAATTCATCATCATGGTCAGAAACATTCAACACTGTTTGCGGTCTACTGAAGAATCTGTAATTTATTATCTAAAGCAGTCACTAATGTGAAATAGTCACTCTTAATGTGATGGTATTCATAGGAAGTTAAACGACAAAGAATCAATATACATTAGGTTCATTCAGTCTATTAATATAACTATTTATTTTGTTTCTTAGTTACTTTTATGAGTGATACATGTATTTTAGATTTAGATATTTTTCATATAATAAGAGTGTGAGGAAGCCTCAGTTGAGACTGAGCTTTGAGGTACAGCTTTTAAGTCTATACTTTAAATACAGCTATACCCCAGTATAGTGGGTTAAAATAACAAAAGTTTGAATCCCGCTAGAAACGATTTATTCTTTCGTAGGCAATAGCTAACTAATAGAGTATCCAACGTCTTTTTCCGACTCATTTTTCCAGAAAATCAACACATGTCATCGCCAGTTACAGATAATGACAAGGGGTATCCTTATATGCTCAACATTGCACACACTATATCTAGGCATCCAAAGAAATATGAAAGCAAGAATAATAAGGATAGGGAAATGTCAAAAACTTTACATCTAGAGAACCACCACCATAAAACTTATACAGCAAAAATATGGATTAAGTCCTTCTAATTAATAGGAGAAATTACCTTAAAAGTCAAATGAATATACGATAAGTTGAAAAAGGTGACAATATGAGGCTGAGCATCTCCGATGTCAAAGGTGGAAGTCAAGATTTCCAACTAAGATCTATTCGATAATATATGCTTGCTAATCTTGTGTACAAAATTATTCAAGAGTACACCTACATTACGAAATATTACTATGGGTTAAAGTTATGACTTGATTAAAGATAGAGAGGCAGATCCAGGAAAAAAAAACTACAGTAATATACATATGTTTCTCAGGCACTAAATGCAATATCATAATAGAACAAATATGAGCCAGTGTACACGACAAAAACCAAAACAGAATGGGTCATAAGCGAACCATTCATTGCGATCCAGATCCAGCATGAGCCGCGAAAAATAAAAAGGAAAAAAAATCAAAGGATGCGAGCTAGTTTTGACTCATGCTATGTCGCAATAACACCATTATTGTTGCGTTTTTGTCTGACGCAGGCTACAATCAATAAGTGAACGCTTACATGGATGGTCAACTCATTTAGAACCAGATCACTAGTGTGTCATTCAACACTTTGCGCGCATACTCATTTCCAGAATAACAAAAAATAATTAACAATATGATAGAAATGCGCTCACTTCGGCTTAGACGCTTGTGTTCTCTCACAATCAAGTGATCTGCGCAGGAAATATTACGCTGATCAACTACGATGCTAAAATTGACTACAGTTCGCAATTAATATATTATTTGCCAACAGACGCCATTATAAATTGTAGAGAATAACGCTGGATTTAATCATGAACAGGGAACAACCAATTATGAATCAGCCAATAACAGTCGGCATGTAATAGTAAAAGATTACCCTCATAATAAATTATATATTAACATATTTCAGAAGATTAATTCTAAGCGAGATAATGTTTTTTATTTTGTAATAATAAGATTAGCATGCATAATATTCACAACATAAAGTTGTCATAATTATGTACAAATAATTCTATTACTATAGATTATATTCATAATAAGATGCAATAAAAGTTCCGTAGGAACGAATTGTACTTTGACACGTAGAAAAGATCGTATGCAACCATATACCAAAATATCGGCAAAGGTCCGTCTGTAACGATATCAGTCGCATGGTGTTGCTGTACAGCTATGCGTAACGAGCAGGTACACAGGAACCTAGGTGTCACGATGCATGCGTATATTATCTAACTTTCATTTTAATTTAATCAGGTTCATATATACAATTCCAGTTATATATCAGTTATTGACCAACAGCACAAGTAAAAAAGTTAAAGAATGCCGATTGACTATTTTTTTCATAATATTCCTGCCTGCACATCTGATAAATCTCAACAAGAATTTTTTTTTAACAATGCACGAAACACATTGTCTTCATAGCATTGAGTATCGAAATATTAAGGGAACAATGAGTCCTATACTATAGGATTTATCCCATGAACATTATAATCAACGCTTCAGCCTATAGACCATAGCATAGTTATGGGTTCAATTCTAATGTCAACAAGAGAGACATAACAATTGCATTGAGTATACAGACAATCTAAGATCTTTTTGAAAAACAAAACATGTGCAAGAATTACAGCTTCTCGCGTCTGTGAGATTAACAATAATCTCAGTTTCAGAATTATTAGTTCTTTTAACATATGCCAAGGCGTTTCTAATTGTAATATGTTTTTTGGTAACTAAAAAATACGCGAAGCAAATATTAATAATAGAATTAGTTACTTTCAATTGATATTGTGTACCTTTCCTATAGGCATTAATCATTGTCTGTTCATTTTTTTTACGTATAGCTAAATTTCCTCATGGAACACAATTGTTTACAATTAATATTTAAATGTTAAGAATAGTCAATTCTTTCTGTTTGAATAGGCTATATTCTTTTAGTACTACAACTTAAAAAGCGACAATATTCATAACAAGAGAAACAAACTCCAAGTGAGCTTAGATAATTAAATATATATTCCATATAGCGATGAACAGGTTTACTCGTTATCTACAATAGAAATCTACTATATGATGCACCACATGATCTCATGCTATGAAAATGATGACATATCATTATTTGAAATCAGACAACGGTAAAGAGCAATACTGAATTCCTTCCACCACCAAATTGACCACCGATATAATCCAAAGTGATTGAGCTTTTGGCAATAACAATCGATACATTAATAGTTAATACACTTAACAAAACGTTAATATTATATAAAATGACCTATCATTTCACCGAATATATCATGTTTAAGACCTTAAAAGAATAAAATGTTTTCTCACAACAAGCAAATTACTTTCATAAGTTTATTGTTGATAGTCGCAAACATTAATACCTACTCATGAAACTCTATAGATAATTAAAGAAATATTTAGCGTATTATGCAATAGCCTTCATTGCAAGGATTTTCAAAAATTAGTTAATTTGCAATAAGATTCAACAATAAGAAAAACAATTGTGAATTGTCAAAAGTACAGTTCGTGAATCAAATCTATACCATTCCCCAACTCAACAAAAGCGTAATATTCAACATAAAAAGAGTAAGTGATTTTCCTGCCCTGCAGTTAAATTGAAATCTTATATCAGTATCAGACATCCGAGAGGACAAAATACAACGATATTTGACAGTTAACACTACTCAATTAGAACTACTAAATTAGCAAAGGCTATTTAATTAGAGTAACGCCACCTACTTTTGCAAATATTAGGCAAAGAAAATGTACAGGTTATTTTAATCTATTTCAAAACATATCATTTTAGGTATTCATTTTTCATACTAAACTTTGCTATTCAGCTACAATTCTTGTGATTCACTGCCAAAAAAAACAGTCCATACCCTTATCTATCCCTCAACTTTAACCAAATAACAACAACAACAACCAAGCTGAGAGAATGTAACATTAAATTTCCAATCAAAGTGGAACTTTAATTCCTTTCTGAATTAACCTCATATTCACTAATCACAATTCTTGTCATTGTCATTTATTACTATGACATGATTTTTAATAATCAATAATGACTGTGGTTCATTTCTAGGTTTTATCACGAAATAAAGAGAGTTTTTACTTATGCCTTAAAATGATCTTGAGAACTCATTTTGATGCCTACAGACTGCCCCCATGAACAATCCAGTGTCAACTTTGCAATAAATCAATGATTAACCTAATCAATCAGTATTCAATCTGATCTATACTTCACTTATGAACCATACGGAATTTTAATGAAATTAGATGTTACTAATAAAAATAGAATATAAACACTGCACATTATCAACACTGTCATTCTTCCCCATACTATACACATACTACAAACTCATTCCATACACTTAATATATTACCTGTTACCCCATGCAATTGCATTATAATCATTGAAGAAATCTTTACTTAAACCCGAGCCTCGGTGATTGTCCAAAAATTCCCTATTAATTGATTCTACGACTTTTACAAATACAGGAGACCTGACATATATCCATATTTACACAAAGTTTATGGAAACTGACAAAATCAGCACAATCCACAACCATAATACTTCTTTACCCTGGTGATCTGAATTGTCCCTATGAGAAATAAGCTTGTCACTAGTTGTCTAACTTGCTTTAATGATTTTCTTGTTATCTATTTATCTCCCTTTATACATTAACGATCCAGAACTTACTGTCTATATTAAGAAAAATAGTCAAGTGGATATACTAACCAAAGAAATCATTTATTGAAATATATCTGTGAACATCAACGCAAAGCAGACGCAAAATGCCCTGAATTAAATCTATCGAGCATTAAAAAGAAAATATCACAAACTGCCGATCTTGTAATCTTGATATCTTGAAATTACATACATTAAATATACATGGAGTTATAAATATAGTAATTCACAGTCTAAGACAATATAATTACACATATTTTTCTTATCTCAACTAAACAAAGATAATGCTAAATCTATCTTAATCCAATAGCACACTTCGATATATAATATTAATTCGCCCAAAATAACCTTTTCCAAATCAGTAACCAAAAGCGAATCCTTTAAAAAGCAGCCATTATTCAACATGATTAAATGCATATATTGTTTTCTCAGAAAACACGCACATCCTTCAAAGAGTTACCATGACAGTAAAAATAGGAAAAAATGACCTCTTTCAACATCATCCATATAATGGAGAACGCCATAATAATTCAAATACAAGGAGTGCAATCTCTATTAACGCACCAACAAATATCGAATAATAGTCTAGAGTTACGACTGTCATTACTAATGGATTAGATTCAATTATTCACTATAACTCAAAGGAAATTATAGACAATATGATATGGGAAAGAAAAACCTATAGCATAGATAGTAAAACAATGGGAAAACAAAAAAAAACAAAAATGAGATATAAACCGACAAATATTACAGTTTTCTGATGTTGCAAATCATGCTTTAGCCACAGTCAGCATCTTCTTCTTGGGAAATACAACAGAGAAAATGGTGATACAGATGTGTTAATTTTTACATGTCAAGAATGGAATACATTGATAGCATTTTTTTAAAGGATAGATAAATTAATTTACCAAGCCTAACTGCCAAAGCCAAGAATTAAAAGTTGTAGCGTTTAAAAAGACAACATGATGCAGCTAATACGGAAAAAACATGCCGGATAATAACTTCAGTAATTTGCTTAGGAGAGTTTTTTTAAGTACAAGTCGTTCACACCTAAAAAGTACAACGCGTATCAATGAGTGAATAATCAAGCTTACTTTATGTTCGGAAGAATCGTACATCAGTCAGTCATTTTTAGAACAGAAAGGTGTAACTCTCCTTTTTTTCAGGAAAAGAAAAAGTAAACATGAGTGCCATCCAACATATAAATAGTTACCTCCAATATATAAACACATATATACCTACCAAGGTATTATGGCGAAGATACCCGTTTAACTGGTGACAGAACATTTGCAAGATACCCATCTAACCCTGGTATGAATACATTTAGCATCAAATGTTTTCACAATTCCAAAAAACATCATGAATAAAAATAAAAGCACAGGCTTAGCGCGAACACAATAAACCAACCATGCACACTATAGACCTTGAAGTGTAGACGCAACAAAAAAAAAAAACAATAATTTTTTCTCTTCTGACGTCTGTATAAGAATATGCAAATATTCAACATTCATAAGTGACCAAATTTATAAGTCAGAAGCAAATATGACCTATGACTTCAAAGTACCACTTATGAAACCTACCATATTTTAATAGGTTGATAAACCTATTGTGGTCACTTATTTCCTAACTGTACTCACTAACATTAAATTCGGAAATGGCTAGTAAAAATGGACAGCCATCTAATTACTTAGACACACGTCTCTATGTCAAACAATATAATCAAATTGTTCAATGAACAACAAATATGGAATCTAATATAACTAGGATTACGTATTTTCAACAGAATGAAACCTATAGGAGTTTGAGAAATTTATTAAGCCTAGAGATCAATATCCTCTTGAAGCGGCCAGAAAGCAATATTAGCAGAGACAGTGACTCGCCGATTGTGATAATATCATGCTGACATAATGCAAAACCTTATTGTTAATTTGCTTTGCTTGGAGAAAATTTCCTTGGGATGATGTTTAATCTACAAATCGTTAGCGGCAGGTAAACAATGTGTTGGAAGGAATTTATTCTATGACTGTCCTCTGTTAAATATTCACCATTTAATGTTCTCAACTTTCTAGTGGGTTATAATGCACCTATCATATAATCCTGCCAAGCCCTATGGACTAGAATCTATTCTTAGGGCAGATAAAACATATTCTATCATTATTATAGTTTAAGACCTATATAAAGGGATACCTCCTAACCCTCTCCTCTACAGCTGGAAACTCTGAATCTTTTCCAAAATTTCAACATCAGTACTATATGCCCACAATTCGTGATATTATCCCCTTGAGTTTCCCTTAAAACATCTTCCTTTTCTCAGAATCTCAGTCAATGCTTAAACTCAACATTAAATTGTGCTCGACTATAAGCCTCTTGCCTCTATAATATAGCTCCATACAGACCACACAGTATGAAACAGTCAGACATATAAACTTAATACTGATATCACTGTCATTGACATTACAAGCCCCTTAATTAATGACATTCCAGAATCCATTAAAATAAATTATGGAGTGTAATTAGTGAAATAATACTAAAGTACAAAAGCTTTCCAAACTTTTAGGCAAAAGAGAAACAATGGTTGGTATGGGATCAATAAGTGGCTGATATTTGAGATTCATGTTTGGAGATAAAGATTGGCAAGTTTGGCACTGAATTGCTCAGTTATCTCAAGCTTATCTTGTTATCATATTATTGATCAACACAGGATTATCTCCCCTACATGACTGTTTACAAGCTCAGATGACAACAGCTGCTTCCATCTACAAAGCCAATCAACATTAACTTCTAGCATGAAATTCTAATATTGCTAGCACTTATTTTTTTTCCAAGCGATATTTAATCACACATGAAATCAACATCTGAAAGATGCTATAATACAATGTCATATACAATATGAAAGACAAAACTTAAAATGTAGAATTATGCGACATAGGATTTCTTCATCAAATTAGTGGCATGGTGTAGCATGTTACTTTATATTACAAAACCATGCCACTTGCTTGACTTCTGCATGTTGCTGCAATTATATTTTGATATGAAGTCATTTACATTATACAAACATAGCCTTACAAACCTCTAAATACAAGCAGCTTCAGGAAAACCTTCATACCTAACAAAAATATCTGCATACACAGCTAACAAAAACTTCTCAATAAAGTCAGTTTCAACAAAAACCTCTCAATGCAGTCAGATTGCATATACAGTCAACAAAAACCTCTTAATGCAGTCAGAATGCAAAACCTCTCAATACAGTCAAACTGCACACACAGTTATCAGCACCTCTGAGTGCAGTCAGATTGCATACACAGTTAACAATAACCTCTCAATACAGTCTGATTGCATACACAGTTAACAATAACCTCTCAATACAGTCTGATTGCATACACAGTATTCAAAAACCTCCCAACACAGTCAGATTGCATACACAGTTAACACAAACCTCTCAATGCAATCGAAACGCATACATTGTTAACTAAAACCTCTCAATACATCAAATTGCACACACAGTTAACAGAACCTCTGAATGCAGTCAGATTGCATACACAGTTAACTAAAACCTCTCAATATAGTCAGAATGCATACACAGTAAACAAAAACCTATCAATATCGTCAGATTGCATACACAGTTAACAGAACCTCTGAATGCAGTCAGATTGCATACACAGCTAACAAAAACCTCTCAATACAGTCAGAATGCATACACAGTTAACAAAAACCTATCAATATCGTCAGATTGCATACACAGTTAACAGAACCTCTGAATGCAGTCAGATTGCATACACAGCTAACAAAAACCTCTCAATACAGTCAGATTGCATACACAGTTAACAAAAACCTATCAATATCGTCAGATTGCATACACAGTTAACAGAACCTCTGAATGCAGTCAGATTGCATACACAGCTAACAAAAACCTCTCAATACAGTCAGAATGCATACACAGTTAACAAAAACCTATCAATATCGTCAGATTGCATACACAGTTATCAAAAACCTCTCAATACAGTCAGATTGCATACACAGTTAATAAAAACCTCTCAATACAATCAGATTACATACACAGTTATCAAAAACCTCTCAATACAATCAGATTGCATACACAGTTAATAAAAACCTCTCAATACAATCAGATTACATACACAGTAAACAAAAACCTCAATATAGTCAGATTGCATACACAGTTAACACAAACCTCTAATTACAGTCAGATTGCATACACAGTTAACAAAAACCTATTAATACTGTTATACATAGTAAAAAAACTCCTTGCATATGTAATTATATTACAACAAGCACATAATGAGACCCATCAGATCCCAGAACAAATTTATAAATCTATTTAAAGTTCAATAAACTTTTTCTTCAAGACTTGTGTGCATTCAATATATGCACAAAATTAAAGTTTATACTTCCACAAAATACTTTGTAAAGCAATCCAAAATATTCCTTTTTAGCAAAGATAGGTTGTTAACTTTCCAACATGTAAAATTGTTCACTACAATGCAACAAAAATCCAAGCGTAAATTCCACATTCAACAATAAGTAAGCCAGTAAATAATCAAACAAAAGCAAGAACTACATGTATACAATGTATATACAAAAATATTTTGACATTAAATATCATATTTTAAGGAGCTTTTCTATCTATGTTATTACACTAATCTGAAATTAATCCCCAGCTTTTGAAAACAGTGCACTAAAATGATCTAATTACTGTAAGTTAATTATAACAATAGGATTTATTTGGAGCATGTAACATTTCAAGTATGAAGTGACACTGATAATGTAGTCCTATGACCCTTTTAACCCCCTTTTGATAAGTAAATTAATACAAAAACTTGACATGAAATTGCAAATCTAAGCCATTTGAGTCCATGTTAGGAGCATAAATTTTCCAATCTTGCCTGCATTAAAGCATGAATGAAAGGTTCAAGGATATATACTAATTGCAATGAAAGAATATTATAATAATGTCAGTTATCAGACTCTTTTTTTGCCAATTAAGAAATGTTTCATCGGATCATTTTAGCATCTACTTCTTGTGCTTGCAAGAAAAGATACAAGGTTACAATAAATCAGTGATCAGATGCTTGTGTTTGTAATAACCCATACATATGAATTATATAGACTCACAATAAATGATACAGTGAGTACCATTTACTCACTGTGATGTTGAGAATTTTATTGAATATTTGACAGTATCACTAACCATTAACACACTGCCCTGTCAACCTTTAATCTCAAGCTAAAAGTACACATGACACAAAAATAAATGAACGCTGATTTACAAATTTATGTACTTTTCAGCTATTATTATTCATATGTTAATATGTTACACTACTTTCCAAGTAAATTCCAATTGAATATCAGCCTTAATAGTATTTTCACAATAGGTATTCCAAGTTATTATAAATTTTCTCCGTTCACACTAAATAACATCACTAAATTACATCACTATCTTATATCACTAATACCTTATAACCTCTTTCCTGTTATATCAATATTCTATTCAAGTCTGAAAATCCTGATATTAAATTATTTTCCGAAATAAAAAAATATCCTATTTCCTTGAAATTACAATCACACAGAAACAATCCCTGTTTGGTAAATAAACATTAATAATCTTCTCAATAATACACATGAAACTACACCAAAACAACAACAAAACAATAAATAAACTTTCCAGTTACTAGTATTCACATTTTATACTGCACATGCCTTACTATAATGTTCCAATCAAGTGTTTCACATGAACCTGGCCACAGTCCACTACAATTTTACACTATCTCACTTCAAAATCCACACAGCTCTTAGGTTCATTGAATAATTCTGTAAACTTACTCACTCGGAAAGAAATTATCATTTCCTCATCTCCCATATCAAGATATACGCCTAAATTATCTCCCCCACATCATCTCCAAAGATCCCTATGCATGCAAACAAAATTTAGATTACCAGCGAAATATAATCAACTGTAAAAAAAAGTATAAAAAGATAAAATCTGATCTGCAATTAACAGTATCATAACCCTGTGTTGAAAAATGATGAAGGGGCAAAAATGTATGTTTTGTTTCGTTGAAATACCTGAAAACCAGAATATTCATACACACCATGTAAAGAAATTGAGACTTCAAAGACGAATAAAATAGCCAAGTGTTAAATATATTCACTTTGATTTCTCTTCACAATGCTAATCCTTCCAGTATTTCTCTTTTAATTCAAAATGTTTAATCTTAAAGAAAACACCCTGAATTAATTATTAACATATACTACCGTTATGTTAAAAGAAACTGCAGTTTTAATATTCTCTGTACTCAGCTTTATTTTATTTCCATAGCTAAATTTGAGACCCAGAGTCTTAAAATCAACTTCAACATCATATCCAGATTCTCCACTTTTCTTTAATCAAGAATTTCAGATCGCTATACTCAAATGGTAGACCAGTCTCACACCAAAGCATTTTGATTGGCTGATTAAGAACACAGGTTTAAAATTGACCAATGATATAAATCCATTTCCAGACTGCTCTATAAGTCACTTTTCTAAAAATAGATTTGAAAACAAAACTTAAGAGATCAACCTACTTAAAGTCTATAGAAGGCTTTCATAACTTTTATAGAGAACCAAAATAGACAAACTTAAATAATAGCTAAAGCTGTCCTGCCACTTGCCTTTATAGAGTTTAACACTATTCAGCACAACATCAATAACTTCTACAGCTAGAGGTTCTATGATGTTTCCCAGATAACATCATACATAAATGTCTAGAACTATCAGTAAAGACACCATTTGTAACATCATTTCCTTTTAATAGCTCCTCTTCTTATACCCTTTCTGGCTATAAAAAGTAACAAATGAGGATTGGTAAAGATCTGTATCAACTCTTCAGATATCTCTACACTATTGAAAGGGTATACTAACAACACTCTTTTCACATGTGTTTGATCATTTATCATTTAATACTATGTTATAAATATTATATCATTTGGAAATTTTTCTTATTTTTGGACATGATTTCATGAATATCTTGCATGATTACTTGTTATGTGTGTAAGGCCCAGTTTTGTATTCTTTGAAATTCCTAGCTTACTTCTTTAATATATAATGAGAGGAAGTCACTCCTCTATTTTTGAGGGGGGAAACTGCACTTTCTCTTCTGTGGGAGTGTTCACTATTTTTGAGGAGAGACCTTTACTTTTCTTAAATTTTGAGAAGTCAGTTCTTGAGAAAAGGCCTGTTTCTTCAACAAGTCAGTGGTCCGTTTTTGACAGGACTTGCTAAATAAGTAGTCTAAATTTGAGTGGAAATGGATTTTCCATTTTGAAAGGAGAGTTTAAAGCAAGTTTGCTTTCCATTCTTTGAAGAATTGCTTGAGTTCAAAAAAGAGTTTGCTTTCCATTTTTTCATACAACTGATCCTGTCCAGATTTTTGAGAGGGGACTTTATTGTTGGATAGGGACAGTTTCCATTCCTCACATCAAGAATGACGCGACAAGGAATAGCATTCAATACTCACACACCATCAACAAGATTATATATGCGACAGCACTTGAAATAACTTCAAGAATGGCCTCTTTAGAAACATTTAATGGATCACTTAAATTATGACTCAACATTCTCAAAAATAATATTCATGTCTGAAACTATCAGTGAATCAGGATATCATAATCTGAAGTGATTTTCTGCATCAACACCTATCAGTAAAGCAATCAGCTGATAAGCCCCCTCATTTATTACATTTAATATAAACTATTACCCTATTACATTATTACATTATCTTACACTGATACCATACACCTGTACCATATCATAACATGCAGAAGTTATACAAAATCTTTATCAAACATACCAGATAATATACATATTAAAGTAAATATCTGCAAGAAATTATTCCTGATGGACAAAGAGCTCAGTTGTACAGCTTAAATAGTTCCCAGCATTTTCCTAACAGATTTGATTGTACAGATGACCTTATACCAGCATTATGAACAAACATCCACTTATGGGTAATTAAAGCCCTTTTAATATTTTAAGATATCAGTTAAAAAAAAGAGCTATGCAAGCTTCAACAACTTTTTTTTTTAAAAATGAATTTGTCTGAATTTTTTTTTTATCAAGCATAGTTAGCATGGGAAACAGATGTCTGACTTGCCTTCAAATGTACAGGTTCTTGATGTGACATACTCTTCCATAATGGTAGCATTTGGTGTACCAATTTTTGATGAAAGAAAGTTATGCAACAAGATAAGGCTCATCAGTTAATTACTTTACTGATAGATGTTGATGCAGAATATCATGCTCATACAATGTCACAAGTTGCAAAAATATTTGTGCAGCCTGACCAATTTAAGAAGCAGATACACTCAGAATACTTTTCTATTGTCGTTCCATTCCAACTATTCAAGCAAAGCTCTAAATCTGTCTGGCTACTTACATATTTTCTACTACACAAATATGATTCACCTTTATACTGTCACATACATGTATTTCATTATCACATTTTTTGCTCTGAAATTGTTACATAATTCCCTCACACTGATGCTTAGGGACAATGCAGAAAACTAATCAATTTCACTTCAACATTTAGGAAACTATTTTCAAACAGCCATGACAATTTAATATGATGCCATAGTAACCTTTCAAGTTCATAAAAGCAACATGATGTAATTCCACGGAAAACATGTGCTTAACTTCACACTGAAAACTTATGAGATATTGGTATTATTTAATTACAAATCTTTTAAAAACTCATATGTCTTTATGAAATATATTTCTAATTAAATCTGCAATTATTTCTAACCAGACTTATATATTACCACTGCTAATACACCATCAAACTCATAATATAACTGCCAGGATAGGAACAAAAACACCATTAACAACAGAATCTGTTGTATGCCATATCAATTATTCAAAATATTTGTATAAAGCCATGGTTCATACCAATGTATCAACACAACCAGAGGGCCATCATAAAGCCTGGTACCACCAGAAACATAGAATTCAGTTTCCATATGCCATCAGAGTCACAGAGATTACCGGATTCAAGTAAAACATAATACTAATGCCCCAGCCACAAGTCTGGCTCATTGAATGGGGGATGTCAGCTTAAAATAATATTGTTATTATACGGTCTGAGGCTTATCAATCATAATTACTTATTTCTCATATTTTCCCCTCAATATTCCATGAATAATTTAACAAGATAGAATACCTATAACCTCACTTAAACTGAATAAATTCTAAATGCCCATATAAACAACTACAACAATAGAGCCATCATAATGTTACTTCCATACATCATTGTAGAGTCAGAGACTAGTCTTGGTCAGTAGTTTTGTGAGGTATATATATGAACAAATTTTGAAATCTGTTTGATTAATGGGTCAGAATCTTGTATAGGTAGATCAAGATATTGGTCATACATTAAATAACACAATTAATACCTGGATAGATACTTAATAAAAATACAAGTTATCTTTGTTATTTTACAATTGGTATATTATTTATACTAATTAAAAACTTAAATGTCTGCAATATAAAATTTGATAATGATGTATAATAGTCTACAAAACTGTAAAATGTTAAACAAAAATAAGCAATTTCAACAGGGCATTCTTCCACTTTATAATCAAAATGTTTAAAAGTCAAATTAATGATAGTGTCTAACTTAATGTCCAGTATTTAATGACCTCAATTTACATGACAAGAACATTAAATGACCATCTGCTATCTCTGTCAAGTGTCACAGGAAAAAACCTCCACTGATTTACTTAACTATTCTGAACAAATCACAGCATCAAATTACCATTTAATGACAGAATGAAAACCAACTTTCAAAAAACAACAACAAAAACTCCAAAAATAAAAACCTGAAAAATACTAAATTAACAAAAAGCTGTCCAATCATTTAGAGTTAGATAATCAACTACATTTCCCATACAATATATACATGTTTATATCAAATAGAACAACAAAACTCCTTCAAATGTTAGGTATAATCCAACACATTAAATCCAGTTAAATTCAAACAATATTTCACTATATTCATTACTGCGGAGAAATAACTGATACTCCTTCTTTACCAGGAATTGCTATGATTTTAAATTTTTCTACATTTTTAGGAAATCACATGCCCGTCTGACAGTATGCATCTAATTTCATCTAGTTTATCCCAATTCAGAATATACACAGACAAGCCCATTCCCAGACAACAGAATGGTTATAATAAATCCATGACAAAGCTATTAAATCCATGTTTAACCATTAACTTTTACCTCCGTACAGAAAGAAGGAAACCTGCGGTGAAAAAAAAAGATCAAAACAACCGGCTAACTTATTCTGTGCTCCGCACTAGTCGATAATTAGAACCATAAATGGTCAGGCATGAAGCCACATTCTTCTCTTTTTGATTAAAAGTACAAGTTGTAAATTGCCTGTAAAATCATACAATAAAATCCCACGGTTTTATGTGACGGTCCACTTCGGGAGTTTATAAAACTTGCATTGTCAACACAAATTGATAGAAGGTCAATTGTCCACAACAGCTTTTAAACACTGTACTTTTTATCATTTATTTTGATATTGATGACCAATGTCCATAGCCGTAAACTCCACTTTAACACTTGCAGTATCTGTCAGCTTCAACGGAAAGTCAAATATTTTTGTTTGTGATTTTGCTATCCGCAATTAATCAAACAACGGATGTTCGTTTTCATGGTAATAACATAAAAACAATGATTATAAGAAATTTTTTTGATATATAAATGCGGGGAAGTTACATAACTTGGGACAATAATGACTTTAAGTAGTGGGCAATTAATGAATATTAATGAGCATCTTGACGGGTTCATGCATCTATGCAAATATACATGTCAATTGACATAATTCCTAATATTTATATCCAAAATTTATGCATTTAAAATGTCATACTACATCAAGCTTTGAGGGTCACATAAATTTTATATCTTCTTTATGGAGAAATAATCTTATCAATCAAGTACTTTGCATATGGCAGTTATTCCGAACAGTCAGTTCAAGTTTGAAATAATGTTTTATAAAATTCTAATTTGATTTATATAAATATATACTTTAAACTTTAAATTTCTGAATTTGTATAATCATTTGGCTTTGCTTTTAATTTGTTCATTTTCATTCAAGTAGTTTGATTAGAAATGATTCTGAAGTTTAATTCTGTACCAAAATATTTACATTGAGTAGCGAACAGTTTAACAGACCTTCAGGTCAGACTTCAAGGTTATGCTGACCCGCCTTGTCCTAAACATGTATTGGTCATATTGTAATTATATACGGTCACAAAATTTTATTGGCAAAGATTTATTTAATTCTACACTTAAGTAAGACTATATACATATATACAACTTCACCACAAGAGGCATCATCTTGTACACAGTGTAATACCTTTAGTAGCTCAAACACAAAGCAAAGATTTTGATATTCAAAGACTTTAAGTTCAAACCCACAATGGCAGTAAGATTAGCAGACAGTAAAGAAAGAATAATTTAACTTGGAAACCTTAATTAAACTTGAATAATTAAACTGGAATAATTGAAAACCTATGATTTTTGATTATATAAACACGCAAGACCACAAGAAAAAAAAAATTAAGTTATATATCATACTCAGACAGGCTTGATTTAGCAACTAATACTTTGAAACAATTTACTCACTTAGCCACAAACTTAACAAAATTATAATATGATATTTATGAAACAAGCTGATTCTGAGTAATAACAGTAGGACATGTTTCCGCTTAAAATAGCCAGTCATTTATCTGGTTTTATAGCTGGACAGGCAATCAGACATGAGAAATAGTAGTAGAAATCAATGCTTTTCCTATTTCTGACGTTACCTTATACATACAAAGTCTGGCTGTTATATTCTCATATTTTCTACACCATACAATACGATCTAGACAGTTCTATTTTCAGCTATTTAACATACAACAGTCATAATTGTTTAGTAAACCATTAGGGATGTGGTTTAAGTGTCTGCCTAAAATAACAAGAAACCTCGGGTATAATCCCTTGGCAGCTGTGGCAAAGGATTTTTCAGGTAAACAGTAGTTTTTATCTTTCCTTTGCGGCTTTATATGCTAGCTTACCAAACTTAGTGGTTCCAATCAAGGTCACAGTACTTAAGGTGATTTCTTGATAAGAGTACCTAACTAGAAACTGACTTCCATTCTTAAAGTGATTGTATGACCATAACAATGTCCCAGTGACTTAAAAGAAATCCAACCAAACAATATCATCAATTTTCACAAAACAATATACATTTAAAATTTAGTAGCTTCCTGTTTCCTGAACCTGTCTTATTTTTATAACACCAAAGGTCCTTCAAGGTTCTCTTCTTACAAAAAAGTGACATAAATATGTTATTGATAATAAACATTAACCCATAATGAGTGAAACTTAACTTAAATATCAGCCATCTGATAGTAAAAGAATTTAATCAAACTCAAGTACTATTGTATAGTAAAATCATAAAACCACTGGGCAACAAAACTGCTGACATGAATTCAGCAAATATAAATATATAAACACAGTGTCCTGTACACTTTGATACATGAGCACTTCCCCAGGGAGTATTTTCGTGAAATTTTGTCATCGTATGATATATATATTCCATGACAACAAGTCCCCAAGAAACAATAATATGGTGTTGCATTGTTTATCCAAAAAACCAATGAAACCAAAAAATCAACAGTACTAAATCATTATTTTACCCTTAACCTGCCGAATGTCTTAAACAGACTTGTCAAGCCTCCATTTTTGGAACTGTCCATTACCAATTTTGGGGTATCAAGATGAAATTTTGAAGTGTGTCAGTCACCAGTATAGTCAGCCAGGTCAGACTGCACATATATGCACTGGCTGGCACGGGGCTAGGTTTCAGCAGGTGAAAGAGTTAGTTTAAAGTCATGTCCCAACTCGGGGTGATCTAGTAGTCATTGTCACCTCCTACAACCTTCTTCCTCTAATTCCTCCAAGATTCAAGTAATTAATCGCTGTAACCTTTATCAGAATTCACAAAGGGGAATAATTCAATACTAAAGTTACGGATCCTGCTTGGTTAATGATCTTATGACATCCGAAAGACATGACTGAGTGTAAGTTTCAATATAGGATACTTAGAATCACAAATTAAGTTGCAAATGAAAGTGTGACCAAATAATACACTGAGACCAATGTCGGCCAAAGCCAATTATAAACTAAGTGAAATATTCTAGCAAAAAAAATAAATTCTTATGAGTCATGAAATAAAAAGAATATTACTTCAGTCAAGAGGGAAATATAAACATATACTTCAACCATTCAAACTTTAAAATGTTTTGTCTTTTGATCAAGAAGAGCACAATGAAGCCCAGTACATTCATATGTTTCAAACAATTAATACATATTTCATTTATAACCTCTCAAACAATAAAACCTGTCATCAATAGCTAAAACACATCATTTTCATTTCCACTACATTTATTTTTATTTCCTTTTAACAATGTTATTTGGAGTCAGCAACACTTTTCATGCCACATTAAATTATTTTTAATTTCCACAACACTAAAAATAGGGCAGTAAATATATCAAGAGTCAAAGAAACTATAGTATTTTTTTCTTTCTTCTTTTTTATGGGGTTTGTTGGTGGGTATTTATATATATGTACATGTACTTTAATGGTCATTTTTGTCAAATTACTTTGAACAATTTAACTCAATACTGCATGGTGAAGGAAGACGTCAGGTTTCCCTCTGTACATTATTTCAGGTACAAACCGGCAATTGAGTAGAACCACAGACATTCTGAAAGCTAGCTGGCTAGCTTTCTCACATGAAAAATCCAAAGATTCTGGCGAGGCTCAAACCTACAGTGGTGCAAGTAGTTTGAAGTCAACAACCTTAACCACTCAGCATTTCCAGTTAAAACCAAAGTTATTATAAACTATATGTGAGTCTCAAGTATAAAAGACTTTCTTCTGCAAACATACTGTAAATCTTCCGACAGGTAAAAATACTGTCCATTTCATATATTTAAAAGCTGTCCCCACTTCTGGTTAAATTTTAAGTTTTTGACTTTTTTTTTCAAAAAATTGTTTTTTTTTAAAACGCTATGTTGACACAGCGATTAAATTCTGCAGAAATTTTCTATGCCATACTTTCATTGGTAATTCCCTCATAAAGAAAAACAAACAAACACCCACTAAAATCCTCATCTATCCCAACATGCAATGCGATGACAAAAAAATAAAACTAACATTATCTATACAATTATACACAAAGACTTTGTTCAAAATTTCTTATACTTGCATAACAGCTGTGTTCCATACCAATAAAATACAATAATCAAGGGCTAACAAAGGAATCCTTAAGATGAGAAAGAATTTTCCTGTAACAGATGTTTCTTAATTAACAGGCACCTTAATCTGTGTGTAACAGAATTAATGAAATAAAAAGAGATCCATAAAAATGAACTTTTCACACATTTTTCTTTCACATCAGTGGCACTATAACTATGACAGTCAAACTAACAAAAGATAAAATCTCCTTCCACTTTTCTTCATGACAAAAAAATCCCTCAAATTCTAAATCAATTATATTAACTTTAAAGATGATTAAAACATTTCCATATAATAATTGCAAAATCCCTAAAACTATGCACTTTGACAGAGTGTTATCACCAATTAATTTTAAAGATTATTTAAATAATTTCCATATAATTACATAATTCCTTAATTCACACTATGCACTTTTAAACATACATTATCACACATTTTTTTTTCTAAAATTCCAAAAAATCATGATTTTTAAAAGCAAATAAAACACAAGCTACAATAATTCATGTATCATGTATTTCTGATTCAGCATTTATATTCAATAAACCAGGAATTGTTAATCATTTTCATGAATGAATCAATACTTCAGTTCGCAACAGTACATATTGTTTGTATTGTAACCGAAACTAGGACAACATCACACAAGCATTATGATTTTCTTCTCTGTGCATTATGTATTGTATCTCTCCTATAGAGAATTAATCAATTCAATTATCAGATCTAATTGAAGAAACATGTTAACCTTAATTATAATGTTATTGTTTGCCATGAGGAAATATAGCTGAATCAGTTCCTTTTACAATAGCATTAACCCTTAGACTACTGGCTGCAAATTATTATACTCATGCAACCTAAGTGCATACGAAGATTAGATGGCACAATTTCATGCCAGCTTATAATGAACAGCACTATTCATTATTAAGTCAGTACTTGTTTTCACCAAAAAATAATGAATCAGGTTTTCTCCAGATTGAAAGATGGATGTAAGTCCATATTTAATCTATAATGCTGTATGGGTTGCAGAACCAGTGCAAGCCTCATATCCATGCAGATGTCTTACATACCAGATTAGGACTGACTTATATCCATGCAGATGTCTTACATACCAGATAAGGGCTGACTCATATCCATGCAGATGTCTTACATACCAGATAAGAGCAGACTTATATCCATGCAGATGTCTTACATACCAGATAAGGGCTGACTCATATCCATGCAGATGTCTTACATACCAGATAAGAGCAGACTCATATCCATGCAGATGTCTTACATACCAGATTAGGGCTGACTCATATCCATGCAGATGTCTTACATACCAGATTAGGGCTGACTGTCATACCCATGCAGATGTCTTACATACCAGATAAGAGCAGACTCATATCCATGCAGATGTCTTACATACCAGATTAGGGCTGACTCATATCCATGCAGATGTCTTACATACCAGATAAGAGCAGACTTATATCCATGCAGATGTCTTACAAACCAGATTAGGGCAGACTCATATCCATGCAGATGTTTACATACCAGATTAGGGCTGACTCATATCCATGCAGATGTCTTACATACCAGATTAGGGCTGACTGTCATATCCATGCAGATGTCTTACATACCAGATAAGAGCAGACTCATATCCATGCAGAATGTCTTACATACCAGATTAGGGCAGACTTATATCCATGCAGATGTCTTACATACCAGATAAGGGCAGACTCATATCTATGCAGATGTATTACATACCAGATAAGAGCAGACTTATATCCATGTAGATGTCTTACATACCAGATTAGGGCAGACTCATATCCATGCAGATGTCTTACATACCAGATAAGAGCAGACTTATATCCATGCAGATGTCTTACATACCAGATTAGGGCAGACTTATATCCATACAGATGTCTTACATACCAGATTAGGGCTGACTCATATCCATGCAGATGTCTTACATACCAGATAAGAGCAGACTTATATCCATACAGATGTCTTACATACCAGATTAGGGCAGACTCATATCCATGCAGATGTCTTAGCATACCAGATAAGAGCAGACTTATATCCATGCAGATGTCTTACATACCAGATTAGGGCAGACTTATATCCATACAGATGTCTTACATACCAGATTAGGGCAGACTTATATCCATACAGATGTCTTACATACCAGATTAGGGCAGACTTATATCCATGCAGATGTCTTACATACCAGATAAGAGCAGACTTATATCCATGCAGATGTCTTACATACCAGATTAGGGCAGACTTATATCCATGCAGATGTCTTACATACCAGATAAGAGCAGACTTATATCCATGTAGATGTCTTACATACCAGATTAGGGCAGACTTATATCCATGCAGATGTCTTACATACCAGATAAGAGCAGACTCATATCCATGCAGATGTCTTACAAACCAGATTAGGGCTGACTCATATCCATGCAGATGTCTTACATACCAGATTAGGGCCGACTCATATCCATGCAGATGTCTTACATACCAGATAAGAGCAGACTTATATCCATGCAGATGTCTTACATACCAGATTAGGGCCGACTTATATCCATGCAGATGTCTTACATACCAGATAAGAGCAGACTCATATCCATGCAGATGTCTTACAAACCAGGTTAGGACTGACTTATATCCCTGCAGATGTCTTACATACCAGATTAGGGCTGACTCATATCCATGCAGATGTCTTACATACCAGATTAGGGCTGACTCATATCCATGCAGATGTCTTACATACCAGATTAGGGCCGACTCATATCCATGCAGATGTCTTACATACCAGATAAGAGCAGACTTATATCCATGCAGATGTCTTACATACCAGATAAGAGCAGACTCATATCCATGCAGATGTCTTACAAACCAGGTTAGGACAGACTTATATCCATGCAGATGTCTTACATACCAGATTAGGGCCGACTCATATCCATGTAGATGTCTTACATACCAGATTAGGGCAGACTTATATCCATGCAGATGTCTTATATCCCTGCAGATGTCTTACATACCAGATTAGGGCTGACTCATATCCATGCAGATGTCTTACATACCAGATAAGAGCAGACTCATATCCATGCAGATGTCTTACAAACCAGGTTAGGACTGACTGTCATATCCATGCAGATGTCTTACAAACAAGGTTAGGACTGACTTATATCCATGCAGATGTCTTACATACCAGATTAGGGCTGACTCATATCCATGCAGATGTTCTTACATACCAGATAAGAGCAGACTTATATCCCTGCAGATGTCTTACATACCAGATTAGAGCAGACTCATATCCATGCAGATGTCTTACATACCAGATTAGGGCTGACTCATATCCATGCAGATGTCTTACATACCAGATAAGAGCAGACTCATATCCATGCAGATGTCTTACAAACCAGATTAGGGCTGACTCATATCCATGCAGATGTCTTACAAACCAGATTAGGGCTGACTCATATCCATGCAGGTGTCTTACATATAAGATTAGGGCTGACTCATATCCATGCAGATGTCTTACATACCAGATTAGGGCCGACTCATATCCATGCAGATGTCTTACATACCCAAATAAGAGCAGACTCATATCCATGCAGATGTCTTACAAACCAGATTAGGGCTGACTCATATCCATGCAGGTGTCTTACATACCAGATTAGGGCAGAATCATATCCATACAGATGTCTTGCATACCAGATAAGAGCAGACTCATATCTATGCAGATGTCTTACATACCAGGTTAGGACTGACTTATATCCATGCAGATGTCTTACAAACCAGATTAGGGCAGACTCATATCTATGCAGATGTCTTACATACCAGATAAGAGCTGACTCTCATATCCATGCAGATGTCTTACATACCAGATAAGAGCAGACTTATATCCATACAGATGTCTTACATACCAGATAAGAGCAGACTTATATCCATGCAGATGTCTTACATACCAGATAAGAGCAGACTCATATCCATGCAGATGTCTTACAAACCAGATTAGGGCAGACTCATATCCATGCAGATGTCTTACATACCAGGTTAGGGCTGACTCATATCCATGCAGGTGTCTTACAAACCAGATTAGGGCTGACTTATATCCATGCAGATGTTTTATGCAGACTTGTGTCTAACCAGAATAGGGCAGATTCATATTCATGCAGATGTCTTTCATACCAGATTATGGCAGATATATATATACATGCAGACATATTTGCAGTACAACAATTCCTTACAAGATTCTAGACTACTAACATATTATATAATTTCATGGCTTGGGTTATGTATGTTTTTTAATCAATATATTTAGGCCATATAACCTATGAAAATATAAACCTAATGGTTTAAATATATCTTTAATTTGAATTTACTTTTTCATTTTTAAACCCTTTCACAAAAAATTGTGTACACTATTAGGCAGAAATATAAATGTTTGTAATAGGTCAAAATGTTCTCCTTTTAACTAAGCCAAATAATTTAGCTTTTAACATTTCTATGATAGAAAATCAACAAAAGAATGTGATAAACACAATGGACATTAAAGGCCTTGCTGTATGAAAATATTGACCAAAAGAAAAGAAAAATATTGACCATAGGAATTCAATCAGGTCGGTTAAATACATAGTAAACACACCACTTGCATTTCAGCAAACACAAAAATATTATTCTATCTCCACTTCCTTCTTTAAATCAACATTGCTGAAAGGACTGCCGCGCTTTTTTCAGACCATGTTACTGGAAAAGGAATATCAAATTATCTGTCCATAAATCTACCTCAGACCTTTAATATGCCAGAGCTAAAATGTCTTGCAAAGGAATTAATAAGTGAGAACAGATCAATTGTGCCATATTTGGTATTGACCTTTCACCAATGGGGTTTCGTTCAGAACATTGTTCTACCGAAAATTGACCAGCAGTTTTCATTGTCTTGCAACTTGATTACAGTAATTGCTATTCATTTAATATGGATTTCTCTCTCCTTTTCTCTGAAATGTGAATCAAGCACAGCTACTTGCTAATCAAGCACTGTGAAGTGAGAATAACCAGAAGTCAAAAATCTACAACAAAAACTAATTTAGTTTTCTGTAAGATGGGTTACAAAAGTCATGGAATATTATGCATTTTAGTTCAGTCAAATTTCATTACATAACAAACATGTTTAGCCAACAAATTTCAAAACAAAACAAAAATTTAGAAAATTTCATCACAGGTCGAGAAAATGTAGAGCTTAAAACATTAGGTCATCAGTGCACATCTGTTTATTTTTCTGATGGCAGAACCACTAAAAATCAATATTTTCTTCAAAAAAGAAAAGAAAAAAAAGATAAAAAAATCATGCTACCGGGAATGACAGTTGATGAATAGGACAAGAAGTGCACAAGTGATCAATCAACCATGAACTTTTGCCTTTCATTTAAAGCTCACTGCATGTTTCAGTGCCTCTATATTGTTGTCAATAAGTAAGGCAGCACTATCCAGCTATTTTTTGTGGCTACTGACATAAAGCCCTTTACTGTTGTTTTGTTTCATTGCTGCTGATACTGTGAGTGCCCTATTATTGCTAAATTTATTTGTTTTCTTGCTACTTGGCATTGCCCTTTATTGCCATTTTGTTTTGCTGCTACTGACACAGTGCCTTTTAGTGATGTTTTTTTTGTGTCTGGCTAGCTGTCAGACATTAATTGCTGTTTAAAAGCAGTATATTTTCATTTCAACGAAATAATATCTTTTCTAATTTCAATGATTTTATTGCTGTTTTAAAAGTAGAATAGTTTTTACGGGTACAAAACAATTCAATTTTGTCCTTTAATGCATAAAGTTCACTAACAAAAATGTATTGCCAGCAGAAATATCGGGGAATACAATTTTGAAACTACATGACTCATTCCCCTGTAAAAACAAATTTATCAAAGATCTCTAATCTTAGCTTTAGACAGCTTGATGTGCAGTAATATCTCTAATAACTTCATCTCATCTTTTAGCCAGTTTTTCTTTTATTTTCCACATCAAGTTTCCAAAATATTCATGTACATATATATTATACATAATTTTATATATATTATACAAGTCATAATATATATATTTATTTCACACCCTATAAAATATATCCAATGCACTTTAAGCATTTTCACCACATAATGTTCCAATGAAATCAATGAAATATCATTGGATCCAATTTTATCAATTTGCCCTCGTTTTAAGTTCCAGGGTGCAAAAATTTCATATCAAATCCATATTATCACACCCCATATAACCTCTTTTTCATTTCCAGAGTAAAAGAAGATCATATAAAATCCATATCACACCCCATATAGCCTAATTCTTCTCCAAATCCCTCCAGAGGCGTGCATGTCGTGGAGAAGGCACATGGCAAGCCAAGGTCAAGTCATCTCAAGTACCAGAGGTGATTGGTTGACCTGTTGTGACTGACTCTGGAGGGTGGCGCTAACAAGGGTCGTTTTTGTTATTGCTGGTCGTAAAGCTGATGTCTTGGCAGTATTGTCGACTCCTTCACCAACATTGAATGAAGAACGGGCTCCAGGTAGATTTGGCATGAAAAAGACGTCCTCGATGAGACTACTACAGTGATGCGGCAAGGATGCTTTAATCTCGGACATATGATTAATTCAGGCGCAAAGTATAAATAAACCTACAAGAGGGCCATGATGGCCCTGAAGTCGCTCACCTGTATATAGGCCCCCCCCACCCCCGGGCCAATTTTTACCCAAGGGCTTTTATTTGTTTATTTGAACAGACTTGGTAGACACCCATAAGAAGATGTTTCATGCTAAACATCTAAGTTCTAGCTCATTGGCTTTTTTTAAAAGAAGATTTTTAAAGTTTTTACTATACACATATAGTTAAAAACAATGACACCCCTGGGGCAGGGCCAGTTTTGACCCCCGGGCGTTTATTTTAACAAACTTTGTAGATATTTACTTAAAGATGTTTCATGCTTAATATCTAAACTCTAGCTATTCGGGTTTTTCCAAAGAAGATTTTTAAGTTTTTGCTATACACATATAAGGAAAATCAATGACCCCCCGGGCGGGGCCAGTTTTGACCCCAGGGCTTTTATTTGAACATACTTGGTAGACACCCATTAGAACATGTTTCATGCTAAATATCTTAGCTCTAGCTCTTTGAGTTCTTTAAAAGAAGATTTTTTAAGTTTTTACTATATGCATATAGGGAAAATCAATGACCCCCTGGGCGGGGCCAATTTTGACCCCAGGGCTTTTATTTGAACAAACTTGGTAGACACTCATTAGAAGATGTTTCATGCTAAATATCTTAGCTCTAGCTCTTTGGGTTCTTTAAAAGAAGATTTTTTAAGTTTTTACTATATGCATATAGGGAAAATCTATGACCCCCCTGGGGCGGGGTCAATTTTGACCCCAGGGCTTTTATTTGAACAAACTTGGTAGACATTCACTAGAAGATGTTTTATGCTAAATATCTAAGCTCTAGCTCTTATGGTTCTTTAATAGAAGATTTTTTTAAGTTTTTACTATATGCATATAGGGAAAATCAATGACCCCCGGGGCAGGGCCAATTTTGACCCCAGGGCTTTAATTTGAACAAACTTGGTAGACACTCACTAGAAGATGTTTCATGCTTAATATCTTAGCTCTAGCTCTTTGGGTTCTTTAAAAGAAGATTTTTTAAGTTTTTACTATATGCATATAGGGAAAATCAATGACCCCCTGGGGCAGGGCCAATTTTGACCCCAGGGCTTTTATTTGAACAAACTTGGTAGACATTCACTAGAAGATGTTTCATGCCAAATATCTAAGCTCTAGCTCTTACGGTTCTTTAAAAGAAGATTTTTTAAGTTTTTACTATATGCATATAGGGAAAATCAATGACCCCCAGGGGCGGGGCCAATTTTGACCCCAGGGCTTTTATTTGAACAAACTTGGTAGACACTCATTAGAAGATGTTTCATGCTAAATATCTTAGCTCTAGCTCTTTGGGTTCTTTAAAAGAAGATTTTTTAAGTTTTTACTATATGCATATAGGGAAAATCAATGCCCCCCTGGGGCGGGGCCAATTTTGACCCCAGGGCTTTTATTTGAACAAACTTGGTAGACACTCACTAGAAGATGTTTCATGCCAAATATCTAAGCTCTAGCTCTTACGGTTTTTTAAAAGAAGATATTTAAAGTTTTTTCTTTTGGTTGCCATGGCAACCAGAGTTCTGCATGGAATTAAATTCTTTTAACAATTTTTAAAGGTGACCACCAAAGGAACATTCCTGTGAAGTTTGGATGAAATTGGCTCAGTGGTTTATGAGGAGATGTCATTTTAAGCAAAAGTTTACGGACGGACGGACGACGGACGAAAAGCGATCACAAAAGCTCACCCTGTCACTTTGTGACAGGTGAGCTAAAAAACACACACTATAGCCTCATTTTCATTTTGAGATACCATAATTATATCAATAACATTTTTGTAACATGATAATAACTTTCTCTTTTAGTTGACAGAGCAAATTAGGATTTCTTTATAACACTTTCCTTTGATAACTTAAATCAAGGCTAGTTTGTAACTCCTTTAGTTAACAGGGTAAATTTGTTTGTTTGTGTTTGGATTTAACGTGGAACTGACACAGTATAGGTCATATGGCTAGTCCACCTTTACTGGTGGAGGAAGTCCTGACAGGTGCCCTTCCGTGCATTATTTCAGGCACAAACGGGCACCTGAATGGAACCACTGATGTTACGTCAGCCTGCTGGAAAAATTAGAGCAAGTTTAATTGTCACAACAGACAAAACTTTTCCTATAGCTTTTCATAACTATGCTACAATCTATAGCAAAAGTAAGTTGGTCAAAATTAATATAATTTATATGAAGTTCCAAAAATAACTTATGACTGTTTACATTGACTGAACATTTACAAGAAAAAGTATGGTAATTTAACTGAAAACTAAATGGTTTTTTTTATTGACTCAATATAGATAATGGTGCCTACAGGATGCTACCAATTTTTCTGATCATTGACTTATCTCGCTCAACCTTTGATGTATAGTTCTGTAGAAGTTACTTTTTTCCTGATTCAAGATGATAAGGATATTGAAGGGCATGTCTAAAACAGACTTCCTTCAAACTAAAGTGGAAAAAAAAACAAACAAAAACACAAGTTAAATTAAGTTAATCAATCTATTACTTAAGAAAACATAAAATCTTTCCATGTGATCAATCCGAATATTTAAGTAAGGCAAAAAAACTCTTCCAAAACTATTCATTTTCTTCACATACTGCTTTCCCCTGTTTAAGAATGGCAATGTAACACTATTATTGAAGGGAAGTAACTCTGACTAATTTATTTTGTTCACTTATTTAAAGTTGTTTCCCTTGTCACACATATTTGTATTATGCTGAATTGTCAAATATTTAGAAAGAAAAGTTGAAAAAGCAACATATTTATAACACTTATATAGAAATATGATATTTCATTGCAGTTGAAAATATGCAAAAAAAGTAAATCAAGAAACCTTTAGAAAAGGTTGGTTGTGTATTTCTTCAAATGCCAGCAAAGTTTGATGCAAGTGGAAAAAATTTGGATGCAAGTGGAAAAATTTCAATTTAACATTCTCTTCTCATAAATTTGTCTTGACTTAAAGGCCCATTCTGCCATGAATTATGCTTTAATTTTTATTTCACAAAAAACTTACTTTGTTTTCCTGTTAAAATTTCCAAAAAATTACATGTTGGCCAATATATTACCCGAACGATCTTCGGCTTCTGTTGATTTTTGCAATTAGTATAGATATCGTGATTATGTATATCTGATGGAAGTCAAAATAATACTTTGTTTTAACATTTTGCTACCTTTATGAGAAATAATTTCATGTTCAGCGCTACTCTCTTCGGATCATACTTAGCATGCAACATGCCCTAAAACCATTTTTTAAAGGTTATGAAATTAATGTTTTGCCCTTTTTTAAGAATGTAAAATTTATTCATTTCTGAGGCATAATGTGCTTTTAAATTTGGAAGAGTCCATATCTTAAAATAGTGATATCAATATCAAAATACTTATATATTGCAACCAACACTATAGAGAGACTGGTCAGAAAGTACGGACAACATTCAGCTAGCCTGGCTCTATGTACAGGTGGCTTTACAGATCTGTAATAATTCCAATAACATTCAAAGAATTTCAAAGAAAAATCGCTGAAATATTTTGGTTCATTAACCATTAGATATTTGACCACCAAAACAGCTGTTCCCCAAACACTAAGCCAAATTATTCTATAATGACCTGACATAGTAAACAGTGGCAGACTTTCAACACAAACTGTTTACAGATTAACTATATACATTTATAGCCAACACGTCATCATTTCAACCCCAATATAAATCAAGCAATTTGTTTCATCTTCCTGATACATTTCCTGATTCATGTTAAAATCATACAGTAATTTTACTAATAATCTCTTTTTTTTTTTTTATTAGGTTTATAAAGTTTCTACCTAATTCAACAGCATTGGCAGAAACTTAGATACTAAATGTTAAAGATTTACAATAAAATTGCCAAGCCAAGCAGCTGCAATGACATGACTGTCTTTACAAATCTGACTGTTGGCTTCTTAATTTTACCATTTTGATAAAAAAAAAAAAACACCCCTCAAATTTACAATGAACTGTTCAAAAAAATTTTTATTCAAAGCAGGGCAAGTCCATTTAACACAAATTCAGCAGAGTAAGGGTGAAATAATCATAGTGTCCATTTGGGAGGGGGCATGTGAGTGTTGGGTGGGGGACAGTTGGGGATTTGGCTGATACAAATCATCATCATGGAAGGATGTTCTCTGAAACAGGAGTACAATACAAATTCAACATTGGCATGCAGAAATAATTTTCTATAGTTGATATGAACAACTTGAGATGGAGTCCTATGCATATTTTATAGCATCAATATTTTAGTCAATTTAGTAACAGTATGCACCAAACTCTTAATAAATGCAAGCAATCTGAACAGACTCAGTGTGTGAAAAAAAATCAATTTATATACTTAAGTTCAATACAGATTTTTGGCATGAATCTTACTTATGACTAAACATCAACCTTCATAATGCTGGTATGGTAAGTAAATGCTATTCTAACTCCATCATTTATAAAGCTGGTATTTTTGGTTACAGAGATAGTATGACTTAAACCTCAAGCAGAAACCATAATTTGGCATTATATTTCCCAGAGTTCCTGTAACATTTCCCACTTGAGAGTATATCAATGTCAATACACAATTTCAGATAGGGAAAAAAACTGAATTAACCCACTTGAAAAGTAATAAAACCAGTTTATATATCAAGATGGCTGACCTGAATATAAAATATAGGACTGCTTCTTTTAAACTACCTGTAGATACAACAATAAATATCTGAATTGAAGATTATGAAGATTATATACCTTTATTTAATATGATCTGAATTATTTCAACTTGGACATATACTGTCACAGTGACATATACATTTACTCTCAAAATATTTCATTACAGTTGCACTTCCTTCATAAAGTATTTAATCATGATATATACTATATAACATATTAAAGGTATCTGCGGAATGAACCATTCTTTTGATATTTACCAACAAAGTAAAACAAGTGATGGAAAATTTAAGTCTATGCTACGTATTGCTACCCTTTGCTCAACAGTTTAGGATAAGAATCATGTGAGCCTTGAGCCTGAAACAAGTAAGAGTCCCATTTGTGCCACAAGCGATCTCTCTGATATTCCCAATAGCTTGTGGAAGACAGGCAACCTCCACCATTTATTGACTTGAGCAATATTGCATGAAGAAGTTGAGGAGATTCTTCAAGCCTGTCAATATATTATAACTCTCCTTATTTTTAAAATTAAGCCCATTAAATAACAATGATAAATTTAAATCATGGACTAAGAAATCCAAGCTTATAATTTGGACCAGCCAGATGTCATCCCAGCAAGTGGAAACTCTTTTAATTCTCAAACCTATGGTAAAGGAGAAAAGTAACAAATGGTAAACTCCATTAAATGCCCCCATATTGTTAAATATATCTCTTGGCAGTAACTTTGATTTCCAAAATACAATCCACCACTTGTTTGTTTGGTTTTATGGCACCAACACATTTTAGATCATATGGTGCAGAAACAGGAAAGATGATTTTGGCTAACCTGGAGTGTCACAATCTTCAAAGCAACATCAGGGGTAAAAACCACCCCACCTCACCACCTGGAGCTAAGAGATGCATTTACTCCAATTATTCAGTTATTCATTTCAAGTTGCCTCTCATGATCACTCAGGGATTAAAGGTGGCTGCAACTCTGATGCCCTAACCATTAAAGGCAACCCTTCAGCCACAAGGGAAACAATCCATCACATTGATCAAACAAATCGAAAGGAATAGTTTAGCTCATTTTAACATCAAATCTTATAAATATATCAAAACTATAAAATACCTTTCTATACACATTATCATGACTTCAGAGCAAATGAGCATTAAAATTCACAGTACTGTTTGTGGTAAGCATTTCATCTATGATGGAAGAAGTGTGTTCATTCAATCAATAAAGACAGATCAAAGTATAACTAAACTGGCTGTTCTTATCATTAGCATGTCTAATTACCATACCCAACTCATTATAGGCAAGACCATTTCCATACAGGTGAGCATCCAAATATCTCAATTATTTCAACACACTTTCTTATTTTGCTACTATAAATCCTTTCAGCAGACCAAAGTGGTCAATTTACAATAATTGTATCAAAGATCATTGAATTACTGAAATTGCATAAATACATTTATATTGAAAATTCTAGCATCTTACATTTCTATATTCACTTGTAATTTTAATTAAACCTGAAATTAAGAAAGCAAAAAGGAAAAGCAAAAAATATTTACCAAATTTCAGAAATACAAATTTCCTGTGCAGAAAAAATTGAAAATCCATAGTGGTTTGAGCAGTTTTTCTTGTAAATAGAATAATGGTTTCACATATATTTCCTCATACTTCACATTGTTTCCTTAAATTTAGTACCAGTTCAAGAGAGTCTATTCAAAGCTTAATGAAAGTCCCATTCATTCTAAAAATATTATATTTACGTGACAAAAATCATGACAAAACATTTTTTGCTGTTTTTTTGCCTAAAATAATAAGGAATGGACATAAACAATTGTTTCAGAATTCTATTATACTGGTAAATAATGTCCGGAAAATCACAAATTAGTATTTCAAAATATGGATAACTAAATTCTGATATTGTTTCAACATGTAACCTGCAGTGAGAGCGTGAGTATAATACATTGGTAATATTTCTTTTGTCAGTCCACAAAGTTTCATAAAGTAGTAACTTTAATGTTTTTGTAAATAATGATGAGAATATAACAGTACTAATGGTCAAAATCTGATAATAATGCTGCATTCAATTATTTTCCTCCAGTCACTGACATGTATACACATGTATATAAATAAATAAGTTTTTAATTTACTCAATTTGACTGGCAAGATGACTGGCAAGATTACTGGCAAGATTTTATAATCAGTGGTGTCTGCACACTGCACCGCTGGCAGTTCAACTTTAGCATTTTTATATTAAAATTTTCCTCATTAATTATGTTGAGCTTCAAATTCAAAACAGAACAAGTTCATTATAGAAATTACGTTGAAATTTAGCAGGTTATAGTTAGAAATATATACAGTAAACTATAATGTCTTAACTCATTTTTGCCATTAAAAAAAACTTTTCATTCTTTTAAGAAACATGAGAAGTTGGAATAATCAATACTTTAATTTAATCTCAAGAAATTTAAGAGACAGTGTCTCAATAAACAAAATTCTGATTTCGCACTTCAATAATAAATCATTACAAAATCATTTTTTAAATGGCAAATATTCAATCTTTTCAGAATCAAAAATGTTTGATTTATGTTATACATAAATACTCATTATCAATTTGTTGTCTTTTATCAAAGAACAGATAATTACACTTAATATCATGATATTTAACCTTGATAACCCTAAATATCATAAATGGACTTGTCTATCTTTCAATCTGGACAAAACTATTCATCATAATTAGGGAAAATTTTAAAATATCATAGGTACTAAATAGCGAACAGTGCAGACCATGACCAGACGGCACAGAATTGTGCCAGCAGATCTTGGTCTGCGCTGGTTGCATGGGAAGAATCAGTTGCCACTAGCTCAGGCTAGGGATAAAAGAAAACGCCTATCACTAACTTCAATCAATCGTGTAAATTCATATTAATTTAGCCCTATTTGAGGCTATTTCACACTAAAATACAGCTCTATTTAATATGTAACATCAAAAAGAATTACAAAATTTACTTTTTGGCAGTCATATTAACATTCATGCCCCGAAGCATAATGACATAATTGTACATTTGTTAACTCAACATGTCTGCTTTTATAAAAATAACAAACTTTCTTTTTCTGTACTGACAGTTAATATAAACTGTTACACATTTTTTTAACTGCAAGATGCTACCAGGTTCTATTGGGGTTAAGTGCCACTTTTCAATGATATTTCAGGCACTTTTTCTAGAATAACCTTTACAAATTTTCAGCCAGCAGACTTAATGTAACTGAAGTTTTTATACTTTTTGTGAAAATCATTTATTCAGACAATTGTCACGCCTACATATATGTGGGGAAAAAAACAGTGAGACCTTAGATTTAGATTTATCATCTATTTATATGTTGCTTATTTTTTGAGCTCTTTAAGTCACACCAATCATGTAAAGACTGTGACAGCAACTTTCTGGCCGTTTAACCAGGATTGGAAAAAAGCAATCAGCAATTTGAATCCTTGAACCAACCAGTACGAAGCAATGAGTGTAAAGTTTCTTGCTAAAGGAAACAACAGCATGTCGCCGACAAGGTTTGAACCCACGCGGCCAGCAATCCTCAGATTACTAGTCCGACGTGTTAACCTGACTAAGGCCACACACCTGTACGAAAAAGTCTGGGCAGAATGCAGACAGAATCTGTACAGACTTTATTTAGAAAACTCTGTACAGAGTCTGTACAGAAAAAAATCTAATCAAATGAAACAAAGTTGAACCAGAATTCTATTAATAGATTTTAGCAATAAGGATAAAGAACGAAATCTGTACAGATTTTTTCTGAAATATTTAAATTAAGCCGATAATTTTCTGGGCAGAAAAAAATCTGGGCAGGAAAAAAAAATGTGGGCAGAAAAAAATCTGGGCTTCTTCATATTCTGTACAGAATTAACCCTGTCCATAGGAAATATCTGAAAGGGAATTCTGCACAGAAAAAATTCTGTATAGAAAATATTCTGTACAGATTTTCGTTTTTTTTTTGGCTAAAAACAAAATCTATTTTCCTTTTGAACATTTCTTATTTATTAATTTCAATTAACAACTTTTATTCATTTCTTTCCTGGAGTAGGGCTCAGACTCTCCAATGAGTAATAGCCTTGTTGAGGGCGCTGTCATCAGGAATTGGCATGTCTCTGTCTTTGCACCACACACACATCCTGACATAATCTAGAGTAAAAAAAAGGAATTTGAATTATGTTCATTCTATTATTAAATGATATGCAAAATTTGTAAAATATTTCAATGTGTATATAAAAACAGTTAAAATTGTATACCTATATACCTTAAGTTTTTTTGCACCAAGTAACATCAAAGCCACTGACTAATAAAACTGTTTACATATATCATCCCTGACCAAAGCTTGTGTTACAAATCTACACAGTTATGTAAATTGTAACATAACTTAAAATAAGAGAGATTTACAAGTGGCCAATATTCTAAAAATAGAATTGCTGATAAGCACTGACCATAGCAACAGTTGCTGGTCATACATTCTACACAATTTCCGGGAGTTTTGAATTGATTAATTTAAACTAAATGAATTGAATTATAGAATAGCAAAACCAAAAGCTAAACTAGTTATTGCATAATAGAGCAAGAAATTAAAAAAAAAAGATCTTGAGCTATCAACTGATCAAAAAGCAATTTATGAACTAATAATTTCACTGGCCCAGCTTTGACCTCAGTGCATTAATTTTATACTCATTAGACCATAGTGGTCTGTCTCAAATAAGAGTAAATTTAACTAATATAGATGATTCATAGACTATTAAAAGATGTATAAATAATTTCTTTTATCTATAGTGGAAGGTATAATCAAATAATTCAAAGAAAAATTCAAAGAAAACATTGAAAAATCTTACCTCTGGTTTTGATTATAATTCCATCATAATTCCTCTTTGGCCCCTAAATCTGAGAATTTCAAGTCTCTACATGATTGCTCTTCACAACAACTAACTTGTTTACTTATCATTAGAAAAATAAACTAAACAAAACATATTCATCTTTGCTAATGTTTTAATCTTTGCCAATGTGTGTTTCAAGACACTTTGTGTATTAAAACCTCGTGTGGCAGTCTGAGAGATTTGAATTGACCAACAGGGGTTACATGGGGGTTACACCTGATATTACAGAATATCTATCTACTACTCTGAGATTAACTCAGAGTGAAATTCTGGCTAGAAAAGTAAATTCTGTCTCAAGATTTATCTAAGTGTTAAAATTATGTGTGTCTATGTAAATTCTGCCTCAATTTTTTTTCTAAGTATTGAAATTCTGTCTTGTAAAAATAACTAAGAGCGAAATATCTGTGTGAAAATTTTTCTGTACAGAAAAATTTTTGATTCTGTTTTATTCTGCACAGAAAATCACCTATTTCTTAGGCAGATTCTGTGTCCAATTCTGTGTCGGTGTCAACTCTGTACAGAAAAATGAAAATCTGCCTCTATAACAACCAGAGTTGGTACAGAGTCTGTACAGAATTGGCTCAGAATTTTCGTACAGGCTGCAACACTTGAGTTTGTGAGATGAGTACTAGAGATGAGTGCTAAACCTCAGCAGCTTTAATAATGAATAATCACAAACACAACTTTTCAAATAACTTTTCAAAAAAAAAATTCTAGTCAACGATCCACACTCATTAAGCCTTTGGTACAATTTAAACAAACCAAACTTTTAATAACCAGACAAAAGAGCTATTTAGAAAGAAACCAAAGAATAATAATCAAAGCAAAGAATTATTTCTCACAACAGCGGCTGTCTAAAGCACCTTCATTAACTGGCTGTGTCATTTAAAGGGAAACTATTATCTTTCTCCACAGAAAGATTGCTAAATCTAAAAGCTTTTTGCATTAAGGCTTTTTCCCATTCCCTCTATAGCTTAACGAAAGCCATTAAAACGAAAATGGAAAACAAAATGAGTTTTTCTGGCCAATACTGTATACATAAACAGTAAAATAAGAAATCTAGAGAAAGCCTTTCAGTAAATAAGGTGATTACTGAAAAAAACAAAAGTATACATTTAAAACCCTATAAAGGGAAATAACTATGGAATACATTGATAGCAAACACCAAATAAGGAGAAACAAGAGGTGATTTTTGTAATGTACAAATATTTTTCTGCTATGCTATGTTTGAAATAAGCTATTGAAATCTTTAGACTGTACAAAGTACTTCACAAAAAGCTGTCTCTTGATGACCTATGACTTTATGACTTTGAAAGGGCAATCACAAAAAAAAATGTTTTAAGTGCTTAGCAGAAATATTATTCAAATTTTGTTAAATACCAAGCACACTATGCAACTGATAAATGCCATTTATTCTATAAGTTCAAACTATTTCAAACAGCACATTACTGCCATGTCCTTCAAAAGTAGTAAGGTAATATTGTAATATCTTAATTACCTCCCTTTTATTTTGCAAATCTCACCTTGCAAATCAATACATTGTATCAACTTTAAAAAAAATTGCAGAGCAAAATCTGACTGGAAGATACTTGAATAAACAAGGCCGTCGTCGATGGTCCGGCCGGTCCGGCCTTGGCCGGACCAATGTTTTGGCCAAAAATGAGTAAAAAAAAAAAAAAAAAAGCATCGCTGATAAGCAATTTCTAAGTTTCTTAAGTATTCTTCTATAAGTGACAGTCTCTTCGAGAAACTTAAGCAAGATCTAGCACCTGAGACGCCGGGTTTTAGAACTCTGTGCCCTACTCGCTGGACAGTCCGTGCAGCTAGTCTCAAAAGTGTGATTGATAACTACACTGTACTACAGGACCTATGGGACGAGTGTAACGCTAAGGACTCCGAGACCAGGGTACGAATACCTGGTGTTTCTGCTCAGATGAGGACGTTCAAGTACTTTTTCGGTGTAATGCTCGCACACGACATCCTAGCATTGGCAGACAACCTCAGCAAATCTCTTCAACAAGTTTCATTGTCAGCATCCGAGGGCCAGCGGCTAGCAAAACGGACTCTAGATAGCTTGATAGACAGGTCAGACAACAGTTTTGATTCTTTTTGGATTAAAGTTCAAAGTGAGAGTGATCGCGTCGATGTTAACGATCAAAAAGTTCCCCGGAAGAGAAAGGCGCCCACACGATTCGAGATGGGGCACGGTGTTGGCTACCACCCCGTTACAGTGCAGGACGTGATCTGGCCTAAGTACTTTGAAGCAATCGATATTGCCTTGGTCAGTGTTAAAGAGATATTTGACCAACCGGGATATCGCGTACTTCAGAACGTGGAGGATTTACTTATTAAGGCCACACAGCCTTTGAAGACCGAGTACACTAGAGAACTTGTTTTTCGTTTGTGATTTCTATGGTAAGGATATTAACCGAGACATCTTAGAGGTGCAGCTTCAGCTGCTACGTTCACATTTTGACAAATCAGAAAATAGTACTGTTACTCTACCCGACGTTTTGAAATTTGTGTCAGAACAGTTGGTGCTAGAACGAGCACTGTTCTCTGAGGTTGTTGTGTTGTTAAAGATTTGTAAGTAATGCCTGCTACTAATGCTACCAGTGAAAGGACATTCTCAGCGCTCAGAAGAATAAAGACATACCCGAGATGTACAATTTAATGTACGCTTGAACAATCAAAGTAATGGTGTTACATATTCATAAGTACAGGACTGCAGATTTACTCAACTTACGTGTAATTGCCGATGAGCTCATTACCACCAGTAACGACGGTGATGTGTTTTTGGAAAATTTACATAAAATAAGACTCTGTTGTGTAAGATTACTGTGAACAAGTTACCCCTAAACAAAAAGTGGTGCTGTAATATTTCTTGTAATTGTTTATTTGTAATTATCAGATAAAAATGCATCTAAAGAATTAAAACAACATCAGTTATTGTTTATTTTTTTCATTTGCCAAATATCAATTACAGGTATTCATCTTTTATGTACACCTATCTGTCCGTTATGCGAACCTTAAATTTCACCCTTAAAACTTACGACGCACTTAAATCTGTAAAAAAAATCGTTGACATATAACTATAACATATACTAGCGACAGGCTGTAAACTGTGCCAAATATACGGGAAAACGGCCCTGAGAGCATCCTAGAATAAAAAAATTTCGGGGGAACATGCCCCCGTACCCCCCTAGGTTCTGGCTAAAACCAACCAAATTGGCCGCACCAATCACAAAATCGTGACGACGGGCCTGATAAAAGAATATAGATCTTGTATTTTATTACAAATTCTTCTTAAACCATTCTTAATTTGATTACCACGCCTAAATTAGAAAAGAAACAAGAACTATTTCTGAACTATTAAAAGTGGGGGTACAATGGTCGAGTGGTAACACTATAAATTATCCAATTACAAATCCAAGTGTCGTAAATTTGATTCCCCTACTCTTAAGTAAAATTACTAAATTTAAGTTCCTTAGATAAAACATTTTCTTCTTCAATAAATTGTATTTATGTAACAAGGGCATTAACTCTTAAATCATTTGAAGGGAGATTAATATTAAAGACACCAAAACATGACTGTTTCTATCGACTGGTTACAACTTAACAGTTCTTTCTTGCAATTTACTTTCTTTTAAAGTAAAATTAAAGGTTCCAATCTAATAATAGAGAAGCTGTGTGGTTGCCAGTCTTAAGCTACTGCTGAGTGACAGTATTATTGCTGAAAAGCTGGGAACCAATCTCTTTATTTAAATATTATCCCAAATTGCAGCAGCATGAAACTGATTGAGTATACAATAAACTGCAAGAGTCGGAGACCTTTGTTTAAATAAAGCTGTCAATGAGAAACCAATCCATCTTTTGTTTGGATAAATGATGACAAAGACATATTCAGAAGGAAATTATTTTAGACAATACCTTTGGTAACCTGAACTTTTACACAGAAGAAATTTAATTTTATACTGCATTATATAATTCATATCAGTTGTTGTTTCATTTTCTTGTTTGTCGTTCCGAAACTTAATTTCTATTGCTAAGTCATTAAATTTTTGTAAATGTACACATGTATGAATTTGTAAGAACATAAGGGGTGGTGTGTGAGTATGCCAAATATTTAATTGTATTAGGAGATATTTTAGGGTCACATGCAATTTTTTATTTGTAATGCACCAGACATTTGAAATCCCTGCAACATACTCCCACACTCCTGTATCTATTCTATTTTCAATCAAAATTACTAACTGGGATATTTGTCTCACTCAAAATGCAGGGAAATTGATGAGAAATTGATATTCTGACTCAGATTGTTCTCTGGGAGTCCTATAATTTTAGATAAGGGCTTGACAGTAATACAGGTCTTCCTTATTCCGAAGAGGAAGCTGGTGGGTTACTTACAACAGTACTGGTGTATGAGATTGTGCAGTATAAGGTGAATATATATTCTTTGTACTGGTTTATATACATGTATAGACATTAACTTTCTTCAAACCGGTTGGATGCTTCCTTTTCCTGACATTAGACATTAAAACCCCATCAATCCTGAATGCTCTTGTGTCCCATTAAAAATTCAGCTGCTCTATCTCAGGTGATAAGGGATGGACTTAGTACCAGGCAGCTTGTTGTGGGTCTTTCTAGACTGTGTATGAATTTAACATTTTTTTTTCACTAAAATGTATGTGCATATATGATATAATATTTTCACTCCAAAGTGTGTGCATTTAATTATGACTTACCTTACTGTGTTATACCTTCTTCACAAAAATCTTGAATTAAATTCAACTATTGGGATGAAACATATTTAACAACAAAATAAGTCTCTTACCTGGCAAGAAAGAAAACATACAGTATTAAAATAAGATAGGCTTCTGTCTCTAGTAAAACTTTAAAACCTGTAATTTTCTTGCCTTGTTAAGTCATCTGATTTCTAGAAATGGTTTCTCTAGGGTGATATATACTTTTCATCGAGGACATTTATTCTATCGTAACTTCATTTTTGATACTCAATCACATGGTTTTAACATCCAAATCTGGCGTTTATTCCAATTTAATGATAGTTTTGAGTTAAGTTCAGTGTGGATTTTATCGAAATCAGTACAAATCATGATTGGGGTACCAATTACCAAGTTCTGGGACGGTTTTGACATAAAATCAATGACCTAAAGGAGACAATGGAACAGGAAAGTAAATTAACATCTTCATTTACAGAGATGAAATAAAAACAACAGCAGCTTCTTTAAAAGTTAGTCAGCTCCCGCAAGCAAAAGTGTTGAGCTCACTGATGTGCCAGCCAGATCTATATTTAGCTAACTGAGAGTGACTTAACCTTTGCTGCCTCTAGAGAGGACAACTCTGGGTGGACATTTTAGGCAGTCTTACCAGGCACAATCTACACTTTTGTGAGCTCAAATTTTGATGTTGAAATCCCTTAAGCATTAAATAAACTGGTCCAAATTCAAAGCTGGGTAAACCCCATTACATAAAATCAGCAGATTAAGGGTTGGGCGGTATAATGTTGGCATTGGTAAATCATTGTCACAGCCAGCATTCGTTGGTTAAATTATTGGCTATTACTAACAAAACTCATGTTATAAACTGACAAACCCTTTTCATTGACATTTTTCAAAGTAGTATTAACAATGCATAAAAAATACCATTAAATTGCTAATTATCTGTATACAATTAGTTATTGATCAATTCTTCTGCTTATTTACAGTTGTATCTTGACGTGCTTTCAATTACCATATCCTACTTACAGCATTATTATCAGAGAATTATACCTGCAAAGGCTTTTTTTACATGTATTTGTATTGATTACTACAGCTATAAGGTAGCACAATACCAACATAATTATATTCCAGGAAATAACTTTCATCAGACTGAACAGAAATGGAAAAAAAACTCTGCAAGGAAAAGGATGTAATGAAGAAACTCCTGCTGCTAAGAGGCAATCTCTTTGCAAGCTTAACAAAGATTTCATTTTACCATGTAAATAACCCCTACCAAAGATTAATTCTTATGAAAGCTGTCAGACAATCAGTTCACTTCATTTTAAAGAATATCACCCCTATTTTCAGGCATAATCTTCAGAGCTTTTGACAATAATTGCCCTACATTGAAAAAAAAACAACAACACAGAGTTACAGCCCCTTGTTATTCCCTAATTCTGCCATCAATTTTGGTAGACAATACAAAGTTAGCTAATTCTGCCATCATTTTTGGTAGATAATACAAAGTTGTTTTTATAACAACTTGAACATGAAATGTAGGAATATAACGGCTTCTGAAGTAAAAACAAATTTAACCAAGAGCTGTCCATAAGACAGCATGCTAGACTTTTGTCAGTGCTTGACAGTAAGGAAAGGGGCATAACTTGGTAAAAGGTAACTCAGGGTTATAGGACCTGTGCCCATCATGTAAGATATCAGAGTATGATGGTGTGAAGTTTTCAATCTATCCCTTCAATTGTTTGAAAGGTACCATAACTTGCACATGCAAAAACTTAACTAAAGTGTGATCCGGATAATAGCTTTCCCTATTCTTCAAAAAGTCATACTTAAAAATAGGAAAATCATAATTAGGAAATTGTAAAATTAATCAATAAAAGGGGAAATAACAATGATACAAACATTTAAGATAGATGAAATAATGTTTCTGTCAAATTCGATTAAGATTAGTTCAATTATAGTACAGATAATAATGTATGGAATCAACAGAGATGAATAGAACAGATTAAAACAGACTGATTTTGTGTACTATCACTGAACCAATCTATTGAACTGTTTGTATTAATTTCATTATTTCAGCATTGTATGTAATCTAGAAATCTAACAAAATATATTAACACTGCAAGGAATTCTTTTACTTGTAGAAATCTTACCAAAACCAAAATAGATTTCACAAAACCCAAACTTGATTTCACTTTAGTAGATTATAAAAGAACATCATTGGTTACCCATGGTATATATTCTGTAAATACTTAACATCATCTACCATAATTAAACTAAAGTAGAAATTTTATACATGAACATGTTAATATTATACATGTATTATAATACCCGTGTTACAATAATCTATATGACAGTTGAAAAAAGTGGAATATAAAAATCAGTTATATGAGTTTGCCAACCACATTTGTAGGATGGACATGCCAGTGCTTGGAACTGTCTACTCTAAATTTACAGATGACATTTAATATTGAAACTATTTGAATTAATTCTAGAACAAAAACTAAGAAAAGTCCTACATCGCTGATAAATGACAGTTCAGAGAAACATGCTTTTCAACCTTGCGAAATCCTGAGATGGTTAAAAACATTATACCAAGCCATTTGTTAAAAGCTATTTAACCCACTGCCTTTTTTTTTCATAATTTTTTTACGAGGGGGGGGGGGGGAATCGGCTGAACACATATTTCTCATGCTAGGTCTTGATTAAATGTCACAATCATATCCAAGCTATCTAAAAACAATCCCCCAAATAATTGTGGGAATTTTTCTTGGTAGCTGTATCAAAAATTATCAAGGTTTTTTTCCTAGTGAAATTTAAGATTCCTTATCTATCTGTCATCACTATATAATGATGGGCCCTGTTGAAGCAATATGGTTTTTGAGATTACAGTTGCAAAAACATGTTGTACCATTAACAATTTAACACTTGTACCATGTTCTAGAATAAAATAGAATTTAGGACTTGATTGACAAAATATGTGAAGAATGAATATGTTAATATATTAAAAATTTATAAATTTTCTCATCATTAACACCATTTTGGTGGATAAACAAAGTTGATTAAAACATCACAAATGGCCCTCTACAGTTGTGGATTTAAAAAGAATAATATTGCACCGTCAATTATAATATATCAACTATCTAAGCAAAATATATGGATTTTACTGAACTTAAATAAAATTTCATATGTAAACAATTAGTCCATTATGTCAGCAACACCACAGCAAGGCCCTTCCTGCAACCATGACAGCCGGACAACATAACGTTTTTACTATCTGTGTGAATTAAGCTACTTTACTTTAGCTACCTGTTTTTCTTTTTAGAAATAATATGGTAAAACTATATAAATGCTCAAAGCAGACCACAAAATGATAATTTAGCTAGTTACGCAATATAAAATCAAAATTAAAACATGCGTGACAATGTCAGAATGAAAATGCATGTTTGATCAAGGTATGAAATTATTCAATGACACTAAAACTTCACTTTAAAATATTTACAGATTTTACACAGAAACTAAACTATGTGATTTTCTTTGCGTGTGTGATTTCTATGTATGATGTGACAATAAATCTCAGAGATAAAATTAATTATCACAAAGTATTGAGAAATCAATATTAAAACAATACTTAATGGGCATCTTTCTCAATATATATAAGTTCTATATCACCATATAATCTCCTCTTTTCCAGACAGTTATGTCACTGATATCCGCTGATTTTTATGTAACAAAGATATTAAGTTTTCCTGTAATTTCAAATTCAGTCTGTTTTAACTTCCCCTACATCTTTAAAATTAATTTCATTAGTCCCCAAGGTTTCAACTTTCCTTTCTTTTTTTTAAGGTTCTCTTTCTTTTTCTTTTGCTATAGACTGACTGCATTGCCTTTTTCCCTATTTCATTGATTCCACCACCCCCTAAGTTAAATCTTGCCTCATTTGTATACACAACTTTTCGTGATATGACTTTGTTTATTCTAAAATTGCAACCAACCATCTGGTCAGACTACTAATTTTTTTTCAATACTCATGTCTGTGTTGTCCTTCTTAAGATAATTTTAGTTATTAATAAAGTTATTATAATTAACTATTTCAAATTTAACCCTTTAAGCCTGCTTGACAGCAGAAAGCCTTTACCACCAGTATAGAGCCAGGTGAGCCTGTACATAATGAGACTGTGCATTCTGACAAGGCTCGATCTGTACTGTTGGTAGCTGAATTTTTATGTTTTGATATTGAATTACCTTAATTTTCAAATGGACTGTTCAAAATTCAATGCAGGGCAATTCCATTACATAAATTAAGTAGGTAAAGGGTTAATTTCAAAAATCATCTGGTCAAATTGAAAGGGACGAGGTTGCCCGGGCTGGGCCACTTGACTCATGGGCTGTTACTATTCTGGTAGCTTAAGGACATCATTATTGTTTACAATGAGAGACTTCATGATCATGCAGTACATGCATTTTAATAACCATGCTAAATGAATCAATCAGAATCATGTTATTAAACTTTAAATGACCTCTTCATGACAAAAGGGACAAAATGACAATAAATGGTCTGAATACAATACATGTACAATGTAGTCAGAAGTCAAAGGTCAATAATGACATATGCACCAAAAATAACCAGTCTATTCAACAACATGTGACATTTTCTGCGCAAATAAATTTCATCCTTTTACAATCTTGACTAAAGTAAATTCTTGGTCCTAAAATTAGATACAGGCAAACCATCTTATATTATTTATGTGACACCTTTATGACAAGTAATGCTACATTCATATCTTATGTCAACTAAAAAGAACAGAACCATCTGGTCAAATTAATACATTACATTTTTTGACTAAATAACCCTTACGTTAACATTAGTCCTGCTTGAAAAGCCCTTGCCATCAATATAAATATTGGTCGGACATCAGAGATCGAAAATTCCACAAGTACTAGTAGAATTTAAGAGAACTCAATGCAGAACAAGTAGAAAAAAATGATATAGAAGCTACTCGTTCTGCTGAAAATATTTTTCAATGCCTGCAAGGTCATAAGCCAGTACATCCGAGCAGTTTGACTAAGACTATACTGTTGGTATCTTAGTTTATGTATTTTGATATTAAATTCCCGTAAAATTTTAAAAGGACTATTTCATATTCAAAATGCTGCTACATGTAATCTATGACATGTACTTTAACAAGGTAAGGTACATGTAATTAATTAAACAATGCACAGTCCCTAACTGAAAGCAGGCAAAGACCATTAAAGCAGGGAAAAAGGATTACGTGGTGAATATAAGCTGCCGTGGTGAATATAAGCTGCCGGGTAATTTATTGTTGACCATGCCAAGACATCATAGAGACAGAACTAAGATGAAATGATAAAAACAAACAGGTTGTTTGTTTATCTTGTACATATGTACTACCATTATTAACCTCTCATAATCCAGATAGAATGATAGAAAGATAATTGAATATTCTGGAGATCTGCAAGCAGAATATCTCAGAGACATTACACAAGGAAGCTATCATAAATATCATAAATTCTCTCCAATTTCCATTCTTTGTCTCGTTATGTAAGAGTGGTCAACTTCTCACTTGACCATTATAACAAGGCAAACTTAAAACTTTAAACAACATTAATTGACTTTGTTGTTCTATGGCTTTTGTAAGATTAAGCATCAGTTAATTTAAGCTTGTATATTGTACTGTAAATAAAAGCTGCGGCTTATTTGAAAACCATTCCTGAATAAAGTTGATGTCCTGAAAGATAACCAGTAGTGGCACATGTCTTTAAATATGAAGAAATAAGATTGTGACCCCGGCAGAGCTTAAACCAATAATCCCTATGTTGAGAGGCAGCCCCTTTATATACTGAGGCCGTGACTGGTCCCCGACAGTGATTATTACTACAATCGACTCCACTTATAACCAACTCGCTTGTAACGAATTATCGTTAATAGCGAACTAAATCTGACATCCCCAGCCGATTCCTTCTTTATTTTATATTAGATCACATGGCTTAATACATACTCGCTCATAACGAATTTTTGGCTATAACGAACCATTTTTTTCAAGCCCCAAATGACAGAAAACATTTAAATTTCCTCGGTTATAACACACTGTTATACTTGAAATATCGGGATGCGCTTGATTAGGATCAGTACATGAATAACGCTATCCAATAATTAAACAATCAAATGATTGCACAGGTTAGTTATGGCTTCAGGGAATAAAGATTTTGATAAAATGTTCTCACAACATAATTTCCTACTTGTTACGGAAAATTTGTATTTCACACCCTCAGTTGATTGCTGTAAATATCCGATAATTGCCAAATAATCGTTTTTTGTGTTTGCAATATTAGCCAAACGATATAAACAAAGAAAACAAATGGTAAGAACTTTAAAGACAATTAATACATGAATAAATATATGTACCATGTACATGATATATAGCTCAATAAAATGCCCCGCATTAAATAACCGCTGCGCAGTAAAATACCGGTTACACCGGTAACCAGTGAAGGGTATGGCTTTTTCAAGGCAAATTTCCCCATCCAAACAAGTCAGCAAGTGGCTGCTACTTCGCTTTTAGCCAACTTCGGATATAACTAACGATATTTTAATGTCCCATTGAGTTCGTTATAACTGGAGTCGACTGTACTTTTAAATCATGGTAAGTTCTCATAAACTATTTCTATCTTGATCTTGAACCTTGTTATTAAACCTAGTCCATCTAAAACAGTCTTCCAATGAATCCTTAAATAATTTCTATCTGACTTTACAATTGATTGTGAATTGTGAACAAAATACATTCTCCCCCTGAAAGAAAATAAGGGTAAATGTAGCCAACTTAGACAGTTGTTATTTAGTCAAAATATTTCGACTGCAAGACCAATTAACAAAAAATAGATGTCGGTCTTTAGGAAGGGCGGCCATCATCTATATAATATAAAGCCCTGGCCCACAATTTGTTGGTCTGGGTGTTATTGTGCTAAACAAATGCTAAATACTAGCCTAATTACGTCAAACATAAGTCCAACAGTAGATGCAAAATGACTATGCAATCCCTGCCAATATATTTTAAGTTTCTTCATTTACATAATAATAAAAATCGCTTTGTCATAACTCATATTTAAACCTTAAGTTACATATGTTATGTTTAAACCCGAAACTAATATGATACATAATGTAAACAAGTATAATTATGTCATTATCAAAACTTAATATCAATTTTATAACCCATATGAAAACCAGTTTTTAATATATATTTCATAATACTACAATTTTTCGCTTCACGAGCAAGTGACTTTAGTCTGTTCATTCGAAAACAATGAACTTGCCTTGATATTTGAAGGGCTGTATGATATTTGATAAAATCATAAGGCAATTACGAATTCCAAGTATGTAAAAAAAAAACCAATGACATTTCAATCTTAAACAGGTAATAAACTGGTTTTCTGTCTTGTCAATGTATTTTATCTTCACCATAAACATTTACGCAATCTTTTTAAACTTAAAATATCGGTACATTATCAATCACTACAAATATGACACAAGGGTTTCCTTTACACACAAGATAAAGTAATATTTAATCGGATGAAAAAAAAGCTTACTTTGTCCAAAGCCTGTGTGTTGACGCCTCTTTGATCTTCGTAAAGATGAGCGAGCAAATGTCACCCTGTCACCCAGTGGGGATGCCATTGTTATCCAATTTTCACCCACTAAAAAATCCTATGTTTACACAATAATTTGTTGTCATTATCCGAGAAAAGAGAGAAAATGAAATATATCTCCAACCAAGCAAAAATTCATCGCAATTTGTAAAGGAAGAGTTAAAACTGATAAAATTCAAACACTGTGGTACAATAACGTTTAACTTTTAAAGTCTAGACTCAAACTGTTAAAAAAACAGTGTAATATCAGATTATGTTTTAGTGCCAACTGTGAGCAAAGGTTAATTTAAAATCCACTGAAAGAACAATTCCTTTCCACCACTAAAGTAGCAACACAATCACTAGTCTTAAAATAATGAAAGTTAACACCTGTAAATTGAGCCTAGGATGTGTCCATGAATATTAATAGATGATAACACAAGTATAGGAAAACCAGTGGACTGTGAAAAGCAAACTTTTCAACACATGTGCTCCCATTTTTGTCTTGTTTTGTCAATTAACCCACTTTTGTATGCACTGGAACAGTTAATTCTCTCTTGACACATTGGAAATTGATTATAATTCCTTTGTTCACTTATTTTCTAACACACATTGAAATTTCTTATTATATGCAAATATTGTGTGGCTAAGTTAATTGACAATGTACTTAAATTCCTTAAACACACTATATTTAAACCAGTCCGAGAATTATGAAAACAGTAGTGAAATAGCACCTCTTCAGAAAGGATTATTGACAAAGAATAATGATATAAATCAATCCCACTGTATAAACACTCTAAATATGATATAAAAACAATATTTTCACCACATGCACACATGTATGGTATATGTAATACAACACAATTATATCAAATAACTCCAGCTTTTGTCAGACTTGTCAACTAAAGCTATACAAATATCTCACTTCTTCACTAATAAATGACCACTGGATGTCACTGCCAGGCAAAGTTACTTTTTTCCCTCTATCTGGGTCAAGACTGAATATCGTATGTAAATCATGTTTTGTTGAATAGAGCTATATTGCATTGCCTCTAGTACTACAAGAATCTTCATGTACATGTATATCTTGAAGTCATCTCCGCACAATCCCTTTTTCCTTTCTGTCTTGATAAATAATACATGCAGCTCTCGGCCAATCCTGATAAAAAACTACTCCTAAATAACTACCGGTATTTTATGCATTTATATACAACACTGTAAAGTATGATTTTTAAATCAATTTGAGACTCCTGCACTGTTATGAATATGAAACTTTAGAGCGCATTAAAACTTTCATAATATCTTTCACGACCAAAGAGCTCTTGCTTGTTCTTGAAAGCGACAGCAGAACTTGAGAAAGCTTGAAGAAATTGATTCCTGAAATACTGTCCGCAAAAAAACATAACGGAAATGAAGGCAATGTTAGTTCTAGGCTTCCAGAATTTATTCTACCATTATTTTGTCACCTCATATGGCGCAAGAAGGCAATTACTGCTCAGTATCATTTTTCGTCTGGGCCTACCTTAATTAGTTAACTGCAAAATTACCTCCTTTTGTTGGGGACTTGATGAAATTTATTTCTTAGGTAAATGTCAAAGTATCAATTAAGAACACTTCTGAAAGTGATTTTTTGTCTTTAAATACAGAAAAATAAAGAAAGCCAGAAAATATATCTGCAACTTCTTTGGATTGCAGATGTAGATATACATTATATACTCTATATAGTAACCACTTACTAACAGTGCAGTGTTGAACCAAGTGATAAGCAGTACCTGAGTCCAGTATACAATCAGGCCAGCCTGCATTACTGTGCAGACCGACAAGGCTTTATACTGTTGACTGATCAACTCTATTTCATCTTGACCTCCCTAAAATTGATATTGGATGATCGTTCAAAACAGGGACACTGAAGAGTTTCAGCAGGAAACTAAGAGTTAATTCAGCTGCTGACTTTATTCCTTAGCTTGCTAATTTAGTTCTTTTTCATAAAACGAGTAAAACATTCTGTGATTTAAAGGCCCATTAAGGTTTAAAAATGAACAAATATTTCCTGCTGTAGAAAGGACAGTCATCAGTTCTGTTTTATAAGGTTGTAATATTAATGTGCATGATTCTTGTAACGTAAAGAAAATAGCTATGAATATAATAATAATATAATTTGTTATAAAGGTAGCATATTAATGTAAAAAAAGAAGTATTTTGACTCTTCCATACAAAATACTAAATCACTACTAGTGTACTAGTTGACAAATTGCAAAAGAGGCAGAAGATTGGACAAGTTATATGGCCAATGAGTAAAATATTGGAAACTGTAACAGGACAACAAAAATAAAGAAGTTTTTGAAATATAAAAATGCTAGCAATGGGTCTTTTAAATCCTAATCAAGAGAAAGCTATAACAAAATTTGTCTTCTGATCGCCTCAAAGTAATTGTAATTAATACAAATTGTTTACTAAAACATCTTTTACCATGCAATTGAAATTAACTGAAAGAAATAATTGTTTGTAACTGATTAAAATTTGTTAAATTCATGACTTCAGATTATGCAGACAATTCTTTGAACAAACAACTTTTATATACCATGTCTTATCAAAGAACAACATCTCTCCTAGTGCCTTAGGAAGAGATTTTGCGTGTGAAAAAATTCTTGAAAAAATTTGTAATAGTTTACTTTTTACCCCATGAGAACAGTCATGGTGTGTTGTATTAATTCCATTCATGCTTCATTGATATTTTGTTTGCATCTACTATTATTATGCATAAGGGACAGTTTCTGTACTGATTAACCCTGAGCCTCAGCAACAGATTATACCCATGGGACCAGTTCAGTCTGAATTGTTAGTGCGATTCAGTCAGTATATATTTTGAAATTTCCCCTAAAAATGAATTATGATGTATGGTTTTGTCCAAATTGAAAGATGTACAGGTCCAATTAATATGTAAAGCATGGTAAGGGTTAATATTTAGTAAAAAAAACAATAGGGATAAAACTGATCTAATATTGTACTATCATTTACAACCATTTATCACTGAAAGCAATTAAATTTTTTAACACATACGAAAACTGCAGGAACTACTTAAATATTAAAAGTAAGTTATAGGTTAAATATAGGTAAAGTCCAAAACCAATTTATAGGTAATGTCCAAAACTAATCAGGCCAAGGAGGCATATAAGTCTTAAAACCCAGTTGTTTCTCTTGGAAAAGCCTAAACAGTCAGACACAAGTTACTCCCCTTAGTTTTATCTCTTGACACCCTGCCACTTTAAAAAAAAATCAGCAAATCCATTTAACTATTTCATAATGAAATGTGAAAGATACAAATCTAATTACTTTTCAATAATTACTAGTATTTGGTTTATGATTTTATGACATTAAATCTTCCAGTTCATTCATTTGGTTACAGACTTTATTGACATTTGATATTAAATAAAGGGACATCACTCAAAATACCACTTAAAAATCTCTTTTCAAAGATTGTCTCCCTTATATGTCAGAGAAAAATTTACAACTCATTGTATCCTCAAAACCTGGAAATTCCAGCATTACACTGCTATTTACCACACAAGCCATTTTATATTTATCATATAGATCAGAGTTACTTGATGCTACAAATCAAATTATGATTTTATTTTTGTAACAAAGGGATCAAAACAAATTGAGACAGTGATTGTTGTCCATTTCAGATCCTCACTGAAAGAAGTTCAATTGTACTGTAAATGGTCACCATCAATATGAATTGTAGCTAGAATTTAAGAAATATCTATGTTCTTAAATAGCAAATTTTCATTTGATCGGACAACATCTTTAGATTTGTTTTACACTCATATCTACATTATCTTAATGGACTAGCTAAATCAATACATAATACATTATCAGTATAAAAATGTTTTTCACCTAGACACTTTAAAAGACTCAAAACTATTTGTTTTCTTGCCTTACTGCCTGAAATGAATTGGAGCACCTGTCACTTTGTACAACTATATTGAGGGCTTGGTGCGAAAGCGTCGTAACTCATATGAAATAAAGTAGGAGTTAAGACCCTTTAACACCAAGCTGTAGATGAACAGATATAGGAAAACATTTTTATACATAACTATGTTATAAGTAAACTTCCTTGACACACTATAAGCATTTAGACACAGGCAATGGATTACGACCACTAGGAAGAAAAATTCCATTGCCAAATATGGTAGAATATTTCATACAAGGAAGTTCTTAATCACATAACACAAAATTTACAACACTTAAAATGCCAATTTTAAGTACACAGGTGCAATATTACTATAACTTAACTTATTTAGCAGCTAATGTATCGTACATGTTTGAAACTGGAATAAACATAGTTCGAAAAAAATCAAGAGAGCCATGCCATATCTGAATGGTTCATAAGAGATTTATTCTTAGTGCTGACATTTTGTTTTTATTGCTGACATTTGTATTTGGAGCTAACATATTGATCTTAGTGCTCACATTCCCTCTAATAGTGCTTACATTCATTTTAGTGCCAACATTTCTTCTTTGTAATAACATTCCTTCCTAATGCAGACATTTCTTGCTAGTGCTAACATTCCATTCCATCTTAGTGCAGAAATTCTTTCTTAGTGCTAACATTCCTTCTTAATACATACATTCATTCTTAGTGCTTTTATTTGTTCTTTCGGCTAACGTTCATTGTTAGTGCTGACATTTGTACAAGTACTTAGAGCTGACATTCATATTTAGTGTTGAAATTCTTTCCCAGTGCTTAAAATTAGTGCTAAAATTCCTTCTGAAAGCTAACTTAATGCTAATATTTGTTTTTAGTGTTAACATTATCTCTTAGTGCTGATATTTGTTTTTAGTGCTGAGATTCATTATTAGTGCTGAGATTCATTATTAGTGCTGAAATTCATACTTCATGCTGAAATTTGTTCTTAGTGCTAACACTCATTCTCAGTAATAACATTTGTTGTTGTTTTTTTTAGTTCAGCTTTATTTATTGGGAGCTAATTAATGCCTATCTAGAGACTTAATAGAAAATATTAGTTTAATGATATTTTATTGTATATTATACACAATTTAACTTAGTATCTTAAGGATTATACATTGTAATAATGAACTATGAAATGTAATATTGTATTTTGTTGTACCCAAAGTTAAAGAAAATTTCATATCATCAAAAATTTCATATCAAATAGCAGGGAATATATCCATGCATATTTGTTCTAGAAGCATTACTGTAGGACATTCATTTAGCAATGTAACAAAACTTAAAAATATAATTACACATACTTGACAAAATGACCTTCTTCAAGTTTATTGTTTGAAGTACTGAATGTTTAAATACTTTAATAAGGAAGTTAATTTAAATTTATTGTGGGTTAACATAAGTGAGAAAGTATTGATGTAGACTTTACACAATGACACATAAAATTTACCCTAACAAAATGTAATATGCTTAATTAACATAAATCTGGGACATAATATGAACTATTTCTGATGTCCCAGCATAAATAAAGCCCCTCCGAGTGACAGCATATATAAACCATATAAATTTATATCTTCAAGTTACAAGTTTGCCAGTTACGATCAATATATATCCATGAGGCTTTTGGGTGTCATCTATTTTCATTATCTTTAATAATATACGAATTCAATATCTGCAGTGATTTTTCTCACTTAATTGGGAAGAGGCCTTAGCCTCTTGATTTTGGGAAAAAATATCTCTAAAATTGCTGATTTGGGAAGTAAAAAAGCTGGTTTAAGTTCATATTTTTGGGAAAACTGCATGATTTTAAAGAAAATTTCAATTGGGAAGAGGCCTTTTTTCGGAGTCTGTTATATAAGTAGAAAAATCACTGATCTGTGACATATTCATCCATTTTTATTCAAAATTAAAAAAAAACATCATGGATTATAGCACATGAAAAGAATGATGCAAAATTATTCAAGTTGATCATGTTATGTACAATTATACTGGGGTTCATACCAATTTATGACTGTTTTAGCTTTACTTTACTGAGGTAGAAATTAACTCAATTGCCTCTGTGAGCAATTTTATCTTATGAACAAGCTGACATTTAAGTAATACCAATGAATCTGGGGTGATTGTAACAATGTTGGACAAGATACTGGGTAAAAAGAAAATTTCTGTGGTAAAACGCTAGCCTAAGTTCCGGTCTGCTGATTTTTTTTATGTGCTTCTGTTCAACACATTGACATTATCAAAAATACGAAGGAGTACGAAATAGGGCGTATGTTATGAATAAGAAAAAAATTATCAACGCCTGAATCCCAGGCTAGTTAAACCCTGCCATTAATATAACCATGTGTAGGTAGTCATGACTTTAGTTAAGACTTAAACCCACAATTCCCAGGATGAGAGGTATTACCTTAACCACAAGGTCACTATGGGTGCTCTCTATTTTAAATTGATAAAACACTTTTTAAATAACAGTAACATTTTAAAACTGTCATGTTAAAAACTACAATACTTTTTTTGTTATTTACACCAGGTGTATTCATCATAAATAAAAAGAACTGGGATATGCCATCATCTGCCTCCTAAAAACATGTGTAAAATCAATCTCAAATATCAAATATAATATGCTTACTTTTATATGAAGATACATTTCATAATTCTATGCACAAACTATAGAGTTGCCCTGTACTTCATCTCAGGTTTTTTTTTCACCTGTTGATTTAAATAATCTAAGTGTTGAGCATTGAATTCTGCCTAAAGCCAAGTGGCAAGACGGCCTGAGAGATGTTTCTTGTGTCCTAAGGACAGGCTCAATAAAACATACTTTGCAACTGTCTATTTTTTTCTATTTATTTAGAATGCTCTGGATCTCCCCTTTTTAAGATTTTTAAATTACATCCTAATTAAAATGGATTATTTATATACATGTAAATGAAAGCTTTCACCATTCTTTTTTTTCAAGAAAACACTTTATTATTAAATAATTATTAAATCTGTACTGGTGTGTGTGTTATATATTAAATCTGTACTGGTGATTGGCAGCATGGCAGAGTGGTTAACACGTCATACTTGTAATCTCATGATAGCTATCCGCATGAGTTCAAACCCTGTCAGGGGCAAGTCATTGTTTCCTTGAGGAAGAAACTTTACACTCATTGCTCAGTACTGGTTAGTTCCAGGAACGGATTCGAAAGTGTGTCTATAAGCTTATAGCTTCCTACACAATCAAACTAAAATAAATTCTGTATTATGTATAAACCAAATCTGTACAGTATGTATAAATATAGACCTTTATCTTTTTAGGATATATAATATTATAATTTCTTATTGTATATACAGCATTTCTGGAAGAAATAATAGGTGCACTCCATGTAACTTGACAAAAATATTTTTCATATCATTATGTATCAAATGCAAAGCTATTTACATTCTCTGTTTCCTTTTTTTTCTTATTCTGTTACAAATATTTCACTTCATGTTATTATGTTACATGTTTTTCTCTTCGAAAAAAAGATTTTGTTTTTATTCTTTTTCTTTCATATATACATAAGAGTTTGAGATTATTTGATAAGTTTTAATTGTTTGATATTTTTTCAGTCTATAATTTATAAATATAATACTAAAGTTATCTTGCAAATTACACTGAAAAATTAAAAATTAGGAAATAAAGTGATTTAAATTTCTGTAAGTTAATAAAACACTTGTCATGGTGAAGTTATAAAAATAATTTAAAAGCATTTATTTCTGATAACTTAATGTCAGACTGCAAGTATGTACAGAGTAACAATTCATTAAAGTGGTGGAATGGCCAAAAGGTTAACATGTCAGACAAGTAAATTAATAATAGCTAGCTGCATTGGTTCAAACCCCATCAGAAGCAAGTTGTTGTTTCCTTGAGCAAGAAACTTTACACTATGCTCAGTACTGGTTGGTTCCAGGAACAGATATAAAAGAGTGACTTTAAGATTATAGCTTCCTACACAAAACTAAAATAAATTCTGTATAAACCAACAACTCACTTATAAAAAATGTGATATTTTAGCACAGATCTGACTGTATTGCACTTAGGAATATACAATCACTTTCCCTCTAATAATTATACCTTGCATGAATTTGGCACACAATATTAAAGTACTGTGAACAAGTAGCATAAAAAATAAGGATGATTTAGAAACAGTAACTTGAATCAATCTCAGCAGAGTTTATATACTATCCACGCAGCAGGGTGCTCCATACCCATAAATATTCATGTCTTTCATGTTTTGTGCTTCATATTCGAAAAACAGATGCAGACACTGAATTAGCATCAATACTAGAAATACCAGAGAAATATGTTTTGGCAACATATAGGTGTTAATGAGCGTTTTGAGAAAACAATATTGTATATAACCCATTTCTAAAACTCACCTATTAACCAATGTCTGGTTTACATCCTCTCGCCATACACTGGCTAGCAGGGTAATTATGGGGTGATATTCCATGATAACCAGTAAACCACTGGGGTAGTTTAAATGATAGATGTCTTGATTTAAAGATAATGCTGTATCTACAATATCTATGTACCCTTTAGCTATCAACACTTTCAAATATTGTTGTATAAAAATTATAATTCATGCTTCAGCAGCAATTATTTAGCCCCATATTATTTTAATAGCCTTAGACTTATAAAAACAGAGGCAATTTTAAAGCATGTTTAAGTTCACCTGCCTATCAAATCCTCTTTTCATTGGCCAATGAAATACTGTTAATGGTGCAAACTGAAATTCTTTAAAGAAGACAATAGCACCTTGCTAACAAACAATTGGTTGAGATTAGACAAAAAAACATCAAATATATGTTCAGGGTTCTCACTAGGACTTTCAAAATTGGAGTCCAGGAACTCCAAAGCCAGAAAAAGAAGGAGTCCCGTATCACATCGAAAATATGTTAAGCCCCCTTTGCTGCAGTTGATTAATAATAAGCAGAGTAAGGGGATGGGGGCTTTCCAGAATTTAAACAGAGAAAAAAATTATTTAGGAAAATGGTAATTTGTAAAGGGAGACACCGTATGGTAAAAAAGTAAATGAAAATATTTTAAGAATAATTTCTCAAACCATACATCATCAGACCATTATGTTGTTTTCCTAAAGATTTACTCCCCCCCCCCCCCCCCCTTAAGAAAATGTTCACTGAATGTGGCAAATATCTCCCATCACAACTACATGTATTGCAAACAATGTCTTCAGTAATTTAGATTCAGAAACTACAATTTAAGAGTGAAAACACACCTTTTAACCAAACAAAGCATTGTTCATATAATTTGTCTGTTATTTATTATCTTATTATATTTATTAACATTCAATGCTGATTGCACTTTGTTGTATCAAATTTCAAGAAAAAGGTCAAACCAAATAATAGGAAACTTAGTCCCAATATAAATAGCAGAAATTAATATCTAGATTCATATCATGCCATTATTTTTTGCAACAGCTGCTGTATTAATTGTATCATCTCTGCCAACAGGTATGGTATGTACATGATCATACACAATTTAATATTAAAATGACAGTGGCTTATATTACAAGCTACAAAGCTTTCTGTACAGTGTTTTGAATAGGCTTTCATTCATAAATCATATATACTGGGCATCAATTTGTTCTTATCACAAATGCACACTTAATGTCTTGCTATATATTTTTTTCTTAGAATTCACCTGCAGGTATCTTCTTGAATTCAAATTTAAACATTTATGGGAAGTTCTTTGACTCACTGAGTGTGACAATAGTGTGCACACCCCCCAAAAAATTATATGATATATAATTTACAGATATTATTCCACATGTTTTTTTCAAGTTATAAACTATTTGGCACCTTATATACCATTCTTTTATCAACAATTATGACGCCATTTTTTTATAGCATGATCGAAATAGATAGTCAAACTATTTTGGTGCCCAAAGCTAGCTAGATTTTTAGATAATTTTGTTCTTTGTAAAAATGAGATATTGCTGATACATCAAATTGTGTAATATCTCAACTTGAAGTAGTTACTGTAATTAGTTAGACTAGTAAAATAACAGGTTGATTCCAAATATAATTTCTTAGCTACAATTGAGAGATTAGTCCTAATTAACCGGGTTGTAATAGAATACGAAATGGACTCCATTTCGCGAAATGAACTTACCGCCTACGAAATGGATATTTGTTTGTTTAACCGTGATAAGTAATATTATTTTTACTAATTTATGTTTAACATATGACATAAAACTACAGATTGAACCAATTTATATTATTATTTTCCTATTTAATAGTCATATTTCTGAAAATAGTCTGGCCTCTGCGAAATGGAGTTTCGGCCACGAAATGGAGTTTTCGCTTACGGAATGGACATTTGCTTTACAAACTATGGTGTAACTGACATGTCACAAAGGGTATCTTTTCTTTTCACTTACGTTTAATCTGGGACAACAAAAATATTTTGTCCCAGGTTAAACATGTGATATAAAACAGAATCTTTCTATTTGAAAGAGCATGTATAAAACACTGAACTATGTGACATTATTTCACTATTATTTTCAAACGGGCAAACCATAAGCATAAATAATGAAAAAAATATTAACAAAATTGTTTAAATAGTAATTTTATGTCATATATCACTTATTCGTTATTAAAAATGATATTAAATAGTACACTTAAACCAAAAATTTAAGAAACAAATGTTCATTTCGTAGTCGAAAAGTTCATTCCGCGAAATGGAGTCCATTTCGCAATCTATTAGTACCGCTAATTAACCTAACAGATTAGTCCTAATTAACCTAACAGTTACTAGAACTTATAGAAATTAGTATATAATCTTATATCTTTTTTCTTTAATTTATCCTTCTAATTCATCTCTAGACGGTTTATATTGAAGTATATTACACACAAAAAACAAAATCTGCAGTGGTAAAAAAATAACATACCATTATACATTGTGTATTATCAATAACACTGCTTAACAAATAAAATATAAATTTGCAAACAGTACGTGTCCTTTCTGTATCAATGCTGAATTAAAACATGTATACAAAAGCATAAATTTAACAGATTAGTGAAATAAATCATCATTTGAACCAAGTGATACTGCATTTAAACTTTACCTGAAGGATCATTCAATTTCCTACTTTCATAACTCTATGTACCATATTAATTGCCAATTAAAATCCAATTTAAACTCTTACCTTTAGAATGATTATCAAACTCTAACATTAATTCTTTCTCCTTTTTAGATTTCCTTTCTGATCCCATGTTTGAATCACTGCGAACATTCGTTACTTCACAAATATAACCATTTACATGTTAAAACTTAAATAACCTGTCAACATTTGTGTACTTCCTATAACCGGAAACAGTTAAAGGATGATGGGACTTGTGTCAAAAATAACCGGTCGGGTTCACGAGAGGTCATAAAACATGCTATGACTTGTTGCTGGGCAACAAAATCAAATTAACCAATGAAAAACATGCTAACAATAAACAAGATTTTATAACCCAATCAAATCTATTTTCAGTTATTGGCTTTATAGCACGTGCATGACGCAGCGTCCAATGTTAGTATTTTGTACGTTACAGTGAAACATTAAAGACATTATCGGGAAAACACTTCTTAAACTTTGCTTTAATTTTGAGTAAGAGGATTTCTTATTTCAACCAACTAAAAGTTGAGTGAAAGAAATTTGGAAGCTGCACAGATTGCTATTTTAAGATAAGTGACGTACGATCCTACTTTCGGTTTGAAACGAAATGGCTGAGTTTGACAGTTCAGAAAAATGTATCAACCCCTCTTTCCGCAACGAAGAAGTTTACACTCTGGACTGTTTGTATTGTATGAACAATGTCTGTGATAGAGGAATGAAATCATTTCTTATAGCTGACGAACAAATTGAGCTTTATTCAACAGATGAGGTGGATAAAAGGTGAGTTGGACGATAAATTGCTACTGTAGATCTAGTTTTTACTCTTTTTTTATCTATGAACCGCCTTCGTCTGGATAGGCTATATAACCAGTGTCTCGTGTGAATGACCGTAGAATTATATAGATTTTATTTCCTGATCAAACACAACGAAAGTGGGAATCCAACCAGGGTCGCCCTGTTCATCTAACACTCTGGTCTCAATATTTCGACTGCAAGTCGCACCGATTTTATAATCTGATATTTCATAGATGTCTGTCTTTGCGAAGGGCGACCAATGCCTATATAAAAAAAGCCATAAAGCGCACAATTTGTTGGGCTATCTGGTTTACCTGTAATTAAACCAGAGGGTACGAAACGCAATTAATTACCTAAATTACACTTAAATTATGCTCTGATCAGAATCAGCTGCATTTGGTTCAAATGTAGGCATGTTTCCATTAATTATGATAATTTGGGGCGTCCGTGGCCAAGTGGTTAAGGTCGCTGACTTCAAACCACTTGCCCCTCACCGCTGTGGGTTGAGTCCCGACAGGGACTTTGGATTCTTTCATGTGAGGAAGCTATCCAGCTAGCTTACGGAACGTCGATGGTTCTACTCAGGTGTCGATGTGACGTAAAACCCAATCAAAACAAACAAAAAAAATTATGTTAATTCAATCATTAATTTAATCATCAATTTTTTGGTCTTAATTGTTTTAAAAGATTTTCACCAGGCTAAAAGTAAATAATAAACATAATTTCAGTTGACAGTTTGCAATGCACTAATTAGTATACCATGTACATGTAGGTTTCCAATAAAAAATGCTAGTGTTAAAATAAATGCTTCATATTGAATATAATTTAATATCGGGATACTTTTGTATCTATATATTTAGTACATTCGCAAGACTTCACTATTCACTTGATTTTAAATAAGAGGTCTATGGTAGATTAGATTTGGTGTATTTGTTGATAAACTAGCCAGAAATTAATGCATATGTAACTTTGAAAATTGCATGGCAAAACTGACAATTTCATAGATTTATTGGAATATTAACTTCTATTTTCAGTTGTGTAGCATTAACAGATGAGAAGTATAAGGCAGATAAATGCAAGTGCCATATTCAAGTTATGGCGTGCCTCCAGTGGTAAGTTTTAGGTAAACTTGTACACTATATAGTTAGCTCAGAGAGGCATCAAGATAATTTTGGATGGACGATAATGGTTTAAAGCAGCACGCCTCCAGAATAATGTTTATTTTCATGAAAATTTTGAAAACGTACTTTAAAAAGTAAAATGTGAAGATAACAAGGAAAGTTACTTACACATTGCATACAACACTTACAATCCACATAAATTACCGAAAAGAGGTCAAATTATGCAAAATTCGCACTTACGCAGTTAGTAACCTAGAAGAAATATGGTAATGAATTCTGCAAAATCTGTCATTTAAAGCACATAAAATTACTTGAATCATGAATATTTCTAATGTTTTTAAAATCTTAGTACGTTTTTCTCAAGTTTATTTTTCTTGAAATTTTTTGACTCATCTGGAGGCATGCAGCTTTAATAGCAGAAAAAAAATCTGAAATGGGTAAAGTAGTTCACGCCAAGTTAATTAGGGAACTATATACATGTGAGCAGAAATATTGTAAAATATTGACATGCTTTTTACAAGGTACTGATAATTTGTGTTTCAGGTGCACATGTTTAATTATATTGGACGGTATCACTTATATTAAATGTCAAGAACACTCATTTTGTAACCGTCTCATTTCAATCTGTTTATATGTTATAACAATTTTTGTCCATTTATACATCTGTGGTTTTCAGAAATTTGAAGTACAAGTGGTATACGATACAATACAGTGATGTCAAATGAAGTATAATTTTGCAAAAGTTAGTTTTTATGTTACTGGTAATAAATGATATGCACGCAAATTAATTAAAACTTTCATTTTTTTTTTCAGTGGAAATGTTGTAGGCTACCATGTTTCAATGCCCTGCAGACCATGTCTTCAAGCTCAGAATAATGGACATTACTGGATGTTTTACAGAAGTGCCACTGTTCCATGTCCAAGACTTAATACTCATGGTATGATTAAACATAAACCAAGTTCAGTAAGAACTGAAATTGCTTAAGATCCATTTCGGCAAGTTTCAACAGTTTTTACTGTTAAAATAACGAAACGACCATTCGTAAACAAGTTTTTACATTTTACTTGTCACTGGAATTGAGTGACTATTTTGACTGCTGTCAGTAAACTTTCGATAGCCAAGCACTCAAAGAGTTTTCTAGAACAACTGTTATAATAGTTTGCTTCATTTTTCCTTTAAGAAATTAAATGCTTCATTTTTCCTTTAAGAAATTATATAATTAATATCATATTCACTACATATGCATGTGCACAGTTTGGCTTCTGCAAGTTTTGTGATGTTTAATAAAAATTGATAACAGAATTTTTAATAAAGTAATTTGTTATAAAGTAGACATAAAGACAAATAAACAAAATACAAGTCTACCATTGCCAGATAGTGTGTTGTTGCTATTTGTTGAAGTTTATGATATTCACTAAATGTTTTTTGCAATGTTTTAGGCTGAAATTGGGCTTAATTCATACAAGTACATTGTATATTTACCCTTCGGAAAAGTTTCCCCTTAAACAATAAAAAAACGAAATGATCATAAATTTTCATTTTAAGAAATTCAATATTGTATGCAGTTATTTACAGTATATTTTATTGTTCCATAATTTCATCAGAAGTGAAGATGTTTTATATATTTTGCCTCGTCTGACATTTATAAGATGGCATACAATTTTTCAATTAAAACGGGACAATAAATTTATTTCCATTTTAATTTAAAGTAAAAAACACTGAATATAAATTATATAGAGTTGATATTAATAGACTGCTTTAGAATAGAAGCTTTTCAAGATTATGCAACTACATACATTGTAATTTATAGTGAATATAATTGTCTTTGTAAAGACTCGATATATATGTATGAATAAATTGATATTGATATAATGATAACTTTTTCAGGTACAGACACATTGGTATGGGGAGATTTGTCGCAGTGCGATGAAGACAGTATTTGTGATACCTATTGGGGTGAATGTGAGCGATGAAACAATAGCTGACATGAGTGATAAAACTGGCATTTTTAATTCTCAGACTAGATGCTTTGTCCTACCAATTGATGAAAAGTTGTTTACATACCTTCATGAAGTTATATTGTGTGGAATAACTTATTTCGAGTGCACATGTCTGTCACACCCATTGTTGTGGAATAATGTTCTCCTTACATGGCTAACATGCTGTGTTCAACAGAGCATTTTTCTATTATATTTAAAAGTTATGCATGACAAGGTTTGTGTCCTATGTACAGCTTATGATGCAGGTTTATAGTAAAGTTTGATAAATTATCTTATGGAATACATGTACATATTTTGACAGGAAGATAGATATTCCATATATGATATAATATACAAGTGTAAATTGGAATGGTGTTGGCGATATAATACCATGGCATTATGGTTTTATAACATAATTAATATATAGTTTACATTTAGAGGTATACGATAAAAGATGCATTTTGCATTTTTACCACTGCTTTGGGCACAACATGTCGGGGCTGTAGTAAATCAGCGAATCAGGATTTTTTTTTTCATGTTCTGAGAGCATGGTCCTGGAGTAAAAAGCTGATGGGTTTGCTATTAATAACTAGTTGGACCACTATAAATTTTTATAAAATATTTTCAATGCCGTATATGTAGATTATTTTTTGCCAGATTTTTATGTTTCTGGTTGATGTACATTTACTTGGGCATACTTGGCATAATAAAAAAGCCTTGCCCTCTGTCTGTGATAACAGTCAATACCAGTGACCATTTCCATAGAGTTTAGCTAGAAATTATGTAATTAAATAATATTAACCCAAGGCAGCTGGAATCAAGTGATTAGCCTTTGCCATCAATATAGAGCTAGGCCAGTTTGCACTTATTTTCAGTCTGACCAGACTTAATGCTGTTGGTACTAAGCTGAATTTTTGTATTTTGATATTGAATTCCCTTAAAATATATATATATTGTTTGAATTGTAAGTATAAATATTGTTTGATTTGTAAAAAAAGAAAACTTCCAAAATGCTTGTATGAAAGAAATATGGTAGTACAGTATATGTATGTGTATATTTTATATTGCCTTTAAAGTGAACGGCACATGAAGGAAATCACAGCTAAATGGTTTAAACCATACTTGTAGCCAGAACAGTTTTAGATTTACAATGTCTATTATCATATGTGCTGAATAAAGACATTCTATGTTACAACTATTTCAAGATTTGACCACAAGATTATAGGAACACTATAATTTTACTATAGATACATTTTTTATAAAGATATTTCATAAGATATAGCTTTATACCCTAACATTTAATGGATTGTTTCAGGACAAGGGTTTTAAATTAATCCCATTTCATTGTGATCTATGTTAATGTCATATTGGAATTTAAGTTATAGGCAATATACTTTCCCTGTTAGATTTGTTACATGGACTTTTACTGATTTAAACGTTGAATTGTTTAATATTAGTGCCGCTGCGAGATGTTTTGATTTCAAAGTGCTAAAATAATCAACATACACTGTTGCCTAGTAAGACTACAAAAATAGGAGTCCATTTATTTTTCATCAGGAGTGCATTCCAAGGACACTCCCAAAACTTGGCAACCATTTCATAATCTGTTTGGTTATTTGGCAACCTTTGTATAAATGAAGTTTTATCTTCTCTATTATTTAGACTTTTTCTATTCACCCAGACAACAAGCACTACATCTTATCTTTAAGGTGGCTGTCTTTGAAATTAAATACCAGTTCCTGTACTTAAACAATAATCAATTTATGAGCAGTTTTATAGGTAATTTTTGTCCGAATATTTTTTTCTTGTTGATGATGAGAATTTATTACATTGTATAACAATGTCTTTATGATTATTCATATTGACATTCCACTGACACCAACAGTTGATTTATTTATTGTGCACTGTTCTTCATTTGCTCGAATTTTGTAATTTTGTTTATTATACAGAATACTGTTAACCCACTGTGATTTGGCAGTGACCCAGTGAACCTAAAAATGTGTTAGTCATCTGCTACTGGTTTGCTTTATCTGTTCTTGATCAAGAGGTGGGCATTTTGGAAATGGCCTTTCAATGAGGGGTAGTCATTTATTGAGCAGTGGCCTGTTTTATAGAAATTGCCCTTAAAGGGAGGTGGTCATTTATTGAGAGGTGACTTTATCAAACATTTGATTGTATTAATAAAATTGCTCATATTATGACATTTTGCTGAAAGTGCTGAACTTTAGGGTCAATAAATTCTCATTTATTTTTGTTTACATGTTATCTGTTGAACAGAATTTTAAATAAAAGAAAACTCATTCTGATTGTTGTCATGTTTTATTTTGTCCAAAGCAAATTTGAATAAAATTTATTTCAACAAAATAATATAAACGAGTTATCACAGAAATTGGATATGCATTCTACTGGACGGAATGTTATCGATATTACTAATATGTATGGAAAATTGTTATGCAAATAAAATTTTCAAAAACTTAAGTAAATAAAATCATATGAAACAAAATAATCATCTTCAATCAATAAACTAATCAACTTCAATAAGAACGAAAACAATCACCATTCTCTTTTTGCTACATCACATTTTAGCTTCCAATTTGAATATGACGTGGATGCTAAATCTAGCTGTTTGCATTTGCTTTGTTTCTTTGCATGTTTTTTTTACATCACAGAAAATTGTTCCTTGATAAATTGTTATAGTTATTCACTGCAGACATTGTCCAACACAGTTTTTTTTTTATTCTGATTTTTCTTCTTTTTTTAAAACAAATAGTACAATAAATACAAAACATTAGTTACCATGAATTAACAACTGCAGTGTTCAAGGTACATGGCAATTTATATTCATGAAATTTCTGGCTTTCTTTTTTGAATCAATTTCATTATAAAAAAAATACTTATACTTGAAAATGTTTGTATAATTGTCACCTAAAGAAAGTTTAGTCATCTGTTCACATTAATGTTAAACATGTCCAAAAGAAACAAAGCTACATTGGAAATAGCTTAAGAATCCACTGAACCAGATCTGTGCCTTTGACTGTAGCTCCAAAACTTGGGTCAAATAAGGCCTCCAACATTCTCACATTTAGTCTGTTCACGTCAAACGGGAACCCCTAAAATATAAAACATATGTCTTTAACCTCAACGTATTCATTTATGCACTGGTGAATACTTACAAAAATTTCAATTCATTGTCTCAACTATTAGCAATATCTGAATATTTTTCAAAACAAATTAATCTATAGATGGTACCAATCTAAAAATTTGTTCAAGAAATTGTTCCTTAAACATACTACTAATGACATGTGTAAAAAATGTTGCATTGCTATTACTGAAATGTTTAAAATCATGCCCCATCTATCCCCTACCCTCAATTCTATTAATGGACTTTCCTATGAACTGTCCATCATTACTTTTAGGAATTTCAACAACGAAATTCTAAAACTATGCAGTCAGCAGTATAAGGTCAGTTCAACTTCACTACTCCACATGCTGACCAGGCTTCAACTGAACTTAAACTGTCTGATATTATAGGCACTGGTGTTTAAACTTTAAACTGCTTAGCCTTTGCCACCACTATAGAGCCAGGCCAGTCTGCAAATTCCTGCAGTCTTGCTAAACTCGACCAACTTCAAATTTTTCATTTTGATATCCCCAAAATTTATTACAGACAGTTTCAAAACTGGAAGTTAGAGTACATGTGAGAAATTCAGCAAGTTAAAAATAGTAAAAAAACTACCTCCATTACAGATGAAGATGTGTCTGGTTCAGCAGTTGACCCGAGGATATTTGTGATGTCATCAATACATTGACGTAACAGATTCTGAAATAAATTTTAAAGAAAATATATATTTGTAATCAAGTGAAAAAGCTGACTGATCACCAAAATGCTAACAAAGTGAGTTTTCAGCTTTAGAAGTAAAATTGGAACCTGGAAAAAAAAAATAATTTTGACATCAAAATGTTCTAGGACTCAGATTTCAAACCTTCAGCTGAACTGAAGAAGGTGCCTGCCTCTTAACTCAGGGATTATGGGTTGAGTCCTATTGTTGTAAAAGGCTATGTTTCTAAGTAATGACATCCGTAAGTTCCAGGAAGGTCAAATAAGATTTCTTCACAAATAATGTTAAAACTAACTGCACTTAACTTTTGCTCAGAAATGACCATGAAAAGTTTCTAAGAAACTTAAGTTCAGAGAAAGTACTTGAAGGAAACAACTCATTTTAACCAGCATCTTACTTCTAAAGTTTCGTCTTTCTTGACTTTTGGAGACAGTGCTTTTAGTCTCTGTGAACTCTTCTTTGCTTTTGGAGTGGGTGTTGGTGCCGTGGTGGCAGGCTCTTTCTTCTTCGATTTATCTGTAGGGAGATAGATTTCAGCCCTCTGCATTAGAACTGCTAGTCTGTAAAATAAATTTCTTTTGGTTGAACATATACAAATACATCTAGTTTAAAGCTTCAAGTTTCCAAATAAAAAAAAAAGTTCCAAAATTCAAGTTTTAGAAAAATTGTATTCAAAATTCAAGAAATGTATAAATACAAATGTATTCACGACTTCACAATCCATTCTCCCAATGGAATGAAGATGACTATATCTATCACCATTTTACTACCAAATTACTCAAAGAGTAATTTCAGAATTCAATGTTCCAAATCTCTACACATTATATCATTTATATGCTTAATTTATCATAAAACTGGCAAAACTTTGTCTATGTTGCATCATTTAACATGATAAAACTGTGCATCATTTAACATGATAAAACTGGAATAAGTTTGTCTATGTTGCATCATGTACAAACATATTTAACATAGTAAGTTTGTCCATGTTCACAAACCTGTCATGAATATCATTGAGCTGGGAGATTTGCACCCAGGATATCCTTGTGGCAGTATTCACAGAGCTGGCATTCTTCATGTTTAACGCATACATCAACAAGACCCGGCTCTCTGGACCAGAAGCCTCGGGTCTGGCTGGGTCGGTCTCCTCCAGGGAAGGTTGGTACCATTGTAAAGTGACCTCATTTTCAGCAGGTGATACTATCGGCTTATCCGAAGGTCTTGTAGGATCCTTTGAGCTACCAGGGGGAAGAGGAGCTATACCTGTGCAAATAAATTTTAATCTCATCTGTAGCTTTAAATCTCATCACTGTATAATGTCTTGTTCAGTGAAAATGCATGTTTTACTTATTAAAAATGCAATTTTCATGTAATTTTGCTGATTTAAATACACCCAAGGGATCACTTTTTACCAGATATTTTTACATGTACTTTACCCTAAGCCTACAGGCACAGTCTAAAATTACCCATCCATGTCTGCACTGTTTGTTATTTAGGCATTACTTATTGTGGATCTTTTCTCTAAAAACGATGAATGGTTTTGTCCAGATTGAAATATATGATATTTAGCAGGGTATGGGTGAAGCCTCAAAAGTTTCATAAAAGAAATCAGGAAATATATCTTTTCATAAAAACAGGTAAAATTTAATTTGTATTTATAAATTTGAATATTTTTATAAAGAACATATGAGTCTATTTATAGGTTTGACTACATGTAGTCTATTTATAAGTTTGCATATACAATGTATCTATTTATAGCTTTACCTGGTGTGGTTATATCTATATCAATCTTGATCTGAGTTTCACCTTCAATGTCTGATGGATGTGTCAAATTTGTCTCATATGACTTTGTCACAATCTGGAGCTCTGTGGCTGGCTCGGCTGGTACGCTGAGTTGGAGGTCATTTGGTGGGTACACAGCACAGCAGTCAGTTCCATACTTTTGAAGGTTCTCACTAAGATAACTGTGCATTCTGTTCAATCTAATAGTCCATGTACCAGAGAATAACATGGATCTGAGAATGTAACATAAACAGTGTTATTATACAAATATTTTTCAACATTATGCATGTACATCAGAAACATGCAACAAGGACTTTACAAATTTACTGGTAGGGGAAGTCCTCAGGTGCTCTCTTGAGCATCAATTGCTACACAGTCTGCACCTTAGTTGAACCACTGATCTTTCTATTTTTCTAAATCACATCAATTCTTTACTGTTTATATGGCAAATTTCTAGTTTTACCGATGGAGGAAGACCTTGGGTGTCCCTCTTTCCATTATTTCAGCCTCAAATGTGCTCATAAAAAGCACCGCTAACATTCTGTAAGCTAGCTAGATAGGTTCTTGACAAGAAAGAATTAAACGTCCTTGCCAGGATTCGAACCCATGGAGGTGAATGTCAAGTGGTTTGAAATCAACTACCTTAATCACTCAGTAAGGCATGTGCCCAATTCTTTTACTTCGAAAAGAGTCCTTAGTGGAATCAAAGCCAACAACATTGTTGAAGGGAAAGAATTTCAATTCCAAGGATCCAACAGATCAAAATATTTCCTCTTACTTCTTCAAAAACAAACTAAAATTAAATTACCTCACTACATCATGATTGAGAGATGTGTCACTTTCCGCATGACTGATAAACCCAAGGTCAAAATCTGGTCCAAGGTCACCAGAAGAATTCTGGTTTACATCTTCCTCTTGTTTCCCACTAGATGCAGATATTGTTGATGTGCTACATAAACGCTGGAGAATTGTCTGGTATCCTAAAAGCAAATCTCAGCAATAAGTTTTTGTGACATTTCTTTTTAAATCTTTATCTTATAAGCCATTCTCACAATGTCATTACATGAGTTATTGTAGGAGACTTTCAAATCTACAGAAATCTATGAAATGCTTTTATAATCTGTTCCTTACACTGCAGTGTTAGTAATAAAATAAATGAACAGCTCAAAGTCATTTTTCCTTGTTTTTCTTATGATTGGGTTTGAATGCTCTTTGCCTTATTAATGCAAGAAATGAAATGTAATTATGAAAATTAGCAAGCTCTTTCAAGAAGTGGCACTTGCAGTGGATTTAAGTACAATGTGTACCAATATTTGTATTTTTTGTATTTAAATATCAAGATGTTAAAGACAATACTAAATTCATGTACAGCAGCAAGTAGTGAACTAAATTTGTTCTTTGAATTAATAAAAAAAATCTAGTAATGAATGTCTTAAGTTATACCGAGGAATTGTATCCAACTTAGGTCAATGGCAGCCTCTTTAGCTTTCTGTATCAGCTCATCATAGGTGTCCACATGTTTAACTTCCTGAGCCTCTACCAGGGGAGCTAACTCTTCTTCTATTTCATCTATAATACAATATATAATATAATTAAAGGCATTTAACCTTATGTTAAGGTATTCCTTATAAGAGAAGGATAATTGTGAAAAATATGTTGAAACTTTATCACTCGTACAAGCATAAATAAATGAAAAGCATTGAAAATTCTTTGCTATGTTTTCCCAATGTGTTGCAAGTTTGAGGGCAGCATGAGTAAAACTGCAGTGTGATCATAATGAATAAGTCTTTGTTTTTGTAATTCATAATTTGATAATAAAACAAGACTATTATATTCAGAACAGGATAGTGTACTGTAAAATACTTTTAAAAATGAAATTAATGATAAATAAACTTAAAAATAATTTATTTAACAAGGTTCCTTAAAAGTTTTTTTTATGTGGAGAACTTCTTTTTTACTGGACTGTTATTTGATATGATTTCAGGAAAAGTACAACGTATGTTGGTATATTTGGGTAAATATCAACCCAGACATGCTGCCCAGTCTTTAATTGATGCTAAAAAGTGACTTATATGTAGCATATACCTATAACTGACTTAGACAGGTTTTTAGGTGATTTATAAGTGACTTATATGTAATTTATAGTTCTCTTATAGGTCAAGTATAAGTTGCATATAAGAAACATATAAGTCACTTAAAGTCATTTTGGTAAGGGCTGATTTAATTTTGTGTTGAGTAATTGTCATTACTGATGTACATGTAAATGTTTACTCAAAGGCCTTGGAGAAGATAGCTTTTGAACTATCGTGTTACCCTCGGTAAATAAAATATATTTATTAATTATTTATTTACTTAATACTGCATAGTTCATATTGTGACAATCCAGCTTTATTATTGGCATTACAGACATTTGCGTAAGGCTCCTCAGTAAAATCAGTAAAATCACAGATCTGTAGTCTAACTAGAGCGATAAGAAAATACAGTCTGATACATGTATATCCCCCCTTCTTGAGGCCTCAAAAATGCCCCATTTAGGCCCTAAACACTGTTTTTTTTTGAGAAATGTTGGTTAAAAAAGGTGACCACTTTTTTGTCGCCACCCCCATCCAAATGTTACATCAGGGGGTTGCCAGAAGGGGGATGTGCCCTCTTCTGTTTGGGGGGTTTGAAGAGGGGCGGTAGTCCCCTCATCGCCAAGAAAATTTTGGACATGTGACAGGCTAAAAATGGCCTTAGGTCGATCTTAGGGTAACTAGTAACCAACACTGAAAAGCCTTTTACTCTATCTCAATTCATTGAGCACTCTGAAATCAGTTTTGATGGGAAAAAAAACAACGCAAAATAGTGATTTTTGGCAATTTTGAGACGTACCCCCAAACTCCGTTGCCATGGTAACAGGAAATTTACGATACAGAGGCTATGGTCTAGTCAACATTTGTGCCAAGTTTCATCAGTATTGAAGCATTTTTCATGGTTTCATAGCAGTCTGAACTTGTTACAGGAGACTTTTCAATAAAAAGGGCCATTTTTCGCAATATGCTCATGGGGTAAAAGGTTAAGGGATATTGACAATATGATTCATTCTTCTTTTACTTTATTCAAAAGCTGTTAATTTTATCATACTATTCTTATAGTTATAGTATTTTTATTTCAAACTAATATTTTAGGCACATAGAATAATTACTGTTTCACACTATTGCAACTTGTTTAACAAAAAGTTTATAAATTAGACAAACTTTTGTAGACTTTCTTCTTTTCTCCGAGAACGTATCCACCAACAAGGTCAAGGGCAACAAAATCTGGCATCTCTTTTTGAGCCTTTTCTGATAGTTGCTGTGATGTCACGGCAACGTCTCCAATCAGCAGTAGCCTGTTACGCTGTGTGTTAGCTACAGCAGACGCACATCTTATAGCTAGCCAAGCTGCGTGTCGCTCTTTCTCTTGTTCGTTCATATTCTCCTTTGCCTTTTTCGATTTCTTTGACTGAAATTAAAGTTTGTTTCTTTTAATTTTCTCAAAGCCATATCATTTACATTTACTGACATATTTGTAATGTCTAATTTTCAGCATGATGCAAATAATAAGTTGTTTATAATATGCAGGTTGTTACCTTTATAAATGATCATATACATTGTACTAAGCATAAATTTTGTTTGACTGCTTTTTAAAGTCTTTTTAAGCTTATTGTTAAGAAAATCATATACATGTACATTGTAATTTCAAGGTTGCATGTAATTATGGTACATTGATGAAAGTAATTCTTATGGATGGGTGATATTTTAACAAAGGTAAGTCAGGTACTCATTTCTTAGATATCAAAAATAATGCTTTTTAACATCTTGAATGGACTTGTTCATCTTTTAATCTGGACAAAATCATTCATCATTTTATAGGAACATTTCAAAATAATTACAAAATGATCATAATAAGACAGAATTTTCAGTTGCACACTGAAGACTAAGCATTAAGAAGAGGATTTCACAGCATAATTGGTCTTTATTTATTGATGATTTAGAGCACAGGTATGGTTGATATATGACTGTATTTTCATACCTTGGAGTATTTTGTTCTAGATGTTTCACTGGAAGTATCCTCACTGCCACTTTCAGCACCACTGTATATATCTATAGATGAACCTTCCTTCATAGAGGCTATACCACTGCTGTTCATATATATCAGAGCTATCTCCAGATATGCCTGTCTTATCAATCTGAAAATATCACTCAAGTTTTAAGTTTTCTTCAAGAAACTTTAAAGGCCCATTGGTACTTGAAACATTAAAAACAAGATTGTTATTCATATGTTACTATCTGAACAGTTTGTCTGCTGTAAATTTGAAAATATGGTTAATGCAGCAATAGCAACATACCGAAGACAAATATTACGACTTTGTTTATGGTCCAGTGTGTCATCAAATTGAATTTAGACCACATCAAGTTTTCTGATACATTGAGATTTTTTCTTGCCAGTTTATATGCATGTTTCTAAATACATGTATCAAAATTATGAGTGTGTGACTTTGAGAATTGAGTACCGCTCAAGCCTGTGCTAGGGGGCCCCGTGAGGGATGTTGCACGCATTCCGTATCCCTTATATACAGACTCAATCAAACAGAGTCTGCAATTCTCTTGTAATTTTGTTGTGATTAATGCTTCCAAGGGATCACTTTGTTTCCAGATTTTTGTCAGTCTAATTTTAGAGCCAAGTGCACGATAAACAGGCAATGTTAGCACTGGACAACTCTGCTCTCCATGTTAAAACAAGGTGGTGGTTTTTGTGGGTTACCTTCTGAATCAAGGCAGTAAGCCATTTTGAATTCAAAGGAGGAAAATTTTGCCACCACATTCTTCCTGGCAGGCTGTCAAGCAGTTTACCAGTACCAGTTGCTATCCCTTTTGCAAGGCATTGTTATTTCTTCTGTATATGCCAGAGCAGACATACAGTGTGAATTACTGTAGAAAAGATTTCATGATCAATCACAATGAAAATGACCTGCACCGTTCATAAATAAAAGCAGAGTTGCCAAATTCATAGTCTTATCATCTACCAACTGAGCTAATCCTATGGTTTATAAAACAAGGTTTTAATACATACCCAAGATTGTGATCAGTGGAGTGTGAAATCTTGATAGCATCAATTAAAGACTGGGCAGCATGTCTGGGTTGATATTTACCCAAATATACCAACATACGTTGTACTTTTCCTGAAATCATATCAAATAACAAAAAAACTTTTAAGGAACCTTGTTAAATAAATTATTTTTAAGTTTATTCATCATTAATTCCATTTTTAACAGTATTTTACAGTACACTATCCTGTTCTGAATATAATACTTTTAGTAGTCTTGTTTTATTATCAAATTATGAATTACAAAAACAAAGACTTATTCATTATGATCACACTGCAGTTTTACTCATGTTTCCCATTTATGATAAGCAAAAGTTGTGTCATAAAATAATGGCATATTCATTTTAATTTTGTGTATTGATACAAATTTACCAACTGTTTTCAAGAGTTCTTTTAGAAGTTAAATGATCGGGAAATACTAAAACAAAACACAAATATTCAGTTATATGTACAATATACTCACCTATGTTGAGAAGGAGCTCTGCTTCAAGGTATGCCTCTCTTGTTACACTGACCTGAGATATTGCCAGAGCTGTTTTAAGAACTCCAAGAACATCCGACCACATTGGTATAGGTTCCAAGTCAGCACTATATCAAATATATTAATAAAAGCTGTTAATGCATACAATATTTATGTCATACTTAACATAAAAATAATCTTAAGCCAACTAAGCAATTTAACAAAAATTAAGATTAAAATTTTAAATTAATCAGCCAACAGTATAGAGCCTGGTCAAACTGCATGGACGTGCGTATTGGCCTGGCTCTTTACCGGTGGCAAAGGCTGAGAACATTCAATTCCAGCAGGTTAGAGATAAACGTATCCTGAAATAGTCCACATTTTTTCTAAATCTTTAATAAGCAAGATGTATGAAACAAAAACTGTCAAAAGAAGGGCACATAAGACTATTCACAGTGCTTGATAGTAAAATAATAGTCTGCACGGAGTAATAATTAACAAATGGAAATATTTCATTCAAAATATATAACATAGTTATGAGATTTAAATATTGCAAGTTCACAAAAATGCCATATTTCACTTAAAATCCATGCCATGATGTGAGTCATTGATAGTGACTGTCAATTATAATTCTGAAAACATGAATTATGATTCAAGCAAAAAGTAAAGAAAAAAACATAAGGCAGATGTACAAAATGAAATGCTGGCAAGTATGTGAATTTGTGCATGAATAAAATAAGCATACAAAATCTTGATAAACAACATTTAAGCATGAACAAAGACAGATATAAATGCATGCAAACACAAGTTACAGCTTATCCCATGCCATGTGCAACAAGTTCTAGGTATATAAATTTAAGTAGGATTTACTTAATGGTACGCCCTTTTGCATACTATTAATTTTGAGGAATATGAAGCAGGCATCTGAGTAGAACCAACAACTTTCATATGAGCTAGCTGCAATAACTTCCTTATCACATACCGTATATAATACATGTACTTTTTTATTTTCATTTTTCTTTGTTGGATTTTAAGTCACATTGACAATGTAATTATCATATGGCCACTTTCCAACTTTATTAATGGAAGAAGACCTCAGCATACATGTAGTATCAAGAACAAAATATAAAATTTAGAAAAGAAAAGCTGAATATAGATTTCCTAAGCCAAGACTGTGAAACTGATAAAACAGGTGAAAACTACATTCTAACAGGAGAAAGAAACGGGGAAATAAGATAAACTACATAATCTAATTCTAATACTGAAAAAGAAAATGGGTGACAAGACAAATAATCTATCTACGTGTGAACAAGTGGTTTCTGGGAAATAAAAAGGAAAAAATAATTTTACCATTGACGCTTGATAGTTCTTCAAACAAAAATACATATTGAGTAAGAACAAGTTCTTAAAAAATTATGGCTGTTACAAATAAACCTGTATAAAAGGACCATCTTGGAATGTCAAGTCAAATCTGTTTGAAAGGTCCATTTAAACAAACAAAATCTACCTTTTTAATGGGTGGTCTTTTGTTCAAAATTTTGATATTTTCAATGTGGTTAGTAGTCTTAAAGAAAATTGGCCTTAGCTCAAAGATGGTAATTTACACAGGTCTAACTGTACACCTTAATTGCAATGTTAATCACAAATTTTATTCATCAATTGAAGAAAGAAATGAAATAAAATCATACATAATGGTGAGCTATACAGATTTCTGAAGATGTTAATGCATGAAGAAAGGTGCATTAACTTTAACATCACTCAATTAAATACATCTAGAATTAATTGATAAAACAAATTAAAAATGAAATAAAATCATACATCATGGTGAGCTACACAGATTCAGTTAAATCAAAGATTACATTGTTGTGTAAGGATTTAAGTTAACCCAACAAAGTTAAAGTGGATATTTTCTAAAAGGATCAGCAAACAAGAATTTCTTGCATAAAAACTGCGCACACTCATATACATTAAATGCAAAGGAGACAATCATGCATTAATTGAAGAAAATCAGGCTTTAGCATGTGCCACTGTTGGACATCTTTTAATAAGCATGACTCAGGGTGCCATGTAAAGATGGCTGACTGCAATGAGGCAGTGCAAGACATTATGCAAGAATAACCCTAATGCACACTTTTTTTTGCTTTAACATCTGCAGAAATCTGAGAACTTTAAGGATTTCCTACTCCTGTAGACTCGGTGTTTAAATGAATCCAAGTACTTCTGCAGGTGTTAATGCATGAAAATAGGTGCATTTACTCTAATATCAAACACAATGTAAGTATATCTAGAATTAAATGATAAAACAAATATATAATGCACTCATTTGATACATTTTCTGACACATTAAATTATCTTGTTAAGAAAAAGGGAGGTAATTTTCTAAAAATCATGAAAAAGGGGGGTAATTCATTCAATACTTACGAGTTTCTGATATTTTTAGCTACATTTCTAGCCATAGCATGTCCAACACGAAGCTTGATTTGTACAAGTCTGAGGCAGTGAGGAAGATAAATATTTCGAAGTGGACTGTGAGGGGTGGAGAAATACTGAAGCCGCCCCTCTGGATAGAAGTGCTCTATTTTCTCTCCTAAATCTTCCATCTGTAGGAAAACAAGAAAAAATTGTTATCAATTTTTCTTTTTCAAACTGTTTTAGTAAGTTTTGTAAAAGCCTTTCTTTAAGACTAGTTTTTCAAATAAAAATCTTTCAGAACAATGAAACTTGATTATTTACCGGTACATGTAATGTTCATATGTGGAACTTAAACTGGACGTGTAAGTGACAGGCCTTTAAAATGTAGTCTTTAACTAGAGGTAGTTCCTTAATGCAGTATTCTACAACATTTTTGTTTCTCACTCAATAAAATGTATACCTTAATTTCAAATTTGCTTTCAAAAGAAAGCACAAAACACAAGGAATGCATTTGTATATCAAAAATATTTCACCATATCTATTGAATGTACACACAGCAACAGCACAACATCAATGGTCATGTCTTGACAATAAATAAACATAAGATATACCTGTTTGAGAATGACATCTTGAGCATGAAGATAGTTTTCCATGGTTCTCTCGGTGAAGATGATACTATCATCTGTGTGTTCAATAGCCTCTAGATCTGTCCTCATCACTATAGCAGTAGCTTTCAGTTGACCACCAGGTATAGACAGGCAGGGAACATGTGACAGGCTGTTTATACAGTCCTGAAACAGACACAGAATATGTGAGAATATATAAGAAATTGTTACAATCCTGAAACAGGCATGGAACATATGAGATGTGTAACAGTCATGGAATATACATGAAACATGTAATAATGTATCAGAAGTTGTTTATTATAGTCTTAAAACATGCACGGAACATGTGAGAATGTGTAAGAATCTGTTTAAAGAGTTCTAAAACAGACATAGAACATGTGAGAATATGTTAATAGTTGCTATATTTATAGTCCTAAAACAGACATGGAGCATGTGCAAGTGTTTACAGTCCTGAAACAGGCATAGAATATAATATTATGAGAATGTTAGTTGTTCATAAAGTCCTGAAACAGACATTGAACACTGACAATATGCCCATTTGATACAGGTATGGAACATGTCAAAATGAGATAAAAGTGGTTTGTAAGTCCTATAACAGGCATAAAATACAGTATATTATAAACAGATCTGACACAAGCATTAAATATATGAGAATGTTAATTACCACAACACCTATAGGAGATCATTATCTTTAGTTACAAAGGCACTTAGAATACCTGATAATGGACTTATACAGTCCTAAAACAGACACAAAGTGTATACAAAATCCTGAATCAATAAGAACACATGAGAAATATACTTACAACATATTCAACATTAGCATTAAACACTTTAAAAAAATTAAAACCCTTTCATCCTTTGAATCAAATTTGGAAGCTTGAATTGTAATTATCGTCACTTAAATGTTTCTTTTAAAAGTATGACAATTCATAATTTGACAAAACCTAATGTTAAGCAACATCTTAGCATAATAATGCAAATAAAATCTAGCTGATCTTACCTGTAGAAGTGAGATTGTATGTTCTAAGTTTTTGCCTTCTATAATGTTAAGACTGGCTCCCTGCATCAGGAATTCAGACTGCTTCTCAATATCACCACAAGCTTCTGCTTCACCCAGACCTTCAGCACAATACTGACGACAATCTGCAAGCTCCTGAAGCACCTTGTTGTCACTTCCTGTTGACAGACAACACATCTTCATTGTTAAATACAGCACATATATATACATATAGGAACTTCAATTTAACCCCAATAGTAACTGCATAAAGTCAAGCACACAAACAATGGTGCATGAATTCCTTTTAATTTGTTTGTTTAATAGATAACCCATCATTAAACAGTATGACTATTTCCTGTATAAACTGGCAAACTGAAGAATGATCAACATTGTCAGTGCTTCTAAATTCTTTACCAGTGCATAAATCTCTGTATGTAGCGTCCAATTTCTCTCTATATATCTAAAGCAATCAGCATTTTAACTTAGCCAGGGCTTCTGAACTCTTTCTCAGAGCATGCAATATACAGATCTCTACAAGAACCTTCCAACAAAAATGCTTGGGGTGTGGAGCTCCAAACCCCTTCAAATCCAAATGAATTGTATATTTGTCAGTCCCAAAATCAATTCCCCATTTGTCAATGAATTTGGATTTTAAGCTGTTTGGAGGTTCATACCACAAGTGTATGTACCTTCAAGCTATACCATATAAATTAAATTTGACATAAAATGAAAATCTTATAGTTTGTATCCATCATCATCTTTATAACTACAGAATGTTTAGCAATGTTATAAGAATTCAGGCCATGTGTTCACAAAGAAACATCAAAAAAGTGCTTGAATTTCATCTTGTGACAATTTAATGCCATTATCACAGCTACTAATGCTGGCTTACAGAAAATGCAACTGACCTTGCTAATGTAACTTCAGCTGGTCCTTAGAAAGTACAGAATGCATATCTGGTTTTTTAGACCAATGTTTTACTTAATTTTAAGTTTTATGTTTTGATGCAATTCTTAAGTGATTAAGTAGCTTTAGCTTATAAAATATTAATATACTAACATAGACCAAAAGAAACTTTGGATGTATTAAATTTGATCCTGATCTTGATCCTGATTTTAAATCTTTTGTGAACACTAGGCTAGATGATTTTGAAAGCTACTAGATTTCAATTATTTAAGTTTAAGTTTTCTTTTTAATTCTAGCTGCTACAGAATATTTAATAATACATGTAATTAGTAGCAATTAAAAAGAATTTTTAAATGACTTTACATTCTAACTTCTATAATATCACATCGTCGGATACCCACGGCCGAACCATTAACATTTATATTGATTGCATGTTATGTGACATGTTTATCAATCGTGGGTATCAGACGATGATAATATCATAGCTTGTCCTGAAAGAAGTTTACCCCTGTTTTGCAACACGATGGCAAAAACGCAAAGTGTTTGTGTTGCAATTTTGTAACCTAACACAATTATTACATCTAAGAATAAATCATAGTTGATAAATGAGTTTTTTCCTGCTGCATCAAGAAATGTACAAGGCTCAAAAGAAAGGAAAAGTGGTTGAAAGTAGTAGGTGCTTTTAAATTGGCAAGACCTGGAATACATTTAATTGTACTATAAGGCTTACGAGACATGATGCAGTAGTTTGTTTATCCACCAAGATAAATGTTACACTGACATATTTTTAGCACCAGAAGTGTTTAAATCCAGTATCTTTAATAACTAGCTAGAGTAAGCATTACATAGTTGGAGTAACAATGACCTTTCTTTTAAGGTCATAAATCTGATATTAAAATGACCTTGACCCCATAGATTCAGATTTCATAAAAATTATACTTTTTTAATGATACTTACTCAATGCAATATAATTGGACTACACCTTTCATCTGCAGTAGTTAAAAATTTATGAGGTCCAGGTAGTTGCAACATCACAAATGACCTTTGTTTCAAGGTCATAAAATCTGATATTTCAATGAACATGACCCCATAAATTCTTGTCTTTAAAATATGAATAGCTACACACTTAAATATATGGACTTTGTCATTATTTTTATAACTGAACATTATCAAGCACAAAAAACTGCTGATAACCTTTTACAAGAGAGGTCAAGGTTACTCCAGCTACATACAATAAGTATATAAGATAATATCTAACCAAATATGTAATAACTATATTCATAGCATTATTTATCAAGATACTATGAAAAAAGCTGAGAAAGTAATTAACAAGTCCAGTCTTCACTGAGTTCAAATTATTTAATAAGCTTTTAGTGAATTACCGAGCTGCATAAAAGAAATAATAGAGATGTATTTAATTACCTTGACCAATAGGTAAATGAGGTTTTTCTATGTAAGGTAAGCAACTCTTAATAAAATATGGCTTGCCACTTAAGATCTGGAATTTTTGGTTTGGCCAACTGTTTTTTTTTTATATCCTTTTAAGGTCAGACACATGTGAATATTCTGAAAAATAACTAATACTCATGCAGTGTCTTAAGTATTTCAATGTTTGTCATGTACTGGAATGTTAAATGTTGGTTTTTTTCCAAAGGATTCTCTTCAACAGTCTTGCATGGAAACTGACGCAGAAAAAAACAACACTTCTTCTTTTCAAAATATTTTATGGAGCGCCAGGAATTTTGGATGCGTAGGTCATAAACAGCAAACAATCATTATTTTGTTTTAAGCTATATCTCAGGATTAAATACATTCAATGATACTTCCATGAAAATCCTAAAGTTGTTTACCAGAAACCTCATTTACCATGAATATCTACTAACTTACCTAATTTCTCTCTTATTTTTGGTATGCCTGAATTTTTATCATGTCATAAAATATGAATTATATTCTTTTAAAGTCATTTTTGGAAATTCTACATAAAGAAGTCATTTCCCTACAAACTCGTTGATGGCAGGTGTTTCAGTATCAGTATATAATATAAATGAACTTGTGCTATTAATATTGAATAATTCTGTGACGAGAAAATCAGTATGTTTTCAAAGCATTTCAGATTTCTAACTTATAGCCTATACTCAATTGGAAGGTGAATAACAGAATAAGTAAATAATAAAATCATCAATTAATCATTAAAAGGTTGAAACAGCAAAGCCTTTGTCACCAGTATAGCCAGACTAGTATGCAAATCAATACAATGTGACGAGGCTCTTTACCAATGGCTGTCAAACTTACAGTTTTATATCATGATATCCCTAAAATGAGTGAATGGACTGTTCTAAAATTCAAAGCAGGACAAGTCATCACCTTAGTACATTAATGGATTAAGTCCTTCTAAATTTAATAGGAGTTGACCAGTTATTGCACTAAGTAGACAAAGTCCATTACACAAAAATCAGCAGGGTAAGGTTTTAAACTAACATGCAAACTACTATGATACTTATGTATCACTTCTACATTTATACATGTATACTGTGCATGCAATATTGTTATTTCCTGAAACTGTTTTTAAGCCACTTCAGCACTGTTATGTTCATATACATGTAGCCATATTCCAGCTTTACTTGTTCAGGAAGACCTTTTGTGTATAATTTGAGACACTACTAGCACATGAGTAGAACCACCAATATAACCTTCAGTAAGCTAGCATCATATTTTTTTCTTCTAAAACTAGAACTGCCACTATCATGGCGTGAATACCACCGCATACCACTTTGTCAGAATCAACAGTGGCCATTTAAAGCTCAAGGACAACCTCCCTGCCAAATCTGAGGTTACTAAGCCAGTGCATTGCTAAGTTATGTATTCTACATGCTTCAAATGTGAAAATGTCAAAATCAATACATTGCGGACAGGACATTCTTTAGCAATTGAGAAGAAAAGCTTTTTTTTGTCAAGGCCCCTGTGACCTTGACCTTTGACCCAGTGACCTCAAAATCAATAGGGGTAACCTTATAGTCATGATCAACATCCACGCCAAATATGAAGACTGTGGGTCAAAGGAATCTTAAGTTAATGGGTGGACAAACTTTTTGAAGTCAAAGTCCCAATGACCTTGACCTTTGATCCAGTGACCTCAAAATCAAAAGGGGTCATCTACTAATCATGATCAACATCCATGCCAAATATGAAGACTGTGGGTCAAAGGAATCTTAAGTTATTGGGCAGATAAACTTTTTGAAGTCAAAGTCCCTGTGACCTTGACCTTTGACCTGGTGACCTCAAAATCAATAGGGGTCATCTACTAATCATGACTAACCTCCATTCCAAATATGAAGACTGTGGGTCAAAGGAATCTTAAGTTATTGGGCGGACAAGCTTTTTGAAGTCAAGGCCCCTGTGACCTTGACCTTTGACCTGGTGACCTCAAAAACAATAGGGGTCATTTACTAATCATGACTAGTCTCCATGCCAAATATGAAGACTGTGGGTCAAAGGAATCTTAAGTTATAGGGCGGACAAGCTTTTTGAAGTCAAGGCCCCTGTGATCTTGACCTTTGACCTGCTGACCTCAAAGTCAATAGGGGTCATCTACTAATCATGACTAACCTCAATGCCAAATATGAAGACTATGGGTCAAAGGAATCTTAAGTTATTGGGCGGACAAGCTTTTTGAAGTCAAGGCCCCTGTGACCTTGACCTTTGACCTGGTGACCTCAAAATCAATAGGGGTCATCTACTAATCATGACTAACCCCCATGCCAAATATCAGACTGTGAGTCAAAGGAATCTTAAGAAATTGGGTGGACAAGTATTTTTTTAATCAAGGCCCCTGTGACCTTGACCTTTGACCTGGTGACCTCAAAATCAATAGGGGTCATCTACTAATCATGACTAACCCCCATGCCAAATATGACGACTGTGAGTCAAAGGAATCTTAAGTAATTGGGTGGACAAACTTTTTTTAATCAAGGCCACTGTGACCTTGACCTTTCAATGTCTTCTTCCTATCATGACTAACCTCCATGCCAAATATGAAGACTGTGGGTCAAAGGAATCTTAAGTTATTGGGCGGACAAGCTTTTTTGAAGTCAAGGCCCCTGTGACCTTGACCTTTGACCTGGTGACCTCAAAATCAATAGGGGTCATCTACTAATCATGACTAACCTCCATGCCAAATATGAAGACTGTAGGTCAAAGGAATCTTAAGTTATTGGGCGGACAAGCTTTTTGAAGTCAAGGCCCCTGTGACCTTGACCTTTGACCTAGTGACCTCAAAATCAATAGGGGTCATCTACTAATCATGACTAACCTCCATGCCAAATATGAAGACTAAGGGTCCAAGGAATCTTTAGTTATTGGGCGGACAAGAAAAAACCGACAGACGGACGGCCGGACGGACAGCCGGACGGACGGACAAGCTGATTCCAGTATACCCCCCTTACAACTTTGTTGTGCGGGGGTATAAAAATATTTATTTTAATACATAATAATAATAATACAATTCTAGGTACATTGTATACCATACACTTATTGCCAAGTCTTAGGCTATAATCCAAGGTCAAATTTTGTCAAATATCTTCACTGGAAATTCTTTCTGAACTAAAATTTTCAAAGCATTTTAAAAATTGATAGAAAGACTTGTTCCCTGCTGCATTTGAATTTTATAAATTTTCAAACAATTTTGTAATGATGTTACATTACAATGATCTCTTTCTAATCACCATCACAATTTTGTGAAATATTACAGATTTTTCTAAAAATACTATTAAATGACCTTGAACTTTGACCTGATCTTGAGTATTGACAAAATAAGGAATGCTCTTATTAACTTTATTTTGAAGAGTACATTTATACCTTTAACATCACCCATGCCTCTGATCTCCATCATAAGACTCTGGACCAAGGAAGATCTGCATGAGAGCCATAGCCGGGCATCAAGCCGAGATCTAGACTGGAAATTCTGATACTGAAACTGGCTGTTTTCCGGCTCACTCAGCTTGATAAAGAATGTTGGTTTCTTCCTGTGACTGTCTCCATGACTCTTCAATGATGAAGGCCTGAAAAGTAAAGTTTTAAACTTATGAGCTTGAACTTTTGCTCAAGGTTTTGCCAAAGTATTGATTTTATTGGTTTTGTTTTACAATCTGTATAGGCTAAACTATTTCCATTTTCATTACTTTTTTTCACATAACTAACAAAAAATTATAACAACACATTTATATATACAACACATTTATATATGTGTCATCCTGACAAACTAGAATTATACAAATTAACAATAAATTCCCCTGCTTCAAAATAATATGTTCTTAACAAAATGACCATAACTCCATACAAAATAGGATAGCCATAACTCCTTACAAAAGAACTACTATATCAAATTAGAGGGCAAACTTTTTGTTCTTATACATTTGTACATAGACACAATATACTGCATCATTTGTTTCAATTTTTTACATCAAATTTCTGTCAATAACAAATCATGCAAAAACTGTTTTAGTTCCAAAGTAAAATGATAAAATTTGCAATCATGCTGTTAACAATACACAAGAAATCTGCATTTTCATTTTCTCCTCTCCTAAAACAAAAATGACAGTTTCCTTGTACAAGACCTGTAGACCTCTCGTCACAAAAAAACTTAGTATTTCTGAAAAGCAGAAAACTAGGAAAAGTGTAATTATTTGAAAATATAAAGCATTTTATAAAAGAGCATTGACAAATAGGGAAAACAAAATGAAACAGACAAACAAACAGAAGAACAGAACAGACCACACATTTTAGTTATTCTTATTTACTACTATTTGTAGGGGATGCTTGTTTGGGATTTAAATTCAAATTACTGAATTCTTTACATTTATTATTCAAACAATACATGTATGTCTACAACTAATGTAGATTTTTACTGTTATGGCAATGTGTTTATGTGTAATACTGTGCCCATGTGTAATAAAATATGTGATACTGTATCTATGTGCACAAATTTGTCTTATGTGTAATACTGTTTCTATTTGTAACACTGTGTCTATGTGCAATACTGTTTCTATATGTAATACTGTGTTTATGTGTAATACTGTGTCTATGTGTAATTTTGTGTCAATGTGTAATACTGTGTCTATGTGCAATACTGTGTCTATATGTAATACTGTGTTTATGTGTAATACTGTGTCTATATATAATATTGTGTCTATGTGTAATACTGCATCTATGTGAAATACTGTGTCTATAAGTAATACTGTGTTTATGTGTAATATTGTATCTATGTGTAATACTGTGTCTATGTGCAATACTGTATCTATATGTTATACTGTGTCTATGTGTAATACTGGGTCTAAGTGTAATACTGTGTCTATGTGTAACACTGTGTCTATGTGTAACACTTTGTCTATGTGTATTACTGTGTCTATGTGTAATACTGTTTCTATGTGTAATATTGTGCTTATAATGTAATAATGTGTATATATAATTATATTACTCTGTCTATTTGTTAAATACTGTGTCTATGTGTAATACATAATACTATACATAACACTGAGTCTAATAGTAATACTGTGTCTGTGTGTAATAGTGTTTACGTGTAATAATGAGTCTATGCATAATGCTAAAATGAGTAACATTATCAATGTGTAAAATTTGTCATATGGCACAGAATTATGAAGAACCCTTTTGGCTTATATATAGTCAATGATTAGTTATAAATTTAGATGGAACAGTTCCTTTATCTCAGTCAGATTCACAGCAGGTACCATACTTACGTGCTAAACATCCAGTCAAAACTTAAACTGCTGTAAACACCAACAATTTAAATTTTATAGAACTTTGCATTTAAGTTATTCCAAATACCAGAAACATCTGAAAATTATGCAGAAGTCCAATCACCTTACTGAAGTACTCTCTATGTCCCTACAATGTCGTCCATGATCCAAATAAACTCTCATAACAAGAGGTGCATTAATTGGAGAAGGGGGGAGTGCTTATTACAGGTTTTATGGTACATGTGACGTCATTTGAACAAAGTGGTATCTGTTCATTAAAACTCATTGGAACACTTATTATAGCTTTTATGGTACATGTTATTTGAACTGAGTGGTATTAATTTTGTTCATTGAAATGCAATGGAGCATTTATTAATGGTCTTATGGTACACATTGTATTTGACCGTTTATAAAAAATAATTGAAACACTAAACACAAATCTTATGGTACATGTTACATGTTATTTGAACTAAGTGGTATTTGTTCATTAAAATTTAATAGAATATTTATTATGGATCTTATGGTACATATTATTTGAACTAAGTGGTATTTGGTTGGAACACTTTTTATAGATTTTATGATACATAGAGCTATTTAACACAACAGAGTTGTAACTTGTCCAAATTCATGGAGTTACAATGATAATGCATAAAGTCCTTGCTGTAAAAATATTGAAGTCTGACAATACAAGAATTAGATAAGGGTGCAATCAACAAAACAAATGTGCATATTAAAGTTTTTTAGTAACAAATATTGACAATTAGGGAAGACATGAAATGAAATAAAATTTCTATGAAAGCAAAAAAGGTAGGCTTGGCCAGAGTCGCTCACCTGTCTGAAATATTTCAGAACAAATGTTTCACTGAGAACTGTTTTACAACATTTCTTTCATTTTTCAAGGTATATAAAAAAGATACTACACTTGAACTTGATAAGTGATGCAACATTCAGAAGCTTAAAAGTTAAATTTCAAATGTACAGCAAAACATTTCTTTGCACTCCTGGGCCCTAACATGAATCATGGGCATATTTTTATGCTGTCTGTTTATTTTTCTAGAGACAAATGTAACCCTTGCCTAATCTTTCACATTTGGAGATGTTCATACATCTTTGACAAATTGAAATATGACCAAGAACCTTAAAAGTCAATGTCTAATAATGTACACCAAATCCTCCTTCAACTTCTGTTAAATTTGTTTTTTTTCACCGAGATATCATTAAATTTCAGCCAGTTAAAAGAACTTAAAACAATCCTTATACCATTATATATCACTTAGGAACAGTCCATTTATGTTTTATGGGGTTTCAACACAAAAAAGGCTAAAATTCTAAAAATTACTATAAGACTGTATAGAGTTTTGACAGGTCAGGTTGCACAAATAAACAGACTGGCTTGGCTTATTATACTGGCTGCAGGTTTGGCCGTTATTGAGATAAATATTGGCAGAGCAAAGAGCAATGGCGGGAAACAGACATTCAGTGATCACAATTATTTTCAGTGGAAATAACTTAGGGTGAGCTGAAAACACATCTACTTCTATTACATATGTGGTTGGATCTATTGCTAAGGCCAGACCAAACTTAGCTTTTGTTCATCAGATTTGACAAGTAAAGAATGTATCTGATTTAACAATTTGACTTTAAAACTTGAATGAACAAAATAATAAATTAATTTATTTTTATCAGTATTCACTTTCTTGTCAAATCTACAAGATTACATTCAAGTATACTCTGGAGGACTGAAAATAATCTGATGAACAAATAAGTTTAGAATTTGGTGTGGCCTAGGTTAAGAAAAATACCTTCTTTCAAATACTTGAGACTCCCTGTAACAAGTTATGACAATACAATTTGGAATAAGTTGTTGTCACATAAATATTGTATGAACCTTTTAACATAATACATGATACACAAAAAACAACAGATAAACCTCAGTGAAAACAAAGACATCTTCTATGTTGTGTTCAATGTTCACATATGAGCCACGTCATGACAGACCCAACGCAATGCGTTTGCGACCAGCATGGATACAGACCAGCCTGCGCATCCACGCAGTCTGATCAGGATCCATGCTGTTCGCTTACAAACCCTATTACAAGTAGAGAAACTGACAGCGAACAGCATGGATCCTGATCAGACTGCGCGGATGCGCAGGCTGGTCTGGATACATGCTGGTCGCAAACGCATTACGTTGGTTTTGTCATGACGCGGCTCATATAATTTTTTCTTAGATTCTCAAGATCTGATGATCTCATAATCAGGTACCATGATAATAAAATGCTTAAGAAACATTTGTTTTGATTGTTTTATCTTGGAACACAAAAACATGAAACGAAGCTTTCCAAAAAGAAGACCTAAAAATCCTTCTGATATGTGTATTTTCCATATTATATGTGTATTTTACTTCTTCATTCAGCTTATTTTTGAAAACTGGACTTGTCCAACTTTTAGAAGCAATCAGACATGTTAAAAAAATAAATCTAATGTCTTAGCAAAGAAATAATGGATGAAAAAATCAGATTAGTATGTAATTCCTGTCACTTATGACATCAGTTTATGACATCATATACCAAGATTTATCTGTTTTAATGACATCACAATTAATAATACAGAAACATCATATAACATGGTAAACTGCACATTCAGCAAACAACATTTAGTCAATCTGTTTACAAAAATCAACTAACAAGACATGTGTACTGAGAGTATAAAGGGGGAACAAGTGCGAGTCCCATGCAACATAACATGTACATTTGTAATATAATTCCTGTTTGATAATTCACATCATAGGAATGTGCTCATGCAGGTTGTTTTAAATGACAGTGTAAAAATGAATACAGTTTTAACTTCTAATTGCTGATGAAAATTTTCTAATAAGTAAAAAACTTTGTTAAAATACCTTGGTGGGTGGGGAATGAATTTTTTCTTGCGGAACAAATGCGACGACTGAAGAAGTTTCAGTGAAGACAAAACAATTCTAGCTGCCATCGGAGCATGATGTTTCTGTCTGGCTATAGCAGCTTGTTCCAGTTTACATAGCACCACAAGTTCCAGTTCTGCCGCTGACAGCTCATCTAATTCTGTAACAATTGATAATACTCTATGTGTTCGTACTTCAATTTTTATAAAATTCTTGTACGTTTTTACTTTATGTGATCGTACTGATTCATTTTTTAAATATTTCTTTTACAAGGTTTTAAGTCACACCAACACCCTAAAGGTCATATGGCGATTTTTTTGTTTCAGCGCTGGAGAAATATCTTTAGCATCCTTATGTGCATTATAACAGCTCAAGTGGTCAACCAAGTGTAGTCATCCTATTCAGTATGCCAATCTTTGAATGTGATAAATCAAAACTTTCTATTAATCACAGCTTGAAAATATTTAGGTAATGATTCATAACAATTTTTTTTTAAACATAGCAAAAACTGTGGTCAATCAAACAATAAAAAATAAATAGTTTATTATTTAAGAAGCCGAATGAACTTACTTCCTCCTTCAAGTTCGGCATTCTCTAGTATGACATCGGCAATTGTTCCAGCCATCTGATCAGCAATCACCAGTAATGTCCCCTTAATGAACTCCAGATTCACAGGCTTCTTGGCCCCTGAGAAACGTTTTGTGATCCAAACGGTCTGCTCCGTCTCATCTCGAGCTGAAATTAACAAGTAAGATAATGTTCAATTACAATAGATGTCGTCAAAACATCAAAAGTTTTTCACTTGCACCAATGAATTAAGCACATTTTGTTCGTATATATGAATATCTAAATTTTCAAACAATTGTTTAATAGACTACGGTCTTCTTTAATAACTTTAACAGAAAATAATAAACCACATAATTTATCTTACAACTTCCAATCCAGCTTTAGAAAATTATTTTAAATCTTACTTTTCAATTTTCTTCCTGTATAAATAAAAAATCTTTATCACTTAATGTTAAACTGAAGTCATAGAAATGACTTTGTTTTTATTTAGCCATACTAATACTTAATTCAGGAACATTATTGTTGTTGTTCTTGTTTTTGTTGAATAAAATATTACAAAATATACTTATTACAGGAAACAATATCTAAGCATTAAGAATTAAGCTTTTTGTATTATATTAAATTTTGCATGGGAATTAATCATGTAATATTAAGACAGGGGAGGGGGTAGCTATTTAAATATTGAATGCAAAAAAGATAAAGAGATAGGCTGACACAAAATATAAACAATAATAAAAGAAGATCACCCGCAGGAAAACAAGTCATATCACTACTTTAATGAAGAAAAGTAAAAAACTGAAATTTTTTAAGAGCATATGCACATGAACCCCTACCACGCTAATTATCTTACATAGACCCAAGTTGATCTTTTAATTTGGGCAAAACCATTTATTGATTTTAGGTAAAATTTCAAAATATATACTGACGGAATCGGGACCAGTGCAGACCATAATCTGACGGCAGGTAAATGGCTGCTATAATCTTGGTCTGCACTGGTTGCATGGGCAGAATCTGTCACCATCAGTACACTAAGGGTTTAATATTATTGAAACATAATAGTCATGACCCAAATAGGGCTTGAACCCAAAGCCATAGACAGACACCTTAATCACAAGACCAACACTTCCCTTTATTCATGTATTTTGAACAGAAAACGCCTTAGATTCTAATTTATTTCTATTCACTTCAAATGAATTATAATGGAAATTTTAATAAAGTAAATACAGAATGTTAGTATCAAACCAGCATTAGGTAAACTGGTATTTAGATACTTTTTATTCTTTTTTTTGGTTTGTTTTCAAGTAGCACTGACACTGTGAAGGTCATATGGCTTATTCTCTTTTACTGGAGGAAAAAGACCCCTGGTGCCTTTCCATGCATTGCAAGTGGGCACCTGAGTACATGAGTACCACCATCATTCAGTACATGAGCACCACCATCATTCTATAAGAATTTATTTATAAACCTATATAATCAAACCAAGACAGAATATTCAATTAGGAAGGTTATTGGATCAAAGCAAAGCAATAGAAAGCTTTTTGTAAATACTACAGTAATTGATAAATACATATTCATATCAATTAATTTCATATTTTATTGTTTTGTTTTCAATTTCTATATAGTGATCAAGGAATGTTTTGGGATTATGTATTAACAAAATGGCAACTGAGATCTGTATCACATATGCTCAAAAAATCTATAATATTTCATGTTCAGATTTGAAATTTAAAATGTAACATTAATGCTACTTATTCAAAGAAAATGATATAAATTTATCTTCACATTTAATTACTTGTACTTGAAACAATTACTATCGTGAACAACCACAAGGATTCCCAGCATACATAATGTCAAATTTTATTTTAATGCAACAAAAGTTGAAATATTTTTCAAGCTGTTAACATTGAACTAGTTTTCTGTATTAGTAGTTTGGTACTGTTTGCTTTTTTCTTGGTTTCATGCCAAATTTAACACATTATTTTTTGGTCAAAATCACTTAAGTATGTCTAGAGCCCCTAAATCTGACAAAAACGAAATTTATTGACCTTTGCCACCAGTATAGAACCAGGCCAGCCTACATATCCGTGCAGTCTGACCGAAGCTCTATACTGTTGGTCGCTCAAATTTTTTCTATTTTTATATTAACATTTCATTAAAGTTGAAACTGTTCCAAATAAAAGCTGAACTGAACAATAATTTCATTACAGAAATTAACCAGGTTTAAGGTTAAATATTTATAAATAACCACACAGCACCCATGCAATGTTGCTCAATGCCTGATTATACCTGCAAAAAGGTGAAGTGATGAAAAATGTGAAACAATGTGTATAAAATGTGAAAATTATATGAAATCTACAAAATAACATAAATTAAAGGTTTTAATATAAAGGCTACAGGGATGAGGGAATTCACACTGGATTCATGCAGTTGCAACTCCATGCCAGCGTCTAGACGTGCCTGCAAAGTTAGGATGAAAACATGTGAAAATGTGAAGAAGAAAAAATCACCCAAGTGCTGTGAGAGAAAAAAATGTGAAAATGTCAAGAATATTGTGAAATCTACACAGTGATAATGTATCAGTCTAGTATTAAGAATGGTGACACAGTCTGCGGGTTATACTTGATCCAGATTGTCCTCCATTAGAACTTGTCTCTGAGAAAGCCTTATCGTCGACATCTTCATCATTATCCCCCTTTTCAACATCTATATGTAAATCTTTCTTTTTGTCCTTTGTGGCAGTTGTTTTCTCAGAAACTTCAGTTATAGTGTCTATTTCTCCTGTAATGGCAATTTCAGTTATGTTGTCAATACCTCCTGTAGCTATTAATCTTTGTTTATGCCTGGCCATGAGGTTATGAAACCTTTTTCTGAGCTAAGTCATAAATCTCAAGCTTGTTATTGGTTGGTGTACCTGCTGTACCCGTTTCTGACCAATCAAATACATGAGATTTCTTATTAACCATACAAACAACAAATATATAGTTACAATTGTAGAGAACAATGATCAAATAGTTCAGCCGAGAATAAATAACCAATATGAAATATATATTTTATCAACACATGAGATATTTTGCTTGCCATTTATGTTACATTTTATATGACATAATCATAATTCATTAAATCTTTATACATGTAAAGTTCAACCCATTTCTGGGAAATAAAAGTTGAAACTTAATTTAGCTACAGGACATTAAAACTGTATATCTCTATAGAACAGTTTTTGGACAAATTCTTTAGGCAAATATGATGATTCAATAAACATGAACTTGTACCAGAAACATTCGGTTCAGTACTTTTCTCCGTTTGAAGTCTCAAAAACTTGTAAATAAACCAAATCACGACATTTTTTTTTTCTTTACAGCAATGATGACATAAGCCAGATGTCATAACAAACCATTATACATGTAATACCTAAAAGGAAGCTTTGTTAATAAATGAGCCGTGCCATGACAAAACCAACATAATGGGTTTGTGACCAGCATGGATCCAGACCAGCCTGCGCATCCGCGCAGTCTGATCTGGATCCATGCAGTTCACTTACCAACCCTATTACAAGTAGGAAAACTGATAGCGAACAGCATGGATCCTGATCAGACTGCACGGATGCGCAGGCTGGTCTGGATCCATGCTGGTCGCAAACGTACTATGTTAGTTTTGTCATGTCATGGCTTAAATGTACATATTTAAGATATCTATCTAGGGTATTGAAACAAAAACAACTATGGTATGTAAAAATTTATGGCTCAGTTTAAAGGAGTCTGCTCATGAAGATAATGGGATGGGCAACATCTAAGCCTCCTAGATTCAGCAGCTTTAGTAGACTAAGTTATGGTATTCAATCTTCAACAAATCAAATCTTTGATGACAAGAATATAATATATGTTATAATACTGCATGTTTGTAATGTCAATTTTCATTGGATAATCTTGACGTTTACATAGTTTTATATACACATCTGCTATCAATTTATGAAGAAATCTCACTTTTTTCTCTAAAAAAAAAAATGCTTTCTCTATTGTCAATTTGTAATAAATATTTCTGAGAAAATTATATGGCCGTAAATTATAAATGGTTGTTTGCAATATTAGTAACCCCGAGCCACTATATAATCTCCAAACAACAGTTTATATATAGCCATATAACCTGTCAAAAATCTTTATATCTAACACATTGTAGTATAAATACAAGTCAAATGCTGAGATGAAATAGGGGACAGTGTTCTACTGCTGCCACATAGCACTTAAAACCTGCTTTTTTGTAAGAGCAAATATTCTTAAAAAAGGGGAGAAAAAGCTAAATAACTTAAAAAGTAATTTTTTTTATATCATATTAATACAGATGAAAAAGACAAGATCATTTCAATGCAAGATTTGTTTACAAGAATGAAAACAGTAAATAGTTGCTATAGAAACATTGTTAAATGAATACAGTTAATTTTCAAGATTTCATATGATATTATGGAAGTAAATAATAAGTTTATATATTGATTTTGTAAGGAAGATTGTATTATATTACAGATTGTGTTATCATTATGAGTATGAAAGAGTTGTGAAATGAGCCGTGCCATGACAAAACAAACATAATGGGTTTGTGACCAGCATGGATCCAGACCAGCCTGCGCATCCGCGCAGTCTGATCAGGATCCATGCTATTCGCTTTCAGTTTCTGTACTTGTTATAGGGTTTGTAAGCGAACAGCATGGATCCTGATCAGACTGTGCGGATGCGCAGGCTGATCTGGATCCATGCTGGTCGCAAACCCATTATGTTGGTTTTGTCATGGCACGGCTCAAATGTTGTTACACATGCTCTTACTTACTGTCAATGTCATCGCAAGAATCTTGCAATATTTCATCTGCAGAGTGAAAATATCGGAACTTTACTTGTAAGACAAATGTTTATTTTGTATACCGGTAAGTTAAACACCACTAAATATAAATTTGGAAATGGGGTAGCTTCCAAATTGTTATCATTTAGTCAGGACCCACTGACATTTTCTCAGGTTTAACAAAACTAATGCTTTATTATGAAGTATTTGGTAATTTTACAGCCTTGTAGAGATAGGCAACACTGACCATACAAAACTTGTCAAGCCAATATATTATTTTCACCTTTGTATCTATATTTTATAGGAATTATTTTTGAAAAGAAAATATATTTCCTGAAGAAAAAAAATTCTGTGTACATGTATGTTAAAATTTCTTTTCATATCATTAAAGCAGCACACCTCCAGACTCATGCTAATTTTCATGAAAAAATTGAAAATGTATTTAAAAGTACAATATTGTTAAGTAACAAAAAGGAAGCAATTTACACATTACAAACATCACTCACAACTCGAGTAAATTACAAAAATCAGGTCAAAATATTCGAAAATAGCCTTTTGTAATGCAGAAGAAATATGATTAGTAATACTGAAAAATCAATCATTAATCGCACATAACATGTAAGTTGTTACTTAAAGCTTGAATCTTTTTATTTTTCCTAAAGTCTTAGTACATTTTTCTCAGGTTTGATTTTATCGAAATATTTGGCTCGTCTGGTAAGGCATGCTGCTTTAATCATATTTGAACAAGCATTTATAAAGTTACAAAAGGAAAAGTTCAGACAGGACATAGATTATTATTTCAAAATAAGACGAACACTTACATATATAATCAATGGGCAACAATAACTCAAAACATTTTATATCACACTAAACAAATTAAAGAACCCTGAAACTGTTAGGATAAACCAATCACGTTTGTAATTGGAAAAAAACAAAACAACATAAACTTTTCAAATAAACCAATGAAAAACTTGCTTACCATTTTTGTCAGATTTAGATGCTTTGACCGATGGCTTTTTCGGTTTTGACGAAGGGGTGTCCTGACCTTTAATACCCTGAATGCCGAGAGTGCCAGCTCTTGATATTGTGCTGATAGTGTGCTGCTTCAAGGCACTTCCGCCTTCTGGTAAACTGTGTGAAATAGAAATAGTGAAAATTTTAATCTATACAAACTAAAAATATACACATTTAACTAAATGTACATATACAGCTCTTTTCTATGATTTAAGGTTTAACCTCATTAAGTGGCAATGCTTTTTAGTGAAAAGGATAACCAAATAAGCCACTGCTTGTGAAATGTCATTGGATTTCATAACTAAATTTGTATCTGATAACCAAGCTGAAATTTTGGGTTATAATGAAATTCTTGATCAATATTTTGAATTGAAACTCCTTTAACTAGCAGGGTCTTATCAGTACAAAAACATTGTACATTAAATAGAATAAAGGTTAACCCATAATCTGCTTAATTTCTTAAATGGACTTGTCCAGCTTCAATTTTTGAAACACTGTTCTGTATTTATTTTGGGAATATAAAGATGGAAATTTGAAGTTAAATAGCCAGCGGTTTTAGAAGAATAATTAGAAAATTTATCTATTATAGAGTGTCTTGCAATACATACATACATACATACATACAGTTCAAACAATATAAAACAAACTTAAAATAAAATCCCATGGCCCCACGGAGCTATAAGCCACCGTTTATAGATATAGAATCTGGTCAGACTGTACCAATGTGCAGGCTGGCATGGCTTTATACTGGTGGCAAAGACTAATCACTTTTTGTTCCTGCAGTTTAAGGGTAAAGTCTTTAATAATAAATGTATCAATAACTTACAGGACATCTTCAATGTTTGGAAGGACTGGCAAGGTTTGTGCCAGACACACAAACAGATGGGCTTGAACCAGAGACAGGTGGCAGGTCTGGTGTGGTCCATATAACATACCAAGGTTGGAGGACAATCTCTTGTCTAGAACATTCTCTAAAAGCTGGAAAAGTAAATAAATTATTTCTTACAATTTAAATTTACAAGTTTAAACTACACATGATTATGAAAATACGCAACTCCAGTAGACAGCAGTAATAACTTATGGCCTTGTTTACATTTCAGTGATCATACCTGTATATAAAAGGCAACCTAATACCGTATAAGTACTTTTTTCTGCGGGAACTTTATTTCTGCCTTTTCTGCGGTTTATAACGACACCGCAGATTTAAAAACTGCAGAAAATTAAGCCTTTTGCTATGTCTACATGTATGTTGGAATATGTCAACTACCAGTATTTTATAATTACATTACCATGTACCGTTATCAGCTTTTTTAGATGGGAAGTTTTCTTTATGTATCCATCATGAATAAAATATTAGAATAAAAGTTACTTTACTTGTTCTTTTTGTTTAAAAAAATATCATGTTTGTATGATTTTCGCTCACCCTAAGCTTGATTTATATTAAAATAAAACTGTTATAGTTTGACAGGTGCAATAAACATAACCTTTTGTATTTGTACAATATTTTGTGTCTACGTGCGATTTTACCATAGTTTATTTTTCACACTTCATATTTATACACATGCAGTATTACAATTAATTGTTGTCATTGCACGTTGTTGATTTTTGTTTTTTAATGTTTATATACTGAAACATGGTGATTACGATGAGCACACATTATAAGTCGTCTGCATGTTTACCGGAAGTAATGTACATGTTACATCAACAAATCTTGAAATGTTGTCTGTTTGTATCAGTTAATTTTGTAAAAATATCTTAATTTAAACGCAGAAATAAAAAACATCAATGCGAGAATGATGACACCGCAGAAATAAGATACGCAGAAATTTAAAACCCCTTATTTTAACCAAAATCGCAGAATATTAAGCCCGCAAAATAAGTTCTTCTACGGTATTACAAAAAGACACTTCCAAATTTGGTCATGCCATTTACATCAGACTGCAATACATTATTTTTTTCATAAGAGAATATTAAGGACAAACTGTTATGAATTTCTTATATTACAGTATTGCTTTGGAGAAGGAAATTCCTATTTACTATAAATAAAATCAGATAGTAACAAAATTAAGACTGTCTGTAAAGGGATGTCCTTGTAACACAGTGTTAACTGTACCTACATGCTTTTAATGCCATACTGTATTTAATTTTCTCAAGGTGTTCTTCAGCATATGTTACTACCTAACATCTGTATCATTTTTATATTCTAATTGTCAGAGCATTGTAAAAATCTAAAACTAAATAAAATTTTGAAAATCTTACTTTCAGATTACTTGGTTCAGTTAGGGGTTTACTGGTGTTGAACTTTAGAGGTAAGACCTTCGACTCGACCTGTCTAAAGCTGCTGTCCCCAGTGTGGGGCAGCCTCTCCCCATGTAGAAGCCTCTGTAGAACTTGCAGAGCCTCAGAGAACAGACTCAGGTCTGACAGGACGCGGCACTTGAGGATTCTACCATCTACTGTCCTCTGTAGGTCTCGACAAACAAATGTAGCAAAATACTGGTTCAAGGTCAGCAAGGGAAGAACCTGAGAGAAATACAAATATTAAACAATGTTCAACAAACAGCTTTATAAAATAAAGAAAATATACAAAATTATATATTCTGTAAATCTACTCTTAATTTATTTCAAATTTTAATCACATTTTTAAGAAACTATTTTCTTTAAAAAAACATTTTTTCCTGGTTTGTTTTTAAGTTATTCTGACATTGTAAGTTCACTGGGGACCATCTCCCTTTTAAAATGGAGAAAGACCTAGTATACCCTTCCAAGAACATTTCAGGCCCAAGCTAGCACTCTAGTACAACCACAACCTTTATAAGCTGCCTCACATATAAGAATTCAAAATCTCATGTAGAACTCAAACCTTCAGTCAACAATTGAATTCAGGGAAGCTTCATACAAACTAACATAATAATACATGTAACTGAAAAGCATTTTTCAAAGTGAAACTTACAAATAGGTTGTGATGACCTCTGGCAAGTTCTTCAATGACCCAACGTAATGCAGCAAGTACCTGTCTACCATCAGCTCGGAACTTTTCCGATAACAAGTCTACCCCAGGGATCAGATTTGTCACCTCACACCCCTCTCCCACCTCATACATGGCATAATCACGATCTGCAAGTGGGTGGGGTAAAGATGCTCTAAATATAGCCTGAAATGAAATAAAAATATTTTACCTCCTCCATAATCTTCACTTGATTCTACAATGGCGAGCAAATGGATATATGCCTTGTTTGCAAAAATATCATCACAAAAAATGTGATAATTCCTTTTGCTTGCACTTACACATGTTTTGTTTGTTTTGGGTTTTACGTCACATCAACACAGTATAGGTCATATCGCGACGTTCCAGCTTTACTGGTGGAGGAAGACCTCAGGTGCCCTTCCGTGCATTATTTCAGGCACGAACGGGCACCTGAGTAGAACCACCGACGTTCCATAAGCTAGCTGGATAGCTTCCTCACATGAAAGAATCCAAAGTCCCTGTCAGGATTCAAACCCACAGCGGTGAGGGGCAAGTGGTTTGAAGTCAACAATCTTTACCACTCGGCCATGGATGCCCCACTTACACATGTATATTTACTAAAGAATAACATGAAATAGATATGTAAATTAAAGCCAAAACCAAATAGTCTACTAAGATTAACTAACAGGCTGACAAGCTTTTATATCAAGTTTAACTTTACCTTAAACAAGTATCCAGATAAAAAGCAACACTCTGTTCTGAGCCCAAGGTCAGAGGTCAAAATGAACCTGAAAGTATAGCACAACAAATAAAAATGTTCCAGGTCCCAAAGTTAAGTATTTTCTTGCCAACTTTTTGTTACTGAGAAAGAAATGAACACAAAAGAAAGACAATACTTCAAGTAAGAGATTTATTCTTTATGATCAAAAGAAAAAAAAATCAAAACATTCTTTGTATTCGTTAGACAGTTTGATTAGAAACAATTTGAATAGTTTCTGATATAGGATTTAAGTTTTAATATGGAGTTTTAAATTTTACAACAGGTGTAATGAGTAACTAATGGTTTTAAAGTTATGTTATCAACAAGGTATTGCATTCTTAAATAACTCAATGATAAATACAGTGACGCAAGATTTTGTCATAAGTAGAGTTAACAGAAAATTAATGACTACTGGATTTCAAAAATGGGCATAAATCACTAGTGTCATCAAAATTCTGCAAATAAATCATGTATTTGTACACCTACTGAGCTATATTAGATGTGAGGATTGCAGATAACACGCAACCCCAAATACCACATCGCTGAAGAAGTTCCGCGCTAATATCAGACGCATCTTTGAATAGGTCTCGCCACGAGTGCAACACGTCATCGGCACTCAAAATAAGTTCCAAGGCTGTAGTCCACCATTTGTATGCTGCTCGCAGGTTACCACAATGGTAGTGAAGATTGCCTGTTTCATGCATGGCTTGAGCCGCAAGATCTCGTGCATTCTTTGCTAATAGCATTTCTAGGGGAAAAATAGAATTAAATAAGATAATGTCAGTTCTTCTCAATATTCTGGTATACAAATGTCATTATTATTTTTTGTAAATAAAATCATTCATTTTTATATTTAAACATTTTAATTAAGGTTAAGCATTTGCGATTTACATAAATCATTCCAAAGTCTATCAGTTTCTAATCATTATAAACCAGTCAAAACCAAGCAATCCCTTTTTAAATGATTTAGGCAAATTTTATTTTAAATTTCACAAGACATGACAATATTGTGTTTTTTTTAAATACATTAAGCATCTGTACCAAGCTGTTTCAATCTAAACAAATGACTAAACCAACACTTGTCTCATATATATCAAATGGATCGAAAAGTCATCTTCTTTAACAGTTGAATATGTAGACTGAGATTCCAGTTGTAAAAACCTTAAACCGTTCAGTAAATTCAGAAGAATTACTAGATGATTTACCTATAGTCTTCTCATATGAAGTAATCACAGTTCCTATCTGAGATCTAGGAATTGGCGCAGTCTGAACGTCAGATGGATCTAAGTACTCTTCCCGACTGATATCTGGTGGCATAGTCGGCTGTGGTCGAGCCGTGTTGGGAATAAAATCAACACGAGACGGCTGTCTACTTAATGCTGCCTCTGACACTGAAAATAATCAGTGTTAATATTAAATGGTAAATTATTACAAAATTTCAAAACAATTCTTCAGAGACTGAAGTCAAGCATTGCCTGTATAAAAGGAATTCAACACAGCTGCCTTCTTAACACACCAATGTCACAGTACAATATAGATAAAAATACCCTGGTAACTTGCCTGGAGTTGCCTATTAGGCTTATATTATTATATCTTCTTTTAACTTTAGTAACGTTTTTTTCCCACTTAAGTTTGAAAAATGAAAAAAAACTGCTGAATTTATCATCAAAATACTGACTTTTCCTTTAACTAAAAGCATAAATTAATATGAGAAAATTCACTTTTAGACAAGTCACACTTACTGTTTTGTTGATTGGCTAGATAAAGCACCATAAGTTTACGGCTGTGCTGTAGAGCCCTGGACGTATACTGAGACTTGTCAAAGGCGTCGTACAATACCGACAGACTGTATGGCACGTCTAGTGGCACCGATACATTCTTCAGAGCATCTTTACTTGTATAGAGACCATGTCCGAGGGGGTCAATACCCGCACCTGCCGGGACTGGTGGTAAGTTACTCTTATCAATGACAAGTTCCAGCTGTTGGGTCAGGTATGTTTTTGCAGTGATGACAGAGTTTAGCTTGTACATGAGCTGTTGGTAGTGAGGCTGTGGTGGTGATTTACCGCCAAGTTCTTGAATACCCTCGGTCAGTTTTCGCTGTGCCTGAACCAATAATGGAATAACCTGCTCTGCATATCGCTCACTGAAATAAGAAAAGTAGAGTAAATACCAGGGTTTTTTTCCAGGATTTTGGGAACATGACCCATATCAATGGAATTGGGAATTTCAGTGATGTTTTGATAAAAATTGGGAAAAATGCATTAATTTTTGCAGTAATTACATAAATGTAAAGAATCACTGTCTAGGATGCCATCTTCAAACATTTGAGCATTCAGTTGGGAATATGACTGATATAAAAATAAGCCCAAAAAAATCCTGAATACACAACTTTCTTCAAAGCACATGATATTGTCATTATTTTCATTACTATAAAAGATTGAAATTTTTCTGTGTAAACTGTATGCTTCATGTGAGGGCTTATCACTTGAAAATACACATGTCTGTCGGTATAAAAGAAGGATCTAAAAGTATGTTATAATCACTCTATATTTCTAAACTAATTTATTTCTTATACATAACTTTACAATAAGGATACAGATTTTTGGCATGTTAAAATTAAGGCCCAGAATAAATAGTTGTAAGAAAATATAGCCAAATCCAATATAGTTATATAACAAAAGGCCATATAACCTTTCAAAATTTATTATAATATATTATACTGCACAATTGCTTCAACTCATTTAAATTGAGTGTATAAAAGAAATACATTGTAGTAGCCTTTCAAATGCCCAATGAAAATATAAGTTACAGACATGCAGTATTATAATAGTGCTAAATAAAGCTTACTTGGTAAGGGCGTTAAACTTGAGAGCTATATCCACAAGTTTCTCCCATTTCTCCTCATAGTAAAGGATTTCTAACACTCTTAGTACCAGTCTCCTGACGAACCTCACATCTACAACAGACTGGTCATCTGTTGGATCTTCAAATTTTAGACTGGCACCACCAGTTTCATTAAGCACACTACCAGTCCAGGAATCAAAATACTCTCCAAGCTTTTTTCCCTTTGCTTTTGCCTGAAACATATTAATGAAGAAAATTAACATATTTTTTTGAAAAGGAACTTAATATTTCCTAAATCTCAAGCTCAGCCAACTAAATAAGAACCATAGTGTGTTTGGTCTACATACCCTGGATATGTGTGTTCATGTCCTGAGTAAGACAAGTTTAATGTATGACGTTGGTTGACTAAAATATGACTTATACCATTCATTATTCACAATGACTTCTGCTTATTTACATAGAATATTTGAAATGGAAAAAGTTAGCTTGAAATAGCTGAACAAAAATGATTACATGTAGTTCTAATACAGAGAAAACATGTAAGGGAACTGCCTAGAGGTAGATGACTGAGAAACTATTCAAAATGCAAAGAACAATTATACAAACCAACCTTTGCTGTTTGTGCCTGCATGTCAAACTGTAACTGAGTCATCATATCTAGGAGACAGTCGGCCGCTACATGTAATGGTTTCCACGCCTTTGATCTGATCTCGTCTATGGTGAGTAAACCATTATCTGCATCACTGATTGACGGTGTATATGCTCGTAACAAGGCAGTGTGAGCACTGTTCCATAATGCCCTAGCAGCATTCTGTAATAAAGTCCAGTACTGTCCTCTGTGTGCTAAAACCTGTAAAAACAAATGACATGAAAATACTTCAAATTTGTTTTATACTGTCAAGTTACAATTTCTTCATTTATTATGAAATATGATATCACCCTTAACATTAAATTTTGTACTCCGCAAATAAAATTTTTCTTATCTGAAATTAAATTTGGTCAATGTTTTGCTTTTTTTCATTTTTGCAAAGAAGAAATTAGTTTGTTATTGAATTCAACTGTGGTTGTTTTATAAATAATTTCCTTTAGAACTAACAAATCAAATGGTAAAACAAAACTGCCATTTCATTCAAACTCTTTCTAGATTTGTAGATAACTATCTCTCTGCTAGAACAGTAATCATGAAATTGAAACTATTAAATTGATGGCAAAAAAAACAAAACAACCCCAGTTAGAATTCTATAAACTTACCACTGCTTTCTTGAAGTATTCAAAAGATTTGCTTATAAAATCAAGGGTTTCTTCTGCACTGAGAAGGGCTTTATCAGCCTGCTGTTCCTGTGTTTTCTGTACATGAAGTCTTGAAGTACTCAAGTCTGAACGGTAAGTTCTAGGCGTGTCCTCGATGATAGGCGGTTCCGTGAACATTGGGGGAGGCGGAGCTCCTGCAATTTTTTAACAATTTTTTTTAAAATACTTTGTATTTTGTCTTTGTAAAACATGGTAAAACAGAATATAACATAGAACATAAAGTCCGGTCATTTATTGTATAGAACCAAACTAAACTCTCTCATAGTTTGGCAAAACCATTTTATTAATTTATTACGATAAGGAGTAAACATGTACCAAGTACAGACTGTTATTACTTACCAGTTGCAAGAGCAGCTGCAATCTCTATGCCTGTGGCATTTGTTTTAGGTCTCTCAAACCCAGCCAGATCAAGAGCCTCGGTGGTTTTTGTTTTAGCCTTAGAATGCATTGTTGGTAAATCTTCATCAGAGCTAATCTCACTGTCATCCCTGTCTGTTATAGCAGAGAGCTTGGTACCATCCTTGACATTCTGTCTTTCACCCGGCTCTGTTACATTGGCATGATGTAAGGGTCCACCTTCCCAACCAACAACTAAGGTACCAGCAGTCTCAAAAACAAACCACTCCTGATCTAGGAAGTTGGTCCTAAAATGTTCAGTAATTTATACATTCAATAGTTTTTGCATTTATGCTCCACATAAGAATCAAGTATCAAAAATTACAAATAGCAATGACTTCAAAATTATGCAAAAATGAGATATGGTTCTGGGGCACTACACTTCTCAATCTACCTATTAAGTTTCAAGTTGATACCATACCTTTTTGAGTTATGCCCTGTACAACAAACTGAAAATAGGACTGGATGGATGACCTGACAGATGGACAGTGGGACTAACAAGCTTATTACAGTATAAGTCCCTTACAACTTTTGTAATGTGAGGGGTATAAAAAAGTTGGAAAATCATCATTATATAACCAGAAAAAAAACTTATTTATTATACTTATTTAATTTTTTTTTTTAATTTCAAATAAATTTGAAACAGCAATGTATTACTGAAAACATATGTACTAATGAAAATGTGATTTTTTTTATCTCAAGCTGATGTTAAGACATTAGGTTATATTATCATTTTTTAAACTAAAAAAAAAACTTACTTGTACATAATACTGTCCTGGTTACCATGGACCTTTTCCCTCTTCTCCAGCTTATGTAAGAAGGCATTAAACTGAGCTAAACCTTGTAGAATGTTCAGCTGCAATAGTAATACAAATCAATTTTATCATAACCCACACACAGCATGAATTTACATTAACTAGCTTATTTATTTAAAATAAAATCTGTCAAGTTCATTTTCAGGGCTAAACAAGTCTACTTTCTGGGCCAGTCCAGTCAACTTTCTGGGCAAACAAAGTCCACTTCCTGGGCTCACAAAGTCCACTTCCTGGGCTTACAGGTCTACTTTTTTGGCTAACAAAGTCCATTTTTGGACTAACAAGTCAGTTTTCAGGGATAACTTAAGTACACTTTTTTGGTTTCTCGGCTTTCTTGGCTAACCAAGACAACACTGATAATTTATAACAACCAGTAGCCCTGTGAAGAATCAACATCATATTAAGATACATGACTGAAGACTACAATAAAAGACTAAGAATCTTCAAAATCAAGAAGCACGACTTAACAGGATAGCTGTTTTGACTTATTCTTTTCTTTTGGACAGTTTTGAAATACATTGTAAAACTTTCTCAAAAATGTTCCTCGTTCATAAGAACTTTGCAAAAATTACCTGACATTTCCAAGGCATCTCATCATTACAAATCTTCCTCAGACGCTTCTTCCGATTCCATCCTCGGTACATATCCGGTAGATGTTGGCTCACCTTCTCTAATGACTACAAAAAATAAGATAAAATACATTAATACATTAGCTCTGTCTTAACTGATTAGGCATAATGGACTGGTCCATCTGTGGCCCAAGAGTTGCCTATTGTTACTTTCAGGCACAACCAAATAAAAAATAAATAAATTTGCAAGTATAATCAGCCTGGTTGTGCATTACCAACTTGGTTACTATTATAAAACATTGTGTTAGTGTTAACCATATAAATGTAGTTAATGCCATAAAAAACATTTCTGAATACTTGCTTTGCATACCAAAGATTTGTATTCCAAATCTTACCAATATCAGTCATGTCAGTTGTTATTGTTTTTTTGTTTTTTTATAAAATCCCAAAATAAAAATAATAATATGTGAATAGTACATGTATATGCAGCTTTCTAAAAAGTACATTTAACTACATTGTATCTTTCATATCTACCCCAAAATATACAGCTTACATCACAAACTGTATTATTTTATACCTGACTTATTATCAAGTTTTCTTAAATCTTTAAGTTACTGTATTCTATACTTATTGCAGCAGTCAATTGTTGCCCGGCCTTACTTTTCCCCAATAAATAGTGGAGACATTGGCAAGTCCCCTCATACAGGCCATGCTCTGTGGTGAGAAATCGATAGTAAAATCCATGTTAAATGCCTCTGCCCCAGCAGTTATGAAACTATCTTAATTTCCAATGCTATTTTAAAGCCAAAAGTAATCCAACTTTATCAAACCAGAAATATTGTGATATACTTCAGGAATAACTATGCTCCACTTTCCCCCACAATGCAATAGTTTCTGAGACAAGGACACAATTGACTGCTGAATAATTTACTAAAAAAATCAGGTTACAAAATGAAATTTCAGCTATTTCATCAAAATATTTTGTAAAATACATAACACAAGACATTCTAAATATAAAAAAAGAAATCCCAGATAAAAAAAACACCAATTGACAAGCTATTGTAAATGACCATGTACCAAATGCATTTATGGCATACACCGTGACAAGTGTCATCAAAATAGTAAACTAAATATATTAATTTTACAATATTCCTGATCAATGTATATGTACATCCATGAATTAAAACAATGTTTAAGTTAATGATTATTGATAAAAGTTTAAAAATTATTCAAAGTTTGTTTGAAGTCAGTGTCTGTTGACAATATATCAAAGAATTTTACCTTGACCCTTAATCTGCTGAATTTGTCTATTTGCCAATTTCAATATCAAAATTCTAGAATTTACCCTTTTTAGAGCCTAAACATATTTTATCATGTCCTGGGGCTTATTATAAAAGTCAATGCTTGCAGTGTTTTCTGTCTTTTTTCGTAAGGTTTCATACCAAATATTTATTATGCAAGTCTGTTGATGACAATTATTTGCAAAATAACTTTAAAATTACAGCTCATTGTCTGTATATGTTCTTTTAGTAACTGCATAGCTTTACATGAAGCATATATCTTACTAAATGTAAAGAATACAAGTTAGTGCCTATCTTGGTGATTGAACTTTGAACCACACAGTCTTATGGTCTAATGGTCTCCTTACCAAGCCTGTTACCAACACTGTACAGCAAATAAATGTTGCTTCTAAAAAGATTGAATTATTTGACTGCATTTACATAAATGTTGAATTTAATAATTTTTAAGTCTGAAAACATCAACCCTTAACCTGCCGAAACTGAAAGAGATATGCCTTCGCAACCCGTATAGTACCAAGCAAGTCTGCACATCTGTGCAGTCTGACCAGGCTCAATACCGCAAGTAGCTCAATTTTTGTATTTATTATACTGAAATCCCTTAAAGTTTAAATGGAAGGTTCCAATGGAAAGTCCTAAACAGAAATTCAGCAGGTTAAGGGTCAAGTCCTAAAATATCTAAGACATGATAATATTCTATGCCAGTTTTACTGTGCTAACAGAAAATTGTAAATGTACATACTTAGCATTTTCAACTAGTGCAAATACCTAAGGAGTATGAAAAATTAATGCATGTTTATTGCAAACTATCTATCAAAGTGTATGTAAAACATACATATCAAACTCCCCTAAATCTCTACATCAATTTGATTTGATTTCTTACCGCTGCATAATATGGGTCACTATACTGTAATGAAATAATAACCTGTTTAACAGATGGAGGTGGTGGTATTAAGGGGAATGGTTATTAATAATGTTATAATGCTTTCAATGATGATGATGATGATGATGATGATAAAGAAGTAAAAGAAGATGATGATGATGATGTTAAAGAAGAAGATGATGATAATGATGATACTTATGACATGTATAGTTGTGATGATAACAATTGCAAGGATGATGATGATGATGATGATGATGATGATGATGATAAAGAAGAAGATGATGATGATAAAGAAGATGATGATGATAATAATGATGACGATACTTATGACATTAAAAGTTGTGATGATAATAATGATGTTGATGATGATGATGATGATGATGATGATGATGATAATGATGGTGATGACAATATCAGTGATGATTATGATGATGATGAGATGAGAACTAGTTTTGAACAATTTTAATCAATTAATATAAAAAACGTCTGCTGATTAGAAAATCAAAATAATTTAAGTTGTAATAATGAAAGATCACATATGGCTGCTATATTTTAGGGGTTTTTTTTCATCCTGGAATCCCTTAAATTAATAAAGGACTGGACAAGTCCATTCCATAACTTCAGGGATAAATGTCATGAATTACAGACAATGAAGTAATGATCATTCTAAAAATATAGCCAAACAGGAAGTTCTGAAAGATGAAATAATGAGGTTTAGGGTAAAGATCATAGGGTCTGTCAAAACAGAGTGAAAAAGGATTATTTAACTAAAGTTTGAATCGTGGTTTTGAAAATGTTTGAAAAATCATTACCTTTATTTCTGCCTCTTCCTGGGCCTGTTTTGCAGCATCTGACATATTCTGATTCACATGTAGAGGCTGGTAAAATAAAGAAATAAATAGCATTCGATACACTGCTTTAGCTTGTTAAGTGTATTAGTTATACAGTAAAAACTCTGAAAACCGGACCCTCTCCAGACTTGACCAAAAGTCCGGTTTTCAGAGGATTCCGGTTTTCAGAGGTTTTATACATTTATTGATAATTATGATGTGTTTGAACAATGACTTTGTTAAAACATTTTGTACAGTCATGTATTTACTTTTTAACATTTTTGTCTAAGTCATATTTTAATTTCTTTTAACAATAAATGTCTTAAGTAATTTTATTATGCAAATCCATGAATATAATTCAGAAAATCAGAAATTTAAACAACACATTGTCTGAAATATATCTTGTTTTAATTGGCTTTTAAAATATGTAATTAATGGAATTTAGTATTACTACTTTTGCATATAATAAATATCTAAACAAAGATCAATTTTTTTAGCAAAACAGGAATCATTTTACAAAAGTTTCTAATTCTTTTAGACATTTTATATTTAAAGAAGAAAAAAACACACAACAAAATAAAAACATTTAGAAAAATCATACCTATACAGGGAAAGGCACAATTATAATGAAAGAGCTATGATTTAATTGCCAATAAGAAATTAACACACACAAGTGTTTTCACACCTGCATAGATAAAAAGGGTGATCATTAACTGGTAATTGAACATGTCACCTGTTGAGATTATGTTTTAATATACTTTAAAATACACAGAAAGTTGACACTTAAAATTGCTGTCCGGTTTTCAGAGGATTTTTTATGCATGTTTAGCATTAGAAGCCACAGAAAAGCGTCCGGTTTTCGGAATTCAGAGGTTCCGGTATTCAGAGGATTTTTTTCAATGAACATATAAGGAGAAAATACGGGACTTTTAAAATGGTCCGGTTTTCAGAGGATTCCAGTTTTCAGAGGGTCCGGTTTTCAGAGTTTTCACTGTAATACCAAATCAAGGTCACAAGAATAGATTAAGGCACAATAGTGCTGCCTTCCTGTACAGACCATACATTTATACTCAATTACTTTTTTTGATAACTAAGTTCCTGAAACTGTTCAATGGATGTTTTTCAAGCTTAAGCAGAAGCCTTTTGCACAAATCTAGGATGTCATATAATGAGACAAGCAACTATAGACTAGATAGGCCATCTTTATGTAAGCATTGAATTGACAGTCAATCAATCAAGAAGACAAATATTTATGCTGTTATCATAAAAAAAATACATTGATAATTTTCATAAAATCATATAAAAACCAATTAAATCCTAAAGGACTGTTAAAGTAATATTCCATTTGACTTATTATTCTCTTATTTACATGTTTACTATGGACAACAAGAACCAGTTGAACTGGGTGATGCTCCCCGATAAGGTTTTGGACACAGGAAAGTATAAAAAAAATGAACAAAGGGCAAAATCTCCAAAATTAGGCAAGGCAGAGTTATGTTTTTTTGCACTGCACTTCTATTCAATGAGATCTATCTATCTATAAAGTTTTGTGATGATATTTCTTATTGTTTCAGAGTTATGTCCTGGGAAAAATTCAAAGTGTAAAAATGAACAAAGGGCAATAACTCCAAAATTAAACAACGCTGTGTTTAGGTTCTTTAGCATTTCAGTTCTATCCAATAAGATCTATCTACCTACAAAGTTTCATGTTGATATCTCTAATAGTTTTAGAGTAATGTCCTAAACAAAAGTCAAAAAGTAAAAATAAACAAAGGGCAATAACTTCAAAATAAGGCAAGGCAGTGTTAGGATTCTTTAGCACTGCACTTCTACCCAATGAGACCTATCTACCTACAAAGTTTCATGTTGATATCTCTTATAATTTTAGAGCAATGTCCAGGACAAAGTTCAAAGTGTCAAAATGAACAAAGGGCAATAACTCCAAAATAAGGCAAGGCAGAGTTACGGTTCTTGTGCACTCATACACCTACTCAATGAGATCTATCTATTTGCAAAATTTCATGTTGATACCTCTCATAGTTTTAGAGTTATGTCCCGGACAAAGTTCAAAGTGTAAAAATTAACAAAGGGCAATAACAACAAAATTAGGCAAGACAGAGTTACGGTTCTTGTGCACTGCACCCCTACTCAATTAGATCTATCTAACTACAAAGTTTCATGTTGATACCTCTTTTAGTTTTAGAGTTATGTCCCGGACAAAGTTCAAAGTGTAAAAATGAACAAAGGGCAATAACTCCAAAATTAGGCAAGGCAGAGTTACGGTTCTTGTGCACTGCACATCTACTCAATGAGATCTATCTACCTACAAAATTTCATGTTGATACCTCTTGTTGTTTCAAAGTTATGTCCCGGACAAGAAAAGCGGACAGACGGACGTTCCAACATTTTGGGTTTAGGGGCTATTTTCTTTGTTATTTTCTTTGTTTTCTTAAGGGCTACTAGCCCATAAACACTTTGATGATGGAATGAACCTATTGTTGTCTTTTGTTCTCTTTACTGTTATATAGCCCCTAAGCTCGGACACACGGACAAACGGACGGACGGACGAACAAGGCGGCGACTATATGCTCCTCCGAAGTTAATTCGGGGAACATAACAATAATTTTATAACAATGATCAATAAGCAAAAATGGTGACGGGGTACACGAAATTGGACAAGAGATAACCAGGCACTAATCTCAAGTTGCTTGTCCCTTTTCATTATGTCCCAGCACTAATCTAGCAGTAAAAATCTGCCAAAATATTGTTTCTCTGTGCCGTTATGATTCACATTACCAACAGAGATAATGTAGTTTTTACCAATATTATATTCATATAAAATACTATCCCAAATAAAGTTATTTTTGTTTTTCTTTAAAAAAAAATCAACAAGACTATATTGCAGACATAGCAAATTCTGTACATACCTTATATTTCTGTTTACGTTTAGCTTTTGGTGCTGACTGACCCTTGTTCTGGACCATCTTTGAACCGCCCTGTGGAGCCCTTGGTGAACTAAATTCCTGAAAAAGACATAAAACTCATCAAGTATGCATGTCATTACAAAAATCACCCATAACACGGTAGATTTAGAGATATACAAAAACTGCTTCCTGAAAGCTGAGTCAAAATAAAACCCTGCAATTGGTAGAATTTAAAAAAAAAAAGACTTTTAAGCAACCAGTCAAGTTCATGAACTGCCAGATCTTAAATAAGGTTTCTTTCATATTCTATTGAATAAAAAAAATGAGGAAGACTTTAATAATATCTGACATAATAAAGTTCATGCAGTATCAAGACTGCAATACTCAAATAGTAATTACACCATTTAAAGAACTACAAATTTAATCCGACAGAAAACTATGACTGATGAATTTTCAAAATACTAAAATGTTTCGCATCTCTGAAACCAGTCTTCACAAGAGCTTAGTCTGCCTAAGAAAAGGAAGAAAGTGTTTTATTCATATACATTTCAGATTTCTAAAGTTTACAAAAATCACAACATTTACATACAAAGACATAAAAGGCAAGTGTATCAATTCTAACAATCACACACAAGTGAACTTGTCTACAATAAAGAAATGCCATTCATTTTTATTGCATGATAATAGGAATCATTATTCCGAAAATGTTTATATAAAGTTTGAATCTATCATTTTTTTCATACATTTTTGTATCCTTACACAGGCAAACAAAGGAGATAGCTTTTTTTGATGATGACCAATTCAACATCATAGAAAAAATAATAGAAAACAAGAACGTGTTTGTTAAACACAAATGCCCCCGGCTCAGATTCTTGTCAGTAGCAATACTTCGTAAATGTTTACCCATTCACTCAGTTATGGACAGAAAAATCACCAAAAAATTTTATAGCTTTATAGTTTGACAAAGTCATGGCATTTTGTAATTGTGAAAAATATAAGTTGCCAAGTCATTGCTCTGACTTGTGAAGTTGAAAACATTCAACTTCATGCAAGTTATCTTCCTACCAAATACGAAATACATATGTCATTAAATAAAGGCTGTATGGGCAAAAGTGTAAAAATCTATTTTGAGCACTGGTGACCTTGACCAAACTGACCCCTTACTCTATCCAAAAGAAGAATACCATGTAAGTTATCTTCCTACCAAATATGAAATACATCTGTCAATAAATAAAGGCTGTATGGGCAAAAAGTGTAAAAATCTATTTTTAGCACTTGTGACCTTGACCAAACTGACCCTTACTCCATCCAAAGGAAGAATACCATGCAAGTTATCTTCCTACCAAATATGAAATACAACTGTCAATAAATAAAAGCTGTATGGGCAAAAGTGTAAAAATCTATTTTTAGCACAAGTGACCTTGACCCACTGATCCCTACCCCAATCAAAAGGATGAATACCATGCAAGTTATCTTCCTACCAAATATAAAATATAATCTGTCACTTAATAAAGGCTGTATGAGCAAATGTGTAAAAATCTATTTTTAGCACTGGTGACCTTGACCCAACTGACCACTTACTCTATCAAAGTTTATGTTTCTATCAATTATAAATAACATCTGTTTATAGAATAAGGTCAATACACCTGTAAAAATGTAAAAATCTATTTTTAACATTGGTGACCTTGACATTGGTAACATTGACCTTGACCCAAATGACCCCATACTACACCCAAAGAAGGAGGTGTTTGTATTAAACTAAGACATCAACTAAAAATAAAGGCTGTATGAGCAAAAAGGTTTATATTTATTTTATAAACCAGTGACCTTGACCTTGACCCTAGAGACCGCTTACTCTAAAAAAAATTAGAGGACCATCAAAGGTATCCACCTACTAAATATGAAAGATATCAGTAAAGAAATTAAGCAATTAGGAGAAATTTAAGATAAATCCAACTTGCCGAAATAGGTTAACCAGACAAGGCCCTATTTTCAAAGTGAAAAAAGGGAAATAACTGGGAAATATGGATGACACAGTTATATAACTTGGCAATATCATGTGCTTTGTATTGATAAGTAAGTGTGGAAATTATAAAGCCATTAGTATAGATAGAACTTAAGATATTTCCAATTTGCCGTTTTAGGTTAACCATTATTCATTTTCTAAGTGCTGAAAAGGGCAATAACTTGGTAAATATGAAAGCCAGAGTTATGAAACTTGCCCAGATTGTGAACTTTGTATTGATTAGTAAGTGTGTAAACTTAGAAGCCATTGGTACAGGTAGAACTTAAGAAAAATCCAACTTGCCGTTCTAGGTTAACCTCGTACGGACAGACGAACAGACGGACGGACGGACGGTTGGTTCAATCACTATATGCCCGGGGGCATAAAAATATTCATTAAATTTTATTCTAAACAAAAAATAAAAACCCCAAAAATCTGTAAAATTGATGCAATATACATTTTTTGTAAAGAACTTTGCCTTGAAGAAATATTCCCAAACTGAAACAACAACAAAAATAACAAAAACATGGAAGTGAAACTGGCAGATTTTATGTGAAACTCTCCAACAACATGCAGGGGAGAGAACTCCTCAAAACTCAATCAAACACGTTTATAACCTTCTCTTCAGTGATGCCAAGAATTTTAGCACTTGGGGCCATTGTGCCAACTTTCATTCCTAGACTGCTGCCACGTTTTGTTTGCGAGGGGATCGGACCCAGTTTACTCTGGACTCTACTTTTTGGCCTTACACCGGCTCTGCTGACAGACTTGTCCATTTTACTAGTTGACCTACCTAGCCTACTAGGTGCCTAAGTAACATAAATCATTTTTAATTTTGGTAAGCAATTATTTTTTAACAGTATTCAGTAAAATATATATATAACTAGAGCTGTCACCCAAGTGACGAATGCCCCGAAAAGGTTTCTTAAGCATGCAGGTATTATAAAAAGAAAAGAGAATGAAAGTAACTAATTGCAGAATATTGTTTTTTGTATTATTGTACCTGTAATCTCTAATTGTAATAGCATGAACCTTCAAAATACAAGTGTGACCTTGACCTTTGAAGAGGGGACGTGGTTTCTGGACACCACAAAATGTTGTTATGATATAGACATTTGTGCCAAATTATTTCAAAATCCCTCAATGCGTGACAAAGTTACAGTCTGGACATGATTGTTGTGTAAGTGGGGTCACACTGACAGACGGACATGAGCCTTAGCCACGACACATTGTCTTGATGTGGTAGACATTTGTGCCAAGTTATTTTAAAATCCTTTCATGCATGACAAAGTTACAGTCTGGACATAAATGTGTATCTTCAAACTCTTCTCGAGAGAGAATGAGTACCTTAAAACTATAAGTGTGACCTTGACCTTGAAGGTAGAGACATGGGTCTTCGTCACAACACATCCTCTTGATGTGGTAGACATTTATGCCTAGTTATTTTAAAATCCTTAGATGCATGACAAAGTTACAGCCCGGACACGAATGTGTGTACGTATAAACTCTAATTGTGCTAAAGTGAACTTCAAAGTGGTAGTGTGACCTTGACCTTTGAGGTAGGGACGTGATTATTGGACGCGACACATTTATGCCAAGTTATTTTAAAATCCTTTCATGCATGACAAAGTTACAGCCTGGACACGATTGTGTGTACCTATTAATTCTAATTGTAATAATGTGAAACTACAAAATGTTAGTGTGACCTTGACCTTTGAGGTAGAGACATAATTCTTGGACGCGACACATTGTCTTGATGTGGTAGTCATTTATGCCAAGTTATTTCAAAATCATTCAATGCATGACAAAGTTACAGTCCGGACACGAATGTGTGTACCTATAAACTCTAATTGTGATAAAGTGAACTTCAAAGTGGTAGTGTGACCTTGACCTTTGAGGTAGGGACGTGATTATTGGACGCGACACATTTATGCCAAGTTATTTTAAAATCCTTCCATGCATGACAAAGTTACAGCCTGGACACGATTGTGTGTACCTATTAATTCTAATTGTGATAATGTGAAACTTCAAAATGTTAGTGTGACCTTGACCTTTGAGGTAGAGACATAATTCTTGGACGCGACACATTGTCTTGATGTGGTAGTCATTTATGCCAAGTTATTTCAAAATCATTCAATGCATGACAAAGTTACAGTCCGGACACGAATGTTTGTACCTATTTTCTCTAATTGCGATAATGTGAAACTTCAAAATGACAGCGTGACCTTGACCTTTGAGGTAGGGACGTTATTCTTGAACGCGACACATTGTCTTGGTGTGGTAGACATTAATGCCTAGTTATTTTAAAATCATTCAATGCATGACAAAGTTACAGTTCCGAACAGGAATGTGTGTACCTTTTTCCTCTAATTGCAATAATGTTAAACTTCAAAATGATAGTACCTTGACCTTTGAGAAAAGAGACGTAATTCTTGGACGCGACACATCGTCTTAATGTGGTAGACATTTATTCCTAGTTATTTTAAAATAATTCAATGCATGACAAAGTTACAGTCCGGACATGAATGTGTGTACCTATTTACTCTAATTGCGATAATGTGAAACTTCAAAATGATAGTGTGACCTTGACCTTTGAGGTAGGGACGTGGTTCTTGAATGCGACACAATGTTGTGATGTGGTAGACATTTTTTACCAAGTTATTTCAAAATCCCTCAATGTATGACAAAGTTACAGTCAGGACACGGATTAAGTGGAGACGGACAGACGAACGGACAGACAGTGCGATTATATCATGCTTCCCTCTGGGGGCATAAAAACATCTTGTCCGGATTTTATGTTATACCAGATTAACTGTTGGAGGAAAACATCATAGGCTTCTATGTGTATTTTCTTGTTACATTATGCAACAATCAAATTGTGGGTTGGATTTTATTTACAGTTTAAAAATCAATTTCCTACTAAACTTATTTTATTTTATTTTGGGCTCTAAACTAGTCTCATTTCAAAATTAAAGCAAAATTCTATTTGAGTTTTTTTTTTTTAATATTAGACTTACAGGGGTGGCAAAATTGACAGTCGGTTTTTGTTAATTGGACAAGTGAATTTTTTACAGAACTTGCTTTATTAATATCGAGAAGAATACACCTTACCAGAACGCCCTCATTGGGCATATCTGAATTTAAAATATAGCACCATTTTTTATTGAATCAGATTTTGATGTCCCAGACTTAATTTTTTTCTGACAAAAGGTGGAGAAAAACAGATTCAACATCATACATTTAAGTCAGTTATTTATTTCACTATTTAATGATTGTACTGCTGTTTGAGGGAGATAACAGGTAATATCCTATGTTACTCTGACATTTATTACTGACAGTCTTTCAATTTCATTGTACTTTACACCTTGTTCATGAAAGAAACCAGTTGTTTCTCCCAGAATGATGTATCAGTTGAAAATGTCCTCCAATACGCAGCGAAAATTCCTTCCTTTACTACCATCTATACATTAAGGTTGTTCATCTCTGTAAGTTTAAGCAAAATCTGCCATCCGGTTTAAGAGGAGTTGCATTCACAAGATTTCGGGACGTACGGACGGACTGACGGATGTACCAAAATTTGATGTTTATGAGGCAAATCAGCTCATAAACACCACCTGGACCAACGTCCATAAGCAAAATAAGCTCATAAAAACAAAAAAATAGCTCTTAATTTGAATTTTATGAGTTTTTGTTCTTTATTTAACTACAGAATGAAGCTCATAATAATCAAATGTTTGCTCGGACTGACGGATGGACGGACGGACAAGTGCAACGCTATATGCTCCCGCATTGTGGGGGCATAAAAATGAAAATACTTGCAGTCACCCATATAGGTTTCCATTGACAACTTTTATAAACATGTATCATGCATTATTTGTTTGGGTTTAAGGAAATTTTAACCAAAACTTCTTGTAAAATGACTGTAACAAATGCTGCACATATCGGACAATACTCTTATCTTGTTGGCTACTTAAACCTTTTGATAATGAAATCACATTATTCTAACAATGATCAATTACAATTTTTAAAACACAGTAACCGTAAACATAGTTGAGTAGAGGTTTCATATTATTTTGCAGTAATTTTGTAGCAATGTGGACTGTTTAACTATTTTACCTTTTCTTTACTGTATTCGACCATTGCAGCGGCAAATTTCTTTGGGTCGTCACCAGTGACTGTCATCGTGCCGCCAGGTTGTTTTGTAAGGAATGCCCGGATACCAATGATCTGCTCATTACGTCTAAAAATAATTGAGCCGTGTCATGACAAAACCAACATAATGGGTTTGCGTCCAGCATGGATCCAGACCAGCCTGCGCATCCCCGCAGTCTGATCAGGATCCATGCTGTTCGCTTACAAACCCTATAACAGGTAGAGAAACTGATAGCGAACAGCATGGATCCTGATCAGACTGCGCGGAGGCGCAGGCTGGTCTGGATCCATGCTGGTCACAAACGCATTACGTTGGTTTTGTCATGACACGGCTCAAATACTTGAGAATTGATCTTCAAGATCTACAGTACTTTATCAAGATACCTTAGTTATAATTTTAGTTAATGGAGGAATAATCCTCTTATAGCTTTTAACTGAACTAAACTTAGGAAAACATCTATAGATGTGGTCATTTCAACTGTACTACTTGACAAGGATTGAAATAACATTTGCAGTAATTTATGATATGATGTACATGTTTGCATATTATAAATATTAAGACTGGTTAAAACATACTTTAACTAAAATCCCACAATTTTTGGTCAAATTTCTAGCCTTTCTAAACCCACATCCTCTTATCTGGGAGGCTAAAAATATGGTATGTATAATGTCACATATTGACAATTGTGATAGGCTAGCTATGGATATCCTTTGATTAGCTTTTAGATAATGATTGCTATGAAATAATTATTGTATATAATCAGAAATAGCTTTTCTTTTCCAAAACATAACTTGTAAAATTTATATTTCATGTTGTCTCAATAATAATAACAACTTTTATATAACATTTACGTTTTTCAGTACCTTGCAATCCAGGTTTCTGTATCTTCGCACCAATCTAGAGCGAGTTCCGGCAGACCTTCTGTCAAGGCTTTTTGTGCTACCTGAACAAAAAACTCCAAGTAACGAGCTCTCTTCTTGAATTTGGCAACTGAAATATTAGCGCAATAAAAATAATAATTTTTTAACATCAGATACACTCTATTCTCAATATTTTGGGAATATAACAGATATTCTTGTTTTGGGAATTTAAAGATTATTTGCTCAAACTAATAAACAACATGGTCACTTAGATTAGATTCAAGAACAATCTCTTTTCCTGTACATGAAAACAGATAACAAATTTTGCCACATTAATTACCATTTGCATAAATATTCAAATTGGGAATTTTTGTCCAAGAATTTGGAAAAATGTTAATAAATATTTCTTCATTTTTCTTATAAGGCTTTTTTTTAATTTTTTTTTTTTCAATGTTTTGATGCTAATTTTTTCATAAAATGAACATGATTTTAAGTTTTTACAAATTTAAATGTAAGTATATTTACCTTCTCTGTAAGCAATTCTACTGGGCAAATAGGCAATATAAGCATGAAGTATGCTTGGATCTTCATTCCCAGATAACTCATGGTCACTTTGTGCTATAATCAGAAATATATACCATATAAACCACTGAATCATACATGTATGTAAATATAATTATGACAAGAATATATTCTAACTTTATTCAAAGACCACCTTGGTACAAAATGTTACTTTCCCTTCAAAACTTGTGTTTTATTTCCCCATACTACTTGTACCATCTTATGTGTGTATTAACAACAATTCCCTTAACAAAGCCCCCATATTTCTTTTCACACAGGTGGTCTTTAAAGAGGAGCTTGACTGTACAAAAAAAGACTAGACAGTCTTAATAAATCTAAATACCTCTTGACTAAAATGTATAGTAATATTAAGGCATTGGCTTAAAAAAAAAAAAAATCATATATATATTTATATATTTATAAATGTGTTTTTTACACACAAAAAAAGGACAAAGAATAAAGAAATTAATAAACTGATAATAATATACATGTATAAAAATTTCCACAAAGCATTCAAAATCAAAACGATTGCGATATTTTTAGAGCTGATATATAACAAAATCATTAGAATTCTACAATCAACAATAAATTCTGTATTAAACAAAGCATAATATTGCATTAATCAAAGTGCGACAAAAATGTTTAAAACAAAAAACTGTTCTGCTATGCAAATGAGTTGTCATTTTTGCTATTTAATACATTTCCTTTATCCAGCATGTATGTACCTATATTAACATAACATGTCTAATATTTTAGATGTACAATGTACATGAATGTGTAACTACATGTTTATCAAGTATGTTTGTTTCAGCGGAATACATCCAATTTAGCAACTGACATGATACTTACAGATCAGCAAAACATTAGTACAATAACATCTGACACTGGCAACAAATATGGGTAACTTGTCAAGTGGAGTGATAGTCTTTTTATATTTTTTGGAGGAAAAAGCAAAAAGGACAGAGATTCTCTGTTCAAGAAACACTGAGGTTTTCAAACATGCATAATAATAAATGATACATTATGCAAACCACCAATCCAACCTGCAGGACTTCCGTTGAATAATGGTAAAACAATGAAATAAAATGTTTTTGATATAACAGATATAGGATAATATAAAATTTTGTTTTTGCTGATAACACTCTCTCATTAAAAGGCAGTGAAATTGTTCCTTATTTAGAAAGGGCAAACATGAGTTTTAAAATGTTTAAATGTTTCTGGGGCATAATGGGCCTTTAATAATTGTCATGTCATATAAAACTAAAATTTATGAATCACAATTAAATAAAAATATCATTTAGTTAGTTTGAAATTATATTTTTGTAATTTTCAGAGTAAAAAAGGGGCAAGCATTTGGATGTTGTATCAAGGCTTGGACCAAATCCAACAGCTCTTACTGCACAAGTATTTGCCAATCACAAATCTTTTGTACTATGTTGATTGTCCATTTTTTTTTTAATAACTGCGTGTGAAGTCACAGTAAGCAGTTTCAAACTCATAAACAAGATACATTCATTGGAAAAGAATTAATCAAAACCATATTGAATAGTGAAGAATATGGCATAAGAAAAAGCAGTTTCATAGGAATATGCTGATTTTCAGGTAAGCACATTTCCTTTAAAGTTCTTGGTGGCATCATGACAAGTTCCGTAACTGTTATGAAATTATACATGCATATACATGTACAAATGGATATTTCACTGAAACAAACATATTTGAGTTTAATTTTCAGTTATGATATTTTAAATACATTTGTACAAGAATTAGATCTGTTAAATGTAACAATTTGTGCAGTAACTGTAAACACACCATAGTAGTTGACAAGTTGATCTTAAACTTGGCATGATGGCCCTAAAACTGTTCTAGCTTTACATACACTAGATTGTTTTTCAGCTTATACCCAGATTTCCTTTTTAATATACACAATTATTCACTAGCAGAGCCACATATAGTTTAAAATAAAAACTTTCATTTCACAGGATCTTGCATACAGATACTTTAGAAAAAAGAATAAACATTTGTTTGTTTTTTTCACTGAATTTTCAAAATATGCAATGTTCTTAAAAAAACTTATCAGCATAGCTGGGCCAGCATGTCATTTTAACTCAACTATAATCAGAACTCATGGTATGTTAACCTTTGAAATGCCTACAATGATAATGGCTGGTCCATGCCACTAGTATAGATCCAGGTCATGCCGACTAACCAGGCTCTATACTGTTAGCTGGTGAATTTTAGCATTCTAACATTTACCCTGCTGAATTTCTTTTTATAGATTTGCCCTGCTTTAAATTTGAAACAGTCTGATCGAAGTTTAAAGGAATTTAAAATCAAAATTTGAGCTACCAACAGTATTGAAGTGGGCCGACTGCACCAATGTACAGACTGACCAGGCTCTATACTGGTGGCAAAGGCAATCACTCATGGTTCCAGCAGGTTAAAGCAGCAGGCCTCCAGATTCATGCTAATTTTCATGAAAATTTTGAAAATGTATTTGAATGTGTAATATTGTGAAGTAACCAAAAGGAAGCAATTTACACATTATCAATGGCACTTACACTCCACGTAAATTACCAAATATTGGTCAAAATATGCATAAATAGCCTTATCTGCGTTAGTAAACAGTTGTAATATTGAAAAAAACAGTCATTAATAGCACATGATATGTAAAATATTACTTTAATCTTGAATTTTTTTACTTTTCCTTACATCTTAGTACATTTTTCTCCAGTTTGATTTTATTGAAATTTTTGACTCATCTGGAGGCATGTAGCTTTAAGAGTTATATAAAAAATCCATCTTATCGATGATGTACAGCTCATAATTCAAAGCAAGCCAAGTAAGTAAATTATACAAATTTAGCATGGTAAAGGTTACTTCCCCCTTTTTAGTTAACGACATTTATATATTATTTGTCTATATTTATTGTCTACATGTTGCAGAGTAAAGGTACATGTTTACTTGATAATTCATCTGAAAGAAAGCAACACTCACAATTAAAGCATACATTACATACATTGTTACATTGAAAAACATTAAACTTACCATTTGCTAACATAATTTAATATAATTATTTATCAATAAAAATTCAGTAAGAAGTTGTGAATAAACTAGAAATGTGTCCATAGGACATGGGTGCCCCCACACTCAACTGTTTTGTCAATCTTATGACTTTAGGTCAAATATTTTTTAGGCTACATGTGCCACAAGTTGAAAACTAAAAATCGTTTACTAAGTCATTGGGGCAAGAACTTTACAAAATACTGAATAAATCCACAAGCAAACCCCAAGGTGCATAAGTACACATGCTGACCAACATTCTTGTTAACTTTCAGACCTACAAGTCAAATATTTTTTGAGTGTTGCATGAACAAGTTGAAAATTGCAAATTTATACTAAGTCAAGGGCAATAACTCTAACAAAACTGAAAAAAAATCCACATGCAAAACCCCAGGTGCCTAGCTTCACAGTGATGTTGATCATTATTCCTGTAAGGTTGGTTGATTCTAACTCAAGCACTTGAGGAACAAATAACACAACATAATGGAATGGTGTTCACTAAGTCAAGGGCAATAAATCTGACAAAACAGAATAAATCCACAAGTGAAACCCCAGGTGCACAACTTCACATGCTGAGCAACATTCCTGTAAAGTTTCATGACACTAGATCAAATACTTTTTGAGTTACGTGCTACAAGTTGAAAATCATAAATTTTTACGAAGTCAAGGGCAATAACTCTAAAAATACTAAAGATATCCACATAAAAATACCCAGGTGCACAACTACACATGCTGAGCAACATTACTGTAAAGTTTCATGACACTAGGTCAAATACTTTTTGAGCTACATGTGACACAAGTTGAAAATTGCAAATATTTATTAAGTCAAGGGCAATAACTCTTGCAAAACAGAAAAAATCCACAAGAGAAACCCCAGGTGCACAAATACACATGCTGAGCAACATTCCTGTAAGGTTTCATGACTCTAGGTCAAATACTTTTTGAGATATGTGCGACACAAGTTGAAAATTGCAAATTTTTACTAAGTCAAGGGCAATAACTCTAAAAATACTAAATAAATCCACACAAAAATACCCAAATGCACATCTACACATGCTGATCAACATTCCTGTTAAGTTTTATGACACTAGGTCGAATACTTTTTGAGTTACATGCGATACAAGTTGAAAATTGTAAATTTTTAAAAAGTCAGGTACAATAACTCTAAAAATACTAAATAAATCAACACGAAAATGCCTAGGTGAACAACTACATTTCTATAAAGTTTCATGACTCTAGGTCAAATACTTTTTTAGCTACGTGCAACACAAAAGAGAACGGACGGACAGAAGGATGGAGGAATGGATGGACAAACAAGGGTAAATCTAAATGCCCCCCGAAAGTGGGGGCACAAAAATCTTTAGCAAACAAGTACGCTTCATAGGAAAAGAATGATCCTTCTCTGGTTATATATATATATGCTTAGAAAAGAAGGTTTTTACAAAAAAAGTCAATAATATCATTAATATTCATTCAAATTATTATTACACTCAATTTCTATCAACTTTCAACATTCTTATGTTAAAAATTACACTAAATACAGTACATGCCATATGACAATTTTCCATGAAAGAAAAGTTAAAGTTTCCATCCCTACAATATTTCAGGCCCAAGAAGGTGACCTGAGAAGAACCATTAACTTTCAGCAAGTAGAAGGTACAAAAAATTCTCTATCTACCTGAAACAATTGAGCCATGTCACGATAAAACCAACATTATGCATTTGCGACCAACATGGATTCAGACCAGCCTGCTCATCCACGCAGTCTGATCAGGATCCATGCTGTTTGCTATCAGTTTCACTACTTGAAATAGAGTTGGTAAGCGAACAGCATGGATCCTGATCAGACTGCGCAGATATGCAGGCTGGTCTGGATCCATGCTGGTTGCAAACGCACTATGTTGGTTTTGTCGTGACGCAGCTCAATTGTTTTCCTAAGATTAATTTTTTCCTTGAATTTTGTATAATACAAGAGTCCTTAAATGATATTTTCTATGAATTTTGTAAGTTCTTATTTATGCTGCTTCATATTTTAAATTTTCAGAGATTTTTCAATTTTTTACACTAAATGCATAGATTCAAAACAATATAGTGATGACCACATTTAAATATTTTGTTCTAAAAGAAGTGACAGATAAAATAAGCTATGAAATATGCATTTAAAAATGTATGAAATAGTGCACCAATATATGATAGTGTAAACTGTTTACATTTATCAAACACATACAAAATTGTATAAATAAAACAGTGGGCAAACAGATGACTGGAATCATATACAGAAAATTCATAAAACATTAACCCTTGATGACAATTTGTGACATTATAATTCTAAATGCAATTAAGAAAGATGATTCTCTTGTTTATTTATCACACATTTTTACTTAACGATTTTTTTTGTACTTTTAAAGTTATTGAACTAAAGATTATATGATATCATTTCATAATGCACCAGCCAATAGCGACCCCGGTTCTGAGGAATAGCTGGACTTTGACTCTTAGGTTATTAAATCCCACTATTTTGGTACCCAAAAAAATCCATTTGCATTGACCCTTCAGTGAATATACAGACAGAGGGTAAAAAACCTGGTCCATCCTCTCTGCAGTTCCCCTGCTCATTGGCCAGGTGTGTATGAAGGGGGGGGGGGGGGGGGGGGGGATTTCGGGTTTACATTTTTCTGGCGCATAATAGCTCATATTTACAGCTGATATTGACCATTCTGGCATAAGGTGGTTGGATAAAACTATCATATTAGTCTACTGACATTCTAAATGAAAAAAAAAACAAACCAAAAAACATAATGATAGATATATGAATATTCATATTCAAAATATATATATTCATATTCACAGATATATAACTATTCATCAATAAATTTTCTCTGATGGTAAGCAACAAACACAATTAAAGCTTACATAAACACATTAACATGTAACTTACCATTTGCTAACAGAATTAAAATATTGAATGTATTAACTGATAGATTTCAATCTAGCATTGTTTAGTTTTAAATAAATATTTTGTAAGTATATTTAACAAGATTTCAGATAAAGTAATTATGTACAACTGTTCAGACATTATAACTTGGATAGAGATACTTTAATTAATATAAATATATATAAAAGAGAGAAAGGGATAAATGGATGGCATTGAAAATATGAATTTTTATGGAAAAGGATTTGAGAGTAACTATCTTGGACATCATTCTGATTCACCATAAAAAATGTATGACAAAAAAGTAGTACTAGTTTTTAAACTTGGTCAATTACTTTATACCTCAAATACTAGCATGATTTAACTACTTTACTAAAATATAAATCTACTCCAAAAAAAGTAAACAATTCCTTTGATAAAGGATCTATGTTAAAATCAGAAAACCAGTCAAAAATTCAAGCTTCTGATTGGTTGATTCAAAACATTATTTTTGAAACTGACCAATGACAGACTTTAATTTTAATTCTGGTTTCTGTTTTATAGCCATGGACCTAATACATTAATAGAATTGTAAGCTGATACCTTGTTTTGAAATGCTAAGCATATGAGCCTCGAGGGCTTTGAGTTCCTCGTTTAGAGGCCCATCAGCCTCATGGTCTTTCATCATGCTCATTGTTCCCCTCTTCCCTCTTCTAGACTTATTCTTCATTGCCTGAAACAAAAATTCAGACAAAGTCTACTTCTACAGTGTTTCTAATAATCATATAAAATTATCCATTAAAACTTAAAATGAACAACAACCCCAGCAAATACATGACGTTAAATAAACGTCGGATAAACGTTAGATTTCGGTCACAACGTCGGCGACCAAAATATGATGTCAATCTGACGTCCAAAAACCGAGGTCTATTAGACGTTTCTTTTTGACGTCGTACTAACGTCAGGTTCTGGTTGGTGTCCTGACGGTAGGTAAAGAATTAACATATAATAATCCTTATTCGCTGTTGTAATCATTTAAACTTTTTTTCAAATGTTATTTGGCTTACATATTAAGTGTATATATTCAAGTTCCTTTCGAAGACCAAGTGAGCGGCGATGCAACCAAATAAAACATATAAGTGGCGCTGTATATAGACAAGTTACATGTGTTATTGTTATGAAATCTATTTATAGCCACAGATCTGTTTACAAGTTCCAATCATTTAACGTTATAATATTATCATTTGTGGTACATTATTTGTATGAAAATCACAAGTTTTTAATAGTTCTTTTACATTTAATCATAGTGACAGAAAAAGGAAAGAAAACATAATTACAATTTGAATCTACACCCACGTGGATGGAAAATTTAAATTCGTAGGCATTTCGTACGTTTTGGCGGTCTGTCAGGAATCGGGATGCATTGATAAAGTGAATATTTTAGATTTTGTTTAACAAAAAGGTCAGTTCAATTCATTTAAATTTATTTCTACTTTGTATTTGATAAATAATTGCATGATTGCAAGCATTCTTAAATTTAATTGTCATTATTTGAACAGTTGAAGCAAAATGTCACACAATTTCGCGATAATGTCTGATAATAAATAATTTCAAATTTTGCATGTTTTAACTCTGCTCGTGAAGAGTTTATAATGTGCCTTACAGTAATACCAAAGAGAATGCTTAGTTTTCATGTTCTTTTTAAACTGTAATGTTTTTGTCACTTAAAATCTGAGAATTGAGAATGAATTTGTAAGATTTCGAGCATTTCGTACCAAGACGTTTCGGTCCCAAATAACCCAAGACGTTTTGGTCCCAGACATGCATTTTCGGCCCAATTTTTGATCAGAATAAAACTTACCTTAATTTTTTTTTTTACCAGATTTTAATATCATTCTAATAAATGAACGGGAAATAAATTAAAGAGCGAATCGATTAATTATCTAATTATGATTTTGTAATATAGAATGACACTTCATTTAATCATTAGTCGAAAAAATATTATCAAAACAATCAAAACAGAACATAAACTTTTTAACAAAACGTAGTACATAAACATACATTTATTATCAACAATTTCTTAACAATCTTTAATTTGAAACTATGAAAAATTTAAGACTTACGTAACTGTTCTATTTCAAATGTAGAATATACATAAGTTAGAATATAATTTTCTTTTCCGGTAGTTAAAGTGTTGGACAGCATGTCTCAAAGGTCGAAGGGACAAAAGTAATGTAACAAGAAGCGCCGCAATGCGACGAAAACCAGGTTTTCAACGACCAAGTTTTGATGTGACAGCAATCAAAAGGTCAAAGTGCACTGAAGTTATTGAGTAGATACTGAATATTCTATTGTAAGCAAATAACCTTGACCTTGCTCCCAGATATCTAAGTGGCAATCCAAAGCTGCCACTCACCAAGTTCGGTGACAAAAGGTCAAAGCAAACTCAAGTTATAACATGAAAACTAAATGCATTAACCTTGATCACAGACACCTGGGTAGCAATCCCAAGCTGCCTCTTGATATAAGCTACCCATTTATCAAGTGTGGCGTCAATAGGCCAAAGCAAACTCAAGTTATTGAGCAGAAACTGAATTTCTATTTTTAGTAACAGTGACCTTGACCTACATCACAGACACCTGGGTAGCAATCCAAGCTGCCTCTTGATATAAGCTATCCATACACCAAGTTTGGAGTCAATACGCCAAAGCAAACTCAAGTTATTGAGCGGAAACTGAATTTCTATTTTAGTAACAGTGACCTTGACCTTGATCCATAGACACCTGGGTAGCAATCCCAAGCTGCTTCTTGATATAAGCTATCTATACACCAAGTTTGGTGTCAAAAGGCCAAAGCAAACTCAAGTTATTGAGCGGAAACTGAATTTCTATTTTTAGTAACAGTGACCTTGACCTAGATCACAGACACCTGGGTAGCAATCCCAAGCTGCCTCTTGATATAAGCTATCCATACACCAAGTTTGGAGTCAATACGCCAAAGCAAACTCAAGTTATTGAGCGGAAACTGAATTTCTATTTTTAGTAACAGTGACCTTGACCTAGATCACAGACACCTGGGTAGCAATCCCAAGCTGCTTCTTGATATAAGCTATCCATACACCAAGTTTGGTGTCAATAGGCCAAAGCAAACTCAAGTTATTGAGCGGAAACTGAATTTCTATTTTTTAGTAACAGTGACCTTGACCTAGATCACAGACACCTGGGTAGCAATCCCAAGCTGCCTCTTGATATAAGCTATCCATACACCAAGTTTGGTGTCAATAGTCCAAAGCAAACTCAAGTTATTGAGCGGAAACTGAATTTCTATTTTTAGTAACAGTGACCTTGACCTTGATCACAGACACCTGGGTAGCAATCCCAAGCTGCCTCTTGATATAAGCTATCCATACACCAAGTTTGGTGTGAATAGGCCAAAGCAAACTCAAGTTATTGAGCGGAAACTGAATTTCTATTTTTAGTAACAGTGACCTTGACCTTGATCACAGACACCTGGATAGCAATCCCAAGCTGCTTCTTGATATAAGCTACCTACACACCAAGTTTGGTGTCAATAGGCCAAAGCAAACTAAAGTTATTGAGCGGAAACCAAAAGTTGACGCCCGCCCGCCCGCCGACTTCGGCATTACAATAACCCGGTTTTCGTTGAAAACCTGGTTAAAAAGAAACATGGGAAAGTAAGATTTTTGTAAATACTATTACATACTATAATCCATACTAAACTGGAATTTTAAAGCGGCCTTTTAAATTTTCAGTATTTATGTTTACTTTTAATTTTTGTTAAAGCTCACTTCTAAAAAGCTAGCAAAGTTGTTCATTAAGTTAAGATAACTTTCAAAATTTCTAAAGGGCAGATAACTATGAAAAACATTTTTGCTTGTTATTTTTCCATTTTTCATAAATTTCATTTTTTTTTCAGTGAAAATGATATCACAAACGCCACTGGACACTAACATATCCTCTAGACAGACGAGGGGTGGTGAGAGAAAGTCATATATCTAAAAGCATAACACCTCCAAATTCGTGCTAATTCTCATGGATATTTAAAAGTATAACTTTGTGAAGTAACTAAAAGGAAGTAATTTATACATTAGTGACAGTTATCAAAAGGAGGTCAAAATATGCAAAATAGCACTAAATGTTAAATAGTAATGCTGTAGAAATATAGTTAAAATACTGAAAAATTGACATTAATTGCTTGAAACATTATCCGAATCTTTTAACTTTTCTTAAAATTATAATATTTTCATTATTTTGTTTGATAAGGCAAACTTTGATAGAAATATACATACATTGTTTTGTTCTTTAATATTTGTATATGTTTTCTTAGTTTCATTTATGTCATTGTTTTTGTAATACTTTTTGTTTTGTTATTAACTTATTTTATGTTTAATTTTGTTTAATTATGAAAAGTATTTAGCCTTGCAGAATTTACTAAAACTATGTATCAGCTTTAAATTGCAACTTTTATTTTAAATAAAAAAACATAAAAACACATTTTTCCTTTTAGTTTTTTGTTATACATTTCATTGGAGTGAAAGTTACTAATTTGATCAAATCAGGATTGGCCAGAAAATATTTATAACATGGTAAAACAAGAAGGATTAGGGAAATGATCAGATTATGGTCAGAAAATGGTCAGATTTAGGGCAGAAAATGGTTAAGATTTAGGTTGGAAAATGGTCAGATTGAGGTCAGAAAATGGTTAGATAATGGTCAGATTTTGGTCGGAAAATGGTTAGATAATGGTAAGATTCTGACGTCTACCTGACGCCAGATTATTACGTAAAAAAACTTTCAAATCCATCCGCTTTTTCCGAACCGTCATCCGACGTTTACAGTGGTGATTAGGCAAGTGATTCAAAGTCAGTGACTCTAACCACAACTTGACCATGGAAGCCCCTTCAGCTTAACTAAGCATTCTTTACACCATCAATACTTCAACACTAAATTATTGTTAATGTTTTTTTTTAGCCTAATTCTAAACATTTTCAACTCAGCATCTTGTCTTTGGCTTAAAAACTGAATAAACATAAAGACAGATGTAACACATCAAGAGGTTACCTGTAGATTAATGGAACCAGCAGTTTCTTCATTGTCAGCACTTGTATCTAGTGTGGTTCCCTTCTCTAACTGATCCTTGGTTGGTTCCCCACTTTCAACAGCCAGAAGCTTGCGGCCGGCTTCATTTAGATTGTTAGCCAGTGACTTCTGACCCCAGTTTCTCAATACCTGAAAGAACATGTGTGCAATAATAAATTTTTTACTGATGATTTTAATATAAAACTCTTAAAGTAAAATATTAGGAAAAGCCAGCGTATTCTGAAGCATTTTAAGAGATATAATCAAGAATGGAATATATAACAAGTTATAACATTTTTTAAGACCAAGCTTTAGGTTGAGGCTATTAGAATATACATTCAGGCATAAACAGTTTGATTTCCTCTCAAATTAAAAGTACATGCACTTATATTCTTTGAGACAAAATTTTTAACTGTGGATGTGCAAAGTACGCATTTAGTACTTGCACACTTGTAAATGTTTAGTACTTGCACACACATACAAGAATCAGATGGAACTTCTTATATGAGTAACCACTACCATCTGAACTTGGTCATTAAATTACTAGCACACCACTAGAGGAGTCACCCATAAAAAAATGTGTATCATGTACACGATATAAAGATACAAGACGTACTTTAGCCATGTGGAAGGTGATACAAGCAGTCATATGATGAAGACTGTCGGCGATGGAGGTGGGACGTTTCTGTCGTAATCCTGCAGGTATCTCTTGTAACACGGCATGACATCTCTGAAGCACCTGAAACAATATTGAATGTCAACAGTTAGTGATTTCTATGTTGATTGAAGTTCAAAATACATCATTATTTAAAAAAAAAATTGACAAGTTATATAGCCCTATATAAAGGGTTGTTTAGAAACATAACCCAAGCCGCTAGGCAAAGGTTATATTGCAAGCAACCATTAATATACTTGTCAGAATTGTTTTAACGAATTTATAATACAGCAAGCATTTTTTTTTTTATAGAACAAAGTGAGATTTTCATAAATTGACAGCAGCCTTGTATATAAAACTATATAAACGTCACAATTATCCAATGAAAAGCAACGTTGCAAACTTGCAGTTTTATTATTTGTGATTCTCTTTATTATTAGATGTTAGAATGGAAGGAGATATCAAATGTTCTTGCAATGTAGTCTAATAATGCATTATTTATTGTTCAAATGCTTTGTAATTTATCACTCAGGCATTTAAGCCTTTGTGAATATATTTTTTGCTCATTTGAACTTGAACCATGCATTTTTCTACAACAATGCACTCAAAATTGATATTTATTTCCTAAATATACTGTTAAAAGAAGGGGAAAATAGAGAGAAGTTAGGCTGTTCATAGAAGAAACTGGAAATCATTATTATTTTTTTAAATCTGAATTTAAATCATCACGGTCACTGTTATGGTCATATGACAACCTTCTTGTTTTTACTAATGGTGGAAGAACCCTTGTTCCCCTTCATGCATTTATTATTTCAGGTTACATCCAAAGCAGTATGTTGAATAAATAATTAAGTAAAACTAGAACTATCACTAAATGTGATTAATACCCCCACAAGACTGCTTCGGAAATGAGGATGTTACTAGTAACAGAATACCTTGTAAAAGAATTGAAATATAGAGTTATGGTTGTGGGCAATTAAAGATAGTTGTGGTTCTTATATGTTGCATTTCCTTTCAATGTGGTTGGCCATTGATGAAGTTTAATTGAATTACTCTGTAATAAGTCCAGAAAGACAAAGAAAAGGAACAAAGGGCAATAACTCTATAAATACTGAAAATAGAGTTATAGTTCTTGTGCACTGCACTTCATCTAATTGTGCTTGACCATTGTATGAAGTTGTTTTGAATTCCAACCAGTACGTTTTAAGTTATGCTCCTGACAAGGAAAAGTATCAAAGGGCAGTAACTCTGGTATTTTGTCAAATGGAGTTATGGCTCTTGTGCACTGCACTTTCTTTTAATGTCCTTGACAACTGTATGAAGTTGTAATTGAATTCCAAACAGTAGTTTTCAAGTTATGCTCTGGACAAGGAAAGTAACAAAGGGCAATAACTCTGTAATTAGTCAAGATGGAGTTATGGTTCTTGTGCACTGCACTTTCTCTCAATGTGCTTGACCATTGTATGAAGTTATATTGAATTCCAACCATTAATCTTCAAGTTATGGTCCGGACAAAAAAGGCAATGGAAAAGCAACAAAGGGCAATAACTCTGTAATTACTTTAGATAGAGTTATGGTTCTTGTGCACTGCACTTCCTCTCAATGTGCTTGACCATTGTATGCAGTTTTATTGAATTCCAACCATTAGTCTTCAAGTTATGGTCCGGAAAAAAAAATCAATGGAAAGTAACAAAGGGCAATAACTCTGTAATTACTTTAGATAGAGTTATGGTTCTTTGCACTGCACTTCCCTTATTGTGTTTGACAATTGTAATGAAATTGTTTTGATTCCAACCAGTTGTTTTCAAGTTATGCCCCGGACAAGGAAAGTAACAAAGGGCAATAACTCTGTAATTAGTCAAGATAGAGTTATGGTTCTTACGCACTGCACTTTCTCTCAATGTGCTTGACCATTGTATGTAGTTATATTGAATTCAAACTATTAGTCTTCAAGTTATGGTCCGGACAAAAAAAAAAGCAATGGAAAAGCAACAAAGGGCAATAACTCTGTAATTACTTTAGATAGAGTTATGGTTCTTGTGCACTGCACTTCCCCTTATTGTGTTTGACAATTGTATGAAGTTGTTTTGAATTCCAACCAGTAGTTTTCAAGTTATGCCCCGGACAAGGAAAAGTAACAAAGGGCAATAACTCTGTAATTAGTCAAGATAGAGTTATGGTTCTTGTGCACTGCACTTCCTCTCAATGTGCTTGACCATTGTATGTACATGTAGTTATATTGAATTCAAACAATTAGTCTTCAAGTTATGGTCCGGACAAAAAAGCAATGGAAAAGCAACTAAGGGCAATAACTCTGTAATTACTTTAGATAGAGTTATGGTTCTTGTGCACTGCACTTCCCCTTATTGTGTTTGACAATTGTATAAAGTTGGTTTGAATTCCAACCAGTAGTTTTCAAGTTATGCCCCGGACAAGGAAAAGTAACAAAGGGCAATAACTCTGTAATTAGTCTAGATAGAGTTATGGTTCTTGTGCACTGCACTTCCTCTCAATGTGCTTGACCATTGTATGTAGTTATATTGAATTCCAACCATTAGTCTTCAAGTTATGGTCCGGACAAAAAAAAGCAATGGAAAAGCAACTAAGGGCAATAACTCTGTAATTACTTTAGATAGAGTTATGGTTCTTGTGCACTGCACTTCCCCTTATTGTGTTTGACAATTGTATGAAGTTGGTTTGAATTCCAACCAGTAGTTTTCAAGTTATGCCCCGGACAAGGAAAAGTAACAAAGGGCAATAACTCTGTAATTAGTCTAGATAGAGTTATGGTTCTTGTGCACTGCACTTCCTCTCAATGTGCTTGACCATTGTATGTAGTTATATTGAATTCCAACCATTAGTCTTCAAATTATGCTCCGGACAAGGAAAATGCAACGGACGTCTGGACCGACCGACCGACCAACCGACCGCCCGCCCGACCAACCGACCGACCGACCACCGGGTGACTCCTATATACCCCCCCAAACTTCGTTTTTGGGGGTATAAAAATACCTGGAATACTGGAATAGAAGGTATTTTGTAGAATATAAGAGGGGCTACTAGACCGTAGCATTGTACAACAGCCTGTAGAGCTAGGTTTGACTCATTGAGCCAGCCGGCAAGCTCTATAGCTACCAACATCTTCTCACATTCCTTCAACCTCTTGATCTGAAAATTACCAAACAAAAAACAATTTAATTGTTTGAAAAACAAATGTACAATCTTTTACACTCTTATCAGAAATTTTTCTTTTTTGTAGTTGGTTTTTAAATTGCACCAACACAGTAAAGGTCACATGGTTTCTTTCCAGATTAACTGGTTGTGGAAGACCTCAGGTGCCCTTCTGTAAATCATTTCAGACTAAACAGACGCCCAAGTAGAAACACCAACATTCTGTAAGCTAGCTGGACAACTTCTTCACATGAAAGAAAGGAAGTCACTGGTAGGATTTCAAACCATCAGCAGTGAGGGGTTAGTGGTTTGAAGAAAAACCTTAAACACCCGACCACAGAAAACCCCTCGATTAATAAGCAATTTTCTGATCATCAAACATAGCCAGTAAAATGTCACAGAAATGAAAAGAACATCTACACTACATAATAATGACTCAATTAACACTAAACCTAAAACAGGAAGTGCTTATCCACAAATATAGAGCTAGACATGTCTGCACATCCATGCAGTCTGACCATCTCTTAAACTTTTGATTGGACTGTTCCAAATTCAAAGCTGTGCAAATCCAGCAAATTCAGCAGGTATAACAGGGCTCACGCTGTCGGTCGCCATAGTCGCCATTTGCGATTATTTTATAAGATTGGCGATTATTTTTGCATTTTGGCTACAAAATCTGGCGATTATTTTTTACTTCCAACAGTGTTTATATAAGGTGTAAAAATCGATAATGAATGCAGTAGACCCAATTAACACCAGCGGGTGCATTTAATTGAGTGTCAACTTTTTACCGGTCACGTGTTGCTAACTATATTGCCCGAGGTGAAAAAATACATGCAAGATGTATAATTGTATAAGTACTTTAAAGATATTGTCCAGCATTTATAATAGCCATCAAATATCCGTCAATTAGCCACAAAAATCGTTTTAAAATTGATAAACTGGATATTGACTTTCCCAAAATTTACCGTGAATTGCAGTAATTGCAAATTTTGATTTTATTGTTCTAAGCTACTTGACTAAATCGCCAGTGGAAAACAATAGTAAAATATTTAAAAACTATTAACTTTCAAACAACTATTTGCACAACAACCAAAATTGTGAATATTTCTTCAGAAAACAGGAAAAATCCGATTGTCACATATTTTCGCGACACCGATAATTTTGATATTTATTTAAAAGGTGAAATAAGCTTTGTTCTGTTTAAAAATCCTTACTACTATGGCAGAAAATTTGTATTACATTGGTGATGATGATATTTTTCAGTAAGTTATTCAGAAAAAAGGCTGAATTCTGTGAATGAGTTTGCAAACTTGTGTTATTTCTATAGGCTAATATGACCTAGATCTACTCCAGTTCTGTGTGAAATGTGGAAATTGACAGTGGTTATAGCTGCCAAAATTTGATTAGAACAAACAACAAGAGGGCCATGATGGCCCTGAGGTCGCTCACCTGTATATAGGCCCCCCAAACCCCCCCCCCCCCCCCCCAAACGTTGCAGGGCCAATTTAACCAAAGGGCTTTTATTTGCACAAACTTGGTAGACACCCATAAGAAGATGTTTCATGCTTAACATCTAAGCTCTAGCTCATTGGGCTATTTAAAAGAAGATTTTTTTTTTAAGTTTTTACTATACACATATAGTTAAAAACAATGACACCCCTGGGGCTGGGCCAGTTATGACCCCAGGGTTTTTATTTGAACAAACTTTATAGACACTTACTAGAATATTGTCTCATGCTTAATATCTTAACTCTAGCTATTTGGGTTTTTTCAAAGAAGATTTTAAGTTTTTGCTATACACATATAAGGAAAATCAATGACCCCGGGGCGGGGTCAATTTTGACCCCAGGTCTTTTATTTGAACAAACTTTGTAGACACTCACTAAAAGATGTTTCATGCTTAATATCTTAACTCTAGCTATTTGGGTTTTTTCAAAAAAAAATTTTTAAGTTTTTGCTATACACATATAAGGAAAATCAATGACCCCCGGGCGGGGCCAATTTTGACCCCAGGGCTTTTATTTGAACAAACTTGGTAGACACTTATTAGAACATGTTTGATGCTAAATATCTTAACCATAGCTCTTTGAGTTCTTTAAAAGAAGATTTTTTAAGTTTTTACTATATGCATATATAGGGAAAATCAATGACCCCCCCGGGGCGGGATCAATTTTGACCCAAGGGCTTTTATTTGAACAAACTTGGTAGACACTTATTAGAACATGTTTAATGCTAATATCTTAGCTCTAACTCTTTTGGTTCTTTAAAAGAAGATTTTTTTAAGTTTTTACTATATGCATATAGGGAAAATCAATGACCCCCTGGGACGGGGCCAATTTTGACCCCAGGGCTTTTATTTGAACAAACTTGGTAGACACCTATTAGAACATGTTTGATGCTCAATATCTTAGCCATAGCTCTTTGAGTTCTTTAAAAGAAGATTTTTTAAGTTTTTACTATATGCATATAGGGAAAATCAATGACCCCCCGGGGCGGGGCCAATTTTGACCCCAGGGCTTTTATTTGAACAAACTTGGTAGACACTCACTAGAAGATGTTCCATGCCAAATATCTAAGCTCTAGCTTTTATGGTTTTTTTAAAGAAGATATTTAAAGTTTTTTCTTTCGGTTGCCATGGCAACCAGAGTTCTGCATGGAATTAAATTCTTTGAACAATTTTTAAAGGTGACCACCAAAGGAACATTCCTGTGAAGTTTGGATGAAATTGGCCTTGTGGTTTATGAGGAGATGTCATTTAAAGTAAAAGTTTACGGACGACGGACGACGGACGGACGACGGACGCCGGACGCCGGACGAAAAGCGATCACAAAAGCTCACCCTGTCACTTTGTGACAGGTGAGCTAAAAAAAGTTGTCTGATAACAGCATTATGTAAAGTTATAATGAATCTTTAATATTATTGTTATACAGTAATTATACTAATTATAACGTTTTTATTCTGTTCTATAATAACAATTAAAGTTGTGATTCTATTTAAAAAAAAGGTAGTTATCAATATACACAAATGTATCAGTTTATTTTAGAATCCTTATAAATCTAAAAAAAAATTTATATGTAATGTTTATTTAATCAACTGCTTATGTTGTTAATCGCTAATTCGTAAATAGTCCGCTGAACTTTTGGCTATTATTTTTTTAAGTTGAAATTATTGGCTATTATTTTATTTGAGCCAGTGTGAGCCCTGTATAAGATTAAAAGGTACTGTAGCATCATAATTTGTATGTACATGTTTATATATATTCATCATACATGTATTTTAAAATCTGTCTGAATATTTACCTGTCCACTATACAGAGGTCCTTTATCATTGAGGGAGTCACAGAAGAGCTTTCCCTCTCTAACATTGATATCTACACTGATAAATATACTGGTGAGGAACAGACGTAAATTGACAGGTGAGGAAAGACACACAATCTTCTGATTTAGTCTGAAATATACATAGAATTACAATATATACATGTGTATAAGCACAGGTATGATTTCTTCAAGCAAAAAATCTCTGGTTTTGACCATTACTTAGAAAAAGAGAAGTTGTATATTTTTAGGTATGTAGTTTTCTCACGCGAGATAAAAAGATAATGGTCCGCAGCAACAATTATTTTTGTACCATATATCAATAATATTTGTTTGTAAATGTAGGTCAGATAATGCATTTTACAACTGAAATCTCAAGACATGAAGATTTTTCAAATTTCGACAAAAATGAAAATGGGCAGGTCTAATTAAAGTTAAAGACTATCCCTTCAATATGATTATAATTTATTAATTGATATACATGTATATTGCTAGTGTACCTCATCAAAGTCAGTTTGAAGTCTCTCTCATTGGAAGAGGTATAAGTCCTTCCTTCTGGAGGCGGAGCTTCAGCAATAAAATGATCCCAGAGGACGTCACAAGCTCGTCTTGAAATCTCATAGCAGCCAATCTGGTAAGAGATCTGACTCAGGAATGCCCATGTTGTGAGAACAGGAAGTGGATGAATAGCAAGAATGGGTCTCGTACTCTCTCCCAGACTGTCTCCAATAAGTTTACCATCCACAGTGTACGCAGCCACAGCAAAAACGTATCTTTCATTAGCTTTGAGTCCAGAAACTCTCAGCTCTGAGTGATGGTATGGAACTTGTTCACCTGTCCCTGGAAAGTAGTAGTCGTTGAGTCTGGCCTTTACATTGCTCCCTGTGGCGTTCCTGGCAAATATTCTGTACCATGCAATCTGGTATAGACAAAAAAAATAACTTTAACAATATGTTAAGTTAGGAAGAAGGCGCAAGCTGTTGTTCATATTCTAAAAATACCATCTTGTCCTTTAGAATATAATTTACATCATCTAGGTCACCACTTACATTTTATCACTAAATAGAATGTCAGCTTTGCATTAGACTGTGTCTTAACTTTTTAAAGAAGTACTGAGGTCAATGTAAATAAAATCAGCAATAATTAGGCTTTAATAAAAAAAAAAAAAAGTATGTCACCATTTGGTCAATTCTATCAAAAGCTAGGTGCACACCTGTTGAACTTTTCAATATTTAAATTTGCATAAAACATCAGTGTTGTTACCTTCTCCTCAGTGCAGGGTTTCCATGGAGATGGTTTAAAAACCATGGAATTATCTGTCCTTGAGAGGAGTATCGGAGGGGGAGGAACACGTCCCTCAGCCATTATATCCTCATTTATTCCAGTGTTCTCTAGGTAAGTTTTCTTTTCCTCAATCTGAGCTTTTTGAATACATGTGACTGCATTCTGTGAAATAAATTTAGATAATGATTAGATTATTTTTTTTTATGGTATATACAAAATAATGCACAAAATAAAATCCATAGAATCATGAGACAATATTTTCACAAAATCAACCAATCAATTTTGAGACTTTTTAAATGGTTTCTAAGGTCAAGTTCAATGGTGTTATATAACTGACCTTAGACCAAGAGGATCATTTGTCCAATGGTAACAGTTCCTAACTACAAATCCAGGAGTTACAAAATGTATGTGTCTCGTTACTCCATTTCTTAAACTAAAATTACTGATTAGACTTTAGAAATCTAGATCCTGTGTAAGAGTGCTTTTCACCTTTCACATTTTAATCTTACTTGTAAAATAATGTATTTTTCATGCCCAGGTTATGAAAATGTGGTTTCTTGATGTTTGTTTGTTTTTTTGTTGTTTTTCTTGTTTGTTTGTTTTTTGTTGTTTTTTTTTTCTATTTGTGTATATATGTTATTTAAAATGTGTAATGTATATATTGTTATGTATATGCTATGTATATGCTGAGGCCCGCATGGAAGATCGGGAAACCAAATGTGTTAGCCTCATTAAATAAAGTTGTTACTTACTTACTTACTTACTTACTTACTTACATAAAAGAACCATTTGTTTGTCCTGAAATGGAGTAAATTCTGTATTTGTTGGCTAAAAAAAAAGAATACCAACAGTTTTCTTTAGTGAGTCATTTATTCAGATTTTAATGTGGCGACTATAAATAAACAAATATGTAAAACACAATTATCACACATTGTTATAGGAAACTGGTAACCAAACTTACCTCAAGTAACTTTTTCTGTTCTTTTGTAGCCCTTCCATCATTTGAGCTCAGGTAAGCTTTTTGCATGTACAGTAAAGCTTTAGATATGTTGTTTTTGTTAGCTCTTCCTAAAAGCTCATCCATAGTTTCAACGTAAGTATCCATCAGCGATCGATCACTTCCCTATTAAAGAAAAAAATTATTATATATTTATAAAATAACATGTTTGCTAGGACATAATATAACTGTATAAACAACCTGAGATAAGTGACGTATAATCTTTTCATCCAATCAGGCACATGCGCTGCCATTTTGCAACGTTGATCTTTGAGAAAAGTATTTTTTGTTCTGTAAAAAATGTGTAAATAAGGGAAATATAAGCCAAGTGACATTACCTTGAATCTGCATGGTCTCAAAATGTCATGAAGATTTATATACATGTATATTAATTAAAATATTCATAATAAAGGCATCAATATATGATTTAATCACTACCCTTAATGATCGATTGGCTTTCAATATGGACGCAAACTTAAGATCGCTTATCTAGTTGGTAGCTGCTCGCCCTTTTATTTACGTGTTTTGCGATGTTTGTTACAGTGATACATGTATATTGTAATATTTATGTTTTGAGATCATGTACATACTACTAATGTCCTCTGATGTACCTAGTTGTTGAATCATGAGAGTTCGCTCAGAAAAGACAAAAAATAAGGTTTGATTCACTGTTCTTCTTTCCCTTAAAGATGCATGCTTCAAGATGAACAAAAATATTTCAAGAAAATCATACCCGAGAAAATGTACATTAAAAAAAAAAATCAAGATTGAAGCAATAATGTACATGATATATGACTGATTGTGCAGTATTAATTATCACCATATTTTTACTGTGTGATGAATGCAGTAAGGGTCATTTTTGCATATTTTGACCTCCTTTTGTTAATTAACATGGATTTTAAATACCATTTGCAATTAATTACTAAGTAACTATCTTTAGATTTTACAATATTCTACTTTTAAATACATTTTCAAAATTTTCATAAAAATTAGCAAAGATTTGGCGGCGTGCACAGGTCTCTAAAGTGTTATCATGTTGAAAATTCAATTTTCTATCCTCTTAAACCTAACTTTATATGAGTTTTTCCTCATAAATACCTGACCATAAAACATTTTTTGTATTAAAAATTGTAAAATGTAACTGCTTTTAGGCTTGTTTGTAATACATTTTACATCATTTTAATGACTAAAAAACAAATGCTAGATTTAAATGCTTACAAACGCAATATGGAGTGTGGCTGAAATCTTAAGTACAAATATTGCTAGATTTAAAATTGCTTACAAACTGCATTCTGGAGCAAGTTCTACGTTTGAAAGGTTTGGGCATGTTTGTGGCAGGGTCTGCCCCCATTTGTTCGAGCTTCAGACAGACCCTATGATACATCAAGATCAACTCAAGGTGAAGATCCTTCACAGTGTTCCAAACTGCTGTCGCTGTGCCTCTCATACTTTCCGGAATAAGCTCGTCCCGATCAATAACCGTGTCCTCAGTAACCTCCCCTTCCTGACGAGGATCAGGGGTAAATAACTCCTTGTTCAGTTCCTGTAATAAAAAACGAAATCATAGTTGTCACATATGGAGTTTTCAATATGCAAATAAAATCAAATAATGTGAGCTGACAATATATCTTAATCGAAAGATTAATATCATTCAAACCTCAATCATTTACAAGATCATAATCATAGTCTGAGCATAAAATTTTACCAGAGACAACTCTTCAAAAGCTATAATAGTTTAACAATGTCTAGAGGTGGGGTATTTTTATTCATGTTTGAGCATTAGGCCAGAATTCTGATATTGATCAGGTCTAATTTCTTTTATAACTAATATTAGGTTGGTAGGTTTGCTGTCAATTCAATATCAACACCATAATCATTTTTTTTTTCTTAGGCATTTTCAAGTTCAGGATTGCTGGCAAAATTTAGTCAGTTGCAAATATAAAACTTTATTTTTGGAATGGGGGCTGAAATGAATCAACATTCTGGGTACAAACATACTGATAGTTTATTATAAACTCTAATGGTTCTTGAAAGAAGTCTGGTCTTTTCTTTAAAATTTGTCTTATTTCTTTGAAAATATGAACTTTTTTATGCTTATTGGTTAGAATTTTGTTCACGTAATCATTCAGCATGCTTGAAAATTAGAGCATCACACTAAGACCTGTTTACATGTATATTTCTTTATCTTTTGCAAATTTTCTATTTTAAGTGCATCAATAATATTTTATTGATAAATGTAACAATTTCAAATTCATATGTTTATGCTTTTGGACCTCAGTGCAGCTTTCAATGGTTACAAAGACAATCTTTGTCAATAATTAACTGCAAAAATCTTTAAACTGATTGGGACAATATGATTAATGTAAATGTGTAAAATGTAATTTTTAAAAAACTGTTAATACTTTAAAATTGTCAAGACCATATAATGCAAAAACAAGAGATGTGGGTAGAACAGCATGCTAGACTTTTCTCATTGCTTGATTGTAAACCAAGTTCAAAAAGGGAGATAATTTTGTCAAAATCCATGTTACAGTTATAGGTCTTGGAAAAATGACCTCCTATTATGCTTCCAAATGCATGAAATTTAAACCCATTCCCTTAAGTAGTTTTGGAGATACCAACTTGCACACAAAAATTTAACCAAAGTGTGAAGCTGACACTGACATCAAGGTCTGGTTGAGTGCAATAACCCTCCCTTTTCTTCTGATAGTCAAGCTAAAAATACATCACTTAATCTTATGCAAATAATCAAGTTGGTAATAAAATAAAAATGGATAAAAATAGACCACGATAGACCTGTATTACTTAAACTGTGGAATAGTTTAAATGGACTTGCTGAGCTACCATTGTTTTGAGTATATCAAAATGAAAATGAGAAGTAAGTCATCCAGCAGTATAAAACTTGATGTGCAGGCTGGCCTGGCTCTATACTGATGGCAAAGGCTAATCATTTCAGTTCCATCAGGTTAAAGGTTAATATTTTGAATACACGGACACATATAATGTTAATTATGCATTAATATTACTTTTCTATACATGTTAATATTACATTTCTACACCGGAATTACAGCATAATCTCATCGTTAATGACATGAAAAATAAACATGAATTGGTTATTACATTCAATTTAAGAGTGATTGTGCTGGGTTTCTTGCAACACATAACTGTGTTGACCTTTTTTGTACCACATGATTGTGTTAAATATTTCTTTCAACACATAACTGTGTTGCATTATCTTGTAACACATGATCATGTTGAATATTTCTTGCAACACATAATTGTGTTGAATGTTTTCCTGCAACACATAATTGTGTTGAACTTTCTTGCAACACATGACTGTGTTGAATTTTCTTGCAACCCATGATTGTGCAGAATTTTCTGTGTTGAATTTTCTTGCAACATATGATTGTGTTAAATATTTCTTTCAACACATAACTGTGTTGAATTATCTTGTAACACATGATCATGTTGAATATTTCTTGCAACACATAATTGTGTTGAATGTTTTCCTGCAACACATAATTGTGTTGAACTTTCTTGCAACACATGACTGTGTTGAATTTTCTTGCAACCCATGATTGTGCAGAATTTTCTGTGTTGAATTTTCTTGCAACATATGATTGTGTTAAATTTTCTTGCAACACATAATTGTGTTACTTGTGAATAATTTTTAGTAACAAAAAAGGATAATTTATATTATTGTTTAAATGGTTTCAGACTTCATGATTGCTGACATGTTAAAATTAATTCAAAAGTAATGTTTTGAATGATTAAATAGCTAATTTGGGGTAAAATGTTTAAAAATATTTTTAAGTTTTTGTGACAATAAGATGTTAGTTTTGAGGTGTGTTGACAGATAATAGTAAAAATTCTGACAAAGACAAATTCTGACAAATGCAAATTCTGACAAATACAATTTCTGCAAATGAAGACAAGTTTATAAAATGTGACAAACACTGTACATGAAAATGAGGCAATGTTAGATGCAAAAAATAAATCTATTTATTAAGGTATTCAAACCAAGAATAATCAAAGATAACTTGCCACACTTATTTATCAACAAGTAATTACTCCAAGTGATTGATCATAACTTAATAAGCTTTTTTGTATAACCAGATTGATTTTTTTATCATAAAGATGATCTTGGTCAACAATTAAAGCTCAATGACTGATCATTTCTATTATTGATTACTCATAACTTAAAACACTGACTGAATTTTCATTAAAACAAAATCAGGGTCTCATAAAATGCTCATTGACATATCATTTTATAAGCAATAATATATTAATAAGCATCTTGATAATTCAGATTTTTTTAATCATTTTCTTGATGTTATTATGGTGTTTAATGATAATGAAGTTTGCTGAATGTAAATGTAAACTTTTTGGAATGAATACCTTAAAAATCTAAAAAAAAATCTCATTTCATTCTGGCATATTTACACTTTATGCATAACATCCAAAATATTAACATAACTCTATATCCAACCACATTAAAAATAACAGACCTATTTCTAATATAAAAAAGAAAAACATTTGCAAAAAGCCCACATTGTTTAACACATATACATAGAATACCTTTCTCAATGCCATAACATGCTAAAAAAGAAACATGCAAAGAATTCAAAGAGATATATAAATGGCATGCTGTCTTATATTTTTGATTAAGTGTACAAATGACAGGCTGTTTTATTTATATGCCCAAGTAAGTGGCAAACATAACCAGTATCTATGAGTTTTGCTGAAAAAAATAGATTTGTCACTGCAGTAAATGAATACTATTAATTAACTACCAATGTGGTGAAATTATGCTATTAACTGTCATTATGTTAAAATGGACACCACCAATAATTGCCATTGTGGTAAGATGTATACAATTAATAGTCACCTTATAAAAATGAATACCAATGACAGACACTGTGGTAAACTGACTGCCAATAATAGTCATTGAAGTTACTAATCAATGTGGCATAATTGATACCAATAACAGTCAATATGATATTTTATAGATACCAATAACAGTCAATGTGGTTTTATAGATACCAATAACAGTCAATGTGGTTTTATAGATACCAATAACAGTCAATGTGATTTTATAGATACCAATAACAGTCAATGTGATTTTATAGATACCAATAACAGTCAATGTGGTTTTATAGATACCAATAACAGTCAATGTGGTTTTATAGATACCAATAACAGTCAATGTGGTTTTATAGATACCAATAACAGTCAATGTGATATTTTATAGATACCAATAACAGTCAATGTGATTTTATAGATACCAATAACAGTCAATGTGATATTTTATAGATACCAATAACAGTCAATGTGGTTTTATAGATACCAATAACAGTCAATGTGGTTTTATAGATACCAATAACAGTCAATATGATATTTTATAGATACCAATAACAGTCAATGTGGTTTTATTGATACCAATAACAGTCAATGTGGTTTTATAGATACCAATAACAGTCAATGTGGTTTTATAGATACCAATAACAGTCAATGTGGTTTTATAGATACCAATAACAGTCAATGTGATATTTTATAGATACCAATAACAGTCAATGTGGTTTTATAGATACCAATAACAGTCAATGTGGTTTTATAGATACCAATAACAGTCAATGTGGTTTTATAGATACCAATAACAGTCAATGTGATATTTTATAGATACCAATAACAGTCAATGTGGTTTTATAGATACCAATAACAGTCAATGTGATATTTTATAGATACCAATAACAGTCAATGCGGTTTTATTGATACCAATAACAGTCAATTTTTGGTTTTATAGATACCAATAACAGTCAATGTGATATTTTATAGATACCAATAACAGTCAATGCGGTTTTATTGATACCAATAACAGTCAATGCGGTTTTATAGATACCAATAACAGTCAATTTGGTTTTATAGATACCAATAACAGTCAATGCGGTTTTAAACATACTAATAACAGTCAATGTGGTTAAAAGATACCAATAACAGTCATTTTGGTAAAATGGAAAACTGGCAACCTGCATTGTGGTGAAATAGAAACTAATAACAGCCATTGTGGTGAAATAAATGCGAGTACATTCATGTGGTAAAATAGAAATCAATAACGATAGAAATCAATAACAGTCACTGTGGATAAATTAAAACCAATAACAGCCATTGTAATAAAAATTGATACCAATAACAACAAATGTGGTAAAATTGACGCAAGTAATAGTCAAATGTGGTAAAAGTGGATGCAAGTAACAAATAAAATGGAAAATAAGCAATAAATATGTTTCTGCTGAGATGCTTTGCAAAAATTAAGCAAAATGTACACAGTCATGCAATATCTTGCTGTAACAAGAAAATCTACTCTAGCTAAAACAAACAAAATGTTTCTGATTGGTGCATCAGAAGAGCAGGACTTTAATTTGTTGTAAAACTGGTAAAGATAACTGTTAAACAAAATACCAAAGTCACTTTGACGTATAACAAAACTTAAGTTGTATTGAATTTAAAACAACAAGACCAAAGTCTGAGACCAACTTTTACATTTTGATGAAATTTTTTAAACTGCTTGGGGTAGAATTAAAAATGTAGAATGACTATGAAATAATGACATCCACTATGACAGTTCACTCTGCCAATATTTTTTCAAAGGGAGTCACCCCTTTACTAATAATAGATTTAATTTTACATATTTTTTGAAAACAAAACGGATTTAATAACAATCAGATAAAAATAAACAGAAGGGGAAAAACAAAGATAAAAAAAATGCAGATTCTATGTAATTGGTGCACTTAAAGCTGTAAAAATAGTATAAAAATGTTATCTTGTCTTTTTTCTTTTAAAAGAAGTATTTTAGTAAAGCATTTGCATGAAAATCAAAATAACTAAATTATAATGTCAAAAGAGAGCTTTTGATTTCATGCATGTATATCACATTGTTCAATCTTTTTGACATCCTGTGATTGAAAAGGAATGTAAAGAATTACAACACCTCTTGTGACATCAAATATGACATCATAAATGACATCATCAGACTTAATGTTGAGCGCATCACAGAATAATGCATGTCTGAATTTCGTCTTTATTGTTAAATAGTTTGGTTAAGAAGATGCTTCATGCTCAGTTATACATGTATGAAGTTATAAAGCTCTCAATTGTTACAAGTACTATTACATGGTACAGATACTGGTATAGTACAAGTACTGGCACATGATAAAGGTATAGGTATGTAACACAAGAACTGGTACATGATACAAGTACTGGAATGATACAAGTACTGGTACATGATACAAGTACTGGTACATGATACAAGTACTAATATGATACAAGTACTGGTTTATGATACAAGTACTAGTATTATACAAGTACTGGTTCATGATACAAGTACTAGTATTATACAAGTACTGGTACATGATACAAGTACTGGTACATGATACAAGTACTAATATGATACAAGTACTGGTACATGATACAAGTACTGGTACATGATACAAGTACTGGTTCATGATACAAGTACTGGTACATGATACAAGTACTAATATGATACAAGTACTGGTTCATGATACAAGTACTGGTACATGATACAAGTACTGGTTCATGATACAAGTACTGGTACATGATACAAGTACTAATATGATACAAGTACTGGTTCATGATACAAGTACTAGTACATGATACAAGTACTGGTATGATACAAGTACTGGTTCATGATACAAGTACTAATATGATACAAGTACTGGTACATGATACAAGTACTAACATGATACAAGTACTGGTACATGATACAAGTACTGGTACATGATACAAGTACTGGTTCATGATATAAGTACTGGTATGATACAAGTACTAACATGATACAAGTACTGGTACATGATACAAGTACTAACATGATACAAAGTACTGGTACATGATACAAGTACTGGTACATGATACAAGTACTAATATGTATACAAGTACTGGTACATGATACAAAGTACTAACATGATACAAGTACTGTTTACATGATACAAGTACTGGTACATGATACAAGTACTGGTTCATGATATAAGTACTGGTATGATACAAGTACTAACATGATACAAGTACTGGTACATGATACAAGTACTAACATGATACAAGTACTGGTACATGATACAAGTACTGGTACATGATACAAGTACTAACATGATACAAGTACTGGTACATGATACAAGTACTAATATGATACAAGTACTGGTACATGATACAAGTACTGGTACATGATACAAGTACTAATATGATACAAGTACTGGTTCATGATACAAGTACTAATATGATACAAGTACTGGTACATGATACAAGTACTAACATGATACAAGTACTGGTACATGATACAAGTACTGGTACATGATACAAGTACTGATATGATACAAGTACTGGTACATGATACAAGTACTAATATGATACAAGTACTGGTACATGATACAAGTACTGGTACATGATACAAGTACTAACATGATACAAGTACTGGTACATGATACAAGTACTGGTACATGATACAAGTACTGGTACATGATACAAGTACTGATATGATACAAGTACTGGTACATGATACAAGTACTAATATGATACAAGTACTGGTTCATGATACAAGTACTGGTACATGATACAAGTACTGGTTCATGATACAAGTACTGGTACATGATACAAGTACTGGTAAGACACAAATATGGGTACATGATATACTGGTACATGATGCAAGTACTAGTATTATACAAGTACTGGTACATGATACAAGTACTGGTACATGATACAAGTACTGGTACATGATACAAGTACTAATATGATACAAGTACTGGTTCATGATACAAGTACTAATATGATACAAGTACTGGTACATGATACAAGTACTGGTACATGATACAAGTACTGGTTCATGATACAAGTACTGGTACATGATACAAGTACTGGTACATGATACAAGTACTAATATGATACAAGTACTGGTACATGATACAAGTACTAGTATTATACAAGTACTGGTACATGATACAAGTACTGGTACATGATACAAGTACTGGTTCATGATACAAGTACTGATATGATACAAGTACTGGTACATGATACAAGTACTGGTACATGATACAAGTACTAATATGATACAAGTACTGGTTCATGATACAAGTACTGGTACATGATACAAGTACTGGTACATGATACAAGTACTGGTACATGATACAAGTACTGGTAACATGATACAAGTACTAATATGATACAAGTACTGACATGATACAAGTACTGGTACATGATACAAGTACTAATATGATACAAGTACTGGTACATGATACAAGTACTGGTACATGATACAAGTACTGGTACATGATACAAGTACTAATATGATACAAGTACTGGTTCATGATACAAGTACTGGTACATGATACAAGTACTGGTACATGATACAAGTACTGGTACATGATACAAGTACTTGGCGTACATTGATACAAGTACTAATATGATACAAGTACTGGTTCATGATACATGTACTGGTACATGATACAAGTACTGGTACATGATACAAGTACTGGTACATTGATACAAGTCCTAATATATACAAGTACTGGTTCATGATACAAGTACTGGTACATGATACAAGTACTGGGTACATGATACAAGTACTGGTACATGATACAAGTACTGGTACATGATACAAAGTACTAAATATATTACAAGTACTGGTACATGATACAAGTACTGGTACATGATACAAGTACTAACATGAAACAAGTACTGGTACATGATTTACAAAGTACTGGTACATGATACAAGTACTGGGTACATGATACAAGTACTTCGTACATGATACAAGTACTAATATGATACAAGTAACTGGTTCATGATACAAGTACTAATATGATACAAGTACTGGTACATGATACAAGTACTAACATGATACAAGTACTGGTACATGATACAAGTACTGGTACATGATACAAGTACTGGTTCATGATATAAGTACTGGTATGATACAAGTACTAACATGATACAAGTACTGGTACATGATACAAGTACTAACATGATACAAGTACTGGTACATGATACAAGTACTGGTACATGATACAAGTACTGGTACATGATACAAGTACTGATATGATACAAGTACTGGTACATGATACAAGTACTAATATGATACAAGTACTGGTTCATGATACAATACTGGTACATGATACAAGTACTGGTTCATGATACAAGTACTGGTACATGATACAAAGTACTAATTATGATACAAGTACTGGTTCATGATACAAGTACTAATATGATACAAGTACTGGTACATGATACAAGTACTGGGTACATGATACAAGTACTGGTTCATGATACAAGTACTGGTACATGATACAAGTACTGGTACATGATACAAGTACTAATATGATACAAGTACTGGTACATGATACAAGTACTAGTATTATACAAGTACTGGTACATGATACAAGTACTGGTACATGATACAAGTACTGGTTCATGATACAAGTACTGGTATGATACAAGTACTGGTACATGATACAAGTACTGGTACATGATACAAGTACTAATATGATACAAGTACTGGTTCATGATACAAGTACTGGTACATGATACAAGTACTGGTACATGATACAAGTACTGGTACATGATACAAGTACTAATATGATACAAGTACTGACATGATACAAGTACTGGTACATGATACAAGTACTAATATGATACAAGTACTGGTACATGATACAAGTACTGGTACATGATACAAGTACTGGTACATGATACAAGTACTAATATGATACAAGTACTGGTTCATGATACAAGTACTGGTACATGATACAAGTACTAATATGATACAAGTACTGGTACATGATACAAGTACTGGTACATGATACAAGTACTGGTACATGATACAAGTACTGGTACATGATACAAGTACTGGTACATGATACAAGTACTGGTACATGATACAAGTACTGGTACATGATACAAGTACTGGTACATGATACAAGTACTGGTACATGATACAAGTACTGGTACATGATACAAGTACTGGTATGATACAAGTACTGGTACATGATACAAGTACTGGTACATGATACAAGTACTAATATGATACAAGTACTGGTTCATGATACAAGTACTGGTACATGATACAAGTACTGGTACATGATACAAGTACTGGTACATGATACAAGTACTGGTACATGATACAAGTACTGGTACATGATACAAGTACTGGTACATGATACAAGTACTAATATGATACAAGTACTGGTACATGATACAAGTACTGGTACATGATACAAGTACTGGTACATGATACAAGTACTGGTACATGATACAAGTACTAGTAGTATACAAGTACTAGTACATGATACAAGTACTGGTACATGATACAAGTACTGGTACATGATACAAGTACTGGTAAGACACAAATATTGGTACATGTATATTACAAGTACTAATACAGAACATTTAGTACTGGTTTGGCACAAGCACTCATATGATAAATGTATAGGTACAGTACAACATACCGTATAAGTACTTTTTTCTGCGGGAACTTTATTTCTGCTATTTCTGCGGTTCTTAAGGACACCGCAGATTTAAAAACCGCAGAAAATTAAGCCTTTCACTATGTCTATGTCAGAATATGTCAACTACCGGTATTGTATAATTACATTACCATGTACCGTTATCGGTTTTGTAGATGGGAAGTTTTCTTATGTGTCCGTCATGAATAAAATATTAGAAAAAAAGTTACTTTAATTGTTCTTTTTGTTTAAATAAATATCATGTTTGTATGATTTTCGCTCACCCTAAGCTTGATTTTTTTTTGTAAAATAAAACTATTATAGTTTGACGCATGCTATAAACAAACCCTTTTGTATTTGTACAATATCTTGTGCCTACGTGCGATTTTACCATTGTTTATTTTTCATACTTCATATTTATACACATGCAGTATTACAATTAATTGTTGTCATTGCACTTTGTAAATCTTTGTTTATTAATGTTTATATACTGATACATGATGATTACGATAAAACACATTAGAAGTCGCCTGCATGTTTACCGGAAGTAATGTACATGTTACATCAACACATCTTGAAATGTTGTCTGTTTGTATCGGTTAATTTTTTAAAAATATCTAAATTAAACCGCAGAAATAAAAATACATCAATGCGAGAATGATGACACCATATAAGATACGCAGAAATTTAAAACCCCTTATTTTAACAGAAATCGCAGAATATTAAGCCCACAGAAATAAGTACTTATACGGTATGGTATATACATATATGTACTGATATCGTAAAAGTACTGGCACAATATAAGCACTGGTCAAAATAAGTAAACTATGATCATGCATTGGACTATATCATGCATCTAACATCACAAATAAATGTTAACAATAAATGAGCCGCATCACGACAAAACCAACATAGTGCGTTTGCGACCAGCATGGATCCAGACCATGTTGGTTTTGTCAAGACGCGGCTCAAATATATAAGAATATCAGTTAGGATATATATATATATATTTTGTATAATGCAATATATTAGGGTCTGCATATATATAGTAACTAGAAAGTGCTGACTTTTTTGTGTAGTAACTTATTTTTGGAACTTACAAGAACAATATCCTGAAAAAGTGAATGGTAAATTTTCATGAAGAATTAAAAAACAAGGTTGTGTTATCCTTTTGTAAATAATTAAATTACGATCCCTTCATCAAATGTTGCATGCAAAGGACAATACCATAAAAACTATGGCCTCTAGCAATAGCATAATGAAGAATGAATGCAACACTGTTGTAGATCTATAAAATTAAGAAAGTGTTTTAATGAACCCTTGAAATTATGTTACTTTTATCTGACATTATTTTGCATTCAAAAATTTTATAGCTTAAATATAACTAGAAATATCACTAAATGTGATTAATACCCCCGCAAGACTGCTTTGGAAATGAGGATGTTACTAGTAACAGAATACCTTGTAAAACAATTGAAATACAGTTATGGTTGTGGGCAATTAAAGATAGTTGTGGTTCTTATATGTTGCATTTCTTTTCAATGTGGTTGGCCACTGATGAAGTTTTATTGAATCACTCTGCAATAAGTCCAGAAAGTCAAGGAAATGGAACAAAGGGCAATAACTCTATAAATACTGAAGATGGAGTTATGGTTATTGTACACTGCACTTCCTCTCATTGCACTTGTCCATTGTATGAAGTTGTATTGAATTCCAACTACATGTTTTCAAGTTATGCACAGGACAAAAAAGTAACAAAGGGCAATAACTGTAATAAGTCCAATAAGAGTTATGGTTCTTGTGCACTGCACTTCATCTCACTGCCCTTGACCATTGTATAAAGTTTTATTGAATTCCAACCATTAATTTTCAAGTTATGCACTGGACAATAAAAAGTAACAAAGAGCAAAAACTTTTAAATGAGTCCAGAAAGAGTGAACACTTCTGTACACTGTGCTTCCTCTCAATATACTTGACCATTGTATGAAATAGTATTAAATTCCAACCAGTAGTTTTCAAGTTATGCTCTGGACAAGAAAAAAGCAATGGAAAAGTAACAAAGGGCAATAACTCTATAATTACTCTGGACAGAGTTATAGTTTTTGTGCAGTGCACTTCCTCTTATTGTGCTTGATCATTGTATGAAGTTTTTTTTGAATTCCAACCAGAACTTTTTAAGTTATGCTAAAAAAATATCAAAGGGCAATAACTCTGTAATTTGTCAAAATGGTGTTATGGTTCTTGTGCACTGCACTTCCTCTTAATGTGCTTGACAACTGTATGAAGTTGTACTGAATTCAAACCAGTAGTTTTCAAGTAATAGTCCAGACAAGGAAAAGTTACAAAGGGCGATAACTCTATAATTAGTCAAGATGGAGTTATTGTTCTTGTGCACTGCACTTCCTCTAACTGTGCTTGACCATTGTATGAAAATATATTGAATTCCAACCATTTGTCTTCAAGTTATGCTCCGGACAAAAAAAGCAATGGAAAAGTAACAAAGGGCAATAACTCTGTAATTAGTCAAGATAAAGTTATGGTTCTTGTGCACTTCCTCTTATTGTGCTTGATCATTGTATGAAGTTTTTTTGAATTCCAACCAGAACTTTTTGAGTTATGCTCTGGACAAGAAAAAATATCAAAGGGCAATAACTCTGTAATTTGTCAAAATGGTGTTATGGTTCTTGTGCACTGCACTTCCTCTTAATGTGCTTGACAACTGTATGAAGTTGTATTGAATTCAAACCAGAACTTTTTAAGTTATGCTCTGGACAAGAAAAAATATCAAAGGGCAATAACTCTATAATTAGTTAAGATGAAGTTATGGTTCTTGTGCACTGCACTTCCTCTAACTGTGCTTGACCATTGTATGAAAATATATTGAATTCCAACCATTTGTCTTCAAGTTATGCTCCGGACAAAAAAAACAATGGAAAAGTAACAAAGGGCAATAACTCTGTAATTAGTCAAGATGAAGTTATGGTTCTTGTGCACTGCACTTCCCCTTATTGTGCTTGACAATTGTATGAAGTTGTTTTGAATTCCAATCAGTAGTTTTCAAGTTATGCTCTGGACAAGGAAAAGTAACAAAGAGCAGTAACTCTGTAATTAGTCAAGATAGAGTTATGGTTCTTGTACACTGCACTTCCTCTCAATGTGCTTGACCATTGTATGAAATTATATTGAATTCCAACCATTAGTCTTCAAGTTATGGTCCGGACAAAAGAAAGCAATGGAAAAGTAACAAAGGGCAATAACTCTGTAATTACTTTAGATAGAGTTATGGTTCTTGTGCACTGCACTTCCCCTTATTGTGCTTGACAATTGTATGAAGTTGTTTTGTATTCCAACCAGTAGTTTTCAAGTTATGCTCTGGACAAGGAAAAGTAACAAAGGGCAATAACTCTGTAATTAGTCAAGATAAAGTTATGGTTCTTGTGCACTGCACTTCCTCTCAATGTGCTTGACCATTGTATGAAGTTATATTGACTTCCAACCATTAGTCGTCAAGTTATGCTCCGGACAAGGAAAATGCAACGGACAGCTTGACCGACCGACCGACCACTGGGTGACTCCTATATACCCCCCCCCCCCCCCAAACTTCATTTTTGGGGGTATAAAAACAAGTTAGATCTAGAGGATTGCAAAAAAAAAATTTCAACAAAAAAACTTTAAAAAAAAAAATATAACCAATGGAAACATTTGAAAGATGATGATTCTGCCAAGTCACACAGGCACTTGATATATTTGATCAATCTCACACAGATGCTTGACTTACCACTTTACCTCCTGGTACCCCTTTACCCTGGTCATTTTCAGATGACAGGGGTGACTGACCCCTATATAACTCAAAGAGTGAGGGTAAGAAGGGGTCATGTACCCCCTCCAATTCTGGAGGGAGTTTACTAGTAGGAATAATTTTCTGCAAATTAAATCATTGGATTTGTTTCATATTTTCTATAATATTATTCCTTTGAAAAACCTAATAATCAGTAATATATTTGTATTTGGTTTGTTTGTCAAATGACCTCATAATGTTCTAAAGTCAAATGATACTAAATATTAAAGAAAAAAATGTGTTTATAACTAATATTACATGTATATGAATTTTATTAAAATAAATCATATACAGAATTAAAAAAAAAATTGTTTGTGGCAAAAAAATAATTTCCTTTGCTTACCTTAGCCCAGCTGATATCCGCAATAGATTTCCCATCAGCCAATGCTACTGCCTGACGTGCAAACGAGACATTTTTCAGACCGAGTTCGAGAATATCTCTAGCCTGAAGTAGCTGGTTCCTGGGGTTAACATTGAGCAGTGATGACGACAACATGGAGGTCCTACTCACATGCTGGCTCCCCTCCTGAGCCAGGTCAGACATTGAAGAATCCTTTAAAGGGGACCGGCCATCTACAGCAAAGAACATTGGTAATGATAAATTCTGATAATTTCTGATTTAATTTCTTATACAATGCAGCTTTGATTATTTAAAAGTTTCCAACCAAATTATAAGTTTGAATTTAGTACCATTATGATATGCTTTTAAATTACAGATAGGCATTTATACATGTATATCAACAGTCTTTTGTCATATCATGATCTTTTAATGGTATAATATTGGCATAAATGTGATTATAAAAACAGCCAACTCTAGATGTATTTCCTGTCAAAATTATAAATTTGACAATGTTATGTACTTCTAAATAAATATAACCCAGATTAAGATTGGAAATTTAATGTTACCATAAATCCATTTATTACTTGTTTCCTCTGGAAACTATTCCTTATCATAAACATCTTAGCAGCATGGAATATATTTACATGACATACCATTGAATACAGTAATAACTGACAATAAGAATTTCAACCTTTATTCAAAAAGAAACTTAATCTTTTAGCTTAAATTTCTCTTTTTAGTCAATATCAAATTCAAAACCAAAATTAACATCAAATAACAATCATGTTCAAACATTCAAACTTAAAATTCAAAATTAAAGGGACTCCACTGAGGTCAATTTCCTAAAAACACAAACTTTGAATTTCTTACATAGATTATCTGGAGCACTTTAAACAGTTAAAAAATGATAAAGATAATTAAGTAATATACTCAGAAATAGATTGAAAATTGTATTTTTGCGCTAATCCAAAGTTAATTTGTGTGAAAAATGATTTTGGATCACTTTTCAAAATTAAAGTTATTATTCAGAGAAAATGGAGTAAGCGAATGATCTGAAATTTTGCACATCATTTTTTGTTCTAATCCTTCATCAAACTGAACATTAATCCCAAAAATTTATTTCCAGCCCAATCATGTCAAAAAACCTCAGTGGAGTCCCTTTAACTAATTAATTCACAAATAATAAAAGCTAAATCTATCTCATGACATGGAGTACCTGACTTCTCATTCTGTTTGGATGGGGAAGTTGTAACTGCATGTAGCTGTTGCGAGGCACTTCTTGTCCAGTAATAAAACACTATTCTAGCTAGATTGTTAGTTACAAAACATAAAGAAAACTAGAAATGTGTCATCATGCCACGGATGCCCCCGCATGCATCCAAAATTTCAGATGGTGCATTAATTATTTTTTTCATTTTAAGTTCAAAGCCCTTAAAACTTTTCAATGTTAACACAAACCATTTTCATACAATGTTCAAGGCACTAAAATTATTCAGTCTTAACTTTTTAAAAATAGCATATTGCATATTTGTAGCCAAAATAATGGCTAAAAGTATGAGTGCTGAAACTGAAAGTTCAAAATTTTTCCAACATTCAGGAAAGATAAGTTTGTCTAAAATCATTGAACCACGACCAAATTCAAACTTAAACTGCTTATTCCTAAGATGTATCTATATTATTTTCAAAGTGAAAGGGACATAACTCTGCCAAAAAATCATCAAACCATGACCAAATTCCAACTTGACCTGCCCATTCCTTTGACATATCCATATGTCAAATTTAAGTTGAATATGTAACACTGTTGGGTAGATAATGAACAGAAACTGTAAATTTCATATTATTTTCAAAGTGAAAGGGGCATTACTCTGCCAAAAATCATTGAACCATGACCAAATTCGAACTTGGCCTGGGCATTCAAAAAACATATCCATATGTCAAATTTGAGTTGAATGTGTTGTACCTTTGGGGAGATAATAAACGGAAACTGAAAATTTCATATTACTTTCAAAGTGAAAGGGACATAACTCTGCCAAAAATCATCGAACCATGACCAAATTTGAACTTAACCTGCCCATTCCTTTGACGCATATGTCAAGTTTGAGTTGAATGTGTTGTACCTTTGGGGAGATGATGAACGGAAACTGAAAATTTCATATTGTTTTCAAAGTGAAAGGGACATAACTCTGCCAAAAATCATCGAACCATGACCAAATTTGAACTTAACCTGCCCATTCCTTTGACGCATATGTCAAGTTTGAGTTGAATGTGTTGTACCTTTGGGGAGATGATGAACGGAAACTGAAAATTTCATATTGTTTTCAAAGTAAAAGGGGCATAACTCTGCCAAAAATCATCGAACCATGACCAAATTCAAACTTGACCTGTATTTTTTTCATGACATATCCATATGTCAAGTTTGAATTGAATGTGTTGTACCTTTGGGGAGATAATGAACGGAAACTGAAAATTTCATATTACTTTCAAAGTAAAAGGGGCATAACTCTGCCAAAAATCATCGAACCATGACCAAATTCGAACTTGACCTGTATTTTCTCATGACATATCCATATGTCAAGTTTGAGTTGAATGTGTTGTACCGTTGGGGAGATAATGAACGGAAACTGAAAATTTCATATTATTTTCAAAGTAAAGGGGGCATAACTCTGCCAAAAATCATCGAACCATGACCAAATTCGAACTTGACCTGTATTTTTTCATGACATATCTATATGTCAAGTTTGAGTTGAATGTGTTGTACCTTTGGGGAGATAATGAACGGAAACTGAAATTTCATATTATTTTCAAAGTAAAAGGGGCATAACTCTGCCAAAAATCATCGAACCATGACCAAATTCGAACTTGACCTGTATTTTCTCATGACATATCCATATGTCAAATTTGAGTTGAATGTGTGCAACCGTTCTTAACATAATGAATGGAAACTGATGATGACGGAATGACAGAATGACGTAAGGACGGAATGACGGAACAGGGTAACACTATATGCCCCGGCCATTACATGGCGGGGGCATAATAATTAAGCGTAACACAAGCACAAGGTTAATAAGCATAAATCAAAATACTCAAAACTCATGCCATTTTGATTATTCATGACTCTAAATACTGTAAAATATCTCATTAAAGTTCCCAACACCTTAAATGAGCTCTAGGAAACACTGATTTTTCAGGGGCCTGTTTATTCACAATACATTTACATCAGTTCTGTCAAAAAAGCATTTTGTATAAACCTATTTTATTTATATTCTATTTCTTTAAAACTATAAATCAATGAATAATAATAATTCCCTTTGAAGCAAATAAATATATCAACACAAGTTTAATATCCTTACAATGTTGTCTTATATTCAAAACATAAGCCAACGGTCTTTAATCTTCTTTAGAAAATTTAATAAAGTTTGACCTTTGACCATTCCTTTGGAAAGCAAAAATATACCATTCTAAAATATTTATACAGTATATTAAAATTATGATAATAAACAAATATGGCATAAATTGATGAAATAAAAATTAAGCACACAAGGTGGTTTAGGTGTCATCACTCACAATATTTATTAAGATAGCTATTGTAAATGACACAGTAAATTACAGACAGGAAAACTAGGCATACAATACAACACACAATCTAAACACCATACAAGAAATAGTCATTCTATCTTTAAGCTGCATGCCTCCAGATGAGCCAAAATATTTCAAGAAAAGCTACCTTGTAAAAAATGTACTAAGATTTTAAGAAAAGTAAATAATATTCACAATTCAAGACATTATTTACATGTTATATGCAATTAGTGACTGATTTTGCAGTATTTATCACCATATTTCTACTGCATGACTAACACAGTAATAGCTTTTTTTTAATATGCTGACCTCTTTTTGACAGTAATAGCTTTTTTTTTAATATGCTGACCTCTTTTTGATTTAAAGTGCTATTTGCAATGTGTAAATTTCTTTATTTGTTCACTTAATACTATTTTACTTTTGAATACGTTTCAAAAAATTCATGAAAACTAACATGAATGTGGAGTCATGCTGCTTGGAAACCATATGAATTTCATCTGATGGTGTTTTTTTTACTGTTTCGACATTTCTAACATTTCTATCTATTAAAAAAAGTAACACCCCATAACACAAACAAATTGCAATTAGTAATTTCTAGCAAAAATTATTTCTTGCATGGTTCGATGGCTCTTAATTGAAAAAAAAACAACAACATTTTTACAATAAAATCAAATAAATATCTTTACAAAAGAATAGTTGAAACATAACAAAATATTAGTACGCTATCTAAATCTAGCCACACACCTTTTATCTACATGTTATCTAGATAAAAATGAGGATTAGTATTAGCAAAAAAACACACAATCACATCCTCAGAATTGCTTAAGATTGCTTATTTATAAATATATTTAGGAAAATATATGTACCTTCAATTTGATCCAGATGAGCGCTACTTTCAAGGACAAGTCCGAGCCTTAGCACAACCTCAGCTGTGAGTGCTGGATCAACACTGCTGATTCCACACCAGCATAACAACTGATGAACCACATCCAGAATATATACCCACTGTAAATATAATAATCAACACAAGTTAAATCACACAAAATTTTTTTTTTTAGATGTATGATAAATTTACTTAAAATACACTTACTCACACACAGGGGGACAGCATATGCCAAGGCCATCCTTAAAAAAATGTTTGTTTGCAGTAACCCGACCCAGAATTTTCAAGGTGGGTAGGTAGGTCGATTTTTTTTTTTTTTATTGAACTGTACTCCCAAATAAACATGGAATTTCAAAATGCTGGACAATATATGCTTTGATAATCTGGTAACAATTAATAAATTGATAACTGAATTCTAATTTAATAAGCCCTACATTTTATTTCTTCTATTAACCTTTAAAAGAACGAAAACAAAGCACAAGGCATAATTTTCTGATTCAAAAAAAAATAAAAAATTATCCAGACCATGAAAAAAAATTTTAAGTAGGGGCAAATTTTGTGAGTCGGTAGCGTTACTGCAAACAAACATTTTTTTAAGGATGGCCCAAGGGTGGAAAATTACCAGTAAAAACTTTTTAATGTAAAAATAAGAATAAACAAGAGCCATGTCAACATGGCCATCCCCTGCCGAATGGGTTTGCTCATTGGAAGAATGTATATGTAGTAGAGCAGAATAATTCAATTTTAAGAGGTCTTTTAGAAATGAAAACTAATGGCTGAAGTGATTACAGATTTGAAACCTATGTGAATACTGATGGCTGAAAATAACAAAGGGCAATAACTGAAAAATAATACAGGGTAGGTTATCATTCTTGTGTGCTGCACCCCTCCTCAGTAAAATCTATCCACCTATGAAGTTTCAAGTTGATGAGATAAGCTCCGGACAAAATAGTATGAAAAAGAACAAAGAGCAATAACTCAAAAATTATATAGCGAGGAGTTATCATTCTTGTGCACAGCATTCCTCCTCAATAAGATCTATCCACCTATGACATTTCATGCTGACATCTCAAACACTTTTGAGTTATGCTCCACTCAGGTGAAAATTAAGTATGAAAAATAATAAAGGGCAATAACTCAAAAATTATGACAGGTAGAGTAAATCATTCTTGTGCACTGCATACCTCCTGAGTGAGATCTATGCACCTATAAAGTTTTATGTTGATATATCAAAGGCCTTTTGAGTTATGCTTTAGACAAAAATTAATTTTAAAAAATTACCAAAGGGCAATTACTCAAAGATTATGCCGGGTAGAGTTATCATTCTTGTGCACTGCACTCCTCCTCAATGAGGTCTATCCACCTATGAAGTTTCAAGTTAATACCTCACATACTTTTTGAGATAAGCTCCGGAAAAAAAGTATGAAAAAGAACAAAGGGCAATAACTCAAAAATTGTATAGGGAAGAGTTTTCATTCTTGTGCACAGCATTCCTCCTCAATAAGATCTATCCACCTATGACATTTCATGTTGACTTCTTAAACACTTTTGAGTTATGCTCCACTCAGGTGAAAGATTAAGTATGAAAAATAACAAAGTGCAATAACTCAAAAATCATGAAAGTTAGAGTTATTTTTCTTGTGCACTGCACACCTCCTGAGTGAGATCTATGCACCTATGAAGTTTCATGTTGATATCTCAAAGGCTTTTAGAGTTATGCTCTGGACAAAAATTAATTTTGAAAAATAACAAAGGGCAATAACTCAAACATTATGCAGGGTAGAGTTATCATTCTTATGCACTGCACTCCTCCTCAATGAGATCCATCCATCTATGAAGTTTCAAGTTGATACCTCAAATACTTTTTGAGATAAGCTCCGGAAAAAATAGTATGAAAAAAAACAAAGGGCAATAACTCAAAAATTATATAGCGAAGAGTTACCTTTCTTGCGCACAGCATTCCTCCTCAATAAGATCTATCCACCTATGACATTTCATGTTGACATCTCAAACACTTTTGAGTTATGCTCCACTCAAGTGAAAAATTAAGTATGAAAAATAATAATGGGCAATAACTAAAAAATTATGACAGGTACAGTTATCATTCTTGTGCACTGCACACCTCCTGAGTGAGATCTATGCACCTATGAAGTTTCATGTTGATATCTCAAAGGCCTTTTGAGTTAGGCTCTAGACAAAAATTAATTTAGAAAAATTACCAAGGGCAATAACTCAAAAATTATGCAGGGTAGAGTTATCATTCTTGTGCACTGCACTCCTCCTCAATGAGGTCTATCCACCTATGAAGTTTCAAGTTGATACCTCAAATACTTTTTGAGATATGCTCCGGACAAAAATGTCGGACGGAAGGACTGACGGACGGAAGGACGGAGACTATTTCTATATCCCCCGCCGCCTTTTCGGCGGGGGATAAAAACACCCCTTAATTCCTCTATATATTGACTTTAACATATGTTGTTTTTTTTTTCTTATCCTTAGTTAAAATAAAGGAACCGCTCGTACATTTTTTTCTCTGTCCTGTGGATACACATGCAGAACAAATCTTTTTCAATTTGACATTTTACTTGTATAATTTAAGACAACTTCATAACAAATTTGGTTACCTATTGGTCTACCTTGGCTAGGTTCATCATTTTCTCAGATGTTTAAGGTTAATTAATTATATATTTCAGCTAAATTGCTTCCTTGACTGCTTCTAAAACCAACATCCCCTGTGTTGAGAGTCAGATACCTTAACCTACTAAATATCTTAAATGGACTTGTCCATTTTTTCAATCTGTACAAAACCATTCATCTATTAGGGAAAATTTTAAAATATACACTCACTAAATAGCAAACAGTGTAGACCATCAGGGTTGTCATTAAAAGTTTTCAATTTGAGGCAATATTTTTTTTTAATCTTATCACATACAACAAACTATTGTTTTGTAAGTTTAGAGACAGCAAAAATGCATTTGAGACAGACATTTTGGCCAACAACCACCTCATTATGACAACCCTGAACCATGATTTGGCAGCACAAATATGCAGATTGACCTTGGCTTGCACCGGTGACATTGGTACATTTTTCAGTTGCTATCAGCAGGCTTAATGGTTAATAGCTAGGCCACCTTAATCACTCTTCTGGTCATATATTTTGATTGAATTACAGAACTCTGTTTCACCTGTGCAGTTTGTTTAACTCAATCAAAATCCTAATTTAATGTAGCTTGTCAATTCCCACCCCCTCCTCCCCAATGAAAACCTTGGTCATTTACCTTTGTTGGGTTCTCCATTTTACTCAGATATTTTGGGTTATCTACAGAACCAGTCTGATATCTCTGGAACACTGCCTTACATTTGTTCCACAGGAACAACGCTGCATCAACTATCACATCAACCTCAATAGTCTCCGGCTGTAAACAAAATCAAACAAAAATAACTAATTATCCAACATATCAACTTTCAGGAATGCATTTGCATTTTATCTTGAACTAAATTTTCATAAACCATCCATGGTGAAATTAAAAAGTGAAATCTTATGTCTTATCTTCAAAAGGAGAATAATTGTCTGATGCATTGTTTGTTTCTGAATCTCATATTTCAAGATTTCCTTGCTCTTATTCATACAATAACTTGGAAATCAAAGTTTTTAAAATTTATTATTCTCAAAATATTTGCACAAATGGTCAATTTATTGACAGTTTTTTTTTCAGCACATTGGAATAGAAAATAATCCAATATTGTTTTTCAAAGGTACACACAGTTATAGCAATTCACAATTGTATGACAAACTTCATGAAAACTAAAAAAAACTTGATGTGATCATGTATATTGTAAAAAAACCATTGCACAAAAAACTAAATTTGATAAGGTAAAACCAAGCTTACAAGGCCAAAAATGACTAATATGATGGTCAACAGTCAAAGCTAAACAAATGACTGATTTGACCATTACTTACAGTAAAAGGTCCAGATATAACAGTCATCATAGTGTCAGCTAGTTGTATCAACTCATCATTCAAATTCACTGATCTCATAGACTGGGCTGTAAAATATAAAAAAATCTCAAAAACTTTATATAATATTTTTTACATTTTGCACCGAAATAAAAATGTAACTATATAAACACATAAGGGGAGCAGTGGTCTAGTGGTTAAGGTGTCTACCTCTCAGGTTCCTGCCCTACACGGGTCATGACCATGTTTCCTAATATGACACTAGTAATGGTTAGTTCCAGGAAGCAGACTTAAAAGTGATTAATAAAATTTAAAGAACTTGTTTCACAATCAAGCTAAAATAAATATGATTAAATTAACACTGAAGTGCAGAATAAATATAACAGTTTAACACTGACCTTTGTGATCAGAACCCACAGCAGAAATTAGCAAAGTAAATCGAAAGTAAAATTCAAATATCAGCCAGAAATAGAGGTACTTTTAGCAGTACAAACAAACCAAGAACAGACACTGCAAGCTAAAACATGTGTCAATACTAGCATACGAAATCAAACACAAAATAAATCTTAAGTAAAATCAAAACATGAACCAGAAAAGGTTATACTATGAGCATCACTATCTTACCAAGGACGGACGGTGCAAGCTCATGATCAGTCTGCTGGTCCTCCTCAGCCATTGACAATGCTGTCCTCCTGTTCTTCTTACTGCTCATCACCTTTTCCATGGCTGACAAAATCTGGAGACATTTCTCGTCCCATATGTAATGGTCATCACCAAGAATCTAAAAAAGAAAATATAAAAAAAAAGTTTAAAAATATTTCAAATTTTTAATCATGATAATTGATTTCTTAAGGGGTAAGCACGATCTCCCTTAAACAAGAAGAATGAAGTAACTCTTGTACATACAGAGACATATCTTATGCAATGCATCCTCTAATCTATCGTTCAGGGGCCATAACTCTATATAAATATAACCATAACGTTCAGAACCGCCTCCATGTTTGTCGGGTTAGAGTCGATGACTTCTAATCCAGTTACCTCTCTGGCGTGGGTTCGATCCCCGGGAGATGCTATGGTAGTTTAGCAAGGAGGAAGGTAGTCTAGAACTGGTGTAACTCTCCAGGAACGATGGTTAGGAAACTATCCACCTATATGATTGAAATACTGTTGGGAAAAGGCGTAAAATGAAACAAACAAACAAAACAAACAAACCATAACATTCAGGGGCCATAACTCTATCATTATTTCTATCTTTAAGAAATCGAAATTATTTAAAGGTCCAGATTATTGATGTAATATAAAGTTAAATATCTAATTCACCATTAAAGTTTGAAAGAAAAAAAAATGTTTAACATTTTTATTCTTTTTTGGTCTTAAGTCACAGACCAAAAATATTCTTTAGTGGGTTTCCAGTGTTTACTTGGACAAATCAGATGACCCTATCATTTCACATAACAGCAAGCGTTTGGGTACAACTCACAAAATCACACATATGTCTTTACACACAATTCAACGACTATATGGAAGCATTCAGTCTTTGGAGAATTATCTAATGATCCATGGTAAAGGGCAATTGATTCTAAAAGTGTGCAATCATAACAACTTGTATATAAGAAATAACCAGTATAGAACCTGGTATAGAACAGTATAGAACCTGCAATGATGAGTATAGACAAGTTATTATTGTAGTTAGTGCTCCATGGATTTATTATAGAAGAACACTTACCTTAGACTGGTAAGTACAGTATCATGATTATAAAAGAACACATACCCTTAAGTAAGTAAGTACAGTATCGTTGAGAATTTCAAACACGTCCCATTGTTCAAAACAGAAGGCATACTTCACAATCTTAATAGCTGCCTCAATAGTGGCTCCATCTTCACCTGTTTATAAACAATATACCAACAATATAACAACAATTTAACAACATTCTAACAACATTCCAACAACAATATAACTCAGAAGTGAGAACGGTGACCCCCAGATTTCTCTTGCTTAAAATGTTTCTATTACCATATTCTAACAACATGCCAAGTTTAAAGAAATTCTTTTGAACAGTTTTAATTTTGTCTATATGAAAGCTCCAAAAAACGTCTTTTATATTTAGTATTTAATTTTTTGCACTCATATGCAAAAGTGTTTTATGTATTATATTTTTGTTTAACAGTGATTGTCCACGACTTTGTGGGACAACACTCTTGGAAACACTAAAATTAAAAGAACTCCAAGAGAATCATACCTTTAGAAGCCATTTCCATGAGTGTTTTGTTTGGTACAATACCAGCCAAGCCAACCACACCAACAGGACTGACAGGTTTAACATTAGATGCTTTATGACCTCCTCCACCTACATGTAATAAACATATAAAAAAATTATGAAAGTTTTGGTACAAATATTTAAAACAAGAATATCTGTATCACCCAAGGGTGCTCTCTTAAAATGTTTTGACAAAACTAAACACATGGCTTTACTACGATATAAAAAAAAGAAAAATCCAATTTTAGCCCAAGCCACATTGCTCCAACCAAACTGAAATTTTTGCCCTTGATAGTATTCTAATAAAGCTCTGGTTTGTTAAGCCTTTTAGTAAATTAACAATATTTTTGGGGGATTTTATTTTTGCTTATTTTGTGCAAATATTGAGTCATATTTATTTTATTTTCAATTCCTTTGACAATCATCCTAATTAAAACTTCCAACATTATCACTCATGATTTGAATATGAAATCCAATAAGTGGAAAATTATGTAAGGGATACAGTACGAGTTTTTCTTCAAAAGTGTCTTCTTACAGACGTAAGAAGACAGTTTGCTAGGATAAACAACAAATTGTCTGGGGCGAAGCCGAGGATAAATTGTTGTTTGTCCTAGCGAACTGTCTTCTTTACGTCTGTAAGAAAACACTTTCGAAGAAAATACGAGTAACTGTATCCGACTTATATGACGTTAAAGTGTAAAGAACAGATAAATTAATAAATGCATTCAATTATAAATAAATCTCAATGAAATTAAATGTATGTTCATGTAAAACTATAGAAAATATTTGCATGGCCTTTAAGCTTAGGGCAGTGAAAGGTGCAGTTTAAACCCCAGGGCTTTTATTTGAACAAACTTGGAAGACACCCATAAGAAGTTAAGTTTTTACTACACACATATAATGAAAAACAATGATCTGCCCCCTTCCCCACCCCCGGCAGGGCCAATTTTAACCCAAGGGCTTTTATTTGAACAAACTTGGTAGACACCCATAAGAAGATGTTTCATGCTAAACATCTAAGCTGTAGCTCATTGGGTTTTTTAAAAGAAGACTTTTTAAGTTTTTACTATTCACATATAGTTAAAAACAATATCTCCCCTGGGGCGGGGCCAGTTTTGACCCCAGGGCTTTTATTTGAACAAACTTTGTAGACACTTACTAGAACATGTTTCATGCTTAATAATCTAAACTCTAGCTATTTGGGTTTTTTCAAAGAAGATTTTAAGTTTTTGCTATACACATATAAGGGAAATCAATGACCCCCGGGGCAGGGCCAATTATGACCCCAGGGCTTTTACCTGAACAAACTTTGTAGACACTCACTAGAAGATGTTTCATGCTTAATATCTTAACTCTAGCTATTAAGGTTTTTTCAAAGAAGATTTTTTGAGTTTTTGCTAAACACATATATAAGAAAAATCAATGACCCCGGGGTTGGGGCCAATTTTGACCCCAGGGCTTTTATTTGAACAAACTTGGTAGACACCCATTAGAACATGTTTCATGCTAAATATCTTAGCTCTAGCTCTTAGAGTTATTTAAAAGAAGATTTTTAAGTTTTTACTATATGCATATAGGGAAAATCAATGACCTCCAGGGGCGGGGCCAATTTTGATCCCAGGGCTTTTATTTGAACAAACTATGTAGACACTTACTAGAAGATGTTTCATGCCAAATATCTTTGGCGGACGCCGGACGGCCGGACGCCGGATGAATAGCGATCACAAAAGCTCACCCTGTCACTTTGTGACAGGTGAGCTAAAAACAATGATAGAGTTTTAGCATCATCCAACAAACTTTTGTTAGTTTTGTCAATGCTAAAATCAACAGTAACTTGTTCCTGGAAATGGCCATCCAATTGATTTGATTAATTGCTACAACTTTCAGTCAGTTTCTATGGTGTCCTGTTTGAGGCAGTTAAAATAACCCTGTTGCGATTTCAGATTGACTAAATCTCTTGTTTACGCTCGACTTTTCAAAAAGTAGAAGAGCTATTGTAAACATGAATTTTGACAGAACTATGGCCATTTGAACTTTAAAAATTATACATTATTCAGGCTCTTGTTTTACTATCAAGCACTGAGAACAGTCTAGTGCACTGGCTCAGAAAGGCGGGGCAAGACTATAGGAAAGAAATATAACATACCAAGACGAAAGTAATTGTTATTTAAAAGTGTCTTCAAGACACTTTTTGAATAGCTCTGCTGGGGGTATAGTCGTATGAAATCTTACATTTGTCCAAATTTTACACAAATTGCTATAAAAAATCCCCAATCTTAAAGCTTAAGGTCATATTCTAAAAATGCTGGGAAGAAAACAACAACTGAATTAATATTACCTGCTAAAATTTCTTGTGCTGCCATAAACAGCTCAGCATACACATCAAGTATCTCCACTTCTGAGTCCGGGGCCGGTGGAGATGTGATTAGGATCCTTCTGTTTGTATCATTCAGTGCCTCTAGGATACACAATAGCTGGGTGGAGCTCCCTTCAAACATATCTTGTAGCAACTTCTCACTAGGCGTACGCGGCCATTGTAGCTGTTTGGACAAATTAGCATGACCAATATTGAAATAATGACAACTACACATAAAGTGTAAAGAAACTATTGTTATGCTATATTCTCTGCATATACCTCTAAGAAAAAGGCCTGATACAAATAAATTTTCAATTTCTTTCCCCT